>NC_037673.1:29031694-29736409 GCF_003255815.1 Theropithecus gelada | reverse complement strand
GAAGGAAGGAAGGAAGGAAGGAAGGAAGGAAGGAAGGAAGGAAGGAAGGAAAAAATTGAATCGAGATATACAGGGATACACCAATACCAAATCTTTCATATCTTTCATGGTGAAACTCATGTCTTCAATAATTCCAGAAATGCAATACTTCTTTTGATTTCAAGCTTGTTGCAGTGGGGACCAGTTTCAGTTTTGTTTCACTTGGTCCTCCTATAGCAACAGCAGTTACCCCATAATTCTGGAAACCAGAAAGGGGACCTTCTGTCACTAAACATGTATATTCCACTTATATGTTCAGTAAATTTAGAAAAAGAAGAAATATCCTCGGGGTTCATTATGGTCCCATAAAGCACATTGTGAGTTTGGCTTGATCCAGAACTCAACTAAATATTTGACCTCTGTATTTCCCATGTGAACTATCTGACAAGGTATCATTCTTGCTTAGTAGATATTTTTGATACTTCTGTCTAAAAGTTCTTCAAGAGTCTGACCAACACTTATTTTATCTCTGTGAAGTTGCCCTGACAATTGACTGCAGACTCTTTTGAGGAAGAATCAACAGACTATTTTACTAGGCATGTTTTTGATGAGATTTCAAGTTCCCTCCTCAAAGGAAGCCTGTTCCCCATTAAATTAATAAGCATTCAGTGAATTGGTTCAGATCTCCACACTAGCTATGGTTTTCCATTAAAATATCTGATGTCTCCTTTCACTTGCTAACTCTCATTTTCTTTTACTGTTAATTGAAACATGGTACACACAAGATGTTTTTCTGTCTCTCTCAACTCCATACATTCCCTGGTTTACCACCAAAGATCTCTATTAACAAAGGCACTCTAATGACAGAATTATATTTATTCTGCCTCTAAGTTTTAAGTACACTAGCTGGCCTTTTCTATGGTTCTATCATATCCACTGATAATCGAAAGCACAAATCCAAGAGAGTATACTTCATTTTTGACTTTGGCTTAAAAGGTGTCAAGCACTGCTAAGTCATCTCACGGTAAATCTTTACTGTCATTTCCAGTGCATTTCATTATTGCCTAAATTGGGTGTTTGAGCATGAACTGTTGATTGTCACATTACAGCAGCCCTACATTTTTCTTGTGTATTCTCTAATACAATGTCATGGGTATTCTTATACCTCCACTCATTTATTGTAGGTCACTTTTAGACTCAAAATTCCAGTTTCCAATTCAAAGAGCTGGTAACATACAAATACACACGTAGACACATGCACACATACATACACCTGTATCTCTCTTTGTGAAAGAAGCATAAGAAAATGTTCCAATTTGTGAATTTTTATGTTTTCTTGGTGATAATTGTTTGGCTACATTTATGGGAAATTTTAAAATTAGAGTGATTAGGTTATTTTAATAATTAAAAATTTTATCAATTAGCAACATTTTCAATCCCTGATCATAATTAGTTTGCTAATACTAATATAACTGAATCAGTTTTCTAAATCAATATGCTTCCCTTGGATATTTTCTGTTGCTTATTCTTCTATGTCCTCATAAACTGGGTCAGTTAGGAATAAATAACAAACGATCCATTAATTGTCTCTTTAGCTAAGTTAAATTTTATGTTTAATGTACTTACTGTAATTGTAATTTTAACATTTATATTTTCAGTATCCAAAAATTTTATTGGATCTTTGCAAACAGGTAAAGACTTTCGTAGATTTTTACCTTTTGATATAAATTTATTTAAAATAATTTCTCTATATTTTGGAACTGATAATTCAAAAAAATCATTGGATTTATTGATGGACAGGATATGTATATTAGTTCCTACTTTTTTTCTGCTGACTTTCCTTACATTTGACTTTTTTTGTATGTGATAGTCTATTTTTGATACTGAAGTCATTTTTCTTTTTTTTTTTTTTTTTTTCAATTTAGTCTGCTGAAATCCTGAGGGCTTGAACAAAGAACAATTTCCTGTAAAATGGGTTTCAATTGCACCTGCTAAGTTACAAGGAACATTGCTAACTTGGTAAGCTATCTTAAATTTTACTCTTGTTCATCATATGATTTCTATTGTTAAATATCTACTACTAATTTGAATTTCAGATTCCAGTGGAATCCGTAATTTTGAATACTCAAGATTTGTTATTATTAACCAATGGCCATAGCATAAAATAATGATTTCTTGTGACTTCTTCTTGCTGATAGGTATATTTTTTGACTCTTGTTTTGTTCAGCGTTTGGCTCCCAATGAGGGTCTACACTTAATATGTGTCTCAGATTCAGTTCCACAACTTAATAGAAATACATACTTTATCTGATTTTTCCTAAACTGATAATGAATTTGCCTAGAAAACAAAATCAACTTTCTTCATTGAGTAGCATCACTTCTTTGATTATGAGTCACCTTTACCTGTTTTTGTTGTCTTATGTTCTATTTCTTTAGCAGGAGCACTTGGTCCCTTACCTTATTTTCTTGCAATCTTAGCAATATATCAACCCTTACATTGATTGCATTTTATCTTGTCTCTAGTTGTATTATAGACTGCATTCCTTCAGAAACCTACTTAATTATACTTTATAATAAAAATGATATTTTTCAAAAGTTATGTTTTTACCACTTATAACTACTTTAAGTTTAATAAAAATATAATGAAATGATGAAGTAGAAAATAAAACATAATTTTTCAAAGAAAAATATATCTATATATGCTTTAAATTTCTTAAATCATGAAGGCTGTATATGGAGTCTCTGACTCCTGGCCCCACTCACTAGGTAGTACTGGTATGTTATTTTCAGGAATTCAATCGATCTTCATGCCATGAGTGTTCCTAAATTATTCTATCAAGCAATCCAATAACTTCCTAGCATTCCTACAGTAAATACAGTTGTTTGATTAAACCATAATATCCTTTCCTTTTACTTCAAATAACTCCAATTTTGATTAGGTTAAATTTTACCATAGGAAATATGGGTATCTCACAGGCTTACGTGTGGCAAACTGGAAACTAATTATACATTCTTCTTTGGAAATCCTGGTTAAGCTAAGTTGTTCTACTTGCTAGTGATTTTTTTTTTTTTTTCAGAGGTGGGGGAATAAGAATATAATACAATTCAGAGTACAAAGAAACATAAAGAAATTTGCTTTTGGAAAATTTCTTCCTCTGTATTCAGCAATGCTGTGCAGGTACATTTCTTGTTCTACCATTAATGTGAAGGAGAAAGCAAGTAATCTAAATAATTTTTAGCGTAACTCTACAGCTCCGTATAGAGCTAATTTTAGGATAATGACAATACTGTGGCCAGCAGAGCTTGGAGTTAGTGACATCTGACCCTTTGTAATGTTAATGAGCTGCTAAATTGACAATCCAGAAGACAGCCTTTCTCCTAGACTTTCCCTATACTTTTACAAAGCCACTACTACCATGTTTAAGCTATTTGAGCCTGGTTTCTTGAATCACCATCCTAATATGTCAGATGTTTGTATTGGAAATGGAAAGCTGAAAATAATATTCTAGAATATAAAATTACTTGAGTAAAATTGATGTCAGACAATAAGGTTCTCCTTTTTCTGTCAGAGGACTTTAGGAATACTTGTGTTCTATAATTTTTTTGTTGTTTAACTATGACATGTTTTACCTTGAGACATATCAACTTCTGACAATGGCTGAATCATCAGGATTCTCTGCAGGGAAAATAAAACATTGGGCCAATTTGAATCTTTTCTATGGCATTATATAACGTTTTTAAATGTGAAGAAAACTTTGATCTGCGTGTGTCTCATTTGAACTCTGAGGGAGAAAAAATATGTTTCTCTTAAGATAAGCTGTCTTTACCTATGGAATATAGTAAAGCAAATTTAAAATTTAATCACCAGGAGCTGGGAGGATTCAGAAAAGCTTTCAAGAGCCATACAAAAGTTTAGGAATTGGGATAAAATAAGATTGAAACAACAAAAAAATACTAATCCACACACCTCTCCCAAGTACCTCCTGTAAAGTGTTGTGTAACTGGAAAAAGGGACATCCAGAATACAGCTCTCTAAAAAGCAAGTGTGTTTCTGCCAGAGGCAAATGGTAAAATCACCGGGTACGTGAGACCAAGAGAGAAGCAAGGTATTAAATTAAGGTGTCATGACCCAAACAGAGCGTAGCAATTGTCATGATCAACCAGAACCTTCCATATTCATAGCCCTAAACAATTTCTGATTGTGCGTTTTTAGTTATAGATTTGGTTGAAAACAAGTAGACTAGACAACTAGTTTTAAAAGAATTATATTGCCGAACTCTGTGTGTGTATATATGTGTGTGTGTGTATATGTATATATATATAATTATATAAGAATTATATTGCCAAACTGTGTGTATGTATGTATATATAAATATATATTTTATATATACATATATAAATAAATATACATATATATATAGAGAGAGAGATACTGAAGTACTTATTCTACATCCACATATAGGTAGATAGATAAATATGAAATAAGTTCTTGCATAATCAAAAAGCTTGTAACATTGGATTTTGATAATTGCTCAATCAGCAATCTTTTATATTTCTTCTTCCATTTTCTTTGTAGAAATGAACAATGAACATTTGTAGAAATGAGAATTTTTCTCTCAAAAAAATTCAGAAATTTTTTTTCTGAATATATACCCCTTTCTGTGCAGTTTATATAACTTAGTAGAAACTAAGTTAACTGTTTAGTCTAAATCATTCACAGTATTTATCTTTTCACTTGTCAGTGATTGATTGGAAAATAGACATGGGATTTATTCACAATTATAAGATTTGAGAAGTCTGCTGAGAACTTATGGGAAAGTTCTTTCTTGCTCTTTAGTAAGGGCCCGTAGGAATATGAGTAAACCTATAATACTGATTGCTACTGGCAGTCCCCTAGTAACCCTAAGGGCAACTAGTCTTAAAATAAAGACAGTTTTGAGGTTAGAAGAGTCAAGAGACAGATAAAAACCAAAGCCTGTGATGACCTCATCACCATATCTTCATTGAGTTTAGAAACTTGCTCTATTTCAAGTTCTGTGAGAGAATAAATTTTTTCATTGTTTTATCAAGTTTAAATTAGGCTTCATATTATAAAGCCAAACAAATTAAAGAATATATATTTCCCTCCATTTATTGCTCCTAGGAAACTCAGTGGGTTGTTGTAAAGAAATTCTACACAAGTTAATTTTCTAGGTGCATCCACGGTTGTCCCACGTATCTGGCATCTTGGCGGTCCACTGTTGCAGGAGGACAAGTACTTTTTATTTTATCCTGTCCTCTTCTCTGATGATCTCTCATAAAACAAGCTTGTATGTACAGGCCTGGACCCCATTTTGGGCTTTCATATACTTAGCCATGGGAATTCAGATTTCCATGAAGAACAAAAACTGGACTGTGTATTTATGTCAATGACTGGACAGACCATGACAGAATATTTTATTTCATTTTATGTTTGTTAACAGAATTGTCTATTCAGAGGACATGAATCATCAAAACAGTATAACATTTTCTCATATTTGAAAATAATAATGCTGTTACTATTCTTTGTTTCTTCGTATGGCTTTAAGTCACAGTCTAGTGCTTTTATTTCAATGTGAAGGACTTCCATGAGCATTTCTTACAGGGAAAGATTAGTGGTCACAAACTCCTTAAGGTGTTGTTTATCTAGGTATGTCTTTTTTTCTCCCTCCATTTTGAAGAACAGTTTTGCTGGATAGAATTCTGAGTTGACAGTTTTGTTGCTGTTGTTTTTGTATTGTTGTTGCTATTGTTTATTCTAGTCATTTGAATATATCAGCCCACTGCTTCTTGGGCGCTGAAGTTTCTAAGGAGAAAACTTTGATAATCTTGTTGAATTCTCCTGTACATAATGTGTTGTTTTTCACTTGCTACCTTTACAATTCTTTATTTGTCTTTGCCATTTGAAAGTTTGATTATAACGTGTCTCCATGTGTTTCTCTTTCAGTTCATCTTATTTGTACATCATTGAGCTTTTTGGCTGCTTATATTCATGTTTTCAATAAAATTTGGAAAATTTTCGGCAATATTTAATTGAATACAGACATTCCTAATTGAATTCTACTTTGCTTTATTATGCTTTCTAGATACAGCATGTTTTACAAATTGAGGGTTTGCAGCAATCTTCTGTTGAGATATTTTTATTGGAATCATTTTTCATTTTTCCAGCAGCATGTGTTTGCATCATATGTCTGTGTATTACTTTGTAAATTCTCATAATATTTCAAATATTTTCATTATTATTATATCTGTAATCATAATCCATGATCTGTGATATTTATTGTTACTATTGTAATTGTTGTAGAGTTCCACAAACTGTGTCAACAAAACATGGCAAACTTAATTAATAAATATTTTATGTGTTCTAACTGTGCCATCATCTGGTTGTTTCTCCATCTTGTTTCCTCTTCTTTGAGCTCTCTATTCCCTGAAACACACAACAAAATTGAAATTAAGTCAATTTATAACCATAAAGTGGCCTCTGAGTGTTCAAGTGAAAGAAAGAGTTGTATGTTTCTCACTTGAAATCAAAAGTTAGAAATTATTAAGTTTAGTGAGAATGGCATGTTGAAAGCTGAGAAAAGTTGAAAGCCAGGTCTCTTATGCCAAACAGTTAGCCAGGTTGTGAATGCAAAGAAAAAGCTCTTGAAGGAAATTAAGGGTGCTACTCCAGTGACAGACAAATGATAAGAAGTTGAAACAGCCTTATTGCTAATACAGAGAATGTTTGAATGGTCTGTATAGAAAAATCAAACCAGCCAAAACAGTCCCTTAAGCTAAAGCCTAATCCAGAGGAAGATCCTAACTCTCTTCAATTCTATGAAGATTCATTGAGGTAAAGAAGCTGCAGAAAAAAAAAGTCTGAAGGTAGCAGAGGTTAGTTCATGAGATTTAAGGACGGAAACCATCTCCATAGCATAAAAATGAAAGGTGAAGCAGCAAGTGCTGTTGGAGAAGCTGCAGCAATTTATCCAGACTATCTAGCTAAGATCATTGATGAAGGTGGCTACAATAAACAAAACAAAAACTCACTGTTAAGACCTACTTCTAAGAAAAAAAGGATTCCTTTCATAATAATACTAATACTGCACATTAGGAATGCACTTAGCCATCTGCAAAGCTCAGGTAGCAACGTACAAGGAGATGAATGTTGTTTTCATGCCTACTCACACAACATCCATTCTATCGTTCATGAATCAAGTAATAATTTTGACTTTCAAGGATTTGTATTTCAGAAGTACATCTTATAACAGCATATCTGACATAGGATTAATTCTTTTGATGGATTTAGTTAAAACAAATTGAAGAGTTTTGGAAAGAATTCATTGTTATAGATGTCATTATGAACAATCATGGTTCATGGGCATAGCTCAAAATATAAATATTAACATGAATTTGGAGTAAGTGGATTTGGACCCCGTGAATTACCTTGAGGGCTTCAAGATTTCAGTGGAGGAAGTAATGGCCAATGTGGTAGAAATAACAAAAGAAGTAGAATTAGAACTGCAGCCTGAAGAGGTGACTTAATTGATGTAATTTCATGATAAAACTTGAACAGATGAGGTGTGGTTTCTTACGGATGACCAAATAAGTTTTTTTCTTGCGAGAAAATCTACTCTTGGTGAAGATGCGGTGAGCATTGATAAAATGACAACAAAAATTTTAGAATATTACATAAACTTAGTTGATAAAGCAGTGAGTGGCAGGGTTTGAGTGGCTCTATATTTGAAAGAAGTTCTACTGAGAGTAAAATGCTGTTACATGGCATAGCATGCTGCAAAGAAATATTTCATGAAAAGAAGAATTAATCAATGCATAAAATGTTATTATTGTCCTACTTTAAGAAATTGCCACAGCCACCCCAACTTTCAGTAATCACCACTTTAATGAGTCAACAGCCATCAACACTGAGGCAAATTCCTCCACCACTATCTCACTGAAGGCTCAGATGACCATTAACATTTATTAAAAAGAAATTTTTTTAACTCAGGTACGTACATTGTATTATAGATTTAATGCTATTTCACACTTAGTAGACCGTAGTATTACTGAAATATAACTCTTATAAGTACTATGAAACCAAAATATTTCTGTTACTTACTTGCTTCACTGCAGTATTTGTTTTAATGCAGTAATCTAAAAATAACCCAAAAGATCTCCAAGGTATATTGGCATTCTTTCTATCTGCTTTCCTTTTTCTTCTCCTTTTGGAATTATCTTATCTTAGGTTGCTTAATAACATTTCACAAATCTCTTAGATTCTGTTCACTTTTCTTTAATTTTTTTTTTAAATATTTGTCAGTCTCCTTAACTTGTATTGTCCTATTTCAAGTCCACTTATTCTTGATTATGCCTACTTAAATCTACTTTTGAAACTTTCTAGTACAATTTTCATTTCATTTATTATACTTTTCAGCCTGAGAATTTCTTTCTGATTTATTTTCAGATTTTCTATCTCTTTATTGATACATCTATTTTGTTCTTACATTGCTTTCTTGACTCCGCAGATATTTCATCAGTTCTTTGTGCATCTTTAAGAGAGTTGCTTTAAAGTCGTTGTAGTAGATCTGCCATCAGGTCTTTTTTAGGGATAATTTCTAATGATTTTTTTCCTTTGATTAGTCCATACTTTTCTGTTTTTTGTATGTCTTATACTTTTTCAAAAATCTGCGTATTTCAATCTACTAAAATAAGTCTGAAAACCAGGTCTTCCTTTTTTCCCCAGGGTTTGTTATTTTTGTGATTGTTTCTATTTGTTTTGTTTATTTATTATTTCTCTGTGTCAACCTACATCAGTAAATATAAATAGTAAGGGTCAGCCTGAGGGGAAAATTTGAGGTCTTTTCAGGTCTCCTCTGACCCTGTATTTATACCTTTTCTTATGCAAGTTTGAGTACTTTCTAATTTTTTCTGTGTATGTGATTCCTTTTGAATGTTCTATACTTTAATACCTGGCACTCACAAAGGGAAAAGGAGAAAAATAAAAGTTTTTTTTTTTTTTTTTTTCGGTCAGGGGGGTGGGTACCAGCCCTTTAAATCACCTGAAATTTTCTTCAACTAGAAGGAGGGAGGTTTGCAACAGTGGAGTCAGGCATGACATAAAGTGCCACTTGCTTATTTTTCTCTCCTTCTGTAATTAGGTACACGTGATTAATAATCAGAGTACAGAGTTCCAATATTTGTAGTACAGGGTGATTTGGGTCTACCCTGGCCCCAGCAAGCTGTGTGCGATCTGCTTCAGAAGCATGTGCACAGCTGCCTGCCATCAGCAGGGAGTGAAGGATAGGTAGCTGCTACTGTGCTAACATCTAAAATTGGACAAAATTTACCACAATTTATCTATCTAAGCCTTCCTATAGAAGTCGCAAGTCTTCAGTAGATATCAGAGTTAAAAAAAAAAAAAGAAAGAAAGAAATACTAGACAGATTCTGCCAATCCAATTGTCTAGGTAAAGAGATTCCTAGTGCTTCCTACTCTGCCATATTCCGAGAACCATTTCTTTAATATTCTTTGCTATTATCAGTCATGCTTTTATGGATATTTTATTCATAGATCAATAACATTCAATCAAATATCATTTTAGTTTTTACCTTGTGCCAAGTGTCTGGTGTTTTAGGCTAAACTTTCATTATTCCCTAAGTAACTTGGTCTCTGTCATCATACTAGTAAAGAGAGAGACATGATAGAAAATCCCACAACTGTATTTTTGTGTGATAAATATTACCTCAAAATGTGTAGTATTCCATTGAAAAATAAAAGTGAAAAACAAAAATGTGTTTTGCAGTAAGAAAAAATCCTTTATGGGAAACTAATGTTTATAATAAAGTTTGAAGAAAAATTTGTAAAGAAGAGTGGGCTTTTCAGGGAGAAGAAACATTCTTCACAGATGTCTAAATTTAAGAAAGAGCTTTTTACACTAGAGAAACTGGAAGAAAGAGGCTGTTCATGGAAGAAGGAAGAAATACAAGATAAAGCTGAAGAAACAGGCATTGTGAATGTACGAAAACTTGGATTACATTGACAGTGTATCAGTTAATGATTAGTTATGAGTATAGTAACCACTTCACATATTGAAAAAGTCTGATATAGGAAATTAAGTTTTTCTATAATATTTTTCTCAGCATCTAAACCATAGTTAAATTCAACACTACTTGTTGAATAAATTAATATACAAACAACATACTTGCTAGTGTGTGTAAGAGGAGAATATATCTAAGTGGACACTCAGTTTTCTGATGTGTATAATTGGGTAAAAACTGTGAAGCAATGCTTATGAAAAAGAAAAAGAATGTTTAATTTTGAAAAAAGAAAACTGAAATTTGGTATAATTAGAATCAAGGAGAAACAGAATACATTTGTTGGCTGATACAATTGTTGTCTACCTGAAAATTTCAAGGGAAGAAACTAAAATAAATATAATAAAATGATAATGATTATTTTTTCTATATATTTGTTTATTAGAAAGGTCAGCAAATGTTTCCCATAAAAGGTTGGAGAATAAATATCTTATGCCACACATAAATATCTTATTTAGAGTCATACAACTTCTGTTTAAAACTCGCATATTGGAATCTGCCATTGTCGAACAACAGGAGCTATACTCTAAATGAAAAAGAAAAAGACAAAATTCCACAAAAAACAATTTAAAATTACAATAAATTAAGATCTAGAACTTTTTTATAATAAGTTTGGAAATGTAATAATGTACATTTTATTTTATAAAATACCAATGTTGATTTAAAATCAAGTGGGAAACTTGAATGGACTCGTAAGCAGAGAGAAAAGATTAAAACACCTTCTATCAAAAATAATAAGAAAAATGGAATTACATAAAGATATGTGCCTAGTAAACTTTTGTCTAAACTTTAAATAATACGTAATTGTAATAGTCATTCTAGGCCACGAAACAAAATGTAAACTTTTAAAACTCATTTTGTAAAACAAAAATATTACAACTTAAAAATGGTTATGTTTAAAGCTCAGTCCTACATCAAATTATAATGAATACGTTCACCCACACTATGCTAAACTATAGCTATGTATCAAGAACATAATGTGTTATGCCCAAGTAGGACTTATTGCAAGAATGAAGAGTTAGCTCAATAACAGGAACACTACCAATACATCTCATATCAGTAAAATAAGACGTTAATACATATCAGTATATCGGGCAAAGTTCCTGTTGTCATTTAAAATTTGTAATAAAATAAGCAAAATAGAAATATATATTAAGGATAATTTATAAAATTATAATAGCAAACACCACTTTACAATTGGAACTCTAAAGTCTTCATCATGGAAAATCAAGAGAAATGGATTAGACAGGTAGGAATGGAATCTATAATATCATGCAGTATAAGATTTTCATTACATAATAAGATAACATAAAATAGTCTTTATAAATAGTCATACAAAAATGAATGGATAAAATACATCATTTTGATTGTATTATTTTTATACCTAAATAATTAAAGTATCAAGTAAATTCCTTAAAATATGTTAAGGTACCTAGGAAAACTAAATAGATGCAAAATTAATACATAATTAGATCTTCCCTGTTAGAAGTACTATAATTTTAAAAATGCATTCAAAGTAATAGAAAGTGAGTAAGATACTTTGGAATAAATTTGCAGAAAAAGTACTTGACTTTTATGAAAAGGCAATGCAGTTTTGTTGAAGAACATGAAACAAGAACAAAACAAGGGAAAGGAATATATTCTATTATTTGATGAAAATATGTTTATACAAATGTCAATTCTACCAAAATTATATTAAAATTCAATGTGATTCAAATTTGAAACATAATTAATTTTGGCATTTTGCTGTAAATTTAATGCCACTAGGAAAGTTTTTCTTTGCTTGTTTGTTTTTCTACAAACCAGAAACTTTTTATTGGTTATGTTGAGGAGCTTATGTACCACCAAAGCATACGGACAGGGAGGGAACTGTTCTAGTGCTGGAAAATGTGGTGGAGTGTAGCATGGGCCTGACAATAGGCCAAAAGTCAGGACATGTTTCCTAGAACTAGCTCAACTTCTACAATATGCATCATGGTATTCCGGCACTGGGACATAGCCCATTGGGTAGAGAGTAGACAAAGTTGGCCCTAAAAGCCAGGAATTTTACATCGGGGTCCCTTAACTTTGGTCCCTTTAGTAGGGTACGGTCAGATTAGGGAGAAAGATAGCTCCTTCCTTAATCTACATCCAAGTTTCGCTCCATCTTTGGTCTTGTAAGAGGCTTCCATTTCTGGGGATAGGTTATTGTTGGTGGGTTCCCTTAACTAGCCAAGACAAAAAAAATGGTTAGTGAAGCTGTGTAGGTTTTAACACATAATACAGCAAAAACCAACTATCAAACAAAGCTTTTCAATTCAGAATGCCTCAGCCAGATAAAATGTACAATAATAAATGCAAATTAAAGGTGCATTCAGCAAAATGGAAGCAGAGAGATTTTCTTGTCAGCAGTGTTAGTGTTAACAGAAATAAAAAAGCTGTTCTTCAAGCCAAAGGAAAATGTCAAACAATGGAACTCATATGTACAGGGAGGAGCAACACAAAAACAGTGATTTTGATTATTTTTTGAAAAGCCAGGTAAAATTTCCCCTGCTTTTAATTTGGTGAACTGTCTACATTAAGCCAAAAAAAAAAAAAAATGCAATACGTAACTGTTCTCAAGCAATAAAAATGAATTGAAATCTATAAAATAGAAAATATTCAATGTACATAAAATTAACAGAGACAAATATCACTTGGGGAAAAAATACGATTGATAGACTTCTAACAAGACTTTAAGAAAAGAGATGGAAAAAAAAGAGAGGAAAAAAATCACCGGTACCAGTAAGCAAAACTGTTTTTTACAACTCTCCCACAGATTGGAGGAAGAAGGAAGCCCTAGTTCCTGCAGTGACCCAGAAACCAAAGGAAGAGAATGATTTGATAAAGATCAAGTACTAAGACTGAGATTATATGCAGTAAAATATTGACACAGAAAAGATCCTAGATTTCACAACACGGGGTTTGTTGGAGTCCTCCTAAGAGCAGTTTTAGCAGTGTAAAGAGGAGAATGTCAAATTGTATTTGACTGAATTGTGTTTGGGCAATGATTTGAAAAAAAATTATATGTAGATAAGATATTCAAGAAGTTTAGTCATAAACTAGAAGGGAAAAATACAACCTACCTGCAAAAAGATAAATAGTCAACAATAATTTTTCCTTTTTTAAAAGTAAAATATAATGCTTTCACATCTGCAAGGAAATTGACTGGCCAACAGAATAATAGAGCATTGTCCTTGCCCTGTAAAAATATACAGAGATAAATAAAATGGTTTCAGTTATTTTTATATTATCTGAAAACTTTGCTGCAAAGAACCACAGTCTTTGTTGAATGTAAAATTTTATGTTACTTTTCTTGTTTACACCTTACTTTGAATAATAAGAAGACTCTGAAGGATTTATAATTATAGTTTATTGAATATAGCATTTACAACGGAATTGATAGACAATTAGTCAAGAATCTTTTGAATTAAGTAAAACTGCAATTTATGTACTGTAAACAAAATGAAAAGAATACAATAACATTGGTTAAGAGACAAAAAGTTTTAAAAATCTTGTAGGCAAATGACTTTTGTTTTAAATGAATACATTTAAGTGTAGTGGATGTATTTGAATTCACTGGATAAAACAACCAAAAGTTTATAATTATGTTGTTCATTGTGTTAGGCAATTATTGTCAGTTTTAATGCTTTGCCACTGTATCATGCCTTAAGCAAATACTCTCTGTGTTCATGAATATTGGAGAAAGGAAGTAATAAATCTGTAAACTGAACATAAGTATCTTTCAAGCTGTCTGTACACTTGAGGTGTTTGCAAAGTTTAACATATATTTTAATCTGTGCACTGCTGTTTTTATTTGGTGCTTTCCATCTTTCTGTCCGTCTTCCTGCCTCCTGTCTTTCCATCGATCCATCATTTTTTCCAATTAAGGCAGGCTAGATGACAGACATGACAGGCACTCACTGTCCGGTGCCACAGATTCTAAGTAGAAGTAATTGCTGTGTATGAAACTGAAAGAGTACACCAGGGCTGCCATCACAAGCCTCCACGTCAGTCAGCTTTCTTGCTTGAATAATAGGCAGGGAATGAAGTGAAGGGTCTGGAATACCGAATGCAACTCCAGAGATGATTATCTAAGATAATCCTTTTAATTTTCATCAACTGAAAGTAAAATTTATCTTTCTCTGAATTTACAGCTGAGAAAATCATTTCATACAGAATGCTGGCATACTCTGAACAATGTAACCCTGGAGGGGAAGATTTTTGGAAAAATGCTACAGGCTTTATGTGGCAGAAATATCCTTCATTTTTTTCTTGTTACAGGATTTGTCATTAGAAGTAAGGGTTCAATAACCTGCAGCTGAACCATGATGATGTCTATTTATTCAGCCATGAATACAGAATGAAGTGTGCATAAATATTAGACAGAGACACACACACACATAATTTGCATGTATCACTACATATGGTTATATACATTTAGTAAGCTCAGAAAGTATTTTTCTGTATGTTGCTGAATAATAGAAGACGTGTCAGATTTTTAAACCAACGTATTAATCCATTTCTCTTTAAAATGAAAACATTAACTCATCTATCTGGTTAGAACTGAAAGTTCTGTGAGATTCAAAAGAAAAAGTACATACAAATTATGTAAAATAATATAATGGTATCGGAGTAGATTGTATTCAGTCATTTTATTTGTTCTAGTATGACAGATTTGGAAATGCAATTTTTGTGAAGAAGCAGGGAATACCACTTTTTCCAATGGTGTAATGCTGTCCCAATGCCAAGATTGTGGTCTCTAATACAATTCACTCCATTAAAAGGGCCTGAGATTTGGCTTAGGAAAATGACTGGCTCTGTGTTTGACGCAGGAAATGTACAAGATGAATTTCATGCATGTTGTAGTGCCTGAAAACGATAAGCTACCAGGAAATAACAGAATCTTGTAAGATAACTCAAGAGTCAGCTTTAGTAAAATCCTGTAGACCACTGACAAGGCAGGTTGATTTTTTTAAGTGGCTACAGTTGATTCAAGTTCTTTAAATATAGAAAGTGAGTTTACGAAGATATTCGGAAAAAGAAGAAAAAAGTAACCAATAAAAATAACAAAATCATTTGAGTTTCCTACAGCATCAACTCATTAGTCTGAAAATCAAGATAAATTAGTAATGATTTTATTGTCTTTCTTGTAGTTACTATTTACAAGACAGTCAAATAGCTTTAAGGATTATCTGTTCTTAGAAATTATATAAACACCCTAGGTCAGGAGTTCAATATCAGCTTGACCAACATTTGAAACCCCATTTTTACTAAAAATACAAAACTTAACTGGGTGTGGTGGCACATGCCTGTAATCCCAGGTACTTGGGAGGCTGAGACAGTAGAATCACTTGAACCCAGGAGGCAGAGGTTGCAGTGACCTGAGATAACGCCACTGCATTCCAGCCTGGAAGACAGAGGAGATACTCTGCAGTCCCTGCTACTCAGGAGGCTGAAGCAGAAGAATTGCTTGAACCTGGTGGCGGAGGTTGCACAGGAGAATTGCCTGAATCTTGCAGGCAGAGGTTGCAGTGAGCCGAGATTGTGCCTGGGCGACAGAGTGGAACTTTGTCACAAAAAAAAAAAAAAAAAGGTTTGCATTAATTTCAGAATTCTTTGTTCTAAAGAATAGATTTTAGAAAGTATATTTAAAACTTCTGGCTAAACATAAGTGTTTGTTAAACCTGGGTTATTAATTCATAAGTGTTACTGAACTTATTTGGTAAATATTGGAAATTTTTCATAATTTGAAAACGTTTATAATTCATTTCTTTAAAAATTCTATCTACTTATACTATGGCCAAGTAGGACTTATTTCTGGAATGTAAGGATGGTTCAGTATATGAAAATAAATCACAGTAATATCCTATATAATCAGAATGAATTTTAAAAACACATAAAAATCTCAATTGATGCAGAAAAAATATTTGACAAAATTCAATACCCTTTCAAAATAAAAGCGTTCAAGAAACTAGAAGCAAAAGAAAATCACTTCGATATAAATAAGGTCATATATGTAAAACCTACAGCTATCTTGATGTTCAATAGTGAAAAATAAAAGCTTTTTCTCTAATATTAAAAATAGGACAAGGATGACTTCTTTTACCACTTCTACTTAGCATGATAATAGAAGTCCCAACTAGAGCAGTTAGGCAAGAAAATGAAATAAAAGGAGTATAGATTAGAGAGAAATAAGTAATATAATCTATTTTCACAAATGATATTATTTTACATGTAGGAAATCCAAAAGATTCCACCAAAATAGTATTAGAACTAATAAATGAATTAAGCAAATTTGCATGATATAGAATAAACACATAAAAATCTGTTGCAATTCTATACATAAGAATACATAATTGAAAAAGAAATTAAGAAAACTATTTTTTTGAGAAAACATAACTATTTTCAGTAGTATCAAAAATAACAAAATAATTATGAATAAACTTAACAAAGGAGGCAGAAGACATGTACATTGAAAACTATAAAAAAGTTGCTGTAAGAAATTAAAGAATACACAAATAAGTGGAAAAACATCTCATGTTCATTGGCGGGAAGAGTTAGTATTATTAAGATGTCAATATGACCAAAAGCAAACCACAGATTCAATGCAATACCAATAAAATTTTCAGAAATAGTTTTTTGGCAGAAAGAGAAAAATTCATCCTAAAATTAATACAGAATTTAAGGGACCCCAAAAAGTCAAAGCAATCTTTAAAAAGAAGGACAGATATGGGAGACTCTTAAAAAAAGAAGTACAAATATGGAGGTCTCACACTTTCTGATTTCAAAACTTACCATAAAACTACAATCATCAAATAATTTGCTACTGGCATTAAGACAAGCAAATCAATGGAAGAGAATAGAGAACCACAAAAGAAACCTTCACATATATGGTGAATCGATTTTTGACAAGGGTACTAAGACAGTTCAATGAGAGAAAAACAATCTGTTCAAAAAAGAGTGTTGAAAAACCTGGATATTAACATTAAGAAATGAATTTGAACCCCTACCTTATACCATATACAAAAAAATTAACTTAAAATGGATATAAGGCCTAAATGTAAGAGCTAAAGCTGTCAAACTTTTAGAAGAAAGTACAAGAGGTAAGCTACATGACATTGGATTTCATAATGATCCATTGACTAAGACACCAAAAGTACAAAATATAAAATGGATAAGCTGGACTTCATCAAAATTAGACTTCTGTGCATCAACAAATACCATTAACAGGGCAAAAAGGTAATCCACTGAATAGGAGAAAGTATTTGCAAATCATATATCTCATAAGGAATTGATATCCAGAATATATAAAGATCTCCTACAACTGAAAACAATAATACAGGTAATTAGTTTACTGTACAGAAGACTTGAGTGAAAATTTCTCAAGGAAGAATGTACAGGTGGCCAATGGACATACAACGGGATGGTGGGCATCACTAATCAGAAATTCAGTTCAAGACTAGTATATCATGCCACTTCACAACTATCAGAATGGCAACCTAGATGTCCATTAATAGTGGACAGGATAAAGAAAAATGTGGTACATATACATCATGGAATACTACACAGCCATAGAAATAATGAAATCATGTTCTTTGTAGCAACATGGATGCAGATGGAGGCTATTACTATAGGAGAAATAATAAAGGAACAGAAAATCAAATACTGCATGTTCTCACTTTTAAGCAGGAGCAAAATGAGTATACATGGACACAAACAGGAAAACAATAGACACCAGGAGCTACTTGAAGGTGGAGAGGGGGGAAGAGGGATCATGAAACCATCTATAGGGTATTGTGCTCACTACCTGGAGGATAAAATCATTTGTACAACAAACCCCAAGTGACACTCAATTTACCCATGTACCAAACCTGCACATGTATTGCCTGAACTTAAAATAAGAGTTGGAAAAGAAAATAAACAAACAAACAAACACTGTTATTAAAAACAACAACAACAAAAATCCTGTAAATGACAGATCATGAGGATGTGGATATGTTGGAGATCTTGCTTTGCTCATTGCTGGTGGAAATATGAAAAGATCAAAGGCCATAAAGGACAATGTGGGAATTTCTTGAATATTTGTATATGGAATTGCCATTTCATCCAACAATTCCTCATCTGCATATACACCCAAAGATATGGAAACAGGACTCATGTGTATACTTGTACACCTAAGTTTATGGCTCAATTTTTTTCAGTAGCCAGAGAGATGGAGGCAACCCAGGTTTCCATCACAGGATGAAATGATAAACATAATGTGTTATGCCATTGTGGTAGAACATTGGTCAACTTTGTAAGGACAGGAATCCCTGGCACATGCTGTAACATAGATGAACCTTGATACCATTGTGCTAGCAGTCACAGAAAGAGAAATGAATCATTCACTTCCATCGGTGCCTAAAATGATGCATTTCTAGGGGAGATAGTGTGGAATGTAGTTTCCCAGAACTAGGTGAGAGAGTTGGAAATGAGGTGTTCATGTATAATGTGTACAGAGTTTATTTGGGGAGATGGAGAGGTTCTAGTGATGGACGATAGCGGTGGCTGCACCACCTTGTGGGTGTGTTTGATGCCACAGAGCTATAGTCTTGGAGATGGTGATTTTTGGGTTGTGTGTATTTTTTCCAATCGAAAAAATATTAATGAAATATAGTTTTAGAAAACTCCACTAACCTTATATAAAAGTATTATGTTTAGGGAAAAAAAAAACTGGCAAGCATGGTTTCACATTAAATTTTTATGGTTACAAATTCAACTCTTCTAAAAAATTTATGGTGCTAAACATGGATTTACACGCCCATTAATCAATAACATATACTCCTTTGGGGACTTTTAAAGATATTCACATGCCCAATATAACATTAAAAAACAAATACTACTGAAAGAAAAAATAAGAACAAAACAAACAATAAAATTATAATTGGTCATATTCTTATAGCAGTAGTCAGCAAACATTTTCTTTAAAAGGTCTAATAGCAAATATTATAGATGCTGTAAGCCATACAAAATTTGTTGAAACTACGTAACTCATTGTAGTGCAAAAACAGCCATAAACAAAACATAAATGAATGAGGTTGGCTGGTTCTAATAAAACTTTATTTACAGGGACAACCATGGCCAGCCCTCTGAAGTTTTCTGAACCTTCATCTTTACCATGCAGTAACTTTAATTTTTAAGATCTCCAGATTTGCTTCTGCCATACACCTGAGGCTAATGGCTGAATTTATCATAGGTTTATTCTTATGAATTATATTGAGAAAGATTCCTTAAAAATTGTAGCAGTTGTGATTGGTGTTGGAATTCATTCTAGTTCTATTTCTCCCTAGCACAAGGTAAGGTTGTGTTTTCATATTATTTTTAAATTAAGCATGGTCAGGTGACATCTGTGATCAGTGAAATGTGAGCACAAATATTATGTGCATTTTCATCAGGAAATTTTGAAGTCCAGTTGCAACTTGCCATCTTTCTTTCTCTCAATTGTGATGGCTGCAGAAATATGTGTCAAGATTGAATCTCTGTCAGCCTAGCTAGACTGAAACTAAAGTAGAAAGCCCCTGCAGTACCAAAATGCGCATATTTAATTGGTATGAAACAAATCTAGGTTGGTTAAGTCAATGAGATCTTGTGATTATAAGTTATTATGGTATAAGTTATTCCATCTTGTTTATATTGCACTATTACAGAAATAATTGTGCAATTTATAAACATTTTCAATAATTGTAAATAATGGTTTGTTAATCTGAACCAGTGATTAAAGGAAATATCTTTTAAAGAACACTAACAAGCTTTCATCTACATAGGTTTAAAGAGTCTTTATGAGGCAGACAACAGCAGTGTCACATGGGATTTTGTAGTATACACATGTAGTGCAAACCTGATGTTTATTTGGAGAACTAATGCTGACTACTGGTATAAGAAAATGATCTGATGTTTATTTATGGAGAACCATAAATCCACATTGATGTGACTTCTGCAACTTCTATGTCTTGAAAATCTAGTAAGAAAAAATATGGATTATAAAATGCACATTTTTTTCATTACATCAGCTTGATTTCACTAGATCATCAGTCTCTGTATACTCATTTTTTTCCGCTGCTCAGGTAATATGGCTGCTTGCTAACAACTTTAAAAGATAGGAAACTTTGCTCATGACATTTTTTTAAAAAAATCATTTTTTCTATCTTATTGCGATATGATGCGCAAATAAATTTTATATATTTAAGGTACACAGGTGATGTTCTGATATATGTATAAACTGTGAAATAATTTTCTCAATTGAGCAAATATAAGATTACCTGACATAGTTAATATTTTTTCTCTCTTTTTTTTTTTTTTTGGTAGCTACAGCCCTTAAAATCTATCCTCTCGACAAATTTCACATATAAAATGAAATATTGTTAACTATAGTTACCATGCTGTACATAGATCTCCACACCTTATGCATCTTGCATAACAAAATTGTATACCTCATGTATCAGCTCGTGTCTTCATTTCCTCAGCCTCCTAGGCTCTGGAAATCACGATACTACTCTTTGCTTCTATGAATTTGATTATTTTAGATTCTAAAGTGAAATCATGCAGTATTTGTCTTTGCCTGCCTGGCTTATTTCACTTAGTATAATGTCTGTCAGGCTTACCACCGTGGCTGCACATGGCCCGGTTTCCTTCTTTTTAAAGGCTGAATAATATTATACACATGCACGTGTGTGTGTGTGTGTGTGTCAGGGTTTTTTCTTTCATACACTGACAGATATTTAGGTTATTTCCATGTCTTGGTTATTGTGAATAGTGCTGCAATGAACATTGGAGTGCAGATACCTCTTCAACATACTGATTTCATTTCCTTTGAGTATATACCCCAAAGCAGGACTGCTGAATCATATGGTAGTTCTATTTTTAATTTTTTGAAGAACCTCTGTTTTGTTTTTCATAACGGTTGCTTCCATTTACATTCCCTACAACAGGATATAAATCTTCGTTTTTCTCGTCAATACTTCTTATCTTTCATCTTTTTTGTAACAGTTATTCTAATAGTTGTGAAGTGGTATCTCTTTGTGATTTTGATTTGCATTTCTTTGTTGATTAGTGATGCTGAGCACTTTTTCATATATCTTGTGGCAGTGGCACCAGGACTGTAAAGGTGGTGGTGGCAGCTCTGGTGCTGAAACAGTGGCGACTCCGACGAAGGGATGCAGTGAAGTGAACTCTGAGCCGCTTCATCAGCTGGGCTCAGAGTCCGCAGAGACCTTGAAGGTCCTCAGGGGTAAAGACTACAGGGTCCCTCTTGCTGTCTTTTTTCTCTCACCAGGGGGATGTTATGGCCATGAGGCTTCTTCTCAGAACCTAGCTGTGCTGATCTGAGGGAGGAGGAGATGCATGTAAAATGCTTCCTACACCGTTGTTTTTCTTTTTTCGTCTCATCTTTTCCTCCCTCCCTTCCTCCCCTCCTTCCTTCCTCCTTTCCTCCCTTCCTCCCTTCCTCCCTTCCTCCCCTCTCTCCCTCCCTCCCCCCCTCCCCTCTCCTCTCCTTTCTTACAGGGTCTCTCTCTGTCATCAGGCTGCAGTGCAGTGGAGCGATCTTGGTTCACTGCAACCTCCACCTCCTGGGTTCAAGCAATTCTTCTCCCTCAGCCACCAGAGTAGGTGGGATTACAGGTGTGCATCACCATGCCCGGCTACTTTTCCTACACTTTTCTCTGGAGCCGTCCTTTGATTTTCTGCCCCATTGGCTTGCTGCAGTCTTCACTGTGCTCCGGTATTCTCCAAACATTATTAGTGCTTGTGAGTAGTCATTAAATAGTGAAATTATTGTTTCTTTAGGGGGTAAGGAGAGTTAGTGTCTCACAGTCCACTATTTTGCTGATGTTACCAATTTCACCTATGACACATTCTACAATGCACATTTTATAATGCTAATTTTAACACCAAGATGTACCAAAATAGAGCTATTTTTACATGCATATGAGTAAAAGTTGAGTAAAAGTCATTTCCCTTCCCTCTACCTATTGAGAAAGCTGTTTGTAATTTTAAAACATAATACATTTGTTATAGCTGTATTTAATTTAACTTTATACAGATAGAAAAACCCTAAGCTAATTCTTAAATCCATAAACATAGACAAATTCTAAAACAAAGGAATCAGAATCAAATTATAAGTTTTATTGCATATGTTGTCCACTCTCATCCACTATTTTATTACAATGTATGCAGGATTTCATAATACTTAACATATATCCTTTTATTATTAACTTTTAGAAATAATATTTAAACCTAGTGTTGAATATTTATAGCATTCTTGTCGAGTCGCAAAATTTAATGTCATTGATTATTCTGTAAAACACAGCATTCATCATCTTAGTTTAAGTGTGCAAAACGCTGACAGTATCTTATTAGATATTCTTTGCCACAGGTATAGACAAATGATGATGACAAGCTGTGAACCCAAAAACTGTATTTAATGGTCTATCAGCGTAGGTTGAACTTTGAGAGAGAAAGCATTTATTGACAAAATTTCTGACTCATGCTGTGTAAGGGAATGAATGGCACAGGGAACTGATGCCTGACAATCAGCGCACCCCAGGGAAAACATAAACAATACATATGTTTGTAACCTTCGTCACCTCCTTTTTGCTTTACATTTTGCCATTGGTTTTAATGAATAGAAGCTGGATTCTATCAAATCTCTGCCGGGTTCTTCAACGTTTCTTTTCTCGCACTACTGCGATGAACACATCTGCTTGAAACTGTCAGCCATGGTAAGTGTGGATTTTTGAGTATTAAGAAGATCTGCAACTTGAGCATAGACAACACCCAAATAAAGCTCCTACACAGTTTTGATACGTTGTTTCTTTTTTTTTTTTTTTTTTCTTGAGACGGAGTCTCGCTCTGTCGCCCAGGCTGGTGTGCAGTGGCGCGATCTCGGCTCACTGCAAGCTCCGCCTCCCGGGTTCACGCCATTCTCCTGCCTCAGCCTCCCGAGTAGCTGGGACTACAGGCGCCCGCCACCTCGCCCGGCTAGTTTTTTGTATTTTTTAGTAGAGACGGGGTTTCACCGTGTTAGCCAGGATGGTCTCGATCTCCTGACCTCGTGATCCACCCGTCTCGGCCTCCCAAAGTGCTGGGATTACAGGCTTGAGCCACCGCGCCCGGCCGATACGTTGTTTCTAATCCCATTTTAGGAAAATTTGTCCCTGAGATGAATGTATGTGACGTCTTTCAAAAAGCCTTAATATCTGTTTGAGATACTGATGTTTCACAAATTTCAAAGATAGCAGATGCGACTCAGTGTATGTCAGTTTAGGGAGAGTCAAAAAATATCCAGAATGTCATAGTTTAATTGAAGTAGATAGACTGCGTTATTTTTTTTCTCGGCAAAGTATCTGTTTATTAATTTCAATATGTAGCCGGGAGTGGTGGCTCATGCCTATAATCCTAGCACCTTGGGAGGCCAAGGAGGGTAGATCACCTGAGGTCAGGAGTTCGAGACCAGCCTGGCCAACCTTGTCTCCACTAAAAATACAAAAATTAGCAGGGCCTGGTGGTGCATGTCTGTAATCCCAGCTTCTCAGGAGGCTGAGGCAGGAGAATCACTTGAACCCAGGAAACAGAGGTTGCAGTGAGCCAAGATCGTGCCACTGTACTCTAGCCTGGGCAACAGAGGAGATACTGTGTCTCCAAACAAACAAACAAAATTAATTAACACGTTTATGTTATTTAAGATGAAATTTAACACATTCCTGAACACAAGGTGATGATACAATTTATAATCCAAGTTTTTTTATATTACCTCTAATTTTCAAAGGGACTTAACATATGGACACACTTATACATCCTAGTTTTGATATTTTTCATATACACATGTTAGATAAATTGACATAACAGGCAAAATTTGCTTAAAAACGTTAAAATTTTAGGCCAGTTTATTCATGATGCTAGGAACCTCAAATTAGAAGAAAATGATGAACATGACCAGAAACAGAAATACAATAGAAGAAAAACAAAGGCGGCACTTATTACTGGCCCTAGAATCATCATCTCTTGTCTTACAACTTTAATAAATTTAATATCATTTTATCTATTTATCTAGAATTATCTATGTGTCTATATACATATGTCAGCTTATTTTCAGTGATTACAGAACAGTCTCATAAATGATTTAAAATTTGAATTTACTGATTTTGGCAGGAAATTATCTTTCTATAACAGGGAAGCTCCATGTGGAACCCTCTATTTGAATTTTATAAGGAGTGAAGGTGGAAAAGCCCTATTATGTCATAAATTGGCACAAAGAAGATACTCAAAATATGTTTGGTGAATATACTATGATTATAAAAAGTTGACAGAGCAAAATCATGCTGAATGCATCAGATTAAAACTTTTCAATCTAGATCACATAGAATATTAATAATTGCTTAATAATATTAAGACCTTACTATGAGCCAAGCATTTTTGTTAAGTGTTTTATACATATTAACTTATTTATTCCTCCCAACATGGAGATAGCCATACTTATAATCAATACTTGGTTATTAATTAAAATTTCCACTTCCAATTAATGCTTAGTTTCTATAAAATTTGTATGTCCGAATATTTCTAAGATTGATTACAAGCCTATATTTAAGTAAGTGCTCATAGCAATTAAAGTGAGTTTGAGAATTTCTGGACTGATCAAGGAAAAGATGTAACCACAATGCATCAGGAGTACACAATGTGCTTTATTTAGGAGGCACTTGGACAGGTTGTAAGCTAGAGGAACTTCCTCACAGCAGGAGATCTTCCAGAGACAACGCCATAAGGCCACCACCTGGAAGGGGAAAGAAGCAAGCGATTTCCTGTGGAAGAAGAGAATCAGGGAGGAGGCTCCAACATCTAGGTGCTGTCACTAAGCAACCAGACAGAGAGTTTTAGGGTCCTGAAGCTCTAAAGGTCAAATCTTGGGCTCAATAGTGGCCTCAGAGTTTATATTATTTATGGCCAGCAGATGTTGGGTACAATTTCACAGGTTGTGCCAAGCAGACAGGCTCTATATGGCTAATCACATGCTCATATGGGCTATATTTAAAGTGATTGATCGTGTAAAGAGTTTAGTTTGGTACTGGCAGGATTTTTAGCTAAGTCCTTTTCTGCCGTGAAGAAATAAACAACATAGTGGCTGATACGCAGGGACTATCTTTGGCTCATTTATATAACATCTAAAAAGTAACTTCTACTCATTGTTAGATAAAAGAAGTAAAAAAATCCAACATATTACTGGTTTTAAGTTATGTGGTATGATGATAGATAGATGATTGATAGATAGATAGATAGATAGATAGATAGATAGATAGATAGACAGATAGCAATACCTATCTAAATATTTTTACATCTATATCTGTATCTTCCTAAGCTGTACTTTCAAGAACACACACACGAAACTCTAAAACTAACAAAAACTATTAAACATGTAAAACATATTTCTACATATGTTAACACCCAACCAGTTTTGCTTAGGGAACTTTATTACTTGTACTTTTGAGGTTAGGCGCTTGTAACACTAAGCTAGGGCTGCCAAAGACTAGGTTTCTTACACAACAGACCTTTATTTTCTCATTGTTCTGGAGGCTGAAAGTTGTATCCAACTTGTAAGAAGGTTTGGTTTCTCCCGAGGCCTCTCTTTTTGGTTTGCGGACGGCCTCCTTTTCAGTATGTCTTTGTGTGACCTTTTTTCTGCGTGTGTACACTCCTAGTTTCCCTCTTCCTTTAAAGACACCATTCCTATTATATTAAAGCCCCACTGTTATGATATTATGTCATCTTAATTATTTCTTTAAAGGCCCTATCTCCAAATACAGACACACTTGGGGTTAGGGCTTTAATATATGAAATTTGGACTAGACACAACTCAGCATATAACAGCACTTCCTGTAGAAATTGCTATTACATATGCCATGTTTCCATTTAGATACAGAGCCTCTAATACATGCGCTGCATTATTTCACTATTTTAATTGTGTGTTTGTGTGTGAGTGTGTGTGTGTAGGGGGGAGTATCCCACATTTCCACTTACCTTAAACAAGAATTGCATACACATTTAGCTCACAAAATTCAGTTCCTTGGCAATCTCAGTTTCATACAGCACTTCACTAAGAACTGAAAATTAACTCTCCTAGCTGAGTAAAAACAAATGGAAACAAATTTCAGGGCTTAAAAGAACTTTGTAAATGATATCGTATCACACATTTCATTTAATTTATTCCATCAGACATTAAAGTATCTGTTAAATACTCATTCCTATAAAGATGTTCGCAACTACCAAATGGAGTAGCCATCACATTAAGAGCTCCATGTAATTATTAAAACTGTACTTTATTGAGATCAACCAATTCCATTAAAATATCATTAAAAATGAATACATTGAAAAGATCCTCAGAGAAATGAGAAGAAATGATCATGAGTTTCTGAAATTTGAGCTTCATGAAGGCAGTATCTTGTTGCCATGATTTTTATTCATTTACACAAATAGGAACAAAGCTGGTAGCATTATATTTTAAAATTACTTTATACTAAGTTTCCTCTTCCCCACGAATATTTAGCAATTCTCAACATTATGTCTATGTGCCAGACACTTTTCCAGGATTTGGGAATAGAATACTGAATAAAAAACTCTCTGCCCTCATAGAACTTTATTCTAACATGGAGACACATAAATTAATGCTTCCATTATTTGAATTCCCCATTTAGGTCTAACTAGTGTCATTAAGAGAAGTGTATCAGTATTCAATGTATAAAAATATATCTATAAACCATAAAATGTACATATAATAATGATACATATAATTATTGTATTTTATTAGGTAGGCGTGTCCTACTTAATACGGACGGCTAAAATAATCAGGAACAACAATTCAATTGTAGTTTCCAAATGTATTGGTGGTAAACAGTGGACTAAAATGAGGGAGGAGCGCTTAGAAAACTAGTTTCTTGCTCTCCTTCACTCACTTCTCAGTTACTTACTAATTGTGAAATGAGCAATGCATTACCTCCACAAAACTCAAGAATTTCCTGAGTAAAATGAGTGAAATAATAATAACTATTTAAATAATGGCTTTACACATTATAGGATAGAATCTGTGTTATTGTCCTTAGCATCGTGCCCTGCATGTTAAATTTATTCAAATTTATGGTAGTTATAAATGTTATGAAAACGTAGAAGTGTTGAAGAGAGCAAGCAGAGGTGGTATGCTTATTTTTTCTTCCTACTAGTAGCAAATTGTTTAGCTTTCATGTCGTGGTTTATTTTTAAAAGAAAAGAATGCGATCGTATACGAAAAATTTCCCATAGATTATTATAGTGATAGTGTCACCCCAGGACACTGAAAATGTAAATTTAGCTATACATGTTTAAATATAAATTACAGAGAGTGGTTTGGCATATTGCTTATTGAAAGATTTCCAGTAATTTTATTTTTGATATATTTGTGTTCCACAAGATTTATATGTACTGCTTTTGTAAAGTAAAAATACAGCCAGATTTTTTTTTTTTTTTTTTTACTATTGGAGTGACAGTTTACAGATAAGCAAAGGAAGGAAGCATAGACTGACCCATGTGCTAATGAATTAGAATTAAAGATACCAGGAACCAGGGTTCCTTGGAGAAGTGGCTGATTCTGGGACCAGGGGAGAAAATATAACATGTGAGCTTGGATGAGCTTGAGTTCCAGAAAATAAGGAAATGAAGAAAATGAAAACCAAATATGATAAAATAAAACACACATACATAAAAAATGAGGGGGGTATGTCAAGGGGACAGAAGAAACAACTCAAAGAGCTCCCAACAGCCAAACTGGAACAATTTAAGTATCAAAATAATTAAAATAGTATTGGATTATAACAGAACAGAGGAAATGGATATCAGTGAGTCCATATTGATATAAATAACTGCAGAACAGCAAATAATTTATGATATACTTCATCCTCAAGGAGGTGGAGCACAAATCTCATTAACCCCCTTAAATGTGGGTTGTGCAGTTACTTAATTCCAATGAAAATAGTATGGAAAAGGGGTGGCAGGTGGAAATAAAACAAAAAACATTACAGTGGAAAAACCTCACAAACAGATGGTTAGCCAGATAGCTACCTCAGCCAGATGGTCAAGGTCAACATTAACAATGGTTAGTTAAGTTGATAGTATGTGCGCATGATATTATGTAACAAAAATGTCACTGTACTCCTTAATATTTCTTCCAAAAACCTGTAACTCCAGTCTAATAATGAGAAAAAAGTATCAGGCAACTCTCAATCGAGTGACATTCCACCAAATACCTGAACTGTTCTCAAAACTTTCAAGGTTATCAAAAATCAATGAAAGTATGAGAATCTCTCTCAGTTAAGAGGAGCCTAAGGTGACAGGACACCAAATGCAATATGGTATTCTCAATGAGTTCCTGGGGAAAAATAAATAAATAAATAAAGATATTAGGTAAAAAGTAAGTCAATCTGAACAAATTATGCACTGTATAATTATTTAATAATTATGTATCACTATAGGTTCATTCACTGTGACAAATGCTAATTTATGATGTTAATGGTAGGTTTTACTGGGTATGAAGTAGATGGGAATGTTCTGTACTATGTTTATAATTTCATGTAAATCTAAAGAGTTTAATTTTTAAAACTAAAAGATGAAGTTTACCGATAAACATATATTCAGAAATTTTACAAATTCACCTGGTTTGTTATGGTTCCGTGACAGAAGGTTGGTGTTCAAACAAGTCATGAAAGGAAACAAATATAAAGAAAAATTTATGTAGAAAACGAATGGGATCATACATGTATTTTTTGTTGGAAAATTGCCCAAATTTTTGAAATGTTTATTGAGTCAAAATAAAGGGAAAAAATTTAATAAGGGTAAAACTTAAAAAAAAAAAGATAATATCAAGTGGATTCTTTGTTTATATATAACCAAATTTTCACATGAAAATGTGTACCATTGCCTGTGATTTTAAAAATATGTAATAACTGTTAAATCTCAGGTCTGACAAATGAGATCAGACATTGGTAGTAAACAATGCTCATATCTACATAAAACCCCTGAATATGAGAATGGATTCCTAAAATATAGAATATCCCACATTTCTATCTAGCACAGAGAGAATGTTCAGACGGAGCACTTGAAGCCTTGTATATTTCACAGTGGGACGACAATTATATTACAAAAACAAGTACAATGGCAAATTTCCCAAACAACATTCCAAGGACTGTAAAACCCTGAATCTGCATCCGGGCACAAACTGAAAGGAAGGAAGGAAAAAGTGGCCGTTACTTCTGTTCCTGGCCTCATCGCCCTGCTCCCTATCATCTGGGAGGGCCTGTGTTGCTGCAGAATTTGGTATACATGTCTCCTGTTGTGGACAGATTCCCATGCATCTTTCAAGCTGGCTCAAAGTTTTTTCTTTCATGAAGTATTTTTTGAAATTATCAGAGAACATTAGCTGCCCTTGTCCCCAGAGTGTAGTGCTTATTCCATTTATTACTTCAACTATTACTTATTGATCAGCTATTATGTTCTAGATACGCCTTTGTATTTCCAAGTCATCATTTCCTGAAATGTGTGACAGCATTGTCTGATTCACCTTCTAGATTAAGACACACACTTGGTGGTCTCCTCAAAAAATGAAGGAGAGCATTTCTATAACCTCAAAATAAAACCTGTGCCCATTAGCTGTTACTCACCAACCTCCCTCCCTCAAGCACCGTTGATGTGCTTTCTGTCTAGATGGATTTGCTTATTCTGGCAATTTTGTATAAATAGATTTATAGAATGTGTGTGCTTTTGTGTCTGACTTCTTTTACTTAGCATATTGCTTTCAAAGTTCAACCATTTTACATTCCATATGAGAACACCATTCCTTTTCATGACTAATATTACATGGTATTGATAAGCTACATTGTGTTTATTCTTTATCAGTTGATAGACACTTGAACTGTTTCACTTTTTAGGTGTTATGAATAAAGCTGCCATAAACATTGTTGTACACATTTCTGGAAATGTGTTTTAAGTTCTTTTGGATACATATCTAGATGAGGAATTGCTGTGTCCTATGGTAATGCTACACTTAGCCATTGAGGAACATCTAAACTTTTCAAAATGTCTGCACCATTTTACATTCCTGCTGTCGATAAATGAAAATTCCACTTCTTTCACATCCTTGTAAACACATTTTTTTTTTTTTTTTTTTTTTTTTACTGTTTGAGCATAGCCATTCTAGTGTGTATGCAGTGATTTCATCACTTTTGTTTGCTAATAATATTAAATGTATTTTCCTATGCTAATTGCTGCTTACCTATCTTCTTTGGAGAACTGTCTATTCAAATCATTTGCTCAAATTTATTTAAATTTTCTGCCTTTGTATTGTTGTATTGTAAGAGTTCTTTATGTATTTTGGGCATGAATTTCTTATCAGATTTATGACACACAAATAATTTCTGCCACTATGTGGCTTGTATTTTCATTTTATAGATAGTATTCTTTAAAGCACAAAATGTTTAGTTTTGATGAAGTCCAATATAAAGGGATTATTACATGGAATTGATTTATATAATTATGGAAGCTGAGACATCCTGAGATTTACAGTTGGCAAGCTAGAGGCTCAGAATAGCCAATGGCGTATTTCTTGTTCAAGTCTTAAGGCCTGAGAAATAAGAGAGCCCATGGTGAAGTTCCAGCCCAAACGATGATAGGATCAAGACCCAGAAGGAGCTGACATTTTGAGTCCAAAAGCAAGCAAAAAACAACATCTTAGGTGAAAGGCAGTAAGTTCCCTTTTACTAGCAGGAGGTTCACCGTTTTTGTTCTACTCAGGCCTTCAACTGATTAGGTGAGGCCCACCCACGTTAGGGAAGCAATCTGCTTTATTCAGTCTACCAGTTCAAATATTAGTCTCATCCAAAAAACCCTCACTGCAGACATCTTCAGAATGTTTGGTCAAATGAGCACATCATGTTTCAGTGAAGTTAACACATAAAGTTAACCATCACTGGCTCTCAATTTTACTCATTGTGTCTTTATGTCTACTTACACCAGTATCTCATAGTCTTGATTACTCTAGTTTTGTAGTAAGTTTTAAATTGGGAAGTGTAATTTATCCAAATTTGTTCTTTTTAAAAATCATTTTTGTATTATGGATATATTATTTTTCAATATTAATTTTTGGATTTTTGCAAAAAACAATCCACTTGGATTTTTGATAGGGCTACATTGAACATGTAGAGCAATTTTATATATCAACTTAGAGTATCTGTATCAGGTCTTCTAAACCTTCCTTCAGGAAAATGAGATATTATTTCATTTTAATTTTTTAGTCAGATTATATTACGAAGTTTTATAGTTTTCAGTCCACAAGTCTCGTTAAATTTATCCCAACTATTCTTTTGTATTCTGTTGTAAGTGGGATTGTTTCATACATTTCCTGTAAGGACCCAAGATATATTGCTTGGGTATAGAAATATATCTACTACATTGTAATTTTGTTGTGATAATTCATTAGATTACATAGTTTTTCTGTGGATTCCTTATAATTTTCTCTGTGTAAAATGAAACCTCTAGAAATGGAGATATTTTATTTCTTCTCCTTCAATTCAAATACCTTTTATGCTTTTTTTTTGCCTATTTTCTTTGCTAGAACCTTCGATGTTAAATAAAATCAATGAGAGTAGACATCCTGTCTTGTTCCTGGTGTTAGCGGGAAAGCATTATATTTTTCACTGTAAATATAACATTATCTTTGGGTTTTTCATATATAGCCTTTATTAGAATGAATAGTTCACTTCCATTCCTACTTTGTTACTTTTTAATTTTTTAAATTGTTTTGAATGAGTGTTCGATTCTGTCAAATGCATTTTTCTTTATCTACTAGGATGATGACTTTTTTGTCTTTTATTTTATTAATATGATTATTATAATCATAGTCACATGTTAAATCAACCTGATATTCCCAGGTTCAATTCCAGTTAGTCATATTGTATTATCCTTATGTATATTGTTGGACATATTTGCTGGTATTTTGTTAATCATTTTTGTATACATTTGCAAATTTAGCTGTGATGCCTTTAAAAAAATTTGGTTTTATCCTCAGGTTAATATTGGCCTCATAGAATAGATTGTGAAGTGTCTATTATACTTGTCTAATATGGAAGAGTTAGTGCAAAGTTGAAAAGTTGATGTTAATTTCTCTGTAAACATTTGATAAAATTACGTGTGAAGCACTCTTGGCCTAGACATTTCTTTGTTAATTTTTTTAAATCACTAACTCAATTTCCTTACGTGTTACATGTGTATTCACATTTTCTATTTCTTCTTTAGGCAGTTTTAATAGTTTGTTTCTCTGGAAATTTGCCAATTTCATATGTTATCTAATTTGTTTAAATACAATGCTCACAGTGTTCCCTTATGAACTTTTAAGTACAGATTTATATTTAGAGAAAATTGCGTATATAGTACAGAGAGTTCTCACACACTCTTTCTCCTCTCCACAACTTCCCTATTACAAGCATCCAGCATTTATGGGGTATATTTGTTACAACTGAGGAACAAATATTGATGCATTATAATTAACTAAAATAAATAGTTTACAGTAGGTACTTCATTGTGTAGTGCATTTTATGAATTTTAAGAAATATAATATTGTACATCCATCATTAGAGTATTACAAATAATAGTTATACTGCCCTAAATGTTCCTTGGGCTTTACCTATTTATCCTTCCCATTTCATCTACTCAATCTGTGGCAACTACTGATCTTTTTATTGTCAACATAATTTTGTATTTTGCATCACAGCATTCAGTTTTAATCGTGTAATATGTAGGCTTTCCATACTGTCTGATTTTGTCTAGTAATATGCATTTTGTGTTATCTGTGCCTTTTTATGGCCTGATAGCTCATTTCTTTCTGTCACTAAATAATATTCTATTGCACCAACGTACCAAAATTGTTTATCCTTCTACCGTTTGAAGAAAATGTTGGCTACTTCCACTTGTTGGCAATTATCAGTAACACTGACATGAATATTTTATGTGCAGATTTCTGTGTTTACATGAGTTTACAGCTCATTTGGGTAAATATTTAGGAGCCCAATTGCTGAATCATATGGTAAGACTACGTGTAGCGTTGTAAGAGAGGCCAAATTGACTTCCGATGTGCCTGCACTAATTTGCATTCCCACAAACAATAAATAAATGAGGGTTCCTGTTGTTCCATATCTTTGCCAGTATTGGTAATATTGGTTTCTTTGGGTTTTAGCCATTCTAATAGGTCTGTAATGGCATCTCACTATTGTTTTAATTTGCATTTCACTGACAACATACAACTTTGAGAACCTCTTTATATGCCATTTGTCCTGTACACATCTTCTTTGCGGGGTATGTTTTCCCAGATCATCCCAACTTTTTTTTCCGTATTTTTGAGTTTTTTCACATTTTCAGTCAAAATAACTTTACTGAATATATATTTAACAATTTTTTTCTCCTAGACTGTGGCTTGTCTTTTCATGTTCATAGTGCATTTCATGAGCAAATATTCTTAATTCTAATGAAAGCCAATTTGCAATTCATCTTCATGGATTGCACCTTTCATATAGGTTCTAAGGAGTCATCACCAATTCCAAGGTCATTAACTTTCACCTATGTCGTCTTTTACTCATTTTATCATTTTATGTTTCACTTTTAGGTCTATAATCCATCTGGAGCAAACTTTTGTGAAAGGTGTAAAGTCAATGTCTAGATTAAAATTTTGGTATGTGAATGTATAGTTGTTCCAGCACCATTTGTTGAAAGGACTTCCCTTTGCTCTTTTGTCAAAGATTAGTTGACTATATTGGTGTGGGTCTATTTCTGGGCTACTTTTTCTGTTCCTTTCTTCTGTTTATATTTTTCATTCATATCACAGTACTTGGATTTGTACTTTTATATTAAGTCTTGAAGTTGGGTAGTATCAGTTCTCTGACTTTATTCTTATTTTTCAGTATTGTATTACTTATTCTGGGTCTTTTCCTTTTCACATGAACACCAGAAAATGTTTGTCCATATGTGAAAAATAACTTGCTAGATTTTGACTGAGATTGCCTTGAGTCTATGGATAAATTAGGGAGAAATTAACATCTTGACAAAATTGAATTTTCCTATCATAAAGATATTTTAAATTTCATTCATCAGAGCTCTGTAATTTTCTCTCATGTAGATCTTAAACCTGTTTTCTTAGGTTTCTTTCTACATACTTCATTTTTATTTGGTGCTCATGTAAACGGTACTATATTTTAAACTTCAAATCCAGTTTTTCAATGCAATTGACTTTTGTATATTAACTTTGTATCCTGCTAGGTGGCTGTAATCTATTTCAGTTTTATGAGATTTTTGTTTTGTTTCATTTTTGTCAATTATATGAAATTTTCTCTATAAAAATCATATATATTTATGAACAAAGATAGTTTTTGTTTTTCTTCTTTCCCAATCCATATGACTTTTGTTTCTTTCTTGCGTTTTTATGCATTAGTCAGGACTTCCAGTAATATTGAATGGGAGTGGTAAGAAGAGACATATTTGTTTTGTTTGTCATCTTAGGAGAAAACATCCAATTTCCCAATACTAAGTATAATGTTAGCTCTGAATTTGTTTCATTGATTTTTTTATGAAGTTATGGAAAATCCTCTCTATTGTTAATTTGATAAGAGTTGTTCTTAATCATGAATGGATGTGTCCCTTTTTTTTTTTCAAATGCTTTTTCTGCATTAATTGATATGAGCATGTAATTTTTCCTCTTAGGTCTTTTGATGTGATGGATTACATTGATTTAAAAATAATGAACCAGCCAAGAACACCTAAGATAAATCCCACTTGATCATGGCATATGATTCATTTGATATATTGTTGGATTTAAGGCACTATAATTTCATGTAGAATTTTTGTATCTACTTATGAGAAATACTGGTCTGTAGTTTTATTTTCTCATAATATCTTTATCTGGTTTTGGTATTAGGGTAATACTGGCCTCATACACTGATTTAGGAATTGCTTTTCTGCTTCTATTTTCTGGAAGAGATGAAATAGAATTGCAATCATTTCTTTAGTAAATGTTTGGTAAAGTTCACCAGTAAAAAAAAATATGAGCCTGGCATTTTCTCTTGTGGAAAGTTAATTACTGCTTCAATTTCTTTCATATATATGGGCCTACTCAGGTGATCTATTTCTCTTGTGTGAGCTTTGGTAGGTTTTGTCTTTCAAGGTATTGGTATGTTTCATCAAAGTTATCATGTTTTTGTCATAAAGTTATATATAATCTGCCATTGTCCTTTTAAATTCAATGGGCTTACTAGTGATAATCGTATTTCATTTCTGATACAGGAACTGTGTCTTCTCTACTTTTACTATTTTATCAGCTTTTCAATTATTTTACTAATTTCAAAGAACCACTTTTTTTAATCACTGATTTTTTTCTATTGATTCCCTCATTTTAAAAAATCATATTTTCCCTTCCTCTAATTTTGTTGTTGTTGTTGTTGTTGTTGTCGTCGCTCTTTGATGTTGTTTGTTGTTGTTGTTTCCTGGATAAACTTTTCTGGACTAATTCTGTAAAGTCTGTATTCTTTGTTGTGTGTATCCACAGGAGTCTCTGCTTGGGTAGTCTTACTGGAGAGAGATATCCTTAAACATCTTGAACCAACAAGTTTCTGAGATTTGGCCAATAGGCTCTTTGTATGTATCAGTGTACGCTATCAGTGATCCTTGCAGTAGTTTACAGCTGTGTCATAGACTTCCATTTCCTGCTTGTGTAGGGACTCAAGGTCACGCAGAGGTTAGAAATCAGTTCTCTCTAAAGTCTCAGGTCTCTTTAGGGCATCTGTGCAGCACTATGCATGAACACGGAGCCTAGATTCCCTGGAATTTGGTGAAATCGTGTAAACTATGGATACATAATCATCAGGGTCTATTTTTTGGTCATCTTTTTGTTTGCTTTAACTGGTAATGCCACCTCAAATAACCGCAGTATTGTACAATTGCTGCTGGTTACTTTTGACAAATTTCCTGGAGCTAAGCTGCTCCCACACAGGGAGCCCAAAGTCAGGTAAAACGAAGAAACGTGCTAAGAATTAAATATTTCAGCCAGTCCCTAGTCTGGTCAAACTTGAAATGGGGGTTTAGGGAACTCCAAACCTCTGCTCCCCCTTCCATAGCTGTTAGGTTGCTGAATTTTGCAGTTATGCTGTTGTGAGCCTATTGGTTTTCAAGGCTGCGAAAGTGTTAGATAGAGGGGAATGGGATCAGGGTGGGCCAAGACACCACAAGGTTCACTGTTCATACTGAGAGTCAGTCATTTTTCTTGAATAAACACTTTTTGGATTTTTTGTAAGTGTTTAACTGATTTTCAGAGTTCCAAAATGTTCATTTTTTACTTTTTCTGCCAGTGTTCTCATTGCTTCTAAAGGAATAGAACGTTTTCAAAAGTCTTTACTCTGCCATTCCAGAAGCTGGTCCCCACACACATACTGTTTTGACTATATGACTGCATAGCTTTTTGTGAGACAAGCAATAGCTCACTGAACCTGTCAATTGTATGTACTATATCACAGTATATAATATCCTGTTATATTTAGTATATATTACATATTTGTATATGTTATAGAAATATTATCTATAGTATGTGTCATAGCCATATATGTATGTGTTTTGTGCAATAATTATTTTTCACACCACATAAAAGGAAACATATTATCCAGTTACAATTAAAGTGCCTACTACTCAGCACTTTGCTGAAAGAAAAGTGAAAACATGAGTTTGAGATTAGTTCCCTGTTTGATTCTATACCTTCCGCTGAAATGGACCTAGAGGAGGTAAAAGAAAAAAGTGGTTGCTCTTCCATGATGATTAAATTATTCCAGAGGAGGATGGGATGGTTAAACAAACACACAGACACAACACACACAGACACAACACACACACACAACACACACACACACACAACACACACACACACAACACACACACACAGCTGGTTTGAGCTCATGAGACTGCAGTGGTGGTCAAAATCTAAGTTCACTTGAAGCCCAGAAACCTTGAAATGTTGATAAAGGCCTTGGAAGAAACTCAGCACAGTTAAATCGTTGTCCAATATGTTTTAATACTTTGGCCTGGGATAAAGAAAGCTGTTTTCTGTCCTGGAAGGAGTGGTGGTTCTAAAACGGGGAATTCATTCTACCCATTGGGACCATTGCATGCTTTCTTTGTTTGCTCTACTCAATTAATTAACTGATTTTATAATAAATTGTAAATATATTTTATAATTGTTGACTTAGTTTCTTTGAATTGGATTAGGAAATATTAAAATAGGATGTTTTCAGTTCCATTAATTAGCAATATTCTATAACAGTAAAAATGTCTTTTATTATGTGCTATGAGTCAAGATGAAAATGAGTAGGTTGGCGAAACTAAAATGACAAATTTTTAAAAACTGTATAAATGCACTGAAAATTCTTGTATAAATAAACAATATTTGAAAAAATCCAACATTTCTAATGCATTTGACTGTCTGCCATTAATTTTCTGAAATGACACCTATATCACATAATCCATGTTCTACATTCTTTTTTATATTACTTATATATGAGCTTAAAAACAGATTAAATAAATAAAAGCAAAAAGTGAAAATTTATGTTTTCCACTTTTTATAAGATATCCATGAAGTCACTTTAGCTTGGTGTGTATGTGTTTATGAGATTTTGTTTTGTTTTGTTTTGTTTTTGTTTTTCAGGAATTCTGCATTACTTAACAAAAGAGGCCTTGATAGCCTAAAACAATATGAAAAGGTTAAAAAAAAAAAAAGAATTATGTTTGCTGCTCATATACTGAACATTTTTATTTAGTAATCCAGACTTGCTGAAAATTTTCCAAAAGCCAGAGGGAAAGAGTGGTTGAAAGGAAAAAACAAGTAACTTAAAATAAAAGTAGTTTTCCCACAAAATGAAAGCCATCTTATACCCCATGTAATGATATTCTCCCTCCAGCAAAGCTTTATTTTAATCTAATAAAATACACCAATTTAATCAGTAGTCAAATATGTTTGTCACTTTTTACTAATAGAAATCATCTTAACCTGGTTTCTGTAGAAAACAGAGATCACAAAGACGTATGTTGTTGTGGCTAATTTCTTATTAGCAAGTGTGAAACTCAAGACTAAGTTTTCCTCTTAACCATTACTTCTTCCCCACCCAAAACCCCCATCCCCACCCTTGCCCCTCCCGGGTTCTACGTAAGTTACTTATTCAAGCCATCTCTTTTCCCAGGCAAGGGGAAGTAAGATCAGTATAGTTGCCCTTATTTTATACAAGCAGAAAGAAGAGCTCGAGGTCCCGTGCGTGTTGCTGGTTACCGGTAGATGTGCAGACTCACCGTCTGCAGCGTCTGGTGGTTCAGGTTATCTTTATTCAACTTCATAGCGGGTCAGAAGTGGATATACATGAAAGAATGAGATAAAGTATGGTTACCAGCTCCCCGGGGAAAAGGCTTAAGCAGGATTTGGAGATAGAGCCAGGAAGTAAACTTGGGTCTCTCCTGCTCTGCCTGGTGCAACTTCAGGAAGGCATTCAACAATTTCATATCCACTCCATGGAGCATGATGAAGTGGGTACAGGCTTTTCTTTTCTTTCTTTCTTTTTTTTTTTGACAGAATCTCACTCTGTCGCCCAGGCTGGAGTGCAGTGGCGCGATCTCGGCTCACTGCAACCTCCGCCTCCTGGGTTCACGCCATTCTCCTGCCTCAGCTTCCCGAGTAGCTGGGACTACAGGCGCCCGCCACCATGTCCGGCTAATTTTAAAAAATATTTTTAGTAGAGACAGGATTTCACCGAGTTAGCCAGGGTTGTCTCGATCTCCTGACTTCGTTATCCGCCCGCCTCGGCCTCCCAAAGGTCTGGGATTACAGGCGTGAGCCACAGCTCCCAGCGGTACAGGCTTTTCAACTGCCAGGCGAGCTCTCCTTCCCTTAGGAAAGTGCCTCTGGACACAGGCTGCCCCAGCTGTGGCCTGGCCAGTCCAGAAACCTTGGACGCAGCTGCTGCCTCCCTTTTCCACATAGGGAACAGGTTGTCATTACTCTTAATTCACATGCTTGTTCTAGAGATTGGAAAGAAAATATATATCCCTGACTAAAAATATAATTATCAAATTTATAATTATTGTAATGGTAAAAATCCACAAGTTATATTCTTCAGAAAATCAAGATAATGAAATGTATGTTCAGTAAATGTGCTTAGAATTCAGAAGAAAAGTACAGAAACTAGTTATGATTAGAGAAAAATTAAGAGACAGAGAGAAAAATGTAAAATAAAATTCAATTTATATAAAATTGCAACTTCATGAAAAAGAACTGATAAAATATTGAATAAAAATACTTTTTTCATCTGTAAGAAGAATTAAAAGTTTCTAAATCATCAAACAAAATTAATAAATCATCATCCGTATATACTTTTTTTGGCAAATTATAAGGATTTTTAAAAAAAATTCATAAAGCAACATATGAGTGATTCTTCTGGTTGTACATGTAGCTTCCTTCAACTACTATTGAAAATGCAAGTTGTAGCGAAGCTACCAAATACTAAACATTCCATCTGAAGAAAATATAATGCAAAAAATGGGGAAAAATTTATTCTTCCAAGTGAGTAAATGAAAATGAATTGAGGAAGAATAAAGCAATTCAAGGTTTCAACTAATGATACTGAAAATTCATGAAAAGATGATGATAAAAAAGATGTGATTAACCACAGATATTCACAGACTGTTTTTAAGTAGATAATTACAATTTTCCAAAGCAGCAACTAATCTTCACGGAACCAGCAACAGGGTAGTAAAATTATTGACTACATCCCATTACCTAATACAATAAGTGAATCCTCTTAAGTGCTTGGCATTATTAAGAATATTGGTTAAAGACCAGAAAGCAGGCATGAGTTTCCTTTTACCCAGAAAGTTAACATCTTCTGTTCAGTTTCTGTGTCCTCTCTAAGGACCTACTCTTTGATGGCAGGGCATTCCCTTTAAGAGACAGGTTTTCTCTGACAAACCACTATAGTATGCTTTTTTCTATGATTTCAAGAGGCTATAAATATCATAATATGATGATTAAAGAGTGTACATTTAATTAGAAGATGGGTGATCTTCTTATATAGATCCTGAAATACAAATCCAAATAAATTTCATATGGTGTCTTAGTCCGTTCTGGATGTTCTAAGAAATTTCCACAGACTGGGCAGCTTAGACACAACATAAATTTATTTCTCACAGTTCTGGAAGCTAGAAGTCTGAGATCAGGGTGTCAGTATGGTCAGGTATTAGGAAGGGCTTTCTTATATGTGCAGACCACAGACTGCATTTCATGTGCAAACTGCATTGTATGCTCACATGGCAGAAAGCAAAAGAAGCAAGCTCTCTCCCAACCCTTACAAGAGCACTAATTTCATTCTCATTAGCCTAATCTTAATTACCTCCAACAATGTCACTTCCTAATATCATCACATAGGAGACAGCATTTCAGCATGAATTTTATGGAGCCATTCACTCCATAACAAATGGACAAGTGTAGGGAGCATCACATTACTAAAATAATCCAGAAGACAATTGAAACTCTGAGATGCACAATAAAAGCAGACGTAATGAGAGATTTGATTAAATATCAAAAAATTCAACAGTAAAGATAAATATCTAAATGGAGAAGTAACATTTGCAATGTAAAATAATAAATACAGGGTGGAGGAATTTTTTAAAACTAACAGAATAAATCTTACAGTGGACAAATGCCAGGAATAAGCAGTTCAAACAGGTAAATAAAAGTCAATAAATATACTAAAATGTTCTAAGCATGTAGCATTCAACAAAGCAAGATAAAAACTAAAAACGTATGTTTTTCTGTTATTTAAACATTTAATTTATGTTCATTTATATATATATACATATATAAAATTTGTGAAATGTAAGATATTCAAGTAGGTAAAAATGTAACAATTAAAATGTAAAAGAAAAATTTTCCTTTATCTTACCTAACATCATTATGCTCTTTGTCTCTCCCTAAAGGCAGTTTCTGTTAACATTCTGCTGTGCACATTTGAATAAGTACACTTTAAATGAACAGTAGGCTCTTACTCTTTTTATGGTTTTGGATCTTGCTTTTCATTTGATGAGAATATTGAGAGACATTTCCCCACTCTATGTGTGTGTTTCTGAATTTATAACTTTTTCCAAATACCATCATGTGTTATATATTCTGGATTCTTCATTATGTATTCATCATTCCTATAGAGATATTGATTTGTCCTCACTTGATTGCTATGCAAAAAATTTTGGGGGAGACAACCTTATTGATTCAATTTGGTTCAGTAGATATGTGTAGTTTTAGCACTCACCCTGTCTCCTGGGACAACCTTGCTCCTTTTCCCAAACTTCAATTCAGAAATCACAGAGTTAGTCATTTATTTTTAGAACTTTGTATTATTTTATGAATATTGTTCATGATATGAATGCAAATGAAGTAACCAGTAAAAATTAAGTATTGTTGCTTTTGATCCCATAATTCTGCCTTAATTTGGTCATACTTCCTTATTCTAATAAAACATAATTCTATAAAGCAACAAAATATTTTATGTTATATATGTTTTTCACTTTGTTTTACTTTTGTTATGAGCACTGAGTTGCTAAGAACAGGACAGAAGTAACAACTTTATTTCACCATATTTAACTGAAAATCAGTCTATTTGTAGTGGTATTTGTTCTTATTTACATTGTGTAACATAAAATTTAGAACATCATATATCAAAATTATTAGGATATTGATATTACATCTCTGCTGTTTATTGAAATTACATCTGGTAAACTATTATTTTGATATAACATTATATCAAGAATATTTTCCATTTTGCTGAATATTTTTAAAGCAAGTTGTTTAATAACTACAAACACAATTCATCTTATGCAAGTATGTTACCTAAACCACACAGTTATTGCTTGATATTAAATGTTTTTTAATTGTCAGATAAAAGTGTATGTATTTACTGTGTACATAATGAGCTCTGAAATATACATACATTGCAAAATGATTAGATCTAGATGAGTAACACATGCATTACCTCACATAGTTATTATTTTCTGGTAAGAACACATAATATTCACTGTTTTAGCATTACCAGGAATACAGTATATTAATAACTATAGTCATTTATTTTATGAGATCAACATTTTTAAATTTCACATATGAGATCTCACCTATGAAGCATTTCTCTTTCTTTGCCTGGCTTATTTCACTTTATATAATGTTCTCCAGGTTTGTTCATACTGTGAATGAGATAATTTCCTGCTTTTCCTTGGTTGAATAGTATGTAATATGATTTAATTGTGTATATGACACACATTTTTTTGTCCATTCATCTATTGATACATACTTAGGTTTAGTCCATAGCTTTGCTGTTGTAAATAAGGCTGCAATGAACATGAATGTGCAAATATTTCTTCTACATAATGCTTTTATTTCCTTTGATGTATATCCAGCAGTGGGATTGCAGGATTTAGTGGTTGTTCTTTTTATGATTTTCTGAGGAACCCTCATATTGTTTTCTATAATGGATGTATTAATCTCCATATCCATCTACAGTGTGCACTATTTTCCTTTTCTCCACATTCTTACCAAAATTTATCTTTTGTGTTTTTCATAACAGCCACTCTAACAGGTGCGTGGTGATGTTTCATTTTGAATTTAATTTGCATTTATTTGATGATTAATGATACCTGTTGACCTTTGTATATTTTCTTTTAAGAAATGTCTATTCAATCCCTATGGCCATTTTTTAATGGCTTATTTCTTTTCTTGATATTGAGTTGTTTGTGTCCTTTATATGTTTTGAATATTAGTCCCATATCAGATATATGGTTTTCAAGTGTGTTATCTCATTCTGTAGGATGTCTCTTTACACTGTTGATTATATTTTTTGCTGTTCAGAAGCTTTTTAGTTGATTTTTTTAAAAAAGGCAAAGCTGTGCAGACACATTTAATTTAGAAAGGAGACAAAGAAGTTCCTTATATAATGATAAAGGGGTTTCAGCAAAACAATATAACAACTGTAAATACTTGTGCACCCAACATTGGAATACCTAAATATATACAACAAGTATTAATAGATCTGAAGGCAGAGATAAAGTGCAATACAATAATAGTAGGAGACTGCAACACCCCACTATCTGTAATGGACAGATCAGTCATACAGAAAACCAATAAGAAAACATTAGATTTAAACTACAGACTAAATCAAACTAACCTAGCAGACAACTATAGAATATTCCATCGAAAAGCAGAAAAATACACATTCCTTTCAACTGCACATGAAACATTCTCCAGGACAGATTATATTTGAAGCCACAAAAGAAATCATACAAAATTTTAAAAGGTTGAACTTATATCAAGTTTCTTTTCTGATTATAATGTTCTGACCATAATGGTATGAAACCAGAAATCAGTAACAGGAGAAACATGGAAATTAAACAACATGCTCTTAAATACCCAATGGATAAATAAAAAATGAAATAGTCTATTCAGGCTCTCAATTAAGGGAATTGAGGCCCACCCTCATTCGCGAGGGCAGTGTGCTTTACTCAGTCCACAGAATTCAGTGTTAATATCATCTAGAAGCATCCTTGTAGATATGTGCAGAATCATGGTTGGTCAAATGCCAGGGTACTCCATGACCAAGTCAAGTTGACACATAAATTTAACCATCACATCTACTATGAAATCCATTCCTATGACACTGTAATACTGTAGAGCATAGCAACTGTGGTGATGCCTCATTTGTGCCTACAACAAACCATACTGATGCTCTGTCAGTCTGGTCACCTCTGGAATGTAAGTGGGAATCCATGCTGTTGGTCTCCTTCTCTGCTACCGGGTCTTTCTGTTCTCTAAATCACATGTGTCTTATACTTTCAGGATGCTAGCCATTTGAATAGATCAACATGTTTTCCTCAATGAAATGGATTCATGTACTACTCTGTGCAATATATACTTAGGTCACATCCCTTTGGTTTACATTATGACAGAGGAGTTGACACAGCCTGAGGTGAAATTTTATAAAGGTTTATTGTATATTTTAATGAAATAAAGTTATTTGTGATACATTTCTCTCATTGACAGAAAAGAATGCACATGCCATATCAATGTCCACACCAGGAACCTAGAGCTGTTATCTGCTCTAACGAAGTTACCATCCCTGTCATGGCAGGTGTAATAAGGGAAGCTAACTACTGAATTGAGCTTGTAATGATATATAATCATCTTTCAAGATCCATCTGGTTTCTGCAAAGAAAACACTAGGTGACCTAAATGAAGATGAGATGAAGACCACTATCCCTGCATCTTTTGGAGACATAAGGCTGGCACAAATCTGCTAATCTCTGCCATACACACGGGACCAATTTTTTCAGAAATTTGGTCATGGAAGGAGAAATTTCAGGGGCTTACACTTAGCTTTCCCCATGCATATATACAATGGAACACTCTTTAGCCATAAAACAATGAAATTCTGTCATTTGTGGCAACGTGGATAAACCTGGATGCTGATCTCTGCTGATTATCTACTGTACTGTTTCCTTTGCAGAAACCAGATGAACCTGATGTTAATATCTGCTCTTTTTATCAGGCCACTGCACTTCAGTCTGGGCAACAGAGCACGACTCCGTCTCGAAAAAAAAAAAAAAAAACTGTTATTTTTGTATTTATTTTTGAGAATTCCCATAACAAAATGTTACCTAACCACAAAACAGAGAAGCAGCAATGAGTTTAATATTTATTTACTTAAAATATACAATATGTATTTATTTTGTTTACTTAAAATATACAATAAACCTTTATAAAATTTGACCTCACATAATAGAGAGCTTTATACTTACTACACACAGACACACACACACGCACACACACACAGCGTTTATCTTGTAGAGATGTGGGGAAGAGATCAAAATAATCAGCTTTGAAAGTGATAGAATACACTGTTATTAATTTGGACATATATTTATCCAGAAATAAGGAGATGATTACAACTTTCTTTGATTTCTGTACTCCCATTCCCTGATACACTATTATGTGCTGATTTTTTTTTTACAGGATGATAATAGAATAATGAGAAAAATAAAGATCATTTTAAAATGAGATATGAAAACTAAAGGATGAGGCACTCCTTGGTATGGTGACAAAAAAAGCCCTCATAACTTGCAGCAGGAGTGCATAGAAAGCCAAGCATGAAACACAATATTTATTGGACTGTATGATTAACTTCAGAGGAGGTTAAGCCCTCAAGGAAGACAGATTTGTTATGCCAAAGAGAGAGCTTCATCGGGAAAATCTGAGATTCTACAACAGGATTTAGGTATGCAGGTGACTGTCCTTGGAGGATTGATTGCTCTGTCTCTTCTGAAACATCTAAGCTTGCAGATACATCTCATTTCTCACTATTACGAGTGATCAGCCCCATAATCCTGAAAGGCAATATACTCAAAATCTGCCTTCACGTCTTTTTTGGACCACCTGACTTTTACCTATATTTAAGTAAGAAAATTAACCAGCTGAAGATGCACTGGGCTTGATAAAGAAAGAAAGAACTGTAATTTAAAGACGCTACAAACTTAGCTGACAAGTATTGCCAGCAGCCTGGGAAGTGTGAGTGGCACAAGATTAGAAGATTCTTCATGAAAGGGACTGAAATATAAAGTTTGAAAAGAAAGAGTTTATTTATCTGAGAATATTCTCTGGAGATGAAGGATTTCTCATGATGGAAAGAACCTCAAGAGAGCCTGCAAAGTACCTAATAAGTTGGCTCTCAGTGCCTTGGTATCCACAATGGCCAAGCTGAGCAAAATTGAAATGCTTAGAATTGCCGTTTCTGATGATGGATAAAGAGAATAAAAAGTTCAGGGTAGTGGATTTGCTAGTATGGATAAAATATGTATAGCCTGAAGATGAGGAAGATGATAATGTTATTTGGGAAGGCCAAGAGGACACACAATTTATCAAGGCCACAAGAATGCCCCAGTGAGAAACGTAGCAGCATCACTAAAAAGTTCAGTAATGGCTCTACCTTGCAGTTCAAGGATGGAGGTAGGAAACACTGTTAGAAAATTTGTCTTGCTGGAAACAACGAGTTATGAATGGACTTTGAAATAAGAGAGTCTAGGTGGTGGCACTTAACTGATAGTACCCAGGTTGTGTAATCACTAGCAAAGTTGAAGTAGCAGCCCCAGGAACCAAATACGTGGGGACTTATAATGATTGTTAACAGAACGTGACCTCCCTGTAGACAAAATAGATTGGTGGAAGACAAATACACTATTCAGCTTAAGCCAGTGGAAGAAGTCAAGGTTTGTTTATTAGTCCGTTTTCACACAGCTAATAAAGACATACCTGAGACTGGCATGTCTCAGGGCAACTTACAAAAGAACAACTTATGAAAAAAAGAACAACTTACAAAAGAAATAAGTTTATTGGACTTATAGTTCCACATGGTTTGAGAGGCCTCACAATCATGATGGAAGGTGAAAGGCAAGGAGGAACAAGTCACATCTTACACGGATAGTGGCAGGAAACGACAGAGAGAGAGAGAGAGAGAGAGAGAGAGAAAGAGTTTGTGGAGGGGAACTCCCATTTTTAAAACCATCAGATATCATGAGACTTATTCACTATCATAAGAATACCATGGGAAAGATCCGCCCCCATGATTCAACCATCTCCCACTGGGTTTCTCTCACACCACGTGGGAATTATGGAAGCTACAAGATGAGATTTGGGTGGGGACACAGAACCAAACGATATCAGTTTGGTAACAGGGAATCTGAGGGACGCCATCTTAAGAAAAATTTCCTTTTACCTTGGACAGGGAATCTGAGGGAGGCTATCTTAAGAAAAATTTCCTTTTACCTTGGATAGTTTTCAGACCTGAGACATTGAGCAGACCTCACCCATTAAACACAGTTGACTTCTTTCTGAAGTCCAATGATTCTCCAGGAAGATAGCATGTATACATAGAAATTATTTCTTAAGCATTTACCAAAGGGAACTAAGACCATATACTCAGTTAATTGGACATTGGGAAATGAGAGCTACTCACATTTTCTAATACAGGGTACAGGGTCTAATAGACATTAAAATATGGATACTTTGAGACATTACCATAGCTTTCTTATTTGTTGGGAACATATGGGAACCAGGTGAAAAACAGCTTATATGGACTATATTGATGAACCCTAAACCCTGAATATTTAATTGGCATTGACATACTTGAAAGTTAATACAACCTCAAAATTGGGCTCTTGGTAGAAAATAACTAATATGATAGGGAAAGCTAAGTGAAACCCCTGAAATTTCTCCTTCCTGACCAAATTACTGAAAAACATTAGTCCTGTGTGTATGGCAGGGATTAGCAGATTTATGCCAGCCTTATACGTCTCTAAGAGATGTAGGGATGGTGGTCCTCATCTCACCTTCGTTTAGATTGTCTACTATTTCCTTTGCAGAAACCAGATGGATCTTGAAAGATGATTATATGTCATTACAAGCTCAATCCAGTAGTCAGTTGCCCTGATTAGAACTGCCATGACAGAGATGGTTAACTTTGTTAGAGCAGATAACAACTCCAGGTTCCTGGTGTGCGCATTGATAATGGCATATGCATTCTTTTCTGTTTCAATGAGAGAAATGTATCACAAAGAATTCTATTTAATTAAAACATACAATAAGCCTTTATAAAATTTGACCTCAGGTCATGTTAACTCCTCTCTCCTCTGCCATAATGTAAGCCAAAGGGATGTGAACTATCAATATATTGCACAGAGCAGTACATGAATCCATTTCATTGAGGATAACATGTTGATCTATTCAAATGGCTAGCATCCTGAAAGTATAAGACACATGTGATTTAGAGAACAGAATGACCCAGTAGCAGGGATGGAGACCAATAGCATGGATTCCCACTTACCTTCCAGAGGTGACCAGACTGACAGAGCATCAATATGGCCTGTTGTAGGCACAAATGAGGCATCACCACAGTTGCTATACTCTACAGTATGACGGTGTCATAGGAATGGATTTCATAGTAGATGTGATGGTTAAATTTATGTGTCAACTTGACTTGGTCATGGAGTACCCTGGCATTTGACCAACCATGATTCTGCATGTATCTGTGAGGATGCTTCGAGATGACATTAACATTGAATTCTGTAGACTGAGTAAAGCACACTGCCCTCGCAAATGGGGGTGGACCTCAATTCCTTTAACTGAGAGCCTGAATAGAACAAAAAAAAAAAAAAAAGAGAGAACTCTCTTCCGGTCTGAGTGCTTGAGCTGGAACATCATTCTTTTCCTGACTTCAGAAGAACTGAAACATCCACTCTTCTTGAATCTCTAAACTGCTCATTTTTGGACTGGAACTTTTTTTTTTTTTTTTTTTTTTTTAGTTTTTAGTTTTTTGAGACAGAATCGTGCTCTTTTGCCCAATCTGGAGTGCATTGTTATAACCGTGGTTCACTTGCAGCCTCAGCCTCCCGAGTTGCTGGGACTACAGGCACACACCACCATGCATGAGCCACTGTGCCTGGCCTGCACTGGAAATTATACCATTGACTTTCCTGATTCCTAACCTTCACACTTTGTTAGAGCAGATAACAACTCCAAGTTCCTGGTGTGGACATTGATACGGAATGTGCATCCTTTTCAGATTTATATTGGGACTACACCATAGCTTTCTTAGGTCTCCAGCTTGCTGACAGGAAATCTTGGGGCTTGTCAGCCTCAATAACTATGTGAGCCAATAGTGTGTGTGTGTCTGTGTGTGTGTGTCTGTGTGTGTGTGTGTGAATGACATAAATCTGATGCAGGAAGGCTCAGAGTTTCTAACTCTGCATTGTCTTGCATACTACAGGCCTTGTCTTTCAAAGCGATTACTCACTTGCAATGTTATATATATATTTTTTGATATTGTTTTCTGAGACCTGCTTATTCTGGATTTATTTACTCCCAGTACTTCAACAATCTTTCCTAGGATTCCCAGTGTTACCATCTTCTCAGTTTGGCTTATATTGCCAAGTGTTTTCTTTTATGGTAGGTCTTCGTCTTTCTGAAAAACTGTGTTATGCTACTTTCACTGATGCCTTGGAATTTAGGCTCAGATGGTTTCATCTTCTCATCATCCTACTGTGTTTCCTTTAGTCTTGTCTTACAAATTTCTGGAGCCTGCACATTTTCTTACAGTATTGCACTTAGTTCGTACACTATTGTTCTACATCCTTTTGAGAACAACTTTTTATTTGTTATTCTTGAATTCCATAACCTCTGTGCTTCTTCACTGTTTCTCTTTTTCTTTTCACCTACTCTTGGACAATAGCTAGTCCAGCATGGATTTTAAGCCATGAAGGGCATTGGCCATGCCACTCACCTTCGGGAGTTCCCCAAGTATTCAAGAAACTCCTATGTGGCTTCAGGGAATATGTCGCTTGTTCATAAATTATTTATTGTTCTATTTTTTTGGTCAGTCTGGTATTCATTCTAGAATTTAGAGAAATTTCAAGACATTACTACAGCCATGACTCCATTGTTATTGGGTCAAAATGAATGTTTGATCTTCATTTATAATATTAAACTTATATATTCATTCTAGAAAATCCACTAAATTTGATGTGTTTACATAGATTATAGATAAATCAATGCATGTATCACATTTAAGAAATTACATATTGGTTTTTTTGTTCTGCATTCTGTATTATATAATATGAATTATTAATTGTATACCATATTTCACACATAACAGATTAAATAATATATATCTGATTAGTAAATTTCTGTAGATTTTTTATATAATCTTATTTTGACCTTATAACAAAATATACTTACTTTATGCAACTTTCTCTGTTTGATCATAAGCTGTTTGAGAAATAAAATTATATCTTATTAATGTTTGTGACACCAGTAACTAAAAATAATACCTAATATATATTAATAATTAAAAGTTGTTACATATCAAACTTAAAATATGTCCCTCCTTAAACATCAGTATTTTCAACAATCAACCTAAACACCAGAACTTATCATCAAAATTAAGCAATTATGAAGATGAGAAAAATAGTAGTTAAAAATCGTAGGCAACACGACCCAAATCATATTGTAGAAAAATATACATTCAAGTTTCATATATAAATATTCTCAGTTGAATTACCTTTTGTGTGTGTGTGTGTGTGTGTATATATATATGTATATATATAAAATGTATTAATCATTCCTGAACATAAAATGTTTCCTGAAGAATTTCTAAAATAGTGTGTAAGATAAAAATGTCTAAAGTTGTATAATTTTTTATACAGCTATTTATTTGGTAAGATACAGTAGCATAACAATCTTGACACTTATAATTCTCCTCCAAATTTTACTTATAAAATATACCTTTAACAAGTAATGGAAAATAAATATTTGATTTAGATATTGAAATTATTTCCTATCCTGGACATCGTCCTACACATAATGAAACAAAACATTAACAAAAACTTCCTTAATGAATTGAATTTTGGGGGAAGATGATATTTGGGAAGGGGAAGAAAAAAAGGCCTGCATTGTATACATTTTTTACTTTCTTCTTACTTATTACTAATATTCTGTTTTGGCTCTTGAAGTAGAAATAAATTAGTCCCTTAAATCTTACCATTGATACTTTCAGAAAACAAATTTATTGAGGACATTTTTACCTTATATTACTGTTTGAATGTGTTCCTTCATATTTGTGAAAGGGTATATCAGATTTGACTTTCCAGGTCTATAGTTCCTCACTATCCTGTAAGTATGTTTTCTCCATACCACACCATATTATTCTAATGCAGAATTTTTGAAAGAAACAGTTATGACTAGGACTATCTTGAAATATTTTGCAATGTTAAATCAAATAACTCTGAAGTTTATAGATAAAAAAAAATTCTGCAGACAAGTCTCTTCCATTCTTGGAGGACAAACCTTGCACATTTTCAAAAATTTCTTGGACTTTCACTGTCCATTTCATCCAAGCAATCAATTTATCTTTCTCTGTGGAGTCTGCAAGCAGGACTCTATTGCCAATTGACTGGTGGCAGGGATTTCCCTGACTAAGCTGCCCTTTTTGCTCCTTTTCTAGTCCTGTCACTAGAGAGAAATGACTTTGTGCCATCAAAAGAAAACACCTTCTGACACATAGTGCTATCTATGTTAAAAGAGAACAATGCACATGCATCTAATACTATATATATACTTTTAAAGATCTGCATCTATACCTAAATTTTCCAATGTATGTGAATTTTGTCCTTCTATATAGTAGCCCTACTTTTATGCATCAATTTATCCTAAATTTGGCATAAGATATTTAATATAGACATGATTTATTTAATTTGCAAAGATGTTCTTTGCAAAAACTCTATTCAACTTCCTTTTCCTTAATAGAGATTTTGCTTTGCATGGTGGCACAAATCATTCTAATATGCCTAAAAGAGTCTGAAAATGAATATAACTTACTGGGGCTGAAATAATGGCCATTGGCTTCTATATGTAAAGATTGATGAGTGAAGATCATCGTTGGTACTCTGCTGTATGTTTTTTTGAAACTGTTTTTACGGAATATTTTATTTTCCCATCTCTTTACCTCATGCTTAGATGTCTAAGCAAATTAAACATTACCCTAATTTGAATAGAATGTAGAAATGTTCCTTCCTTAGCGTAAACCCAAGGTGCTGGGGGTTCTCTCCTGGTGTATTTCTATTTCAAAAATCATTACAAATGGACAATTAAATATACTGCTACCTAGGACATTAAGAATAGTAATTTATAATGAGATATTTGCTAAGCAAAATTATCTTAATTATCCAAACAATTCTACCCAGAAAATCTATTAGTAAGGAGAGTCTTAGTAATAGAAATAAGTCAGAAGTTCTTGATATTCAGCATTGTTGTTGAGTTAGTATTTTAGTACAGTTTTGTGGTATGGAATTTAAATTAATGTCTTACTTTTCTTCCTTCCTAGTATACAAGGGAGAATATTTTATATGTCTTTAAAGATTACAACCCTTGCATCAGATTAATTCTCATCTATTTTCATTACTAAAATTAAAATTCCTAGCTTTTTCTCATTACTTAAGGGAATTATTTCAATGCTTCTTAAATATAGAAAGACCATTTATATTGTATTTGTTGGATATTTTGGTCCTTTTTTCTGTACCTATCACTGTCAAAATACAAATAGCAGATTATGATAGTATAATAATTCACATATCTTTCAGTTTTATATTATTTGTTTTGCTTTGTTGTGTTTTAAGAGACCATAAGATTCTTTGAGACTAGTATTTTTTGTCATTAAAACATGGTCATTGGCAAAAAAAAAAAAAAACTTTATATTATAAATGCCTTTGAAAATAATGAACAACTTGCCAAAGTTTGTATTTATATGTTCAGTGTAATCAACCACTGTCTTAAAACAATACCATTATTGACTAGTTAAGACATATGCTAAAATGCCTTTGCAACATTCCTTATTTATTATTCCTCCTGGAAATCATTTAGGTAGTAATCATTTTGTGTATTCAAAAGTTTACGTATATGACTTTTAGGAATATAACTTTTATTTTTCTAAAAAATGATGGAATAACAAAAATTATCTAGGTTCTATAATGGTAAATTTTAATGTTAAATAGGTTAGTTTTACAAGAAAAAATTATCTATGCAGAATACCTGTATACCCAAGAATATATTTTTATGTGTGTGGGTGTGTGTGTATGTGTGTGTGTGTATAAAGTCTGTCAATTTCTCATCATTTTATCCACAGAATGCACTGTACATTGCACATGTGTTTATATTAAGTGGAGCTACTTTGGGGGAAAATTAAGAAAAAGCCCATTAATCCAGTTTAAATGTTAGCAATGCCCTCATGGGACATCTTTATTGCACTAAACCTGAATGCCTAGTGCCACTGTGTAAACTTATATGTCCTTGATCAATATTTCCTATTTAATCTTTTATACTTGCTTAAAAACATTAAACGTGGCTACACATAATACAGGTAAAATACCATTACTCCAGGAATATCTTAGAGCAATATATCACAGTGACCACGTGTTCTTGGGTTAGTCTGCTTGGGTTTAGATTGTGCTTTAACTTATTACTACCTATGCCATCTTGATAAAGTTATATGACTTCTTAAAATAGCAGCTACCTTTTCTATAAAAGGGGATAAACCTAATATTTCTAGATTTTTGCAAAGATTAATATGATAAAGTACACAGATCATTATATCAATTCTAGATACTTAGAAAACAGGTAATAAGTGGTAGTCAATTTGAGAGCTAGTCTAAGGCATTAGCTATGCTTTCTCTTCCAGGATCGAGATAATCACCAAATGGCACTCAAAGTCTTGAAAATGTTATTTTTTGAGCTGAAAAAAAAAAGTTGAGACTTCCTGATATGATGGCATCAGAATCTCCCATTTAACCATCTTGGCATCATTTCTTTGGCACAGAAAAGTTGATTCTTTCCTATCATGAAGCTAACATACCTTGTTTGCCTTTTGAAAATGCATGCTGCTATTAAACATCAAAAACTGTGTCACATGGAAATGCCTTCCTGGCAGAGTGTGCTGTTGACGTTGAATCATCTGTTTGTGCTATCATTAAGTACAAAAGCTTTGAAGTAAGACCTAAAGCCAAAATTCTCACAGATGTTGCATGGAAATAAACTTCAAAAAGGATGCACAGTGTTCATTCATAGACAGGTAAACATCTGTGAGAGAGAGAGAGACAGAGCAACTCACTTAAAGGCTTTGCTTTGAACAAAACAGGCCCTGGGCCTTCTCTTTCAAATTGATGTCTCTGTTTATATAGCTTCCTGCCTCTGTACTTTTTGAACTAATTTACAGTGACCTCTTCCTAGTTTCCAACAGTTTCTTTCATAGGGGGTTTGTTTTCTCTAATGAGGCTCAGCTAGGACCAGGGGTAAACAAAAGGAAATAGACATCCTTCAACAGATTCTGTCTGCACTGAGGCTGATATTTGAAAAAGAGGAGGGGCCAAGAATGAATAGGAGATGTCCTTGTATCTGCAGCTTTGAAACTGGAGATCCCATAAATTCAATGTGTTTAGACTCACTAAATCTTTCTTTATTGAAAAATATTACGTTTCATACACCAAGGCTACAAAATGGGAATAAACAAAGCCGTATGACGAATGTTTATTTTTGATAACTCTTATGTCAGAAAATGAACTCATTCTCTGTTTTGAATAAGTGTCCAAGATTTAGATCAAGTTTCCCTTTAATGAATTTATTTGAAAGGATTTTTGTCTTTTCATTTTATTAACCAATGCGTTAGAAATACTGATGCCATCACAAAATGAAAAACAAACAAAGAAAAACAAAACTGCAAATTATAAATGGTCAATCTATCAGGATTATAGCTTGCTGTTTCAAAGCCTAAAGCTTACTCAAAACGCCAACATAATTTCGTCAAACAATGTTATAAATGGAGATAAACAGCCCAGTTCCCTTTGAATTTTCAAGTCTGTTGTCTTCTATTATTAGTTTATCATATGACTTATTTTTCAAAAAGCAAGACTCTATCAAATTCATGCCACTAAATATATTTACTACTTTGATCTTCATTTATACTCTAAGGCAAAACAGCCTATGTGAGGATACACTTTATGAAATGTAGATTCTTTGCCCTTCATGTGCATGGCAGACTTCCCTCACCTCCAAGCATTCTGGAACTGATCGATGGCAAGTTCTGCCTCAAAACGTCTTTTCTGTTCTTATCCTTGGTGAGAATGTATCAATAAATAGGAAGAGATGATGATGCTATTGAAGCCTGTAAGCATAACTTCTCATTTCATCAACTTTGCTGATGTTACCTCTGGCTCAGAGGTTCCATTTTCTCTCTGCCTCTATGGAATGCATCAGGATTCCTTTGACAGCAAGCCCCAAAGGCATATGGCAGAGAGCTTCTTGCTTTTTAAGTATGCTTTTACTGACTCACCAGTAGCAGTTCTAATGATAACCATGAAGCTGACAAAATAATCCAAACAGTGTTGCCCGCAAATTCTGAGAAAAAAAAAAAAAATCTGTTAGTGTGAATGCATTTTACTCTGAATATAAAAGAAAGCACAATATACTTCTGAAAAAGACTGACTTTCATTTTATTATTATTACTATATTTTTTCCATTCTTTTTTATTGGAAGTTCATGAACTGGGGGTCAGAAAAAGGTGATTGGAATTCTTTCTTACTTATGAGGATTATGATCAGAGAAATTGTGTAATCCTCTATCCTCCTTAAAATTCAATCTTCTTCTTTACCAGTTTGTATTCAGCTATAAATCAGTTGGGGCAATCATATATACAGATCAAGTTCTTATAATGTTTACATAGAATCATAAGCGTTTATGCTTAGAATTGTGAGAGACACTAAAATAATCATTAACATGAATTTTTTTATTTTTTAGAGATTATACAATTTAAAACTCTTTCCCTTGAATAGATTAAATACACCTATCTCAAGATCGGGGCTTCTCTAAATTCTTTCTCTATTTCTGAAATGTTTAGTGTTTTATTGACCATAATCATTGCCCCCAAAAGATATCTCCATGCCATAATATTCAGAACCTGTGAATATTATCTTTCATGACAAAAATGTTATAGAGTCAAAGAATCTTGAGAGGAAGAACTCATCCTGGATTATCTGGTAGGCCCTAAATACCATCAAAATTTTTTTTAAGAGAGAAAAGCCAAAAAAAACAAAAACAAAAACAAAAAACTTTGAAACAAACCAAAGAGGAGAGAGAGAAGCAGAAGAAGATACTATCATACTTAGAGAGATTGGAGTGATGCAGCCACAAGTCAAAAAATACCTGCAGTCTTTAGAAGCCACAAGAAGCAAATAACACATTCTTTGCTATAACCTCTGGAGGGAGTGTAGCACTGGCAAATCCTTGACTTACAACTTTTGGCCTACATAACTGTGAGAGAATAAATTTCTGTAGATTTAGGTCACTCAAATTGTCGTAAATTTTCACAGCAGCCACAGAAAACTAATACATTGCCATTTCCACATTTTGTGCATTCCATGTGTGTTTTGGCAATCTTACATTACTAGACTTAGGACCTTGAATGTGGAAATTATATGTGACACCTTTTTGTGTTAGACTCAGTACCTAAATCCTTATATGTAGCAGGGGCCAGGAGAAAGTTTCCAAATAGATTTGTGAATGGTGTCATCAGTGAAATAATTATTTTTGACACAGTTCCTAATTGTGATGATTAAGAATATAAGGTCAGGCATGGTGGCTCACGCCTGTAATCCCAGCACTTTGAGAGGTCAGGCGAGTGGATCACCTGAGGTTGAGAGTTCATGACCAGCCTGACTAACATGGAGAAACCCCGTCTCTACTAAAAATACAAAATTAGCCAGGTGTGGTGGCACATGCCTGTAATCCCAGCTACTCGGGAGGCTGAGGCAGGAGAATCGCTTGAACTCAGTGGGTGGAGGTTGTGGTGAGCCAAGATTGTACCATTGCACACTCCAGCCTGGGCAACAAGAGTGACACTCAACATGGCACATATATACATATGTAACAAACCTGCACATTGTGCACATGTACCCTAGAACTTAAAGTATAATAATAATAATAATAGATTGGTGAAAAGATAACAAAATCGATTGATTATCTAGAGATGTATCTTTTGGGGTAGGAGTAAAACGAAACATGAAATTTTACATTGAGGAAATAAAAAAATGACATTATAAATAACTGTAATCATGGAATCTGAGAGATGATTTGACCATTGAAAAGAGGAATTAGTAATAAGATTTTTGTATATTATGTTAATTGTACTTCTGGTTTCCAATCCAACTTATAAAGAGCTTGGATGGTGTCAGTCGCAGTCTCACAAGAAGGAAAGAAAAGTTGAACAAGCTGCAAATCAATAACTCTTCTTATAATATACATAGAATTGAAGTCACAAGGCAAACTTCTGCCCCTACAACTGGAGAGGCAGACAGGTGAATACAGAGAATCACAGCTTATGAAGGGCAGATGCCATTGCTGGTGCCAATCCCTTTGGGAACATTTACATTTTAATGACAAATTGCTGGAGGTTTGGTGTGGACTAGCTTGAGAGTTAAAATCTCCATGTGATCCCAGCCTTTCACTAATTTTATCTCCAGGAATCCCACGAGGTTCTCAACAGTGAAGGTTGGATGAAAATCCTCTCACACTTCTGGCAGAAGGAAGGGACAAGTAACCATTTGGAAATATGCCCAGTTATCTGTGCTTTCTTTAACAATGCCGGCCCTCAGAGGAAACAATTTTGTCAGAGCCTAACTGGGATTTATTGAAGTCTGATCTACCAGTTGGAAGTGAAATATCCACCTCCAGCCCCTTCTAGCCTTTCTGTCCCACCTATGGAGAAAAGAGAAAAGATGAGAAGCAATTGTGAGGGTCACAGTCAGGGACCAGGTTCATTAAAAGACTGAGACCTAGTCACAGAACCATAGGATACTTTCCCTCCCACACACCTTTGTACCACGTCAATGGGACTCCGTATAAAAACAAGGGATGACAGCTGAGAGTATTGCAAGCCTGAGAAACTTTTCAAAAAATGAATGTCTTAATTCTACAATCCCCCTCCCCACAAAAGTAGAAACAAAAATGAGGACTCTAGATGGAATTTAGCTTCTAACACTGCAGCTACAACTGACAGGAAAACATAGTCTAACTCAGAGTTAGATAAACATAAAACTTCACAATAAAGACAAACCTACCTCACTTCTTTATACCACAAACATCACATCTGGCTTTCAATTAAAAATTATAAAACATAGAGCTGGGTTTGGTGGCCAGTGTTGGGATCATAAGCATAATCCCATCACTTTGGGAGGCTGAGGTGGGTGAATTGCTTGAGCCCAGGGATCTGGGACCAGGTTGGGCAACATAGTAAGACACTACACTGTCTCTAAAAAAATAAATTAAGTTAAATAAATGAATGACAAATATAATAAAAGGCACAAAACACAGTCTAAATAGAAGAAGCACGCATCAGAATCAGACTTAGATATAGCAGAGATTTGAAAATTTAAAATAATTGCAATTAATATTTGTAAGGCTGCAATGGGAAAAAGTAGACAACATACAAGAACAGACAAGTAATATAAGCAGAGATATAAACTCTAAGAAATAATCAAAAGAAAATGCTAGAAACAAAAGTCTTGCGTGTTATGATCTGAATGCATGTTTTTCCCTCAAACTCACATGTTGGAAACCTAAATTCCAAGGTGATAGTATTAGCAGGTGAAACCTTTGGGAGATAATTAGGTTCTGAGGGTGGATACCTCATGAATATATTACCACTCTTTTAAAGGAGGATAAAAGGAACTTGTTTTCACATTTTACATACGAAGACTCAGCAAGAAGGCACCCTCTTATATATGAGAACAGCCTCCCATTACACACTGAATCTTCTAGTACATTGATCTTGAACTTTACAGTATCCAGAACTGTGATAATTAAATTTGTGTTGTTTATAAGCTATTCAGTTTACCATATTTTGTTAAAACAGCCCAGACAGGCTAATACGCTATAACAGAAATGAGTAATGCCTTTGACAGGCTTACCACTAGACTGGACGTGGCCAATCAGTGAGCTTAAAAATGTATCAATAGAAACTCCTCCAACTGAAATGTACAGAGAAAGGAAGAATAAAAAATAAAATTGAACATAATAACCAAGTACTATGGGAAAATTACAAAACATGTGACACAGATGTAAGGAGAATAACAGAAAGAGATAAATGAACCAAAGGAATATTTAACATAGTAAGGGCTGAGAAATGTGCACAATTAATGGCAGACACCAAACCACAGCTCCAATAAATTTAGTAAACGGCAAGCAGGATACATAGTAAAAATCTCCATTTAGTCGTGTTATAATCAAATTGAGGAAAACCAGGGACAAAGAGAAATTCTTAAAAGAAGCCAGAAAGAAGTGACTGGGTGCACATCTTACCTATAGAGGACACAAATAGAATTACACTGGACTTCTTTACAGAAACCACACAAGCAAAAAAATTGTAGACTGAAATATTTAAAAGGTGTTTGAAAGAAAACACCAAATCAAAATTCTGTATCCAGACAAGTTACCCTTTAAAAGAAAGCAAAAATAACTATTCCTCAGACAAACAGAAATTAAGAGAATTTCATGCCTGTAGATCTGCCTTGCAAGAAATATTAAAGCTTTTCCAGAAAGCGTGAAAATCATATGGTCAGAAAATCAGAGTCAAATAAATAGAGGAAGAAAATTAAAGATGAAACACATAGAAACAAAATAAAATATTTTATTTTACATTATAAGACTAATTTTTCCAAAGAGTGTCAGAATTCATCAAAAACTAAAAGTCACTGATACACTCCCTTCTTTCAAAATGAAGGAAATTTTATTATGCCTGGCCTTTGTCCTTTCTGTGTTGACATAACAGAATATCTTATACTGAAAAATATATCTGAAAAATACAAACTTATTCTCACAGTTCTGGAGGCTGGGAAATCTGATTTCAATTTGTCAGCATCTGGCAAGCGCATTCTTGCTTCATTATCTCATGGCAGAATGAGAGAGGGTGACATAGGGCTGAAAAGAGAGAAAAGAGAGGGCCAAACTTATTTTTTAAAACAAGGTCATGTTCTGAGTAACAAACTCACTTCCCTAATAGCAATATTACTCTATTCATGAGAGTAGAGTCTGCACAACCTAATTGCCTTGTAAAAGTCCCACCTCCAAACACTGTTGCATTGGTTATTAAGTTTCCAACACATGTGCTGTAGGGGGCACATTCAGATTATAGCAGGCTCATAACTGTAACTTCTAAGTCTCTAAATTTATGTAACTGAACAATTGTTCCTTCTCAAAACAGTAGGTGTAGCTCTTTTGTTAATAAAAGTTATTTGTGAGTTATAGTTGAGGAAGTTCACCTGATCCCAGAAGTTTATTTCCCTTCTCCGAGAAACCCCAATAAAGAATGATGAAGGAATTTATAAGGGTATTATTTCAAATAGTCAAAAAGTTAGAGAGAAGAAAATGATAGATAATGTATTTGCACCCGGTTTATAATAAAGTCAATTTGATACAGCAGCCGGGCAAGGGGGCTCATGCCTGTAATCCCAGCACTTCTGGAGGCCGTTACAGAGTCCAAGAAAGGTTCATCACTAGGACTCAATTACTAATGTATGGACTCCAGAAAAAATAGAAAACAGGAGAGCATGGAGAACAGGGATCAAGGCATGTAACACAGTGGAGGAGCTCCTAAGTTGAAGATAAATAAAAGCCAAGAAAGACGACTGTCACACGAGACTGAAGAACAACCAGTCCTAATGGAAAAGAATTATCTCCCAGGGGAAAAAAAAAATCAGAATAAAAGTTAATGGATCTTTTGGATTATTTGGCAAAAATATAAAAATACTGTAGTTACAGAAAACTAGGAAAAGGAAACAGTGAAAACATTGATCTCCAGGAAAACAGGAGTGCACAGGAAGGAGATTTAGTCATGTGCATGGCTGGGCCATAGAGTGAACACACTTTGCATAGTATGCTTTTCTCTGTGTATGCATTTCTTTGACGACTGTAATAAGTATAAAGAGAAAAGAGACAATTGTGTTTACACACAGGTAAACTGGTTTATTATTTGTAAAACAATGGGAATTGTGTTGAAAAGGTTTCAGTATGACTGGTAGAGATCATGGATATATCACTTTCTTTAATTTTTATTTATTTATTTATTTATTTATTTGAGAAGGAGTTTTTGCTCTTGTTGCTCAGGCTGGAATGCAATAGCCCAATCTCGGGTCATTACAACTTGTGTCTCCCGGTTCAAGTGATTCTTCTGCCTCAGCCTCCCGAGTAGCTGGGACTACAGGCGCATGGCACCGTGCCAAGCTAATATTTGTGATTTTAGTAGAGACGGGGGTTTCACCATGTTGATCGTGGCTGGTCTTGAACTCCTGACCTCTTGCGATCCACCCACCTTGGCCTCCCAAAGTACTAGGATTACAGATGTGAGCCTCTGCCCCTGGCTGGATACGTCACTTTCTAATCTACAAATAGCCTCAAAATGTTATAATTTGTTCTGCTAAAAAATGTTTTACATAGGTGGCATAGTCATCAATTTCAGCATATACAGTTTTTGTTTTTGACTCATTATTTGGTTAACATGTTATAATACATGTATATGGTTTCTTCTTTCTTTCTCTTTATTCAGTCTTGTATCACTTATTTTCTTCAGTCCCCTTTGCATGTTATTATGTCTTCCTCCACTTACAGTTTCATCCCTTATTTAAAAAAAAAATGGAGCTGGTACTTTTCTGTAGAATCAACAAAGCATAAGTACATAGAAAATTAATAAGGGTTATCACTACAAAAGTGGTGGTGGGGTACTCCTTCTAGAAGGGGAAAAGGAAAATGAGAATATGATATAGAAATGTGCTTCCTGAACTGCCTTTGGTACAACATTCCCTTTCATTATAACACATCTATGTTTTTCTCCTCTCTATCTACAAGTAGATTTGGTATCAGTTCAAATCCATTTGTTGGCACATTATGGCTCAACAATATGCCTCTCTTTTGCTCTTACAGTGATGCGTTATCTCTCATGTCTCTTTTGGTCTCACTTTGTTTTCTCCTCTAATGGGAAACAAAAGACTGACAAATCCATCACTGTGTCCTTAAAGTGATTTTCTTCAGGCATCATTTGAAGTTCTCAGTTGAATATGGAGAAAAAATTATTCAAATAAGTTATAGACTTTGTGTAACAAAAAAAATGCAATTTAGAGATAGACTAACGTATTCAATATCTTCTATCTTCAGAATTATCAGCTCGGTAATGAAACATTTTAGAGATGTTGTGTGGCAATTTCTCTTGTAGGGTATCTAGTTCAACAAGTTCTACATCAATTATAATTAATTAATTATTAACAACTGACAAATAAATATATGCAACTCTTTTTTTCTGCCCTGTAGTATTATTACGTTCAATTCTTAGATGAGGAAATACTGGCTTAAGTGAGTAGTTGCTCAAGATGACACAGTTAATAAATAAGGAATGGTGTTGAAATTTATACATATGCATATTTAGACCCACACCTCTATAAATTTAAATTTGATGTTTTTAACCTGTACTTTTCTTCAGTTCCTGCATTACATATTTATAAATATTATAAATGGTGATATATATTAGTAGCAATATACAACATTTCAGGAAAATCTCATTATTTATTACATTTTGCTCTCCCCTCTTTGTTTAGCCTCACAATATGCTGGCCATAAGGAGAAGAAAGAAGACAACATTTCTATTAGAATAAAGTTCTACTTCTTTCTTAATCCATGATGTGAAATTGAAAACTAAAATTCAAAAGATCAATAATGTATAAATAATAATGAATGGTACTGACTTCAAAACTGACTTAAACTGTCAAAAGCAAATATGTCAGCATAAACCGGCATAAGATTGAATTATCAGTTCAAGTAGACAGGCCCATCTGTATAGGCAGTGTAAAGCATTTTCACTGACAGGCCATGCAGTCCCTGTTATTGAATTCTGCTCAATAGCTAAAGTAGTAGTCATCAATTTGGTGACTTAAACGTTTAATTTTCAAAAAATATCACAGTATTCACCCAGTGGAATGAGAATTGTGTATGCAATTGCAATTTTTATTGCAAACAACAACCAAACACCGCCAAAATGACATAAAATAAGGTTTGTATGAAGAGAGATATTTAAAAATGCTCTTGACTGACAATGCCCAATGTAGTAAATATATTATTTTCCCCCCGTAGATGCATAAGTTAAATATCATTTAATGAAAGTCTAAATTTGTATTTAAAAGCTTGATTACATAGTTTCAAAATTCATCTGGAAAGGGAGTTTCGGATCATGTATCTTTTACCTTGTGTGGTCCATGGCCCCACCACTCCGGTGCTGCACTGGGATTTCCAGTCCAATGACATTTCTATTTCTTTCCATCAATAAAGCTTTTTTTCCCTCTGCTCATTTCTGTTTATCCCTTTTTAATTCTTTGCTTTCTGATACAATACCTCACTTGCTAGTACTTGAAACTGTTTTGCTTTTATTATTATTTTTTTCTGTCACAGTCTTGTCCCAGCTACACTCACTTCTAATCATATTCATCACACTGTTGCCTCTAGGTCTATGGCAGCTGTGAGGGCATATACAGAAAATCATGGATCCACGCATCTGAAAAGCCTTGTGAATTGATTGCTTCCAATTATCTGGCAAACCTACTCTCTCCCTCTGCTCACTCATTTTTTGCAATCACTGGGGAAGGAGAAGCTCTATTTTTTTTTTTTTTTTTTTTTTCTTTTCAAACCTTTGAGAGTCTCGTGTTCCCTTTCACTTCAAGGTGACAAGATTTTTCTACCTGTTACATACAGCAAAAGGCAGCTCGGGAAGTATGATTTTATGTCATTTTTCTATTTTTTCTTTCTCTCTTTTACAAATAATAGTCACTCCCTTCTTTGTTGATGGTAATTCCAAATAATTTTCTCCAGGCACTGATTCTTTGTTTACTACAGAAAAGAACCAGCTCCACATTTTAAATAGAGATGAGATTGTAAAAGAAGGAAAATGTAATGAGGTGGAAGAGGCATTAAAGGAAAAATAATTGACCCAAGATTGAATAAAAAAGAAGGAAGAAGAAATCATATACATTTATTGTGACACGTTAACCAGGCAATTTTGATGCAAAAACCAACACGTGGTTAGGCTGAAATTTAAAAAAGTACTACTTTATGTAAAACATATCAAATTTCATAAAAAAGAGAGATAAGCTCTTTACATTCAAAACAGGAAATCCACAAATATCCCTACATAGAAATGCATGAATTTTCCTCCTCTCCTACCTTTATACATTGAAGGCCATCTTCTCCACTACTGCCCTTAATGTGGTAATGTTTTCAGAAAACATATAATACTCACTACGATTTGATTGTCCTAACTCATCTTGTCTACTGGATACTTTCAACAGCTTTAAAAAATGCCTATGTATCTCTCTTTAAACTCCCCACATTTTCTAGATAGATAGAAAGATACATTGACAGACACAGACACACACACACACACCACAAAGGTCTTTCAAGTATACGTGTATGTGTGTGTGTGTATATATATGTATATATACCACCTGTATTATCTTTGCAATTCTTCTCTATCTAAAATTACTTCAAAATAAAATGTTAAAAAGACTAGAATTTTATCTTTTTTGTTGTTGTTGTTGTTACTAGTAGTAGCCTAATTCTTCACTCCTTTTCACAGAAAAACTTTATTAAAATGTGTTTTTTGTTTATTTGTTTGTTTGTTTTTGGTGGAGTGTGGTGGCTCATGCCTGTAATCCCAGCACTTTGGGAGGCCGAGGCAGGTGGATCACAAGGTCTAGAGATCGAGACGAGCCTGGCCAACATTGTGAAACCTCGTCTCTACTAAAAATACAAAAAAATTAGCCAGGTGTGGTGGTGTGTGCCTGTAGTCGTCCCAGATACTCAGGAGGCTGAGGCGGGAGAATCGCTTGAACTCAGAGGTGAAGGTTGCAGTGAGCCGAGATCATGCCACCACACTCCAGCTTGAGCATCAGAGAGATACTCCATCTCAAAAAACAAAAACAAACGAACAACAACAACAAAAAAAAAAAAAAAAAAAAAAAAAGAAAGAAAAGAAAAGAAAAAGAAAAAGAAAAAAACATCATCAGCATTTTTAGGCCCAACTTTTTGGTTAAGCAGCAGTATTCCACACAATCCAACATATCTTCCTTTTGAAATATGGCTTTCCAGACATTTTTCTTTCTTTTTCTTTTCTTTCCTTTTTTTTTTTGGATTACAATATGATACTGAGTTTTAGATCTCTCAATTCCTTTATTTTTGTTGGAAACTCCATGTGTAAAATCCAGCTGCCACATAGGACTCTCATCTAGGCCCTGTTCTCCTAGCGTTATTATTACATACTTGAAAATAAACTTACTATTTCAACTCTCTAGTGCAGACAACTTCTTAGTGTTCTTTCAGTTTTTATTTAATTGATTTTTTTAATAGTTCCCATAGGAAGTCTAAAATATACGCCAAAGTTAACATAATAAACCTGAACTTTCCCAATCTTATCTTTATCTAGACTCTTTAATCTCAGTGAATAGATAGCTATCCACCCAAGTGCTTAAACTATACATCTCATAGTTATTCATATATTATTGTTGTACATTCTCTTACAAATTTATTGCTAATTCAGTTTTCTAGTAACTCCTACGTATGTCCCAGGTTTTTAAAATATTTTTTATTCAAACTTGGACAGCTTCATTGACCTAAACAACATTTTACTCTATATTCTTTTTTTTTTTTTTTTTTTTGCTCCTGGAATCGACTCTGCACATCCTAATGAGAATGATTGTCAGAAATTCAAATCTGATACTATATTTCCATACTTACAATCCTCCTCAGTTTTACCACTGATATAGGCAGAAGATCCATAAATCTATGGCATGGAAAAAATACATGATCTCTAGCATACACTATGAGACTGTGGACAAGAAGCCCATTCTTAAGTTTTCCAGCTTTTCTGTCCAGTTCTAGCTTCTGCTACTTCAATATTATTGCATTCTCCTTAATTTCTAAGGCTTATTTTGCCTCCTTTTCAAATAGACCTTCATGTATAACTTATCCCCTCCTTGGAAGACTCCCAGAACTTTGTTCACCTGCATGGGAAAATCCTACTCTTTATTTACATCCTAGCATAACCATTGTCTGAAAGTCTTTCACATTACCTGCTCATATTTTTATTAAGTGTCTGGCCCATGCAAGTGTCTTCCTCAGAGTGCTCTGCATATCAACCAGCATGACACTATGAACTTGATCGTACCATGCAATGAGGTTTCCTTCTAGGGAGGATTGAAAGTCTTTTCGTTTATTTTAACAATCTCTGTACAAAAATTATACACATAGAAAGTGACCTTTATTGTTGCAAATATTTGTCTTATCGAAAATGTGAAAAATGTCACAAAAAACAGTACTGTAGGCTACTTGTGCCAACCTCATCAGATATATCACAGTAAATATTAAAATGTATAGAAGCAGACATCTGAATTAATATTTATTATTTTAAATTGTCAATACTTGATATATGTATTCTATTTTAAATAATGTAGTTTAATTGATGTGACAATTTAAAATTTAGAAAATAAAGTTAATCTTCACTTAAGAGATAATATCAAAATAAATTATATTTCAAATATTTTTATTAAAATGTTTAAAAATATGAATTTCATAAAGGTAGATGCCTCTCCCTCTAACTTTAAGAAAAATAACAATTACATTTCATGTTTAGGGAAAAACAATTTTAAAATGCTGCCTCTGTATGAATACCATACAAACAAAATCTGTAGAGAAAACTGGTAAAAGGATACATGTTTAGTGGCAAAATTATTTGTAAGATACAGACATTTAATTGAGTATATAGAAATCTATGGACATTTGAAAAATATGTACAAAAACATGAGCAGATAATTAACTATGAAGAAATGAAAATGGTCAAAGCATGAAAATGTACATCAAATAGTTCTAACATAAAAGCAAGAATAAGGTTAAGAAAACATGGAGTAAAAATCAGATTACAATATTGGCTTTACTCCAGCTGAAATCTTCTCTATATATTTATTTTTTGAAAAATTTCAAATTTTAGTATAAATTACAGGGTACATATGCAAGTCTGTTACATGAGTATGTTGTGTGATGCTGAGTTTTGAGGTACAAATAATCTCATCACTGCTAGAGAGCCTAGCATCCAATATGTGGTTTTCTAACCTATTCCCCCTTCTTCCTTCCTTGTCTAATAGTCTTAAGCATCTATTGTTCTCATCTTTAAGTCTTTGTGTGTTCTAAACTTAGTTCCTACTTATATGTAAGAGCATATGGTATTTGTTTTTCTGTCCTTAGTGCTAATTCACTTATGGTAATGGCCTCCAACTTCATTCATGCTGCTGCAGATGACACGATTTTGTTCTTTTTTGTGGCTTTGTTATATTCCCTGGTGAATATGTACCATATTTTCTTTCTCCAATCCACCATTGATGGACACCTAGGTTGATTTCATACCTTATCTATTGTGAATAGAACTGTGATGTGTGCATGTGTCTTTTTGGTCTAATGATTTGTCTTTTGGATATGTACCCAGTAATGGGTTTGCAGGGTCAAATGATAGTTCTAAATTCTTTTAAAAATCTGTATATTGCTTTCCTCACTGTTGCATTCCCACCAACAGTGTGTAAGGATTTCTTTTTCACCAGAGTCTTATCAGCTTATTTTTTCTTTTTAATAATCATCATTATGGCTGGTGTGAGATGGTATCCCAAAGCCAGTAGAGAAAAGAAATCACTAAAATCGGAGAAGAGCTGAATGAAATTGAGACCTAAAATTTGATACAAAAGATCAATGAAACCATTGGTATTTGTAAAAATTAATAAGATTGATAGACCACTAGCTAGATTAACAAAAAATAAAAAGATCTAAATAAGTCCAATCAGAAATGTCAAAGAGGACATGAAAATGGATTCCACAGAAATATAAAATATCCTCATAGACTATTATGAACACCTCTAAGAATACAAATTAGAAAACCTAGAGGAAGTCAGTAAATTTCTGGAAACACTCATCTCCCAAGATTGAAACCAAAAGAAAGCGAAGACCTGAAAAGAACAATAAGTTTGTCAATTAAATCAGTACAAAAAAAAAAAAAAAAAAAACCTGCCAAATGAAAGGAGTTCTGGACCAAATGAATTCACAGTCAATTTCTACTAGATGTACAATAGAAGAACTGGTATCAATCTTACTGAAACTATTCCAAAAATTGAGGAGAAAGCGTTTCTCCCTAAATCATTCTACAAAGTCAGCATCATCCTGATACCAAAACCTGTCAGAGACACAGGGAAAAAGAAAACTTCAGGCCAATATCCCTGATGAACATAAATTTATAATCCTCATAAAAATACTAGCAAAGCAAACCAAATCCAGCAGCACATCAAAAAGTTAATTCACCATGATCTAGTACGCTTTATTCCTGAGATGCAAAGTTGGTTCAACATAAAGTAAAAACAAAAGGACCATATAATCATCTCAGTAGATGCAGAAAAGACTTTGATAAAATCAAATGACCCTTCTTCATAAAAACCCTCAACAGAGTAGGCATCAAAGTAACATACATCAGAATAATAAGAACCATTTTTTACAAACTCACAGCCAACATCATACTGAATCGGCAAAAGATGGAATCATTCCTCTTGAGAACTGGAAGAAGACAAGGATACCCGATCTCATGACTCCTATTCAACATACTACAGAAAGTCCTAGCCAGAGTAATTAGGCAAGAGAAAGAAATAAAAGGCCTCCAAATAGAAAAAGAAGAAGTCAAACTGTCTCTCTTTGCTGACAATATGATTAGAAAGAAAATCCTAAAGGCTTCGCCGAAAGCCTCCTACAACTGATAAATAAATTCAATAAACTTTCAGAATAAAACATCAATGTACAAAAATTAGTAGAATTTCTGTACACCCATAGCATTCTAGCTGAGAACCAAATCAAGGACACAATCACATTATAATAGCCACAGGAAAAATGAAATACCTACAAATATGTCTAACCAATAATGTGAAAGATCTCTACAAGGACAACTAAAAAACACTGCTGAAAAACTCAAAGATGACACATAAACTTTAAAACATTTCATATTTATGTATAGGAATAATTAATATTGTTAAAATGGTCATACTGCCCAAAGGAACTTACAGATTCAATGCTATCTCTATGAAAACACCAGTGCCATTTTTCTTAGAATTAGAGAAATCTATTCTAAAATTGATTTGGAATAAACAAGACCTGAAGAGAAAAAGAAATCCTCAGTGAAAAGAACAAAGCCAGAGGTATCACATTACCAGACTTCAAACTATACTATAAGACAAAAATAACAAAACAGAATGACATTGGTACAAAAACAGGCACATAGACCAGTAGAATAGAATAGAGAAACCAAAAATAAATCTGCACACTTACAAATATCTGATATTTGACAAAACTGAAAAAAATGAGCAATGGGAAAAAGACTCTATTCAATAAATGGTGCTGGACTAACTGGCTAGCCATGTACAGAAGAATGAAACTGAACTACTTCTCATTACATATAAAAATTAACTGAGGATGCATTAAAGATTTAGATGCAAGACTTCAAACTATAAAAATGCTGGAAGAAAGCCCAGGAAATACCCTTCTCAAAATCGACTTTGGCAAATAATTTTTGGCTAAGTCTCCAAAATCATTTTCAACAAAAACAAAAATAGATGAGTGGGATCTAATTAAATTAAAGAGCTTCCGCACAACAACAACAAAAGAATTACCACAAGAATAAGCAGACACGCTACAGAGTTGGAGAAAATATACACCAACTATGCATTTGATTAAGGCAGATATACAGAATCTATAAGGAAATTAAACCAATCAACAAGCAAAAAATAATACAATTAGAAAAACGTGCAAATGACATAAACGGACCGTCTCAAATGAAGATAGACAAGTAGCCAACAATTACATAAAAAAAAGCTTAACATCACTAATCATGAAGTAATACAAATCAAAACCACAATGGCATCTATTTATTTACTTTCTATGTTCAGTCCATATAATTTCACCTGTCATTTAAAAATACAACATGTGCATTTATGATTTCACTGCTTTTGCACAATTTGCCCACTCTTAATTGACTCTTCCGCCTACTCTGACCATCCTTCCATTCATTGAACTCCTGAAATCTCAAGTTTCAGAATATAAGACTGAAGTAACCTCTCTTTCAACTTAACAATTTGTACATACGGTTATTACAGCATTGATTTAACTTCATCATATTACACTTACTTATAAAATACGTGTCTTCCTGCCTGACTGTGACATCCATGAGTTACCATGAGTTGCTAGTAGGAAGTATTATGCCTGATAATAATAAGCATGCAATTACATTTGCTAATTTGTATCTTAGAGTGATGGATTGTTGTTTGAAACCTATTACCTGGGTGAGATAAGATGGGGTCAGAGGCAGATCAAGAGAGAGAAACTAGAAAGAAATTTACAGTTATATTAACTCACAATTCCCTGGGTGATCACAGTTTACCATAAAATACTTGAAGCATCAAGGCTGATCAAAAGGCAGAGAAAGGGGAGTGGACTATTGACAGGCACCTTTATTATTAACATCATTTATGCCAGAAGGAATCAAAGAGGCAGGCACGGCTAATTTGATGAATTTCAGTGGATTCTGGGAAATAAGGGCTGTCCCTTTTCTGTTCCCTGAACCTGTAATGCTTAAGGTACAGGTAATAGTGACCAGAGTACAACAACTTGATAATGCAAGTGGTTGGTGGTGTTGATTAAACCGGTCGATCAAGAAAGGAAACATACTGAGTTTTAGTCAGGGTATCAAACTGCATCAAGATAGCAGAAGAGAATCTACCATGTTTCACATAAGTGTGAAAAGTTGGCCATGGTAATACTTCTAAAATCCAAGTAAATGCAAAACATACAAGGTCATTTCACTATACAGTGAAAACATGGCTTAAAATGATAAACATAATAGTGAAAATCTGACGAATAGACAGTTCAGCCTATCATGTAATTTAAATATGTCTAAATATTTACTATTCTAACTTAATATTTTAGTAATATCAACAGGAACTTATAATAATATACTGTTTAAATGAAATATAAAATAACATTCTCCCATAAGAACAGCATGAAAAAAATATATTTAGTTACACATTAACATGTTTAGCCATAGCCAAATCACGTATCTTAATTACAAATATTATTCAAAATTAAGTCAGAACAAATTCTATCATCTGTCTATCTATCTATCTGTCTATCTATCTATCTATCATCTATCTGTCATCTATCTATCATCATCTATCATCTATCTGTCAGGCTCTTTATTTTATCATTTATCTCTCTTTCTTTCCAGTATTTCATAGAGTTGAAGTTTTCCTCTTAACGTATCCCCACTAAAATAATCTTGGACTTGTAACTGTTCCAGTACAATTTTAGGTACACTAAATGTTTTCGTCTACTGGGGTAGCTATAAAAAATACTGTAGAATGGGTGATTTTAACAACAAAATTTTGTTTTCTCATAGTTCTGGAGGCTGGAAAGTCCAAGATCAAGGTCCAGAAGTGTTTAATTTCTGATGAGAGTTTTCATCCTGTCTTGCAGTTGGGCTACCTTCTTGCTGTGTCCTCATGTGGTGAGAAGAAAGAGAGAGGGAGCCCTCTAATGTCTCTTCTTATAAGGACACAAATCCTATTGTATTAGGATCCCATCCTTACAATCTAATTTAACCTTAAATACCCTTGAAGGCTCTATCTTCAAATATAGTCAAATTGGGTGTTAGAGCTGAAACACAGTAATTTGAGGGGTGCACAATTCAGTCCATGGCACCAAACAATGGTGAAGTAGCTATGTGATCAAATTACTGGTGTATTACTCTATGATATTTTAAATATGTTAAGTGTCTCTAGTTATGATTTATGTATAAAGCAAACAGATTTATGGTTTCAATATTCTCTACAAGATTCCTAAAGCAAATGGAGATTTTCTATTTTTAGGAGAATTCTCAAGAAATCCATCTTTACCTACCCAAGAATCACAGTGCTTTATTTATACAGTCAAGGTTCTTGGTGATGTGAAAGGCCATGAAAGACTGGGCATACTTGCAATAAAACATAATAAATCAGTGAGACAACAAGTGAGGATGTGGAGGGTTTTATCCTCTTTCCCATTGCTACCATTCTTCTGTACTTATTTTTTATAGTGAATATGTGTGTATTCTTCTGTGTGTGCTCTATGACTGCAATATCAAGATGAGTCCCACAGTCCACATCCATAATAGGTTTTGGTGCCTAAGTTCCACATGAAAATTTAATCTGGAGCTGTCCATGAACATAGGCTTGAAACTTTGTATAAAAGGTGAGATATATTTTACATTTTATCATTTTTACTATAAGCACTATAAATTTGTACCTTTTACATTCTTTTTCTCCTGGGGCAAGTGAGAACTTTTCTTTTTTCTAAATTTAACTTTAATAATTTTTGTTAGAAAATTTATATATTTATTTCTTAATACATGAATCTCCAAATATATAAATTTTCTACAAATTTTGTTTAAATTAAGTTATTTTTAGCTTATCACAAATTGTCTTTTCTCTAAGGACCACACTAAAAAGATACAAACATTCTATGAAAACTCTGATTTACAGGCAAGACAGATTTTCTCCAAGAACCAGGTTCTGCAGTGTTTGAAGACCAGACAAGATTTAGGCTGACAGGTTTGAAGCAGGGCTGATGGTTCTTCTGGTGGAAGAACCTGAGTGCATCAGAGTAAATGAAATTTAGATAACTTGTCCTCAAATTCCCCACTTTGAACAAACCATGGTTTGGCATCCATAATATTTAAAAAAACCTCCTAAATATGAAATTAGGAACTCGAGTTTCTTGCATGAGAGCAGGAGTACACTGCATTCTCTCGACCACTAAAAGTCAATCGATAATTTACCTAGGATTAAGTTAGCATTGGACCTTCTCTATTTTTTCAATTGCAACTAAATAAAAATCACCATATTCTCTAGAAAAACTGGAAAAAACAAGAACCCTTGAGTAAGACTTTAATCAAGATGTTATCAGAATAACAAGTAAAAGGGTTATTCCCTATCCTCCTATTTGAGATTTCCCAAAAATGTTTTATATGTAAAATTTTAAAAAAAAAAGAAACATATATAGAAAAAGAACAAAATCTATTTTCATAATCATATGACTCACTCCCTAAAATTATAGGGATCACGTGACTTATAAAGATTTTGGGGGAAATGTATATTTTTTATTATTGATTGAATTTACTGTCTGCTAGAGTTATTGTTGGTCTTAGAGATATTTGTTGGTAATGCTCAGGATAATTCAGTAAAACTGGAAGGATTTTTAATTACACTTGTCCAAAAATTCTGAAGGAAAACTGAATACACTGATAGTTGGTAAAATCGATATGTTTCCAGATTGACATCTCTGCAAACTTTGAGGTGTGAGAGGCAAGTATTAGTGGTTATAAAAAGAAACCTTCTGAAATATCATCGTTACAAATGACAAAGTCTTGACTAAAGGTCATTTCCGTGGAGAAAAACTAAGTTTTCCACGAGATGGATAAAGATTAACAGATGTAAAGTAAGAAAATAAAAGCATACCTCATATAATTGAACTCTGGACTGAAAGATTGAGGTTAGTAATTGGAGTCAACCAAGAGGTTAAAATTTGGGACAAATTTAATTTTTAAGCGCTTATCCTTCTGAATTTTGAGAATATTTCATATTTTTCTACTTTCTGAAAACTATACAACCACTGAAATTGGTGAATTATATTTATTACTAATATAGTATTAGAATGAAATGCATAAAATTAATTATATTTCATAAAAATTTTAGCTTGAAGTAAATGCTTTGAAGCAAGAAATTATTCAAAGAAAATGATAAATTTTTCAATCAGTAAAATTTAACAGACTATAACAACTACTGGTTATATTTATTAAGTGTACCGTTTGGCTATGTGTACTTTGTGAATCCAATATTATATAACATACTGAGGACATGGGAAGTATTATAACATACTAAGGACAGGGAGGTATTATTTCAAAATGCTTTATGAGACTGAGAACTGAGAATAAGTCCTTCTTATCTCCTGTTCATGTGAGAAAGTAACTCCCTAAAGCTGTAATATACTTTCATAAAGTGTTTTAAGTGCTTTCCTCAGGAGAATGTTATTGAACTGAAGAGAATAATAATTGAAAAATAATTGCACATTCTTTCTGAGCCAAGATACATTTACTCTCTCTGTGTGAATATTAGAATAAAATGTTCAGTTGAGTTTATTTTATTTTTAATTTTACAGAATATTTTTAGTCTTATAAGAAGGAAAGTACTTACCAGATGTATTTTATGAGAAGTGAGGAAACATATTTGCAACTATTAATAATAAATTAGTAACTTACCTGCATTAATTAGAAAAAAAAAACTAGAAAAAAGAAGAAAGGCTAATTTGTAAAGATACAAATTCATTTTGGTCAGATTTTGTCTTATCTAGAATCCATTGCTACTTTCTTATTCATTACTTTTATTGAAGGTTTCAAAAAATTTCAAGCCTGTTCACAATTACTAATCTCTTTAGGAATACTTTGTTTTTACAACCTATTTTTTCTGCCTCTTGATTGATGCTATTAGTGCTATTATCATCGTAAGCATTTTATAAATATAACTCTGAATATTCAAAACCCAAAATGTTGAAAAAATTTGTTTGTATGTATAACATGTTTTAAAAAATAAAATATTACTATAAAACATATTACAGATAAGTAAAGGATTTATTTTTCTCTTATCTCATTTATTAAATTCCATGGGCAGCAGTTAAATGTTATAGGGAAAGACACAAACCTTTTTGGAAGGCTGGGAGGTTTTAGAAAAATCTTCAGAAGGGAGTTATGTCAGAAGTCAGCCAAATTCTCTTATCTGGAGCCTGAGAGCAAAGGATAGATAACATCGGAATGTCAAGGAACTTATTTAGATAAATTTGTTTACTCCTCTCTCCAGAAACCAACCCTTGATCATTCTCAAGCAAAACTGCTCTCTACTTGGAGGTTGACAATATTAATTACCCACAAATTGTATTTGCTTCAAGCTTTTGTCATTAAATATGTTCTAAACAAATGCGAGCATCACCGGCTTATGGGGGCTCCACTTTCTCAGCTACTGCACTCTCTCATCGGTGCTGCTGAGCCATGCAGTCCCCTAGCCATGCTGTCAGGAAAAATACCTGTGTAAGCATACTTCTTTCATCTGCCACTCAGCCATAGGCTGCGGGACAGACTCAGCAGGTGGTGCCCGTGTGAGGAACGCTGCAAGGTATCACAGCAGAACCCTCAAAAACGAAGGTGAAGAGACTACACTGTAAGTCATTGGTGGCCACGCAGAATTTCCAAGTTTGAGGGAATTGTTCAGGCTAGGGTTTCATCATGGGACAACAGTTATCAGCTCAACAGCAACAGTATATAAATATATTGAAACAGCTGCTTAAAGCTAGTGGAGTCTCGGTTTTGCAGGCTCAATTAAGGGACCTAATTAAGAGACAAATTAGTCATGCCCAGGCCACTGATATCTTATTGTTGCAATTGGCTTATGAAAATGCTAACTTCGACTGAAAGCAACACAGGCAGAGGAAAGGCAGCTACAGTCAGGGAACATATACCAGCATGTTAACTGGTGGTGACTGAAACATACAAAGCCAAAATATTGGCTATGACATTAAGGCCTTCTAAAGTGAAAAGGGAGAAAAACCCAAATTGTTTTCTATGTGGAGAGCCAGGTCATATGAAGAGGGAATGCCCCAAAACTAGAGACCAAGGTAACTCAAGAAAAGAACCCCTTCTACATGCCCCTGACGTAAAAAGAGGAAACACTGAGCAAATCAATGCAGGTCCAAATTTGATAAAAAACAGCAACCCCCTAAGTAATCAAACAGGAAACTTCATGAGGGTCTGGCCCTAGGCCCCCAATCCCAACTGGGGCTATGCTAGCGACTTTCCTTGGTCAGATGGAAAACACAGTCTTCTCTCTCTCAGAGAAGCCACCACTGGGAGTGCAGGACTGGACTCACTCTGCCCCAGTGAATTACTGCTAAAAGAAGGAGAAGACTCTAAAAGGGTTGCAACAGGGACTTGGGGCCCACTGCCTCCTTGAACAGTGGAATTAGTCCTAGGACGATCAAGTCTATCCAGTAAAGGAATTAATATGCTCACTGGGGTAATTGATAGTGATTACCAAGGTGAAATATTAGTTATGATGGAACGTAAAGGTCTGCAAATTCTTCCCTCTGGACCAAAGATAGCTCAGTTACTACTTTTACCATACTGGGCCCCCAGTGCCCAGGGAAAGGAAAGGGGAAAGGGTAGTTTTGGAAGCACGAGAGCCACAGGAGTATATTGGAACCAATTAATCACTGATCAGAGACCCATGATTACCTGGAAAAATGGAAATAAAAATGTTACTGGCTTGTTGGACACAGAGGTGGGTATTTCAATCATTAGTGATCAAAACTGACCAGCAACTTGCCCTGGGGTCACTCAGAAACAAAAAAAATATTGTCAGCATAAGGGAAGCACACACAGCCAAGCAGAGCACACGACCCCTAACATGCTGCAATTCAGAAGAAAGAAAAGTAGTTATACAACCTCTAAAAATGCCCATTCCTGTTAATCTTTGGGGACAGGACTTATTAGCTCACTGGGGGATCATTCTGCAGATCCCTTTCTAATCATGGCCACTGTTATTCCTCCCCAAGCCCTGACGTGTCTCTCTCAAAATTCTATTTGGGTAGAACACTGACCTTTAAAGGGAGAGAAATTACAAAGAACTCATGAATTAGTTGAGGAGCAATTAAAAGTTGGCCATATAGAACCATATAGAACCATCAAATAGCACTTGGAATTCACCCATTTTGGTCATTCCCCAAAGGTCTGGCAAATGGAGACTTTGCATGACTTACAGACTGTCAACGTTAATTTGCTACCTAAGGGCCTCCCTTCCCCTGCAGCAATTCTTCATGATTGGCGTATAGGCATTATTGACTTAATATACTGCTTTTATATTATTCCCCTTGCAGAACAGGACAGAGAAAAATTTGCATTTGCAATACCAGCTATCAATAATGAAAGGCCAGTTTGCCAATTTCATTGGAAAGTACTTCCTCAAGGAATGCTGAACAGTCCTACCAGTTGTCATTATCATGTAAATCAGCCTTTGCTCCCCAGTAGAAAAGAATTTCCTAATTGCAAGATTATTCATTTTATGGATGATATTTTACTAGCAGCCCCAACGAAGCCAGTATTTTTAAGTTTATATAGTACTGTCATAAAGAATACACAGTTAAGAGGTTTAATCACAGCATCTGAAAAAGTGCAATTGTCCTCTCCTTGGAAATATCTTGGATACATACTAACTTCCCAGTTAGTAAGACCTCAAAAGGTTAAATTAAATTGAATACTAGCAACTTACACACCTTAAATGATTATCAAAAACCACTAGGCGATATTAATTGGCTTTGCCCCACCTTGGGCATAACTTCTGAGTTATAAAACCTGTTTTCTAGTCTAAAGGGCAACAGAGCCCTAGACTCTCCCAAGTATTTAATTCCTGCAGCAAAAACAGAAGTTGAGGATATAGAGTAAGTTATTTCTCAGAGGCAACTAGATCACATAGACCCACAATATTCAGTTCAATTGTTTGTTTTTCCTACACAACATTCCCCAACAAGATTAATAGGACAGATGACACCAGGGCTACACTTCCTAGAATGGGTTTTTTGCTCACATACTGGAACTAAAACACTATCTCCCTATATCTAGCTAGTTAGTAAAGTTATCTATACAGACCACAGATGACACAGTCAGTTGCCAGGTTATGACCCTGACGTCATAAGAATTCCTTTGAGTAAAAAGCAGTTCAAAGCAGTATTGCCCCATCTCTAGATATTCAGATAGCACTCTCTGATTATGCAGGCCATATAGAGCATGCCCTTCCTGCTAACAAACTACTGAAGTTCTTATCTTGTACTCCTATAGTTGTGCCTGCCAAAGTAGTTCACTCCCCCACACCTCCACACCTAACGCTTTAACACTTTTTACTGACAGCTCTGGTAGTCATTAAGTTTGTACTAAATAAATGCGAGCATAGCTGGCTTATGGGGGCTGTACTCTCTCGGCTACTGCACTTTCTCATTGGCGCTGCTGAGCTGTGCGGTCCCCTAGCCTCACTAGGGGACCTGAGTCAGCGCACTGCTTTCATTTGTTGCTTGGCCAAAGTCTGAGGGACAGACTTGCACTCTATCTCTATCTATCTATCTAGCTAGCTAGCTAGCTGTCTCCCTTCCTATTAATCATTTATCATCTGTCATCTAACATCTATCTATCATCTATCCCTTTATCATCTGTCCATCATCTGTATCTATATGTATTTATACAGCTATATATAAATATATGTATGCATATATATCATATATATCTATATCATTTAAATGTAAAGATTCTGTACTGTAATATTTAAATGTCTGCTTTTCTGATGAATATTAAGTTAATCCTCAGATGTTGATTTGTATTATCTTCCAAATTTACTCTTTTGTTTTTTCATTTCTAATGTAACTGAAAAATTTTTTATGTCTTTGACTACTCTGGTTTCCTATGTACTTTGCTTCCGGCTGTTTTTAAAATAATGTGATTTTTACATGCAGTTGTTTATCTTTTTTTGTAGAATATAAAAGCTCTTAAAATGATATCTAGATGATCAGTTTTATCTATTTCCTACATGAAAATATCTCTTGTCATGTATTCAAACATCTAGGGTATCTTTTATTATTCAAAAGTTATTCCTTTTAATGTGGAAAATATATTTGTCTTTTATATGCTTCCATAGTTAAGTATTAATTCATCCTTATAGGAAGAATATATTTAATATATTTAATATTCCATATTTATTTTTGACTTAAAATATTTTTTCACTTAGTTTTTTAACTAACCAGTTGTGTGTGTGTATGTGTGTCTGTTGTGAGTCCAATATTTCTTAAATAAACTCAATACATAATACAATGAATAATATATAATTTTCTCAATATCTGTGTTGGTATGAACCTGTACAAATTGCATATATGTGGAAAACTGGTTTGGATTCTTTATTCTTTTTCAGTGGCTATTTCAATTTTTATTATTTATTCTTTTAAATTATCATTTGTTATTATATATCTTGATATCAGATAGATTTTGTGTAATCTTTCTTCCTTTATAACTGTTTTTACTATTTATGCATCTTCACAATTTCTTTTAAAATTTATAATTACTAATTCAATATATACAGTTTTGTTTAAATTTTGTTAAAACTGTGTTGAATCCATAGATAATTTGGAAGAATTTGGTTCTTCAGTACTGAATCTTTCAATCCACACAAATTTTATGTCTTCCTCTTCTATATTGTTCTGTGTTTAAAATTATCATATATATTATTTAATTTATTCCTAAGCATTACCTATATAGGTGCTATCATTAACGTAATTTTTCTGTTTTTCATTAGTTGCCCTTAATACATAATGTGCAGACTCCCTGTTGGTGTAACAAATTTGATAAGTAAAATTTCAAATTTTCATATCCTTCACCCACTTTTTGACGGGTTGTTTTTTTCTTGTGAATTTATTTAAGTTCCTTGTGGATTCTGAATATTAGCCATTTGTCAGATGAACAGATTGCAAAAATTTTCTCCCATTCTTTAGGTTGCCTGTTCACTCTGATGATACTTTCTTTTGCCATGCAGAAGCTCTTTAGTTTAATTAGATCCCATTTATCAATTTTGACTTTTGTTGCCATTGCTTTTGGTGATTTAGTCATGAAGTCTTTGCCTATACCTATGTCCTGAATGGTATTACCTAGGTTTTCTTCTAGAGTTTTTTTAATAGTTTTAAGTTTTACATTTAAGTCTTTAATTCATCTTGAGTTAATTTTTGTATAAGGTGTAAGGAAGGGGTCCAGTTTCAGTTTCCTGCATATGGCTATCCAATTTTCCCAACACCATTTACTAAACAGGGACTCCTTTCCCCATTACTTGTTTTTGTTAGGTTTGTCAAAGGTCAGATGGTTGTAGATGTGTGACATTATTTCTGAGGCCTCCATTCTGATCCACTGGTCTATATTTCTGTTTTGGTAGCAGTAGCATGCTGTTTTGGTTACTGTAGCCTTGTAATATAGTTTGAAGTTAGGTAGTATGATGCCTCCAGCTTTGTTCTGTTTGCTTAGGATTGTCTTGGCTATGTGGGATCTTTTTTGGTTCCATATAAAATTTAACGTATTTTCTTTTCTAATTCTGTGAAGAACGTCAATGGTAGCTTGATGGGGATAACATTGAATCTATAAATTACTTTGGGTAGTATGGCCATTTTCATTATCTTGATTCTTCTTATCCATGAGTATGGAATGTTTTTCCATTTCTTTGTATCCTCTATTTCTTATTTCCTTTAGTTTGTAGCTCTCCTTGAAGAGATCTTTTACATCCCTTGTAAGTTGGATTCCTAGGTACTTTATTCTCTGTGAATGAGAGTTCAGTCACGATTTGGCTTTCTGTTTGTCTGTTATTGGTCTATAGGAATACTTGTGATTTTTGCAAATTGATTTTTGTATCTTGAGACTTTGCTAAAGTTGCTTATCAACTTAAGGAGATTTGGGGCTGAGGTGATGGGGTTTTTCTAAACAACGGATATTTCTCAAAAGAAGACATTTATGCTGCCACAAAAACCTATGAACACAAGCTCATCATCCCTGGTCATTAAAGAAATGCAAATACCATTGTATGCCAGTTAGAATGGTGATCATTAAAAAATCAGGAAACAACATATACTGGAAAGGATGGGGAGAAGTAGTAATGTTTTTACACTGTTGGCGGGAGTGTGAATTAGTTCAACCATGGTGGAAGACAGTGTTGCGATTCATCAAGGATTTAGAACCAGAAATAACATTTAACCCAGGAATTCCATTACTGGGTATATGCCCAAAAGATGACAAAACACTCTACTCTACAGACACACGCATATGTGCTTTTATTGTAGCACTCTTCACAATACCAAAGACTTGGAACCAACCCAAATGCCCATCAATGAGACTGGGTAAAGAAAATGTGGCACCTATACACCATGGAATACTTTGCAGCCATAAAAAAATAATAAGTTTGCATCCTTTGCAGGGAGATGGATGAAGCTAGAAACCATCATTCTCAGCCAACTAACACAGGAACAGAAAATCAAACACTACATGTTCTCATTCATAAGCGGGAGTTGAACAAAGAGAACACATGGTCACAGGGAGGGGAACATCACACACTGGGGCCTGACAGGGGGTTGGGGTAGGGGAGGGATAGCATTAGGAGAAATACCTAATGTAGATGTTGGGTTGATGATTGCAGCAAACCAACATGATACCTACATAACAAACTTGCATGTTCTGCACATGTATCCCAGAAATTAAAATATAATTTTAAAAAAATTATTTTTTCCTCAATGATTACCGATTTATCCTTCATGTTATTTTTGGCCAATGTTTTATTTATATTATATTTCAGACTCCTTTCTTTTGATATTACTTCCATAGTTAGGATTAATATTCATTATACTAAGCAATGTATTTAGCAATGCCTTTGTTAAACATTGTATCATGTAATTTACTTCTCCTTTTCTGTTTATTTTCCTCTAAGGAATGTCCTTTAATCTTTCTCTAAGGCTCAAATTTCTAGATTTTCCAGGGAGAGGTGTTTGGGCTTTTATGTATTATTACCTATTGTTACATCAGAAAAGTAAGAATTTTTAAGTACATCAATGTTATTAATGATTTGTCAATATTGAATTTGTGGACAATATATATATGACATAAATAATTAATATCTGTAATTATGATGGACAAATAATCTTTTTTAAAAATTTTCAATTGGGCCGGGCGCGGTGGCCCAAGTCTGTAATCCCAGCACTTTGGGAGGCCGAGACGGTCGGATCACGAGGTCAGGAGATCGAGATCATCCTGGCTAACATGGTGAAACCTCGTCTGTACTAAAGAATACAAAACACTAGCCGGGCGAGGTGGCGGGCGCCTGTAGTCCCAGCTACTCGGGAGGCTGAGGCAGGAGAATGGCATAAACCCAGGAGGCGGAGCTTGCAGTGAGCTGAGATCCGGCCACTGCACTCCAGCCTGGGCGACAGAGCGAGACTCTGTCTCAAAAAATAAAAAAATAAAAAAATAAAAATTCAATTGGAGTAAAATACACATAATGTGAAATTTACCATTTAACCATTTTTAAGTTCTCAGTGTCATGATATTGAGTTCATTCACAATGCTGGACAATCATTATCATCATCTACTCCAGAGCTCATTTCATTACACAAAACTGAAACTCTGAATCCATTAAAGGGTTACTATTAATTCTGCCTCCCACCCCAGCCTCGGCTAATGGATATTTTACTCTCTTATTCTATGAATTTGACAACCCAGTGTACTTCGTTGAAGTTTGTACTTTGTTTTTCTTTTTGTGACTGGCTTATTCCACTTAGCAATTAGTCAAAGCTCTTCCATGTTGCAGCAGGTGTCAGAATTTATTTCCTCTTTATGGATAAATAACATTCATATATATATTGTTTATCCATTTGTCTATTATAGGTAATTGGGTTACTTCCACCTTTTGGTTATCATGAATAATAAATGACTACTGTAAGCACACACCTCCCACCCACAACTCTGTATCCATTAAAGGATTTCTAGTCATTCTCTGTCCCTCCCTTCCTCCTCAGTCTCTGGTAACCACCCGTGTACAAATATATTTTGACTGTACAAATATATTTTCTTCAAGACTCTGCTTTCAATTGTAATGTATGTATACTTAGAAGTAGAATTTCTGGATCATACTATAGTTTTATTTTTAGTTTTTGAGGAACTTTTATACTGTTTTTTATGATGGTTGCACCATTTTACATTTCCATCAACAATGTGTAAGGGTTCCAATTTATCCACAATCTCACCAATACTTATTTTCTGTTTGTTGTTTCTTTTGGTGGTTTGTGTATGTTTATAGTAATGATTTAAATAAATGTGAAGTGATATCTCACTGTGGTTTCTTTTGCAATCCCTAATGATTAGGGATATTGAACATCCTGTTTTGTGCTTTTATAACATTTGAATATAATTTTTATAGAAATCTTTTCAAGTTATTTGCACATTTTTGAATCAGGATTTGTGCGTGTGTGTTTACTTGCAGGAAGCCCTCTTGATTTTCATTTCAAAAGGTCATTGTAGAGCACAAATGAGCATATATATATATACACACACACATACACATATATAGACACATAGACACACATACATATATATATACAGATAGATAGTGCTTTAGTATGCTGATAGAATATAATAAAATTTATAGGACAATACAAGCTATATAAAGTATACTATTTTAATCCAATGGAATATTAAATTTTCCAAATACACATTAAATAGTATTAAAGATTATATATTGAAAATATTTTACTCTGTCTCTGATTCAGTTTCTGTTTTGGAAAAGATATATTGAGTTTATTCTATGATTAAAAAAAATTGTTAAAACTTAGGGACTTCTAAGAAATCTCTTATGCTCATTTTCTCTCATCTTGCTGTTTTTCTCCTCAAATATAGTTTGATCAAGCAGAAAACTGCAAACATATTCAAGGATAATAATAAAATAAAAAAATTGAATGTTGGAGAACTATTATTTCTAAAATAGAGTGAGATGCACTAGTATTTATTAAAATATTAAATTGTTAATTTGTTGATAATTATTTACAAAAACAAAAATTTATAGATTTGAAAGCAAAAATTGCATTAATCTTTATACCAGAGAAGTTGCTTCTTTGAACATATCAGCATGGTAAACAGAATTATGTAAAACAATACAAATAATTACAAAATAATTACATTTAAAATGATAAAATAGAAATACATGCAGTCATGAAAATTATAACTTTGTGTATTTGATTTAATATTTTATTCTACAGTCTGTAATAGATTATTTTGTGAGAAAATATACATTTAAAAAATTGAGTGAAGCTGAAGAATATCAGTTTGGAATGTATAGAGAATAATGATCATAAAACCAAAGGCAAGCAAAACAAAAACAAAACAATAAAATTAGTCAAAATACAGTCTAGTATAGGATGAAAGCTTAGGTTTAGCCCACAACATAAAATTTAACTGAATCAACAAATTTCTAAATTTTACAAAGTAAAAAATGTATTATGTTTTACATACTTTACAGTGAGTGTACCCCAGCTGCACTGAAATTGAAAGAAAAAAGAACTCCAAATAATTTGTTAAAATAGGAAACTGTTAGCCTCCTTTCATTTCTACCATAGTCCATCTGTGAGCCACATTTAAAAATATACTTTAATTGAGGCAATATCTTCCAAATGATTTCCCTAATGGAATACATTTGACATTTATGCCCATGCAAATATCATCTACAACATAGAAATTTGTATGGTTGACTGGCTTAGGATATAGGATTCCAACCCAAAATATTGGGTTAAATTTCTGCCATGACACTTATTCTCCATGTGAATTGAAACAGATTTCTTAAATTTCTAAATCTACATAGTCTTTTGTTTTCAATCGATAACAGAGGGTTCTTGATAATAAATGACAGTCTTTCATAGGGCCACAGTAAAAATTTAAAGAACTGGCATACATGAAGTCAAACATACCGTAAAAGTTAATGGTAAGAAACAAAGTGCATGGCAGTGACGAACACAGCAAGGTTTGAAGTGAGAGTGCATTCAAAGCCCAGATCTATCACTGTTATAATTATTAATGGGCTCATTGTCCATCAATATCACATACATTTAATATAATACTAAATATAAACATAAAAATACATTTTGGGGCTTGTATTTAAAACGAGGATATTATTTATCTCAAGTATAATATATCTCAAATATATCCTAAATATAATTTTGAGGATTTAATGATTTAATAAATATAAAGCACTTGATACAGTAGTATGATGAAGCAGCCATATGGTAGGTCAGTTTGATAGATTTTGTACATTACTAAAATTGTTACTTATTTTACATTCTCTCACTTTTTCCAATTCTTGTATTAAGACTTTCAAATATTTAGAAGAGATTTATAGCCAAATCAAAATCTTTGTAAACATTATTCAGGCCTTCTAATATAATTTGCTTCAAGATCTAAAAATATCTATCATTTGATACAATGTGGTTTTATGTTAATTCATGGAGAAGAAGAAAAATATTGCATACAATGAGGTATACTTTTATTATAATGAATCATGAAACACAGTTTTATTTAACCAATTAAATTATTGGTATTGTAAACAAGATTAGAAAGATAAATGTCATTTTTAATGAAGTATTTTATCTCACTGTAGTAAGAAACCAAACACTACATCAACATATCACACCCACCAAAATTTTATACAAACTGCTTTTTCTTTGTTAAATCCTAGAAGTTCAAAATGAAATGTAATGTTTACTCTTGAGAACTCCAAAAATACAAGACTTACTTAATTTAGCTATATCATTCCTCAAGGCATTTTATAAAAGAAACAGAAGAATTTAATTTTAGGCAATAGAAATAAATTTTTCATGTTTAGCTAAGTTGCAATAAACTATTATGTCCATGAATGTTGACCCACATTTTTTAAATTTTCAAACTCAATGTTGGTTTTAAAATGAATCAAATTTTATATTTTTAAACACATGTATCAAATAGCCCCTTAAATTTATATTATTTTGGAATTATGAGCCATTCTGGATATTTTCAACCTTAATTTTAGATTATATAAAATATAATTATTTATCAATAATGATCATTCTCCTTTTTTTTTTTTCCCGAGACGGAGCCTTGCTCTGTCGCCCAGGCTGGAGTGCAGTGGAGTGGTCTCGGCTCACTGCAAGCTCCGCCTCCCGGGTTCAGGCCATTCTCTTGCCTCAGCCTCCCAAGTAGCTGGGACTACAGGGGCCCACCACCAAGCCCAGCTAATTTTTTGTATTTTTAGTAGAGATGGGGTTTCACCGTGTTAGCCAGGATGATCTGGAACTCATGACCTAGTGATCCACCCGCCTCAGCCTCCCAAAGTGCTGGGATTACAGACATGAGCCACCACGCCCGGCCTCCCTTTTTTTTTTTTTTTTTTCTTAAGATGAGTTCTCGCTCTGTTACCTAGGCTGGATTACAAGTTAAGTCACCAGATGATGGCTCACTGTAGCGTTCAATTCCTGGGTTCAAGTGATCTTCCCACCTCAGCCTCCCAGTCCCTGGCTTCATAGGCACGTGCCACCACACCCAGTCATCAATGCGTTGTCAAAATATATGTCAAGGAAAAAGGAGGGATAGAAAGAGATTCATTAAAGGATACAAAACCACAGCTACATAGGAGGGATAAGTTCTAGTGTTCTATACCACTGTAGAATGACTATTGCTAGCAATAAAGTATAGATTCGTATAGCTAGAAGGAGGATATTAAATGTTCTTAGAAGAAAAAAATAAATGTTAAAGATGATAAATTGTCTTAGTCAATTAAAATAATGAAAAATAAAATAAAATGTCAACCAGTTTGAATTTCTTCCAAAAAGAGGTATATATGTTCACATATATTCTGTAAACTGCATTTTAATCTTTAATCAAATGAATGCTTTAATCAAACCAATGTTTTAAATGAAATGACTTATTAAATAAAATTATGAATATATAATTTATTGTATATTATAATATATTGTAATTGTGTAGTGGAAAAATGTAAAAAATGGTTTTAAAATATATATTGTTATAAATTATATCTAACATTTAAGCTTGCTGTCAGGGTAACTACACTGTCTTACGGGATGCTCTATTTTTCGAATTGGAAAACAGAAAAGTATAAATGAAGGATCAACAAAAATATGCTTTATGAATCTAGCCGGAACATATCTAAATTCAGATATCAAAACAATTTACCTACATGTGAATATACCTGAGACTAGAACATAGTTGTATTTCTTCATCCAGGATACAGCATCCTGGCCGGGAACTGCTTCCAAATTCTATTGCAGTTTACATACTTTAAATTTTTTAATGTATGGATCTATATTCGAATTGCAATTTGAGAAAACTATTCTTGTTAATACTTAAAATCCACACTGTAGTATTAATACGGATTTATATTTAATGAAATTTGGCAGTTTATTTTTTCTGTTTTATTATTAAACAGATATATTGAACGTGTAAATTATGCAGAACACTTTGGTTGCTTTTAGGCTGTAAAAATGAATTGAGAATGAATCATTTATTCAAGGAATTCATAATATTTTTAATTAAATGACTAAGGAGTTCCAAGAAAAAAGAAATTATTTTAATTAATGGGATCAAAGATGTCTCCGGAGAAACGGAGTTGTATCAAGCTTAGTCTTGGAAGAGAGGCAAGGATTTGCACATGGAGGTAAGGATTTAAGGGGTGATTCAGAAATAATGAGCATGTCCAGAGGCAAGTTTGGAGTGTGTAGCATATTATAAATTGGACCACAAAAAAACAGAAACGATTGCTAGTTGGCAAGCCTTTGTAGGAATTTCGATGTCAGTCATCAGTCTGAAGTATATATACAGGCTTTATTCAGCACATAATGCAATGACCTGAAGAGAGTTTCCACAGTGAACAACAAGGTCAATGCTGTTCTGAAGAAAAACTAATTAGGTATCAACATTCCAAAGTACTTGGAGGAAGAAGGTGAACCAAACATTATGTAATACATGAACTGTGAGAAAATATATTATTTTCTTCAACTTTGTTTCTTGCATATTCATCCTATAGGTAAGGGTAAATGAGAGGACAAGAATTGACCTATGAACAAAAGTAAACTCAACTGATTGTTTAAAAAGTGTTCCCAAAAGGATAAGCGTATGTTCCACAGCCCTCACAACAGGAAAACTATCAAAAATTCTAGGAAAAGTGATATTGAATGTAAACTATTCCTGTGTTTGACAAAAGAACATACACTATTTCAGCGAGACAAAAATTGACTAGATAATCAAACCTGAGAAAATATTTTAGGAAACTTTTTTCTGTGCCAAACTCACTTTTACCACTATCAACTTATTTTGTAAAATAAATACAATTTATGGGCATCTAGTCCATTATCCTTGTTTATTGTATTGTCTGTATTCTCCCAAAAATGCAAACTACATGAGGGCATAAGTTTTTATCTATTTTGTACACTACTTTTTAAAATTATTTTTATTTTCGGACAGAGTCCTGCTCTATCGCCCAATCTAGAGTGCAATGGCTCAGTCTCGACTTACTGCAACCTCCTCTTCCTGGGTTCAAGCGATTCTCCAGCCACAGACTCAAGAATTATAGGCATGTGCCACCAGGCCTGGTTAATTTTTGTTTTGTTTGTTTGTTTGATTTTTGTATTTTTTAGTAGAGATGGGGTTTCATCATGTTGGCCAGGCTGATCTCAAACTCCTGACCTCAGGGTGATCTGCCTGCCTTGGCCTCCCAAAGTGCTGGGATTACAGGTGTGAGTCACCGCGACTGGCCTGTGCACTACTTTTTGACTGACATCATAAAACGAGTTTTTCTTGGTTATGTATAAATGTGGAATATTGTAGTAGATATTCTCTTATGCCTGACTGTTCTTTCCTTTATTAAAGTGTGATATACATTTATGCTGTTCATACATCAATGGTTCACTTATTCTCATGCTTCAACAGCAGAGGTTTTATGAATCTTTTTTATTTCAGGACCGGACCATTATTCAACCTTAAAAATATTGAGGACCACAAGCGCCTTATTTTTATTCATACCCATCAATTTCTTTTTTTTTTTTTTTTTTTTTGAGACGGAGTCTCGCTGTGCTCCCAGGCTGGAGTGCAGTGGCGTGATCTCGGCTCACTGCAAGCTCCGCCTCCCGGGTTCACGCCATTCTCCCGCCTCAGCCTCCCAAGTAGCTGAGACTACAGGCGCCCGCCACCACGCCCGGCTAGTTTTTTTTTTTTTTTGTATTTTTAGTAGAGACGGGGTTTCACCATGTTAGCCAGGATAGTCTCGATCTCCTGACCTCGTGATCCACCCGCCTCGGCCTCCCAAAGTGCTGGGATTACAGGCTTGAGCCACCGCGCCCGGCCATACCCATCAATTTCTATAGAAATTCTGATGCTATAGCATCAGATATATAACTAAGAGTTTTGTATTTTTTATTAATTTATTTAAAGTAACAATAATAAACCCACTAAATACTAACATGAACAATATTTGGAGTTTAAAAATAACTGTATTTTCCAAAATACATATTTGATGTAAGACAGTGTAATATAATTTTTTAGTTAACTTTAATCTTTGATTTAGTAGAACATAATCAATTTTCTTATCTACTTTCCTACCTACCATCTGTATTCATTTTGTAGCAATATGTTGTTTTAGTTGAAGTGTATGAAGGAAATTTGGCTTCACAAATATTTGTATCTGTAAATGGGAATCATATTTGAATGGTGTTTTCAGATATTTTGGGATATTTTTATTTGATACTATACCCAAACTCAATGTTTTAATTTTACATTAATTTAAATATAGAATCCACAAACTTTTCGATGAGCTTTTCATAATCTGTCACATCAAAAATTATTGATTATTTTATACATTGAATGGGCTTTTACCCCTACATAATGTTGCTACAATGATGATATAAAAATAATAGTTATCTGTTTTATGCAGATCTTCTAAATATTTATGCATGTCGTGTGCAATATGAAAAATTACTTTTGCTTATATTATCACAAATCTCATTAGGAAATTCCATGGTAATGGGTATTTGTCAATCTTATGGTGACAGATACAAGACTTCCAAAATTCTAACATTTACTAGGAATTGTTTTGATTACTCCAAACACTCTATTTTGTTCTGTCAAATGAAAAATTCACTCCATTTATTTTTGAGGAAACTTGAATTAGATACCTAAGGCAGGATAATGATAATTTTTCTGTTGGTTCCTTTCTTTAAGTAAAAACAATATTCTGTGAATAAAAGTGGCTAAAGTCTTGAGCAAATACTTCTCTAAAAAGGTATATGAAAGGTCAGTAGACTAAGCAAACACATGTTCAACAACATTGGTTGACTTCCAGTGATGTGGCACTTTTGTTCTATTTCATTGGTAATATAAATTATTGTAAATATTTTATTTGAGTTTGCTTTTTGTTTTCACTATGGTATAATAAAGTGCATATATTTTAATCTACTCTGTTCAGAAATTACAGGATCACTGGGATTCTTTTTTCTTGTCTTTTCAACCCTTGATTTAATTTTGATAAATTATTTCGCATTATCAGTTAAAATGTTTGTTCCTGTCCTAGTCTTTTCTTTCTTCTCTTTCTGAAAATACAGTTACAGTAAGTTATTTAGTACAGATTGTAGAAATATTGGGGGCCGTAAAATATTTTTATCCAGTCCTCCTGAAAGAGTGGCATGGTGGGCATATTGGAATAACCAAGAAAATCTAAGAAGGCAGGCACATCCATCTGTCAGTATGGGGCCACAATATTGAGTTGGTGGAAAAGACTCTGGAAGTCTGGCGTCTCTTTATCTGGCTGTGGATATGCACTGCTGATGGTCAGCTAGGCGGGCAGTTGAGAAAAACTAGATGTAGAAGGGGAGAGCTCAACAAGTTGGAAGCTGGTAGCATCTCTGGATTTCCCTGGAGTGTCATGAAATACATGATAAGACTAAACTTGGATTATACTTCTTCATATGTCTGCTATCACATACAAAATGATAAGCTGAGAGACTTATGGCAGCCAATTGGGCATGCTGAATGACATATAAACTTGTCTTTTAGACAAATCTTACCTAATAGGAAACACAGATACATGTTAGCCAAGTTGAAACACTGGAAACTACATATAAAAAAAGGGTATGAAGAATTCTTAAAACTCGCCTTGGATTCCACCTAGTTGGTGATATGAAAGCTTATGGAATTAAGTTATATCAAGACTCCAAATTTATCATTGATTTTCCTAAAATTTCTAGTTACATATTGTGTAATAAGTAAATGATTAAATCATGTACATCTCCTTTTCACTATGTATGTTTTCTTAACTGTCTTTTTAAATATTTGAGTCTTTTTCTGTGTAAAGATACTTGTCATTTTACAATGCTTTCAAATTGCCATGATCTAATACTTTGAAATTTACCTATGTGATGGTTTTACTAATTCCTAATTCTGGAATTTTCAATAGGCTTATACTGGAACATTTCAACCTCCTTCTTTAATTTTAGTGTTTATTTAATCTTATTTAAAATTTTATACAATATTTATCTTCTTTTACCCTCTTATGACATTGTTTTAATTGGCTCTATTTCTCTATGCTATATATTAATGAATACAATTTATACATCTGCTATATATGTCTATATTTTATATATTAATAATTTTATAGTTATATGTCATATGTTTGTACAATTACAGTAATATATATATTTGTGTATATATACACATCTCCTACATTTTAAATGGACTCTTCCGTATACCTTTGCATTATAATTATTTTGGTTTTACACCTTTGTAGTATTTTGTATATTTTGTGTATGTTAGTATTTAATAACTTTAAACATTAGTAAGTCCATTTCAGATTCAAAATCCAAGAAACTAGGAGTGTTTTTTCTTCCTAATTTGTTAGACTCATTGGCTATCAGTAACGAAGTTATTTTTCAAATTTTAAGTTTGAAATATTCCTCAGAGGAAATTCTTTTTCTCTAATAGAAGACGCTATTGTAAGCATATACTCCACCTGGTCACTAGGTGATGCCATTTCGGAATCAAGTCATATATTAGTAGCATGTGGTTTGTGGTTTGCTAATAGATCTCAGAGCCAGTCCCGAAGCTAAAACTAGGTTGGCCCAGGCCTTTATTGTAGATGTCTCTCTCAATAGAAGCCCTAGGAAGTGCTCACTTCAGTTTTTTTGTATCTTTCTTCACAGAGGATCCTTCCTACAGCCTCCTGTCTCAAGTCTTGTTGCCAGTTCAGACTTACAAATCACATGAATTGCTCTCCTATGTTAGTATCCTGCAGAAATTGAAATCCTGCCTGTGTTCACTCCCAGGCCCAAACCTTTGCGTCAGCTCATAGGTTAACATAGGTTAACCTATGTTAGGCTCATAGGTTTTCTGGACAACTTTTTCTAGACTATGATGATGCATATCTGTAAAAAACTATCTGGGTTCAGTTTCTGACATTTGACAGCTTTAAGCCTTGCCTTACCTCTTTGGATTTCTCTTCTGTGCCTCATCTAGACAAGATAATAAGAAAACCTCTGTTGACCCCTCATTTGGTGCTAGCAGGAGTTTAAACATTCCTGAGCAGGAGGACATCACCCTAGCCCTACCCTCAAGCCATCATTAGAATCTCAAGCTCCTTTCTTTTATCTGCTCTCTCAGTCCTTTTATTTATTTTATTAACGTTTGTATTAGGTTCAGGGGTACAGGTGCAGGTTTTTGACATAGGTAAATTTCATATCATAGGGGCTTGATATACAGGTTATTTCATCACACAGGTAATAAGCATAGTACCTGAGAAGTAGTTTTTCTATTGCCACTCTCCTCCCACCGTCCAAACTCAACCAGGCTCTAGTATCTCTTGTTCCCTTCTTTGTGTCCATATGTACTCAACGTTCCGCTCCCACTTTTAAGTGAGAACAAGTGGCATTTGGTTTTCCGTTCTTGCATTAGTTTGCTTCAGATAATGGGTTCTGCCTCCATCTATGTTGCTGCTGCAAAGGACATGATCTTGTTATTATTTTATGGCTGAATACTATTCCATAGTGTGTGTGTGTGTGTGTGTGTGTGTACCTAAGTGTTCATCAATGGTAAGTTGGATATTATATATATGTGTGTGTGTGTGTGTGTGTGTGTGTGTGTGTGTGTGTGTATACCTAAATGTTCATCAATGGTAAGCTGGATATATTATATATATCACATTTTGATTCCATGTCTCTGCTATTGTGAATGTGACACAATGAATATACATGTAGACATGTATGTGTGTCTTTATAGGAGAATGTTTTATATTCTCTGCGTATATGCCCAGTAATGGAATTGTTGGGTGAAATGGTAATTCTGTTTTAAGTTCTCTGAGAAACTGCCACACTGAATTTCACAATGGCTCAACTAAATTTACATTCCCATCCATAGTATATAACCATTCCCTTTTCTCCACAACCTTGTCTGCATCTGTTCCTTTTTGACTTTTTAAAAATAGTCATTCTGACTGATGTTAGAGGGTATCTCATTGTGGTTTTGACTTTCATTTCTGTAATGATTAGTGATGTTGAGCATTTTTCTCAGATGCTTGTTGGCTGTGTGTATGTCGTCTTTTGAAAAGTGTCTGTTCATGTCATTTGGTCACACTTTAATGGGGTTATTTGTTTTTCGCTTGTTAATTTGTTTCAGTTTCCTATAGGTGTTGGATATTAGACCTTTTACAGATGCATAATTTGCAAATATTTTCTCCAATTCTATAGGTTGTCTATTTGCTCTGTTGATAGTTTCTCTGCAGAAACGCTTTAGTTTAATTAGGTCTCATTTGTCATTTTTTTTAATTGCAATTGCTTTTTGCAAATTTATCACAATTATTTGCCAGACTATGTCCAGAATGGTATTTCCTGAGTTATCTTCTAGGATTTCAAAATTTTAGATTTTACATTTAAGTCTTTAATCCATCATGACTTGGTTTTTGAATATGGTGTAAGAAATAGCCCAGTTTCAATCTTTTGCATATTGCTGGCTAGTAATCCCAGCATCATTTATTAAATAGGGAGTTATTTTTTCTATTAAAAAACATCTCTTGTCTTGTCAACTTTGTCAAAGATCAGATAGTTGAAGGTGTGTGGCTTTATTTCTGGGCTCTCTATTTCATTCCATTGGTCTATGTGTCTGTTTTTGCACTGGTACCATGAAGTTTTGGTTACTGTAGCCTGGTAGTATGGTGTGAAGTCGGGTAATGTGCTGCCTCCAGGGTTGTCATTTTAACTTCAGGTTGCCTTAGCTATTCAGTCTCTTTTTCAGTTCCATATGAATTTTAAAATGGGTTTTTCTAATTCTTAGAAAAATATTATTGGTAGTCTCATAGTCATAGCATTGAATCTGCAAATTGCTTTGGACAGTATGCCCATTTTAGCAATATCAGTTCTTTCTATACATGAACATGAAATATTTTTTCATTTGGTTGGTCAACTCTGATTTCTTTGAGCAGTGTTTTGTGATTCTCGTTGTAGAGATGTTTCTCATACCTGGTAAGGTGTATTTCTACGCATTTTATCCTCTGTGGCTACTGTGAATGGGATTACATACTTGCTTGGCTCTCAGCTTGGGTGTTGTTGGTGTATAGAAATGCTACCAATTTTATATTTTATATTCTGAAAGTTTGCCCAGGTTGTTTATAAAATTAAGGAGCTTTTGTACAGAGGCTATAAATTTTTCTTGGTACAAAATCATATTGTTTGCAAACAGAGATAGTTTGATTTCCTCTCTTCCTATATGGATTATATTGTTTGGCTCTGTGTCCCCAGTCAAATCTCATCTGGATTGTAATCCCCACATGTCAGAGGAGTGTCCTCATGGAGGTGATTGGATCATGGGGGGCGAATTTCCTCCTTGCTTTTCTTGTGATAGTGAGTGAGTTATTATGAGATCTGATGGTTTTAAAGTGTGGTACCTCACTCCCACCCCTTTCCTACTGCCATGTAAGATGTGCCTTGATTCCCCTTTGCCTTCTGCCATGATTGTAAGTTTCCTGAGGCCTCCCCAGCCATACAGAACTGTGAGCTAAGTAAACCTTGTTTGTTTATAAATTACCCAGTCTCATGTAGTTCTTTATAATATTATGAAAACAAACTACACAATTGATGCCTCTTATTTATTTTTCTTGCCTAATTCCTCAGTCCAGCACTTTCAGAAAGATTTTGAATAAGAGAGGTGATAGAGGGAATTCTGGCCTTGTTCCAGTTTCCAAGGGAAATACTTCCAGTTTTTGTCCATTCGGTGTGATGTTGGCTGTGGGTATGTAATGGATAGCTCCCATTATTTTGAACTAGGTTCTTTCAATAGTTTTTTGAGGGTTCTTAACATGAAGGGATGTTGAATTTTATCGAAAGCCTTTTCTGCGTCTATTGAGATGATCATGTGGGTTTGGTTTTTGTTCTGTTTATATGATGAATCACATTTATTGATTTGTGTATACTGAACCAACCTTAAATCTCAGGGATAAAACCTACATGATCGTGGTGATTTAGCTTTTCAATGTGCTGCTAGATTTGAGATACTAGTATTTTGTGAGTATTTTTGCATTTTGTTTATCAAGGATATTGACCTAAAGTTATTTTTTGTTGTGTTTCTGAGACATTTTGTATTACAATGATGTTGGCCCCATAAAATAAGTTACAAAAAGGTCCTTCTTCAATTTTTTGAAATAGTTTCAATAGAAATGGTACCAGCTCTCCTTTATACATCTAGATGAACTTCACTGTAAATCCATCTGTTTCTGAGCTTTTTCTAGTTGGTAGGGGATTATTACTGATTGAATTCTGTAACTCATTATTTGTCTGTTCAGGGATTCGTTTCTTCCTGTTTCAACATTGGGAGGTTGTATGTTTCCAGAAATTTATCAATGTCTTCTATGTTTTCTAGCTTGTGTGCATAAAAGGGCTCATAATAGTCACTGAGGGTTTTTGTATTTTTGTGGAGTCAGTGGAAATGTCTCCTTTTTATTTCTGATTGTGTTTATTTGGATCTTCTCTCTTTTTTATTTGTAGTCTAAATAGTACTCTATCAATCTTTATTTATTCTTTCAAATAAGCAAATCTTGAACTCATTGTTTTGTATGGATTTTCACATCTCAATTTCCTTTAGTTCAGATCTGATTTTGGGTATTTCTTGTCTTCTTTAGCTTTGGGGTTGGTTTACTCTTTTATCTCTAGTTCCTCTAGGTGTGATGTTCTGTTGTTAATTTGAGGTTCTAACTTATTGATGTGGGTGTTTAGTGCTATAAATTTTCCCCATAAAAGTGCTTTAGCTGTGTCCCAGAGATTCTGGTATGTTGTATCTTTGTTCTCAGTCTTTTCAAGGAATTTCTTGATTTCTGTGTTAATTTCCTTGCTTACCCAAAAGTTGTTTAGGAGCAGGTTGTTTAATTTCCATGTAATTCTATGGTTTTGAGTGATTTTCTTAATATTTATTTTCATTGCACTGTGGTCTTTGTGGTTCATATGATTTGTTTTTAATTTGTTAAGGATTGTTTTAGCTGATTGTGTGGTTGATTTTAGAATATGTGCCATGTGTATCTGAGGAGAATGTATATTTTGTTGTTTTTGGGGTTGAGGGGTCTGTAGACATCAATTAGGCCCATTTGGTCAAATGTTGAGTTTAGGTCCCAAATATTATTGTTAGATTTCTGACTCAATAATCTGTCTAAAACTGACAGTGGGGTGTTGAAATTTCCCACTATTATTGTGTGGTTATCTAAGTCTCTTTATATCATAGGTCTCTAAGAACTGGCTTTATGGATTTGAGTGTTTCTGTGTGGGGTGCATATATGTGTTTAAGACAGTTTGGTCTTCCTGTTGAATTGAACCCTCTAACATTATGTAATGTCCCTCTTTGTGTTTTTTGATCTGTGTTGGTTTAAAATCTGTTTTGTCTGAAATTAGAAAAACAACCCCTCCTGGTTTTTTTTTCCATGTTCTGATTACTTGGTAGACTTTTCTCTACCAAAGTGGAGCTTGGTAGACAAAGCTCCACTTTGAGCTTACTATGTCTTTGCAAGTAAGATATGTCTCTTGAAGATAGTATACCAATGATTCTTCCTTCTTTATCCAACTTACAATTCTGCAACTTTAAATTGAGGCATTCAGCTCATTTATATTCAAGGCTAATATTGATATGTGTATATTTGATCCTGTCATCATGTTGTTAGCTGGTTATTATGCAGACTTGATTGTGTGGTTGGATTATAGTGTCAATGGTCTTTGTTCTTATGTGTGTTTTTATGGTGGCAGGTAATGATCATTCCTTTCCATATTTAGCATTCCTTTCAGGACCTCTTGTATGGCAGGTCTGGTGGCAACAAACTCCCTTAGCATTTGCTTATCTGAAAGGGATTTTATTTCTCCTTCACTTATGACGCTTAGTTTGGCCAGATATAAAAATGTCGGATGAAATTTCTTTTTCTTAAGACTTCTGAATATCAGCTCCTAATCTCTACTCTTAGTCTAATAGAGTTCCTTTCTGTAAGTGACATGCCCCTGTTTTCTACTTGCCTTTAACCTTTTTCTTTCATTTTAACAATGAATGATCTGATGACTGTGTGTCTTGGTGATGGTCATCTACTGTGATATCTTGCAGGGGTTCTCTACAGTTTCTAAATTTGAATGTTGACCTCTCTAGTGATATTAGGGAAATTTTCATGGACAATACACTGAAATATGTTTTCCAAGTTACTTGCTTTCTCTCACCCTTTTTCAGGGACATCAGTGAGACATAGATTTGGACTCTTTACAAAATTCCATATTTCTCAGAGGTTTTGTTCTTTCTTTTTAAGTCTTTTTACTTTATTTTTGTCTGACTGAGTTATTTCAGAGAACCAGTCTTCAAGCATTGAGCTTCTTTCCTCAGCTTGGTCAATTTTGCTATTAATACTTTCAATTGTGTTCTGAAATTCTTGAAGTGAGTTTGTCTGCTCTATCATATAAATTTGGTTCTTTCTTAAAATGACTATTTCATCTTTCATTTCCTGTATTGTTTTATTATATTGCTTAGTATCCCTTAATTGGGTGATGAATTTCTCCGAAGAATCTCAATGATCTTCATTCCTATCCATACTCTGAACTATATTTCTGTAATTTTAATCACTTCAGCCTGGTTAAGAATCATTGCTTGGGAACTAGTGCAATCATTTGGAGGTAAGAAGACACTCTGGCTTTTTGAGTTGCCAGAATTATTGTGCTGATTCTTCCTCATCTGTATGGGCATATGTTCCTTCAATTTTTGAAGTTGCTGTTCTTGTGTTGCCTTTATCTTCTTTTATGCCTTTGGAGGTTTGATTGTGGTACAAGGTGGGTTCAGATGACTGGCTTTGTTTCTGAAAGATTTTATAGGGTCAAGGCTCAGCTCAGCATTCCTGGGCTATGTACTTTCGCACTGAGGGGCTGGTATCAGGCCTTTCTGGTCTTGTTCTCTGGCCACTAGAGGTTAGGAATCTGTTTCACTGAAGGGGCTGCATTGTTTCTGGACCACTGGCCACAGCAGTCCAGTGGGTGGGACAGGCCAAAGCCTTTATTGGGGCAGTGGCAGTGGGATCTGTGCTTGTTCATACATGCTTGCAGCAGTGGCAGTGCAACAGGGAGTGCACGTCAGCTGGGGCAAAATACCAGTGGGAGCAGCGCTACAGCATTTCTTCAGGTGATCACACTGCTGCTGGTGGAGGTGAGAAACAGGGTGCTTGTGGGTGTGGGGCTGCCAGATTCCATGCATGCCTTTGCAGAGGCAGCAGTGTTGGCACACAGGGGGCTGGGTTGCCGGCCACATACAGGCATTCACAGTGGAGGCACTGACTGCATAAGGATGAAGGTGGGGTTGCTGGCATCTGTACATGCATTCGTACTGGTAAAGTGTTGGGAGGATAAACAAGGGTGATCGCCTTCCAACAAAGTGGTGCAAGTGAGACTGAAGTAAAGGGAGGGTGCAGATGGGCTGGTGCTTGTTATCAGGTGGTGCTCTGCTGGAGCTCTCCAATGGTCTGCTGGAGAAGGATGTAGAGGACTACGGGCTCGCAAAGACTTTCCGATAAGTCCTGCTCTTGCAAATGAAGCAGGGCATGGGGGCTTGTTTATGTATAAACATCTTGAAAATCCAGAAAGTCAGGGAAAGGTCAGAAAAACAACAATGTGTCTTGTGACTTGGCAACATTCCAGAAACGACTGTATAAAATAAAGCAGAGCGCGCCTTTGGAGGCAGCCGCCATGTTTATCTTGTCTTGTGTTGTCTTGTGTGTTCATTCCTTTGTTTAGGAAACACGTGGACCCCAACAGAAGGAACTATGATGAAGGTCCCCAGAAAGTGCCCCAGTTGGGCATGTGAGGCTGCACTGCAAGTAGGTATGGCTAGGCTGGGGCACCAAAGGAGACAAGCAGCCGGGGGGGGGGCGGCGGTGATCAGATCAGACTGGCCCCATCTCTCAAGCAAAACCACCCTGCTGTCTCCATGTCTGAAAGTCTTCCCTGTGCTAAAGTCTCTTAGGAGAGCATGGTGAACCTTGGGTAATGAGCATCCCTGGCCATGCTTTACTGCAGATGTGCACATACCAAACCCTCTGGTCTCTTCTCAGGCTGGAGTTTCTCCCCCTGTGAAAAGGCAGCTCTGAAGGCAGCTTTCCTTGCCAGTTTAAGTGTCTTTGGGGGTTTTGAGGTCTCCTACTGCCAGGATTAATAGAGCTTTGTGATGAGAGTGTTTCACTCCTCATCTGTTCAACTCACCCGTTCCCCATTAGTTACTGGGGGATAGGAATGAGTCTTAGTGTGAGGTAGCCCTGTGCAAGGTTCTCAGCTTCCTCCCCATTCAGCCCAGCATCTGTGTCCTTCTTCCATCCGCTCTCAATTCTTTCCACATGAAGATCTGCTCAGAGTATCCCAGTCTTCCCAATGTCCCAGTCTTTCAGTGGCAGATGGTTCTCCTGACCGTCTCTAGTCGGCTGTCTTGAATCCCGCACTTTTTGTTTCAATCCCTTAACTTACCTGCTTTACATCCACCTTTCTCTCCCCAGAAAGCTGCTTATGTAGATAATATACCTTTCACACCTGTGTGTTTGTGTATGTTTTTGTGCGTGCACATGTAAATGAATCATCAGTTTCAATATCCTAATCAAATTGGGAACAGTGATTCATCTAGTCCTATGGGTGGCCACAACATCTTCATTGTATCTTAGTTATTCTATTTAAATTTGTAAAATGTTTTTCTCAACTACTATATTTTTATGTGGTGGGATGAATGAATGGGACATATTTCATAAAAACTCACTTGCCATTTGAATAAGACAATAGTTGTTCATAGTTACACATTTTGTTTCTAATTGTTAGCCTTACTGTAGCTTGTTTCCTTTTCTTTTGTTTAAAATATGTATTTTAACTATTTTTGTTAGTACACTTTCTGAAGTCAGGAAAAAGGAAATAATTTTCACATGAATTTTTAGTGACTTGTGCCTGTGCATCTACAGATAATACATAGAATCATCAAATAGATTTTTGACTAACAGTTTACATTTTTATTAACACAGCTTAATCTATACTTTCATTCATGAAAAAATTTATTTTTAATATTAGATGTTTTTCTCTCAGATAATATATCATGTCTGTCTGTTAATAAAGTCATTAATATCTAGGAGAATAATTTGTAGCCCTCCTTAAAGTGTTCTATATATCCTTTCAGAATCACAAAAGGTTCTTTTATTTTCATATTGTTATTGGGTGGAATAAATTTAACTCAGGTGATTTAATTCAATGCTAGTATAAAAGTTACCTATGGTTTCATTATATTTGTGTGGTTAGCCATTCTCTGAACTTCCTTATTAATCTCACATTTTTTCTATTGATTTATATAGATTTTCTAAGATAAAACATATTAACAACAAATACATCTAAATTCTCTCCCTGTTGTTTCAGTGGTAGAAATTTGAGAAAATATTAATTATATTAATAATTTTTACTAATAACATTAATTTTTGCTTCTTTCTGTATTTTATTTTAAATAGTTTTAAAATTTTACTACCCATGTCTTCTATTTCAGAAATAGTCCTTACGATATTAAAAAATGAAAATATTAATAGCATGTCTGTTTATTTAAATTACTTTTCTCATGTCAGAAATAGGTAATGTGTAATAACCATTTGCTAAATATGTCATTTTTGTATTAAGTATTGTTCTAATATTATATTATTTTCCCCGAAATAAATCACTTTCATTTCTAAAATTAAATATTTGTGATTGTGGATAAATGTTCTTTTTGTCTGAGAGGATTAATTTTTCTCCTATTTTGTGAAAGCTTTCCTCATTGATATTAATTTTATCGTTTGGCGTATTTGCTGACTTTGTCAAATTTTTAAGTCATATTTTAAAAAGCTTTGTTTTCCACGTCTTTGAAATATTATGCAGTTCTGTCCTCGTTTGTCACTTCATGATTTATGAAAATATCCAATATGCATTCAAAGTCAATACTATTTCGAAAGTAGCTTTGGTAAATTTTCCAAATGCTTGACAGGCACTCTCTTTTTAAAATGAATTTAAAGGTTCTCATTTATAAAATATGCTATATCTAGCTTTGCATTAGAAAATAAAGATAATAGGAAGAAAAGAAATACTGAAATATAATCTTATAAATTATATGATATTTAGATAATTCTATATGCAATATAATTCTTGATATGCCTGTTATTCCAGATATTTATCTTGGAAATATATTTTTCTAGTGTGTTGCTATTTCACCTTCATATACATTTGTTTTTAAAAGCTAACATCTGCACATTAATTTAAACTTACAGAAAATCTGAAACTATTTCAAATGCTTCACCCAAATTCACAAATTGTTCACATTTTGCCATATTTGTTTTTCCATCTCTATCTATCTATCCATCTCTATCAATCTATTTATCTATCTAACATCTATTTAGCTATCTATATCTGTCTGTTGGCATCTATCTGATTATCTCTGAATTCAGATTCATTTGTGAGTAAATTATGACACTGTGCCTCTTTTAAAATTTCACTTGATTTCATAAGTATATACATAAATATATATGGTAATAGCACTGTTATATGATTACCTGGGTTAGTTTCCTCTTTGGTATAATTATTCTATTCAAAATAAATACAGTGAGGCTTTTTAAAATGGATTCTGCATCCTCAATTCTGTTTAACTTATCACTGAGACAATCCTTTTTTTTAATTTTTAATTTTTTATTTAACTTCTATTTTCGTTTTGGGGTACATGTGTAGGTTTGTTATACAGGTGAACTCATGTCATGAGCGTTTGTTTTATAGATCATTTCATCACCAATATATTAAGTCTAGTACCTATTAGTTTTTTTTCCTGATCTTCTTCCTCCTCCCATTCTCCACTTTCTGGTAGGTGATCGTATCTGTTGTTTTCCTTTAAGTTTCCATGTGTTCTCATTACTTACCTTCCACCTTTAAGTGAGAACATGCAGTATATGCGTTTCTGTTCCTGCATTAGTTTGCTAAGGATAATGGCCTCTAGCTCCATCCATGTTCCTGCAAATGACATAATTTTATTCTTTGTATGGCTGCATAGTATTTCATGATGTAGATGTACTAAATTTTCTTTATTCAGTAAATCATTGATGGGCACTTATGTTGATTCTGTGTCTTGGCTATTGTGAATAACTAGAACGAAAATATACGTTTGTGTGTTTTTATGACAGAATGATTTACATTTTGGGGGGTATACACCCCTTAATGGAATTACTGGGTTGAATAGTAGTTTTGATTTTCACCTTCGAGGAACTACCGCACTATTTTCCACAATTTGAACCAATTTACATTCCCACCAACCATACATAAGCATTCCTTTTTCTCTGCAGCCTCACCAGCACCTGGTATTTTTTGACTTTTTAGTGATACCCGTTCTGACTGGTGTGAGATGGTATCTCATTGTGGTTATGATTTGAATTTAATGTTCAGCGACATTGAGCTTTTTTTTTTTTTTCATATAATTGTTGGCCATATGTATATCTTTTGAAAAGTGTCTGCTCAAGTTGCCCTTTTTTATTTTTTTATTTTTTATTTTTTATTTTTATTTTTGAGATGGAGTCTTGCTCTGTCTCCCAGGCTGCAGTGCAATGGCCGGATCTCAGCTCACTGCAAGCTCCGCCTCCCGGGTTTACGCCATTCTCCTGCCTCAGCCTCCCGAGTAGCTGGGACTACAGGGGCCCGCCACCTCGCCCGGCTAGTTTTTTTGTATTTTTTTAGTAGAGACGGGGTTTCACTGTGTTAGCCAGGATGGTCTCGATCTCCTGACCTCGTGATCCGCCCGTCTTGGCCTCCCAAAGTGCTGGGATTACAGGCTTGAGCTACCGCGCCCGGCCTTTGCCCACTTTTTAATAGGGTTATTTGTGGACTTTTTGTAAATTTGTTTAGTTTCCTTATAGATGCTGGATATTAGATCTTTGTCAGATGAATCATTTACAAAAATTTTCTCACATTCTGTAGGTTGCCAGTTTAATCTGTTGATAGTTTCTTTTAATTGAAAGTCTTTAGTTTAATTAAATCCCACATATCAATTTTTGATTTTGTTGCAATTGCTTTTGGCATTTTCGTCATGAAGTCTTCGCCAGTTCCCCTGTTCAGGATGGTATTGCCTAGGTTGTCTTCAGGGTTTTTATAGTTTTAGGTTTTACATTTAAGTCTTTAATCCATCTTGAGTTGATTTTGTATATGACATTAGGGAGGCATCCAGTTTCAGTTTTCTGCACAGGTCTAGCTAGTTATCCCAGCACTACTTATTGAATAAGGAGTCCTTTCCCAATTGTTTTTGTCAAATTTATTGAAGAACAAATAAGGCTCAGCCTAATTTCTGAGCTCTGTACTCTGTTCCACTGGTCTATGCGTCTGATTTTGTACCAGAGTCAAGTTGTTTTAGTTACTATAGCCCCGTAGCATATTTTGAAGTCAAGTAGTGTGATGCCTCCAATTTTATTCTTTTTGCTTAGGATTGCCTGTGCTATTTGGGCTCTTTTTTGGTTCCATAAGAACGTTAAAATAGCTTTTTTGTTTTTCTAGTTTTTTGAAGAATGTCATTGGTAGCTTGATAGGAATAGCACTGAACCTGTAAATTACTCTGGATATTATGGCCATTTTAACTATATTGATTCTTCCCATCCATGAGCATGGAATTTTTTTCCATTCATTTGTGTCATCTCTGATTTCTTTGAGTAGTGTTTGGTAATTCTCACCTTAGAGATTTTTCACCTTCCAGGTAATTGTATTTCTATGTATTTTATTATTTTTATGACAACTGTGAAGGGGATTGCGTTCCGGGTTTGGCTCCTGGCTTGGCTATTGCTGGTGTATAGGACTGCTAGAGATATTTTACATTGATTTTGTATCCTGCCACTTTGCTGAAGTTGCTTATCAGCTCAAACAGCTTTTGAGCAGAGACTATGGGGTCTTCTGCATATGAAATCATATCCTCTGCAAACAGGGGTAGTTTGATTTTCTCTCTCTGTATTTGGACGTATTTAATTTTTCCTGACTGATTGCTTTGGTCAGGCCTCCCCATACTATGTTGAAAAGGAGTAGTGAGAGAAAGCATCTTTGTCTTGTGCTGGTTTTCAAGAGGAATTCTTTCAGCTTTTGCCCATTCAGTATGATGTAAGCTGTATATATGTAATAGATGGCTTTTATTATTTTGAGTTAAGTTCCTTCAATGTCTAGTTTGCTGAGAGTTTTTAATATGAAGGGACATTAAATGTTATTAAAAGCCTTTTCTGCATCTATTGAGATGATCACGTGGTTTTTGTCTTTAGTTCTGTTTGTGTGATGTATCACATTTATTGATTTGCATTCTAGGGATAAAGCCTACCTGATTATGGTGAATTAGCTTTTTGATGTGCTTCTGGGTTTGGTTTGCCAGTATTTTGTTGGGTATTTTTGCATCAGTGTTATCAAGCATATGGGCTGAAATTTTCCTTTTCTTTCTTTTACTATTCCATTGTTTCATGTGTCTGTTTTAATACCAGTACCATGGTGTTTTGGTTACTGTAGCTCTATAGGATAGTTTGAAGTCAGGTGGTATGATGCCTCTAGCTTTGTTCTTTTTATTTAGGATTGACTTGGCTATTCAGGCTCTCTTTTGGTTCCATATTAATTTTTAAATAATTTTCCTAGTTTTGTGAATAATTTTCACAAAACTACAAACCATTGTAGTTTAATGAAATAACATTGAATTAATAAGTTGCTTCAGGCAGTACGACTATTTTAATGATATTGATGACAGCACTGAATATTTCCTTAATTGCTAGTTTTAGGGTATGTCTTTAATTTGATAGTCTAAATCTTGTAATTTTGCTCTTCTCAGGCTTTTCTTGACACTAGGCACTCTGCATTTTCATGATTTTTAGAACCAACATTTAAAAATAAATTCTACAAAAAAATACTGTGGTTGCTTGGACTCACTTTGGATTTCTAAACAAATGTCAGAATTGATGTCTTAATATTTTAGATTGAATTGAATATTTTAGATAAAATCGATATATTAATATTTTAAGTTCTTCCAATGCATTAACTACATATGCTGTTCCATGTACCTAGGTCTTCCTTAACTTTACTCAACAATGTTTAGCAGTTTTAGGTTATTGTTTTTGCATAGCTTTTACTAGATATATACCTAGGCCTATACAATGTTTAACAATATCAGTGTTAGACATCAATAACAGTGATTTACATCTACTCATTTAAAATATGTGGGCCACTCTTTAAAATCATCTGAAATGTTAACTGTTTTTTTACAACCTGAATGAATCAGAGCACACAATCAAAGCTTTGCTGAGATTTGAAAATAAGATGGAAATGTTCTCTCTGTCTCTGTCTCTCTCTCTGTTTCTGTGTGTGTGTGTATATAATTTACAGTGAAGCTATAAAATTATTTATATATTGATCCTTTTGAGTTTTTTTAAATTTTTTGATAGTTCCCATAGGTAGGTTATTCTTTGTATATAATCTTGTTATTTAAGAATAATGACCATGACAGACGGGAGTGGTGGCTCACACCTGTAATACTAGTACTTAGGGTTGACAATGAGGGTGGATTCCTTGACCTCAGGAGTTCAAAACCAGCCTGGATAACATGGCAAAACCCCATCTCTACAAAAATACCAATATTAGCCTGTCATGGTGGCATGTGCCTGTAGTCTTAGCTACTCAGGAGGCTGAGGTGGAAGGATTGCTTGAGCCTAGGGGGTTGAGGCTGCAGTGAGCTGAGATCATGCCACTGTACTCCACCCTCTGTGACAGAGTGACACCCTGTCTCAAAAATAATAATAATAATGACAGTGTTAACTTTTTAACATTGTATTTTATTCCTTTCAGTTTTGCTTTATTGCATAAGTGACGTTTAATACAATATATGGAAAATGTGAGAAAAATATTCTTTTCTCTTTCCAAACTCAGTTGCAAATGGATTTATCTCTTTTAAGTCGAATATTAGTTGCATATTTTGATGTATTTACAGACTGAAAAGTTCCTTATGCTCTCAATTTTTAAGATTTCACTTAACCATTTTCTGTGCTTACTTTTGTCAAGTATTTTAATATATTTATTTAGCAAAATGTTTTATTGATTTTCTTCTTTACTGGTAATGTACTGAAATATTTTTAATAGTTTTAAATGTTAAACTGATTTGAGTTGTTGGAATATAAATTTCCTACAAAATCATGATGTAATATTGCTTTGTGTATTTCTAGATTGTGTTTATCACACGTTATTTTGAGTTATTACATCGAGTTTAATTGAAAACATTGCTTTTACATTTATTTGCTTTTTTCTACCAGGTTATGGTATCATGTTCATTCTGAAGTTGTAATATGTGGGCTCAATTATTTTGTCAATGTATAAAAATAATTGCTTTCTACATTTCCTCGTTTGTGCTTTGGTAAGTGTCTTTCTGTTTCCCAAATATTTTTTATATTTCACCTAAGTTCTCAAATTTATTCCTACAAAGTTTTGTATGTTATCATCTTAAAATATTTAGAACTGAAAGATCTTCAGTGCAATATGTGTTGTTTGTTTTGATTTATTTTCTTGATCTGATTTTCACTGTTAATTTTCTTAAAATTTATATGCCAACTTTAGACTTAATCAAATTTTCTTCTTGACTGTATGCTTAATGTTTTATTTTTGCTTTTATATTATTACGTCTTTCCTATTGGGCTTAACTCTCTTCTACAATCAATGTAGAGATTACTGATTCTTTTAATATTTTCTTTAAAGCTAAACTTGTAACTCATGAAGCAGTACTTTAGCTGCCAGCTCCCCAAATTTGATGATCTTTGTTTTCATTATTTTCACTCCAAAATATATTAATTCCCATTGCATTTAAAAAAAATATTTTTCTTAATTTTCACACATTTGTAAACTTATAAGTTATCTTATATCTTTACTTTCTAGTCTAATTTTATCACAGTCAAAGAGTATACGATGTATGACTTAAATTCCTGGACATTTAGTAAAACGTGTTCTATGGTGCTTTATATAAACTTTTTTGTGCATGTTTTGGAAAATATTCCACATGTTCTTGAAAAGGTTGTACATTCTATGAATGTCAAATATAGCGGTATAAGCTTTCTAAGCAATTAGCGAGGTGATTTTAGATTTCTGTAAACGAGTATTGCCATCTCTAACTGGCATTATGCCCCCTGATTTCTTTAGATTACAGATGTGATTAGCCAACATTTCAGGTGATATTAAACAGTGAATCACAAATTTGATATTTCAGCAGAAGGATCACTAAATTATTAGGAAATATTGCAACCTAATTCTTCAATGTTGTCACAAAAAAAATTGTAATAATATTGTTCTTTGTTACTAAATGTGTGAGTCAACTGTTTAAAGACAAATCCATGTAACTTAATTTACATGGGTACACAAACAATGAGCTTATCTGTAAATGGATTCCTAGGAAATTTGCTAAATGCCAAGGAACATATCATCCTTAGATTGTTTGACATGTCTGTGAAACAGGTTTTGCAACTACATATGTCATACTGGTGCTTCAAGGGTGTCTCAAAATATATAGCATCCCAATTTGATTATGGAAAAATCTGAGAGTAAATTAAATAGTAAGTATGGAAGACAAATGTTATCTTTATTAGAGAATAAGTTGAAAGATTTGACTTAGCCTGAGAACCAAAGGGCCCTACCAAATCAACATCAGCATTAGGCAAAGCTAGCCACAGTGTAACAAACTGTTCTGGACAGGAGATGGTTCGGTGTAGAGAAGTGCTGACAGGTGCTACCTTTCAGCAGCTCACTGCTAGGCAGAAGTATCCCAGATCAATCATGTTGTATTGCTTCATTATTGCTCCAATGATGCTTGTAACAAACCATGCCCAAAATCAGTAGTTTAAAACAACAAGCATTTCTTTTTCTCTTTCACAGGTCTGTGTATCTATCAGTGGCTTGGCTCCACTTCAGGCTATGAGCCAACTGGGTATTCAGGCTGCTGTGGGCTGAGGCCTATCCCTATGTCTCTGTGTTCTCTCTGGCTCAGCACCTAGCTGAGCATGTCTTTCTCATGGCCATCTCTGAACCACAAATGGCTGACTGGAAACAAAGAATGCCATATGATGACTGTGCTCAACATTGGCCTGTTGATAATTCTTCCCATATTCTTTTTTCCAAAGCAGGTCATGTGAATACACAGGAATCAGTGAGATTGGAAAGTATATAAAACAAAGTGTGGGGTCATTTAAAATGCATTCACCAAAGAATGTGAATACATAATTCCAACACAGGGAGAAAGTGGACAACCAAGAATAATAATCTAATCCTCACACGTTTACTTATTCTGTCCAAATTTAGCAATTAGACAAGACAATCTATTTCCTCAGTGATGGAGTGAAAACAGAAAAGTTGGAAAGATGCTCGGAGTTACAAATGTATCTCCCTTCACAGTGCAAAAATATCACTAATAGGGCAGAATATTTTTCCTTTACAAACTAGTAGCATGTTATCAGTGTACTGAGTAAAATAATAAGAAATTAGCATAAAAATAAATTTGATTTAAATAGGATATTCCTAAAGAACCCTGAAGGATTATTTTGTCTTAACTAAAAACGAGGAAAAATAATTATTTTAGTAGTTGAAAATCACGCGCGTTGCAATTTGACAATGCAATGTCAAATATTTCATTTTTTGACAGCCTAAAGCAATTTACAAAAAAGGAAACAAGTATGCCTTAGACCACTGTAACTCTACTTTGAACTTATTATCTCGTAGGGACATTTGCTCCAAAATCAGGACTAAGGCCTTTTATGAGATTCCAACTTTTGGCAAGAAAATGCAATTCCAAATTTTATCACGTTTAAGTGAATTGATTGTCTCATTTTTGGACACAACTAGTTTTACTATATAATGCAGGAAAACATATTGAACAAAATAGTGGAATGTAAATAGTTAGGTTATCAGCACAAACAGTTATTCAGAGATGGTAATTTTTAAAAGTTAAATAAGGTTAAAAAAAGAAGAAGATAAATATAGAAACAGATTACCTTAAGTTTTTCTCTATGTACTTTTGGAGCACATTTTAAAATAGTACCCTCAGAACAAACAGCTCACTCCTAATTTAGAATCTTTGTTCAGTTATGTGCTTTAAAATTTTTCAAAGTTATTCTGCTTTCAAAAACTCACATAAAACTAATCTACTTCCTGTGAAATCAGTCACAAATATTTTTAATAAGGTCAGCAAAAATAGGTGATTGTGATTGATGAAATCTAAACTTTGCCTATAGCAACAGAAACTTTTAATGTATTTTTTTGCTGAAACTTTAAAAATAATATAAGCTACTTTTGTTTAACGAATTTCACATCAATTTAATATTTTGATATTTTAAAGTTAATAATTTTATCAACAATAAAATATTTTCATTTAATATCTTAACATTAATTTTACTTGTCATAAAATATTAAGAGCAGCTATAATACGGAATTCATTACTGTTCTGTTTAAGTATTATATATGTATTTCTGAGTTATACATGTATATACATATCATTAATTGTATAAGATTCTTATATTTTATATATTTAATAAATTAACACTAAGTAGATATATCCATAATGCTAATAGATAAAATACAGTGTAAAAAGGAAAAATGTTTGATTAATCCACAAGAAGAAAGGAAAAAGGAAAATGTATTTTACTTAGCAATAATTTTTCTAAGAATAGTGAATGATTTTTACACTTAATGACGTGGATGAATCTTATGATATACACTAAGTCTTAGAAGCAAGACTAAAAGAAGCTTTCTTTATTAAGGTTTTTTTTTTTTTAATAGTGTTTCATGAGGAAACAAAATTTATTAGTCTGTTCTCACGCTGCTGGTAAAGACATACCTGAGATTGGGTAATTTATAAAGGAAAGAAGTTTAACTGACTCTCAGTTCCACACGGCTGGGGAGACCCCATGGTGAAGACTGAAGGTGAATTAAGAGCAAAGTCACATCTTACATGGTGGCAGGCAAGAGAACTTGTGCAGGGAAACTCCCATTTATAAAAGCATCAGATCTTGTTAAACTTACTCACTACCACAACAACAGTACTGGGGGAGACGGCCCCCATGATTCAATTATTTCCAGCTTGCCCTGGCCTTGACATGTGGAGATTATTACAGTTCAAGGTGAGTTTTGGGTGGGGACACAGTCAAACCATATCACACACAAAAAAAATAAATAAAAATAGAAATTTGGTTGCCTCCAGGTGAAGAAATTGAGAGAAGACAAACAAGGGACCTTTCTGGAATAAGAAAAATCTTTGCACATTGAATAAATGTAGGTTACATGGATGTATTCATTTATCTGAATCTATCAAATTTTACATTTATGACTTATTGAATTTATTTCTATAAAATTTGACCTAAAATTACAAATAATTATACAAATAAACTTGATACATATGCTTTCTGTAGTAATATGAGTTAGCATTTCAAAAACAATTTCTGTAAATTCTAGGTTTGAAACGTGTAATTTTACCGTGTCTCTTCTCTCACAGTTGAAAATAAGAGATTACAAATGTGGTGAGAAAACAGGCTAGAATAACCAGTGTAGATCTGAAGTAGAATAGTAGGTATTAGTATGAATTCATCACTATAAATACAAATAGATATGTAAATATATAGCTATAATTTTATATATTTGTATACATATGGATGTGTATCTAAATATCCATATATTTATGTATATATGTGTGTGTACTTTTTTCTAGTTCTACTCTCTGAGAATTCATAGAAGCAATGACATCAGTAGCAATGAGCACACCTAAAATTTAATATTTTGCATTTTAAAAAAGTTCTTTTTTAGGTAGTTTTAAATTAACAGTAAAATTTTACAGAGAGTAGAGACAGTTCCAAATACATCTGCTCATTCTCCTCAACCAAGTTTTTCCTATTATTGTCTATTAAGTTGAAACCTTTTTGTGTTGATGCATCAATATTGATACATTCTTAACTAAAATACACAGTTTACATTATAATTCATTTTTTATTCCATGAATTTTTACTAGTGTACAATGACATAGATAGTCCATTACAATATCATACCAATACTTTCACTGCCCCATTCCACCTTGTCCTCTCTCTTTACCCCATCCCTCAGCCTTAATTCCTGGGAATCAGTGATCTTTCTACTGTCTTCAATAGCAACACTACTGTTGCTTTTTCCAGTGTCATAATATTGGTATCATACAATATGTAGCATTTTAAGTTTGACTTCCTTCACTTAGAAATGTGTATTTAAGTTTCTTTATGTCTTTTCAAGATTTGAAAACTCATGTATTTTTATTGCTGAGTAGATTACCACTGTATGAATATACCATGGTTGGATTATCCATATACCCAGTGAAGGACATGGTTGTTTCTAAGTTTTGACAAACATCAATAAAGATGCTATAAACATTCTTGTGCAGGTTTTTGTGTGGATATAGTTTTCTGTTTATTTGGCTAAATACTTAGGACTGTAATTGCTGGATTGTATGACAAGGTAATGCTTAGTTTTGAAAGAAACTCCCACACTGTCTTTCAAAGTTGTTTATCATTTTACATTTCTACTAGCAATGAATGAGAGTTCCTGTTTCTCCACATCTCCACCAGTATTTAGTTTTGTTGGTGTTTTGGATTTTAGGAATTTTAACAGGTGAGTAGTGATATCTCATTGCTGTTTTAATTTGCAATTACTTAATGATATATGATGCTGATAATCTTCCATATGCTTATTTGCCACTTACATGATTTCTTTTGTGAAATTGTAATGATACTAAAACATAAAGTTGTTTTAATATTCATTTTTGGATCTCTCTCTAAACTAGTCCTAGAGGGAATTTTGCTTGGTTTCTGTTTTTCTTTCTTTTCTTTTCCCCTACTTAGTGTCATACTCTATGGAGCATAGGGATACTCATTGGGCCAACGCAGACCCACACAGGCGCCTAGTGACATCACTGTGACTTGGCACTCAGGTGGCCAACCAACTCTTGGGGTCCCTCCAGCCAGCTGAGACCAATGCATCATGTCCCAGAAAAGAACTGGGAAGTCCCACATCCCTTTTCAAAGTCCTCCATCCTCATCCATGTCAGAAGAGCAATCTCTACAAATTTTAAACTTTGAGCAGGCATGTACTATGTTCATGGATTTAGAGTAAGAAGTGTTTGAATCCTATGAACTCACAGTGGCATTGCTATACTGGAGGTCAGAGAATCACCATTATGCCCTGCACTCCCCTGGACACCCCATTGGAAAAGCATGGCATTGCTGGCTGGGCAAGGGCATTGGTGGTAGACCCAGAGGCCCAGAGGGAGGGGCATGGGCAACTGTCCTTGAGAACATATCCAGGAAAGAGGCAGAATGGCCTGAGCTAAGCCTCCATTATGCTTTTTGAATTCACTTACAAAACACAAATTCAAAAATAAAATTATTGGGAATTTCAAAAGGGTGGCAATAGAAACCTCAAGCATGGGGTGCTTCTGAGTACAGAATACCCAACATGAAAAATTGCACTGGACGCTTGCCAATGATCCCATCTAAGACCTACGAGGTCATTAACTGTAGAGGTGAGAATTGTAGAGGATCGGGAAATTTGTGTTTTAACCGTCTTTACAGGTTTGTTTGTTTGTTTCATCTTTAAATTTGAGGACCAATCCATTCAAAGTTAATCTTTATGAAATACTGATATTTTAAAGACAACAGTGTGTTTTTGAAGCATTTGACTTGGAAAACTCAGAAAATATAATGAACAAAGCCTTCATTCTTTGGGAAAAGATCAGGTCACTGACTGAGAACAAGAAAGAGTAAGGATAGGGGACACCAGTGTCATGCGATGGAATCATGACGAGACATAAATAAAAGGAAAGAGGGAAAATGCAGTGAAGTGAGAAAAGATGCAGAGTGTAACTTACTTATTCTGGATTCTCCAGTAATGTCCTAGGATTTAAGAGCGCAAATGATGAAAGCAGACAGAATGGGCAATACAGATCAGTTATGCTTTAAAAGTGGCAGTGGTGGCTTCTCAACAGGGCTTCTGATTCAACCGGGAAAACATTTTATGGTTGCTAAAGGATTCATTAGCAGCAGTTTCACAGTCACATAACAACTGGGCTTTATTTAGGGTAAGTATATGCAAAGGTTTCTTTTGGAAAAAGTAAAATATGAAAGAAAGGCAGAATATCCCAAATCAAACAAGACACAACGTAGTTGCTATATCACAAAGAAGAATAAAGGACTGGGTTTGAAAAGTCTGTGTATAGGAACAGGGTATCTTAAAGTTTATCATTTATTCAATGTTGAAATCCCTTCTGTAATAACTTGACAGATGATAACAGAGAGATTAATAGTTTGCAAGAGAGTCTGTTCCATTGCTGTGTAGCTGCAATTGTGAGAGATTTAATCGATATATTGAGATTAAATTACTTGTCTTCCTGATGTTTTGCTTATTTTATTGTCTTGTAAAAGTACATGAAATAATTATCATATTTTGTTTATGACACTGTCAAATGTTGAATTACAACCATTACGTCTCATGTTATGTCTTTTGTTCTCAGGCTAAACATCATCAATTCCTAGAATAATTTAACATATTTATTCTGATTCCTTTAAGCAGTTTATTATTTGATCTTATTTAAATAGATGGGCACCTGTGAGGAAATAAGTTTCTGATTGACACTAATATCTGATACCTATTTCCTTACGCTGAAATATCCCTTTAGAATTCAGAAAGAAACCAAGCTTCAAAAAATGTATTAGTCTAAGCTGAGATGTTTACATCAAAAATAGTGAACAAATTAATAATGAAAAACTTTAATTGTAACAAAAACTGAGAAAGCAAACAATTAGAATGGTAAAAGCCAGACATTATTATATTTCTTTTGGATAAGACCATAAAGGTCATAATATTATTTTGCTTTCTAAAGCATAGCTAAATCTTTTTCATATTGTATGATAGGCTTTTAAAAAACTTATTATTATACTTTAAGTTCTAGGGTACATGTCCACAAGGTGCAGGTTTGTTACATATGTATACATGTGCCATGTTGGTGTGCTGCACCCATTAACTCGTCATTTACATTAGGTATATCTCCTAATGCTATCCCTCCACCCTCCCCCCTCCCCACAATAGGCCCCAGTGTGTGATGTTCCCCTTCCTGTGTCCAAGTGATCTCATTGTTCAATTCCCACCTATGAGTGAGAACATGCGGTGTTTGGTTTTCTGTTCTTGTGATAGTTTGCTGAGAATGATGGTTTCCAGCTGCATCCATGTCCCCACAAAGGACACGAACTCATTCAAAGCCAATTAAAGACACATGATTGGCTTAGAATGATTCTTCAACAAAATGTAAGTGCTTTGAAGAAGTCATGTGCATTACATTTTCTCAACCAAACACTAGTTTTTCAGTTTGTCTGTCCTTATTATACAGCCTAAAATTTTGGTTTAGTTCAGTATCAGTTGCTTCCATGGTTCTGTTCCCAGTGGTGTGGGTATCAACATATGAAATAAGAACAAAAATTAAAAATCTGGTAGTTTACTTACTTTATGATAAAAATAAAATAAAGTATATTATAAATAGTATTTGCACTGATGAGCCATGAGCCATGAAAAATAAATGAGCACACAGAAAACGTCTTTGCTAGAATACATTTCCTCTCATCAGGAAAACACATTTAAGAAAACTTCTGAATTTCTACTAATGCCTAAGATGGAATTTTCTGGATCAAATCTCTGTTCTCTTGTCTGATATTACAATTACCTTTTTTGGCATCAAGATATCTATATATATGTCACCCTACTCCAACCTTGTTTTTGTGGAAAGAGTGGTTAAATCTAACTCATTCTAGATACTATGATATAGATCTAAATTATGGAAAATTAGCAGTATTAATAGATAACACTTTGGCAACGATATTTCTATTCACTCCCTCCATGACATGACCTAAGCCTTCATATAAGTGTACAGTTCTTTTCCCCATATTTCTAGATGAAGATGCCAAAACCTAGGCCAATCTATTATACATAAAAATATATTATTTATAACAAAAATTAAATCTATAGCCACCAATCTGCAAAATGATGTAATAATACAAACGGAGTGGAAATCTTTGTTGCAGTCAAATGTAGCAAATAATGTATGGTATCAGCCCAAAACTGCACAAGACAGCCACAGTGCAGGCAGTGACTTCTTTTTCAAAGTTAAATGTCTCTTTGACATACATGGGGACACTTTACTCTGTAAGCTCTATTTCTCGCTTCAGGTGAGTCATCCTATCTCTGGGTGGGAGGTGGGGAGTAGGACAATGGTGAGGGGTTGTCATGCTCATGTTGTCTCATGACCCCTAGAAACAATAGTCTAAGTACAGGTCATATGTGTTTTTACTTAGCAATTCAGGTTTATGTTATCATTATCTCAGTCTGAGCCAACTAAAGAACACATTGTATTGCCAAATTAGCAAAACAATACTATTTAGATACTTAAACTCTAACAACCTAGCAACTAAAATCTACTTCATCCCAATTTTATAATGTATCGCACATCGATTGGTGGCTATGAAATAATAATGTACATTCCACAAGGAAAAAGATTGATTTTACAGAGAACCATTGTCAAGAGCCTATTAAAATGCTCACAATACACCACTCACAAATACTAAGTACAGGCATAACTCAGAGATATTGCAGGTTTTGTTTCAGAGCACCTCAATGAAGTGATATCATAATGGAGTCATGTAAATGTTTTGGTTTCCCAGTACACATGAAAGTTATGTTTAAACAATGTTGTAGTCTATTAAGTGTGAAATAGTATTGTATTAAAAAGGTACATACTTTAATTTAAAATAGTTTATTGCTAAAATATGCTAATGAGTCATTAGCAAGTAAGTCATAATCTCTTTGCTGGTGGAGGGTCTTAGCCTAATATTGATGTCTGATGACTGATCAGGCTGGTGGTGACTGAAGGCTGTGGTGGCTATGGCAATTCCTTAAAATAATACAAGAATGAAGTTTGCCACACTCACTGACTCTTCCTTGCACAAATATTTTGCTCACAGTAGTTCTTTCAATATTAGAGTTCATTCTCTCAAACCCTGCTGCTGCTTTTCAGCTGAGTTGATGTAATATTCTGAATCCTTTCTTGTCATTTCAATACAGTTCATAACATCTTCATAGGAGTCGATTCCATCTCAAATAATCAGTTTATTTTCTCATCTATGAAACACAACTCCATATTCATTAATGCTTTATTAAAGATTACACCAAACAAGTCACATCTTCAGGCTTCACTTCTAATTCTAGTGCCCTTGCTATGTCCATCCACCATATCCACAGTTACTTCCTCCATTGAAATCTTGAAGCCCTCAATGTTATCCATGAAGGTTGAAATCAACTTCTTTCAACCTCCTATTAATGTTAATATTTTGACCTACTCCCATAAATCATGAGTGTTATTAATGACATCTAGAAAGTTGAACTTATTTAAGAAGGTTTTCATTTTACTTTTGTCAGGTCCATCAGAGGACTCACTATCTATGGATAGTTGTAGTGTTAAAAAATATATTTCTTATATAATAAAATTTGACATTTGAACCCCTTGATCCATGAGCTGTAGAGTGGATATTGTGTTAGCAGGCATGAAAACGACATTAGTCTTTTTGTACAACTCTGTCAGTGCTCTTGGGTGACTAGGTGTATTGTCAATAAGCAGTAATATTTTGAAAGGCATTGACTTATCTGAGCAATAGATCTCAACAGTGGCCTTAAAATATTCAGTAAACCATGCTGCAACCAGATGGGCTGTCATCTTGGCTTTGTGTTCCATTTACAGAGCACAGCCAAAGTAAATTTAGCATAATTCTTAAGGATCCTAGGATTTTCAGGATGGTAAATGATCTTTTGCCTCTACTTATAGTCATCAACTGCAATGACCTCTAACAAGACAGTCAGTCTGTCTTTTGAAGCTTTGAAGCCAGATATTGACTTTTTCTCTGTAGCTGTGAAAGTCCTAGATGACATCTTCCCATAGAAGGCTATTTTGTCTACTTTGAAAATCTGTTATTCAGTGTAGCCACTTTAATCAATGATCTTAGTTAAATCTTCTGCATAATCCACTATAGCTTCTACATCAACACTTGCTGCTTCATTTTGTACTTTTATGTTATGAACTTGCTTCTTTTTATAACCTTCATGAACTACTCTGCTAGCTCCAACTTTTCTTCTGAAGATTCTTGAACTTTTGTCTTTATAGAATTAAGGAGATTTTGCTTTGGGCTAGGCTTTGAGATATGTGACTCTTCTTTTCTCATGAACACTTTAGAGGATATTGTGAGATTGGTTATTAGGAGAGATTGTGGGTTTAGTTATTATTATGTGGTGTGCCTCCAAAATTGCTGTATCTTGGAGAACAGGGAGAGAGATAGGAGTATGTCTCATCAGTGGAGCAATCAGAAGACACACAACATTTATCAATTTAATTCACCGTCTAAGATAGGTGCAGATCATGGCATCCCAAAGCATCTATGATAGCAATATCAAAGATCACTGATCACAGGTAACCATAAAAGATGTATTAATAACAAAACTTTAAATATTGCAGGAATTACCAAACTATGACACAGAGACATCAAGTGGGCACATGGATTGGAAAAATTTGCTCAATGTAGGATTGCCAGAAACCTTCAATTTATACTTTAAAAAAATGATATCTGAGACGCACTATAAAATAAGGTATACCTGTATAGCATTATTAATACAGTTACCATGCTGTCCTTTTGATCCCTATAATTTTTTCGTCTTACAGCTGAAAGTTTATACATTTTGACCAATATCTCCTCGTTTTCCTTAATCAGCTTGTTGAAACCACTATTCTAATCTGTGTTCAGTAAGTTCAAATTTCTAGATCACACATATAAGAGAGATAATACAATATTTGTTTTTCTGCATATAGCTTATGTAACTTAGCATAATGTCCTCTAGGTTCATTCATGTTGTCACAAATGGCAGGATGTCCTTATTTTTGTGGATGAATAATATTTCATTGTATTTCCATTTTATATATACATTTTCTGTACAAATTCAGCCACCAATGAGCACTGAGATGGTTTTCATAGCCTAGTTATTGTGAATAATGCTGCAATGAACAGCAGAGTGTAGATATATCTTGAGACTGTTATTTCATATTATTTGTATATATACCCAGAAGTAGTCTTATTGGATCATATGACTTTTTAAAATTTTTTAAAAATTTATATTGTTTTCCATAGTGACTATACAATTTATATTCCCACAGTATACAAGAATTCCTTTCTCTTCACATCTCTGCCCATACTTTTTGTTTCTTATCTCTTTGTTAATAGCTATCCTAACAAGTTTAAGACGATATATAAATGTGGTTTTGATTTGCATTTGCCTGACAATTAATGATGTTGCAAATATTGTCAAATACCTGTTGGCGATTTCTGTCTTTCTGGAAAAAATGTCTAGTCAGATTGCTTTCTCATTTTAAAATAAGATTATATATATATATATATATAGAGAGAGAGAGAGAGAGGTTCTTGAGTTGTATGAGTCTCATTTTGGATATTAACTTCTTATCAGATATATGGTTTACAAATACATTCTTACATCCTGAATTTTGACTTTTTATTTAGTTGATTGTTTCCTGAGCTGAAGTTTTAGTCCTACTTGTTTATTTTTATTTAGATTGCCTGTGCTTTTGGAGCCATATCCAAAAAAATATCATTGCCAAGACCAATATCAAGGAGTTTCTTCTCTTTGTTTTCATTTAGAAGTACTAAGCTTTAGTTTGTTTCTTTGTTTTTGTTTTTCTGAGACACAGTCTCACTCTGTTGCTCAGGCTGGAGTGCAATGGCACTATCTCGACTCACTGCAACCTCCACCCCTTGAGTTCTAGTGATTCTCATGCCTCAACCTCCCAAGTAGCTGTGACTGCAGGCGTGCACCACCATGCTAGGCTAATTTTTGTATTTTTAGTAGAGACAAGGTTTCATTGTAATTCTGACCAGAGCAATTATGCAAGAAAGAAAAGTCATTTCAATCAAAAGGAAAAAAGAGAATTGCCTTTTTTGTCAGATAACAGGAATTTATAGTTTTTTTAAATATATAAAAGCAAAAATAATTTTAAAAAGAACGTACATAGAGAAAACCTTAAAGATCCCACCAAAAACTACATTTCTATATTTCTGTGAAACTGTCATTGAAATTTTGACAAGAATTGGATTGAATTCCTAGATTGCTTTGAGTAATACAGAGAATTTAACAACATAAAATTCTTTCAATCTATGAACACAAGTTAATTTTCCATTTAGTTTTTTCTCTATTTCATCAAGAAAGAAATTCATTATGAGTTATAGCATTCAATATACAGATGTTTTTCCTCTTTGATTAAATTTATTCCTAAGTTTAAAACTTTATTTTTGATGTTAATGTAATTGAGAATTTTTTCTTAATTTTTTAAAATAGATTTTTGTTAGTGTAAAGAAATGTTATTAATTTTTATATGTATATTTTTAACCCTGCAAATTTACTGAATTCATTAGTTTTTAAAAGTTTTTTGATGGAGTCTTTTAAGGTTTTCTCCACATAAATCCTGTTTAAAATTCTTTTTATTTATTTTTATGTATTTTTAAAAATTGTACATAAATTCTTTTTATCTGACAAAAGAGGCAATTCTCCTTTATCCTTTTGATTGAAAAGACTTTTTCTTGCACAATTGCTCTGGCTAAAACTCCCAGTACTGTGTCGATTTAAAGTGGTGAGAGTTGGCACACTTATCTTGTTCCTGAACTCATAGAAATAGCTTTCAGCTTTTCAAAATTGAGCATAATGTTGATTGTAGTCTTCTAATGTATAGCCTTTGCTACACTTGGGTAAATCTATTCTATACTTAATTTGTTGAGAGGTTTTATCATAAAGAGATGTTAAATTTTGTCCAGAGCTTTTCTGGAATATATTGAGAAGGTCATATAATTTTTACTCTTCTGTTACTATGGTATATCACATTTATTGATTTGCATATGTCGAATCATGCTTGTATCATACGGATGAAGCACACTTGTTTATGGTGTATAATCTATTTAATGCACTGCTGAATTTGGCTTACCAGTATTTTCTTCAAGATTTTTGAATCTATGTTGATCAGGATGTTGGCCTATAATTTTCTTTACTTACAGTGTCCTTGTCTGGCAGGGGTAAGAGGGTAATGCTAGCCTTGTAAAATGATTTTATGCGTGTTCTCTGCTTTTCAGTTCTTTGGATGAGTTTGAGGATAATTGGCATTCATTCTTTTTTAATTATTTGACAGAATTTACCACTGAAGCTATTTGCTTCTGAACTTACTTTGCTGAAAGATTTTTTTTATTATTGCTTCAACCTTCTTATTTGTAATTAGTATGATAAGATTTTCTCATTCTTCTTTATTTATTCTTGGTTGATTTTATGTTTCTAGGAATTTATTAATTTTTGCCAGGTTATCCGGTGTGTTGGCATATCATTTTTTCATAGTAGTCTTTTATAACCCTTCCTATTTCTGTGGTATCAGTTTAGTGTCTCCTTTCTAATTTATTATTTTATTTATTGATTCTTCCCTGTTTTTTCCTTGGTTAGTCTAGTTATAATGTTATTAATTGTTTATCTTTTCAAAAAGTCAACTCAATTATGTCGAACTTTTCTATTGCCTTTTAATTTTTATTTTATTTATTTTTTTCTCTAATCTTGATTATTTCCTTCTTTTTGTAAATTTTAAGCTAGGCTCGTTCTTGTTTTTCTATTTCCCTGAGGTGTAAACTTAGGTTGTTTATCTGATACCTTTTTGTTTCTATTGTAAGCATTTATTACTATAAACTTCCCTCTTAGAACTACTTTTGCTGTATCTCATTAGTTTTGGTATATTGTGTTTCCATTTTTCTTTGTCCAAATGTTCTTTTTTATTTTCCTTTTGGTTTCTTCTTTGACTCATTAGTTGTTTTTAACAATATTATTTAAGTTTCACATTTGTATTAATTTTGCAATTGTCCTCTTATTATTGATTTTTGGTTTTATGCCACTGTAGTTTAAAAAAAAAAACACAAAAAACCAAACAAGATACCTTATATGATTTAAGTCTTCCTACATTTGTTGAGACTTGCTTTATGGGCTAACATATTATTTATTCTGGAGAGTGTTCCATGTGCTCTTGAGAAGAATATGTATTTTATTGCTGCTGATTAGAATAATCTGCATATGTATGTTAGGTCCATTTGTTTTATTGTGTCATTCAAGTCTACTATTGCCTCATTAAATTTCCATTTGGATGATCTATTTATTACGAAAGTAGAGTATAGAGGTACCCTACTGTTATTTTATTTTTATTCATTCATGCCTCAGTTATATTAATATCTGCTTTATATATTTGGATGCTCTTACATTGCATGAATATATGTTTGCAATTGTTATAACCTCTTGATGAATTGACCCTTTTGTCATTATATAGTAACTTTCTTTGTCTTTTGTGATATATTTTTATTGTATGTCTATTATGTATGATATAGGTATTTCCATCCTAATCTCTTTAGTTTACTATTTGCATGGAATATACTTTTTAATTCTTTTATTTTTTGCCCATGTACACCCTTGTAGCTTAAATAAGTCTCTTGTAGACAGCATATGGTTGAATCTTTTTATCCTTCATTCATCTATTCTATGCCTTTGGAATGAGGAATTTAATTGACTTATTGCTAAAGTAATTGTTGACAAGTAAGGCCATGCTATTGTTATTTTGTTAATTATTTTCTGACATTTTGAAGCTACTGTGTTCTTTTCCTTATCTCTCACTGTCTTCTTTTGTGATCTGCTGATTTTTTTGTAGTGGCATGCTTTCATTTCTTTCGCTTTATCTTTTCTGTTTCAATTGGAGACGTGGGGGGAGGGGCGCGGTGGGGGTTACCATGAGGCTTACATAAAACAGTGTATTTTTTGCTGATAACAATTTCTAAGGCAGGTTTAGTGGTGATAAACTCTCAGATTTCATTTTTGGGAATGACACTTTTCTCTCCTTCATTACTGAAGGACTACTTTTTTGGTTTTACTATATTTGGTTGCATTTTTTCTCTTTCACCCTTTTGACTATATTAGGCCACTCTCCCCTGGGTTTATCAGATATCTGCTGAGAAATTTGTTCACAACTTCTTAGGTATTCCATTGCTGAGAAATTTGTTCATAACTTCTTAGGTATTCCATTGTATGTGAGTAGTCATTTTCCTCTCACTACTTTAATATCATCTCTTTGTATTTAACTTTTGGTAATTTGCTTATAATGTGCATCAGAGAATCTTCTCTGTGTTGATCTTGCATCAAGATTTAGGACATTTTTAGCCTTTTTTAAAAACAAACTTTTTTCTTGTTACTCTTTTTCTTCTCATACTCAAATATCCATAATGCATATATTGAATGTGTTAGTTCTCTTGATGATGTCTCATACTTATGTATGCTTTTTCACTCTATTATTTTCTAAAAATTTTTTGTTTCTTTAAATAACTAATTTCAAATGACTTGTCCTTGAGTTTGCTGATTATCACGCATAATCAAATCTGCAGATACAGCTCTCTAGTGAGATATTTTTAGTTCTACTATTGTATTATTTAACTCTAGATTCTGTTCTTTTTCTAGTGGCTTTTCTTTATTAAATTAATTTTGTTCATGCATTGCTTTTCTGATATCATTTAGTTGTAAATCCGTGTTCTCTTACATCTCATTGAGCTTCTTTAAGATGATTAGGTTTTAATACTTTATCAGGTAATTATTAGATCTTCATTTCTTTGGGGTTGTTTACTGGAGCTTGATTATGTTGCCTTTGGTGTTGTCATGCTTGTCTGATCTAGTTGATCTAAGGAGAATTGAGTTGGTCTATTAGTCCATTTGTCACGCTGCTGATAAGACATACCAAAGGCTGGGCAATATACAAAAGCAAGAGTTTTATTGGACTCACAGCTCCATGTGGCTGGGGAAACATCATAGTCATGACCGATGGTGAAAGGCATTTCTTACATGGCAGCAGCAAGAGAGAAGAGAGCTTATGTAAGGAAACACCCTTTTTAAAATTATCAGATCTTGTGAGACTCATTCGCTATAACAAGAACAGAACAGGAAAGAACTACCCACATGATTCAATTATCTCCCACTAAGTCCCTCCCAAAACACATGTAAATTATGGGAGTTAGAAGATGAGATTTGGTTGGGGACACAGAGCCAGACCATATCAGTTGGTGTTTGCATTTAAAGGAGCAAGTACTTCTTCTGATCTTTATAGGTTGGTTTCAGCTAGTAAAGGCTGTCTTCTTTCAGTTCCATGAGCTGGTAGAATTGCATCAAATATTGTAATCAAACAGGGTTGTAGCCAGTTTATGTAGTTGCTTCTGTGTGCAATGGGGTCCACATTTGGCAAGCTGGTTACCAGAGTTTTAGCAGATGTAAATTCTCTCTGGTACTTGGGCAGATGGGACTGTGTCCAAAATTTTGATCAGTTGGGTGGGTGCTGATACCTGGGAGCACTCCAGTGCTGTCAGTTGGGTTTGCAAATGGTAAGCCTGTTACTGATAGTGTAGACATGTAGGTATGGCTCCTGCTGGGATGCTGGTAAGGGTCCTGACAGGTCACTGGGTCTGTCCCAGAGCTGACAGAATTGGTCCAGAACTGAAGCTCAGAGATACTAAAGTTGATTCACAGAGCTGCTGAAAGATTCCACATCCAGAAGTGTGATCTGTAGGCCTTTATCTGTTGGCACAGATAGGCATGTCTTTAGTTGGTTTCTTGGAAGCACAGAACCACCCCAAGATCATGGATGAAAAGGACTAGACCTAAGTTAATACAGTCACTTTAAGACACAGTATGACTAAAGTCAACAGGTCTGCTTTCAGATACCCTGATGGGTATGTATTCTGATGAGTCCCTGGACAGACTGGACTGTTTCCTTACTAAGGGTAGGAGGAACTGAAGCCAGATTACAAGGTTACCTTAAGATCTGCAATTGAATCACGGTTGGTACATCCACTTCTAGGTGATTGGAAGGGTGTAGGTCCCTTGGTGGGCAGAACTGCTCCTGGACTATGGCTGGGATGAGTTGGAGTCAGGATTCAGGAACCCTATAATATCTGCAGTTGGATTGAGGTCAGCATGTCTGCCTCTGAGGGAACAGATAGATGTGTCTCCCAGCAAGTAGCTGGGAAGTTAAGACTTCTGGACTGTAACTGGAAGGGGCAGATGCTGGCTAACACAGCCACTTAAAGATCCACAACCAGGCAACGAACCGAGGGGTATGTCTTCATTCAAGGGTATAAACAGGTGTGACTTCTCCTGTGTTCCTTGGAAGATGGTTCTGATGTCAGGACCAAGTTAAAATGAAGTTTTTTCAGTGTTCACAAGGAGATGAGGCTGTTTCAGCTGGGGTTATGGTCAGTGAGCCTGCCACCTGGGTAAAGGCCTTCCCTATCAAAAGGGCCCTCCTTAGTCTTGAGTTCCACTGGAGTTTCTCAGGCTTCTACCTTGATCTCAAAAGTTCCTACTTGGAACCCAAAACAATTTTACTAATGAATGACTGCCAAATTATTGTTTCTGTGAAGAGATATAAATTGGGGGAACTTCTTATTTCACAATCTTGCTTATGTCCTATATCCTATTGGTTGAAATCTATATTATCTTTATATGTAGAATGAGTTTATGTAAATAGCATGTAGTTGTATCTGGCTTTTTCATTTAGTCAGAAAACCTCACTTTTTAACTAGATTATTTAAAACAATAATTTTTAAGGTAATATTAATAGAATTTGATTTAAATCTAGCATTTTACTTACTGTTGCCTCTTTTCCTCACTTACATATATTTTTCCATATTCAGAATTTTATTTTATTTTAAGTGTTATTTCAATGTTTAACCTCTTTTTCTCTTTGCTTTTAGATTATTTTGTGTGCATGTGATTCTGCATTACTCTGCTATTTTCATATTAGCTTCATTTACTTGTTTATATTTTTAGCAGTTGCTTTTGGCTTTATGTATCACAATCAGAAGTTGTAAAATACTGCATGCTATGAATTCAAAAGAACTTTGTTATTGTTTGTTTTGAAATAGTCAATCATTTCTTAGAGATTAAAAATAGAAAAATATATTTTTACATTTACCTACATATACCTCTCTCTCTATATATATATTTATATGTAAATGTATATTTATATTATATTTATATATTTATGTAAACATGTAAACATTCTATGTATATATTTATATATACATACACAGAGTATATATAATTATTACATATATATACATATATATATTTCTTTCTAATGTCTTTCTCTTTGTACATTTTTCTTTCTAATGCCCTTCACTCTTTACTACGAGTGCAAGGGTTTAACATGTTTTTAGTGTATGTCTTATAGTGATTAATTATGTCAGCTCATGTTATTTTAAAATAGACTTACTTCAATTTTATGTTTAAATGATTTTTTTTGTCAAGTATTGAATATGAATTTTTTTTTTCTTTTGGCAATTTAAAGATGGTATTTGGATTTTTTTCTGACCAGCACAATTTTTTTGAGAAATCTGTTACTATCTTTGCCACCTCTCTGTAATGTAATATTCTTTCTCTGGCTGCTTCTATGAATTCATATTTATGACTAGATATCAGCAACTTGATTATGATGTGCCTTGTTTTTTCTTAGGCTTCATTGGGATTTTCGAACTTTGGCTTTTTAAATTTTATTTTATTTGAAAAATTTTTACAGTAGTTCTTCAATATTTCCTGTCTCTCTCTCTCTCTCTTTCTCTCTCTCTCTCTCTCTCTCTCTAACTCTCTCTCTCTCCGTTTTTATTTTTGGTATAAGAGCACCATAAGATATTTTCATTATTTTTAGTATTTTCCTAATATTGGTTCATTTTGATCTTTGTTCTGCAATATCCATCCCATCCTTTTATCCCATCAGTTTTTGTTTGCTTATTTTTTTAACTCTAGACATTGTATGGTTAATCTTTCATACTTCTATTCAGCTAATTTTCATATCTTCAAATTATTTTATTATTACTATGTTTATCATTTCCTTTGCATCTTTGAGCACATTTAAAATATTACTATTTGTTTTATGTTTTTTGCTATAATTCCATTACATCTATTATTTTTATCAAGTTTTATTCATTATCTTAATTCTCGTTTATTAATCTCATTTGTTGTTTCTTTGCTTGCTGAATTAATCTTTACTGAATAATAAATATTTTGAATTTTGATTTTTGGTTTCTGAATTATGCCTTTTTTCTTCAAACTGGCTGAGATTTTCTCTCACTGACAGTTAATTTTCTTCCTTACTTGCTTTTAAGCTTTATTTTGGCAAGTTCAACGCAGTTTTTATTGTTGTGTTAATTTTGCTTCCTCTCAGTATAAATCATTCTAATGACTCTACCTGCATGTAATATGATGTCTCTTTGTCTATTGTGAAATACAACTATTCAAAGCCTTATATAAATTTTAATCATTGTTTAACCTACTGGTTTCCAGTTGTCCTTCTCTCAAGGAGGAATCTTAAGTTTTCTTTCACTCCTGTGCAACACTTTCTTCCCTGGCTCTCTGCAGATCCATTTCTAGAGACCTTACTTGCCTTAAGTCTAAACTCTTCTCAACTCAGCGAGAATTTTAGGTTTTATTTTGTTCTCTGTCTCTACTGTGGCCTGGAAACTGCCTTCTGGCCCTACACTGGGAGCAATTATTGGGTTCACTTCATTGGTTCTCTTTCTTTCAATAGTCATAATTCTGTTAGCCAAAGTACAAAAGTAATTATTTAATATTATTTGTTATTTATATTGTTTACCACAGGAAGATACATCCAATGTAAGTCACCTTATTTTTGAAACTTTTTTTTCTCTTGGATTTTCAGTTAATGTCACCAACATCCTCCCAGTTGCTAAGACCTAAAATCTTGGTGATACCTTTGAATCGTTTATTTCAACACGCTTCTTATTCTACCTTTTGCCTATACCTCTCCAACAGCTCCTAAGCTGTCCTTTTCCTCCCCCTTTTTCCTCTAAAGTCCATTTCCCACTTTTCTTAAAACTTCTCATTAAATCTAGAATGAAATAAAACCTATCTTACACATTGTACATGATTTGGTCCTGCCTCAGCTTTTCTAATCTATATTTGCCAATTCTTGTCCTGATTCCATGATATTCACTTGCCTTTGGTGTCCTACAGCCTGTAATGCTCTTCCATAAAATAACCCAGTATTAGACCCTTGTCATCATTTAACACTAGTTTCAAATAACCCCTCTTCAGGGAGTCCTTCCCAACCAGCATATCAAATATATCCCCCTCCTCAGTCACTCTTTTCAATCGTCCCATTTATCTTATTGTAAACAATTATCATTCAAATTTTATTATGTATGAATTCCTCACTATGATGAGTTTTATCAGGAAAGTGGCATATCTACTTTGTCACTCTCATATCCCAGTAGAAGTTGTGGCTTATTCACATTTATCTTTAAAATTTTAGACAATAAATGTCCCTAGCCAAATGAGTGACAGAAAAAATTCAAAGCTTTATTATTTAATTACATGGTGGGAGACTTGGAAATTGCCTGTCAGAAAAGCCATGGGACAATTCACTGAACAACAAAAAAAGATGGATTATATTAATAGGAGAAAGAGTGGTTTTCAGTGAAAACTGATGCAGTGTTTTTATATGGCTTAAAGAAAAACAGAGCTATGTATAAATGTGGGATCAACATCCGGTTTCTGATGGAAAGTCAACCCAAATACCATTTTCTTAGAAAATACAGTGGAAAATTGATTTGGGATTCTGAGTCTAAAAGTCCTTACCTGAAGGCTTGTACAATCTATGTGTTCCTAGGCTGTAAATCAAGACAACTTCTTTTTAAAGCGACTTAGTTTCTCCACTCAAGAGTGGGATGTCTCATTCTTACAGGTATAACTTCAAAATCAATGTAATGATATTTTATTGTTTTAGAAAACAAAATTTATCAGTGAGTTATAAAGCAGTAATAACTCAAAGAAAAGGTCAAGGGGATGCTATAATAGTTTGAATTGCTGCATTCCTGAGGGGGAAGAAAAGAGGGTTCCTATTAAAATTGCAGCAGGCTTTGTGTCTTTTATTCCAGCCTGATGAATGGCTAGGTAGACTTTACTTTCTGAATTTGCTAGTATTTTCTTAGCTTGGGTGAATGAGAGAATAAATATTGTAATCAAAGGAAATGTTAAAGATGCTGGACATGTAATATACCAGTATTCTGTAGTTTAACATAGGATGAGGTGGGCGGATGATAAGGTCAGGAGTTCAAGACCACCCTGACCCCCTGTCTCTACTAAAAATACAAAATTAGCTGGGTGTGGTGGCGCACACCTGTAATCCCAGTTACTCAGGTAGCTGAGGCTAGAGAATCACTTGAACCTGGGAGGCAGAAGTTGCAGTGAGCTGAGATTGCATAAATGCACTCCAACCTGGGCAACAGAGACTCCATCTCAAAAAAAAAAAAAGAAAAAGAAAAAGAAAAATTAAGTTTGTAATAATAAAAAATATAAATCACAATGTTAAGGAGTGCATTATAAATGGAAAATGAAAAACCAAAATTTTATAAATGTATTCTGATAAACACAATATTGCACAGATTATATAAATGCCATCATGTATACTACTTTTATGAGTACTAGTCATACAGCTGTAGAAAAATTAATTTGACACATTTAGAAAGATTTTATACCAAAACATGATTAATGCTATTTGGCAAACATATATGCTCTTTATCATCTTTTTCTTTTGTGAAAAGACGGCAACAGCTATTGTGTATGATTAGCTTCAGAACATTTATATGGTTTGCCATATCACATAGGCAACAAGTGAGTCAACATATAAAATTAGATGCACAAAATTAACTCTCTTTCCGCTGCACCACCCTCCTTAATTCACTTAATGACTGTTAGGCTTATGACACATTTTGAAAAGTAAAAAAAATCCTAAAGAAATTAAATATTTATTTAAAATAGTCAAAAGTAAATGGAAATTAAAGTATGGCTTATATCTATTAGAGAATGAGAAAGATTTGTGTACTTATATATATGGTTTCATGTGTGATAAAAGACACAGTATGTAAAGACCCTATCTTTGTGCTATTGCTGCTTTCTGTGTAGTAATAATTTCTGCGCTTGTTTTCTAAAGAGTTTATAGATTAATATGTGATATTATTAGTCAATGAACCCAGGTTAATTCTGCTACTTACATATTTATATGTTTATTTAGTATTTGCTTTTTTCAGAGACAACATGGACATAATGATGAGAATAAAACACTATTTAAAAGTTAATATGTCTGGCCGGACGTGGTGGCTCACGCCTGTAATCCCAGAACTTTGGGAGGCCGAGGCGGGCGGATTCCAAGAGGTCAGGAGTTCGAGACCAGACTGTCCAACATGGCAAAACTCCATCTCTACTGAAAATACAAAACTTAGCAGGGCGAAGTGGCAGGCGCTTGTAATCCCAGCTACTTGGGAGGCTGAGGCAGAAGAATCACTTGAACCAGGGAGACGCAGGTTGCAGTCAGCTGAGATTGCATCATTGCACTGCAACCTGGGCCACAGAGTAAGACTCTGTCTCAAAAAAAAAAAAAGAAAAAAAGAAAAATCTATGGGTCTTACTTAAAACACGTTACGTGTTTTATATATGTTATCGAAATATTGACAGTAATGGTGCAAAGTAGTGTTACTTGGCACATAATGACATATGCAGTAGATGTAAAGTTTCTCTGGCAACCATAGTCAAAAAGAGATGAAAATTAAGTTTTAATTTAAGTCAGTTGCATCCATTAATTTAAGGGCATAAGTAAACTAAGTCTAAATGTCAATTAAAAAATGCCCACCAAAATTTTAAGTCTTATCGTTAAATATGATCTGTCAACTCCACACACATTTCTGTTGATAATGTTTAAAAATAGGCATTCATTTTCTGAAATTTGCAAGTCATTAAATAGAAAACGTTCAAACAATTGAAAGCTAAGAAGGAAAAAATGACAAATGTTTACATTTTCATGTTGTGTATTTCATGTTACATATTTTCACCCCGAAAAAATCTGTCTCTTTTTCTTCCAATCTTAAGTTATGAAGAAAATAAAGACAGAAGTTAGACATACAAATATAAATATAACAGCTAGTTCCTTGGTAGAGCAGATTCTAAGGAGAGTTAGATGTTTTACGTAATAAAGAATTGTCATGTTGAATTAATTCTGCAGCAGGCAGAACTGAAGAATCACAGTTATTTCCCTATTGGGGAGAGTATCAGACTGAAGAACATTTAGAAAATAGTTTGGGAGAAAAGAGGCCTGGGTTAGGAATGCACAGTTGTTGGTTACGTTACCATTTTTTTTTTTTTAACAACAATCATGGATATATTAATCACTCCTTGTTATGGTTTGAATGTTTGTACCCGCTGAAACTCATTTTAAAACTTAATCTCTAATGTAAATGTATTAAGAATTGGGGTTTTAGAGGTGATGGGGTTATGAGGCACTGTACTTACAAATGGAGTAATATGTTCATGGTTTCGTGAGGTTAATGGGTTAATGAATTAATGAATTATTGAGGGAGTGAATTCCTTATCACGAGAGTGGGTTTGTTATAAAAGCCAGTATCTCTTGCGAGTCCCATCACCATGTGGTGACCAGTGCTATGTCAGGACTCTGCAGAGTCCCCATCAGGAAGAAAGCCCCCACTGGGTGTAGCCCCTAGACCTTGGTACATTCTACCTTCCAGAACTATAAGAAATGAATTTATATTCTTTATAAATTATTCAGCCTGTTATATACACTTATTGCAACTGAAAACGAACAAAAGCATTTCTCCTTCACAGGAATTAAAATTGCAAAAGCAACAAAATGTTTTTTCCTTACCAGTGCCAGAAATGACCCAATCACATCACAGCTTTTCCTGCAACACCAAATTAAGCCAAACCTATGTGGTTCAATGTCAAGCTGCAAGGCCAAGAAACATATGGCCTGAAGTTGTACCAAAGGCATTATAGGCCATCTAAAGTTGGCAGTACTGCTGCACCTGAATTAAAAAAAAAAAAAAAAGCCAGCCATGGTTATGCACTATAGTTACAATAAGATTATAATCCCACAAGGTCCAAGGCTAATGCCTCTCAGGCAGACACACTATCAGATAGAGTACTTCCTCCTTATTTGTGAGGGATATGTTCCACAAATCCCTGTGGATACCTAAAATTGCACATGCATTTTTCCTATACATATATTGCTAAGATAAAGTTTACTTTATAAATTAGGCATAGTGAGAGATTAACAATGGTAAATAACAATAAACTAGAACAACCTGAACAATATGCAAGCATCACTACTCTTGTACTTTTAGACCATTTTAAGTGAAATAAGGGTTACTTGAACACAAGCACTATGATAATGCTACATACAATCTGATAACATAGATGGCTACCAAGTGACTAATGGGCATATAATATGTACAGCATGGACAAAGGGAGGGTTCATATTCTGCAGTTGAATGAGATTTCATCATGCCTCTCAGAATGACATGCCATTTTAAAGTTATACATTGTTTATTTCTGGAATTTTCTATTTCATATTTTTAGGCTATCGCACTGACCATGGGTAACTGAAACTCCAGAAAGTGAAACTGTGGATAAGTGGGGAATACTCAGCTGGAAACAGTGGTGAAAATAGCAAAAACGAAAACAAGCAAATAATCAAACCAAACCCCAGCCAAAACAAACCAAAACCACCTGATTTTATTACTGTGACAGCAAAGTCTATAGTTACCTACTTTTACTGTGCCAGGGGCTTGTTCTTTTAATGACATCTTTTTAATTTTAATATTCCCTGTCAATTAATAGATCGTGGTATAAAAATATTCCCAATAAATTGTAGTCCTTTTCAAACGGAGTTCAGAATCAATTTGGGGATAACCAAAGAAGTCAGTCATTGGAAGTCAGTCATTGGAAGTCATTGGAAAACTGATAATAAAATATCAGTTTTATTCAAAGAGTTGTGGGAGAATACAACTTTGGTTCCTGACAGGTATGACCTATCTAATATGGAATCTTTACAAATGAAACACTTATTGTCCCAATAGTCAGTCACTTTGGAACACCTGAGTTGTCACTGGATAAAGAAATTGTCTTTGCTGTCAAAGCTAGAACATATCAGTGCACCTATTCTCCAAATCCAGAAGAATAAGTGTATTCAAATGAAAAGAACATAAAGAGAAACTCAAAGCTTCTAAACTAAAATGTACTAAAGAGATAACTCACTCTTTTCCAACCAAGGTAAGTTGAGTAAAACAGCATTGAGGGGGAAAAAGGGAGCCAAAAGAAAAGATTCTTTCCCTTTATCTCTTTGGCACAGTATGTGCTTAATTCTCTTTACTAAATAAATGATAATTTTTTGACGTCCCACTTGGAATAACGCATCCTGTAGTCAATTGCAAAAATGTATTCATTGTTGATAAAAAAGTAAATTAGGAAAATAAATGTGGCACTCATTAGCATTTTCTAAAATAGTGGATAAACCTCTCCAGACATATAGTATTGAAAAGAGGAAAAGAGTATTGTATTTTGCAGGATGAGGTTTCCTTCAGGGAAAATGAAAAAGTATTAGAAAAAGCAAGGGTCAAAAGCACTAAGTCACCAGTTATTAAAAATTATTTGCCACTTGAACTCTTAGTGGAAAAATTCAATTTCCTTTATAGATATAAGAATTTCAATTGCAAAACCGATGTCATGAGAATTAATTTGATTTACTCTGAAATCCCAGAATGTTGGCCACATTTTTATAGTTTTTACAGCAGGACAAACTATACTGAATTTTTTTAAAGGGAAAATATACAGATATTTTTCAGCAAAATGTCAGAATAACTAAAGTGATGAGCCTGAACTTTATCCAACCTTTATTCATTATTTTTAAAAATGTTAGAATCAATGATTGATGTTATGTATGTGTGTGTTTATGTTTAAATTCATCTTTGTCATTCATTTTTTTAAATATATCCAATAACCTCCATTTAATGTTTTCTTACTGGTTTCTATATCTTTTTGATGTATTCCCTCATCTTTGTCATTTATCATCTGTTTATTCTATTTATGTATATTTCTCTTAAATATTCAATAAGAAATCCCTGTAATTAAGTATGGTTAATAAATTTTGTCTGTTATTGGGTAACATAGTTTAAACATTACAGCTTAAAACTCTGCAAACATTATGTCATAATTCTGTATGTCACAAGTCCAGAGAAGACGAGCTGTATTAAATTATGTTCTCTGAACACAATGTATTTAAATTAAAATCAATAACAAAAACAATGTTGAAAAATACTGAAAATTTGAGAAATTCACAAGTATTTGGAAATTAAGCTACATGCTTTTACATAAAAATGAAACGTAATACACGAGAAGTAAAATGGCAGATGTAAATCAACATAAAATTTACATAAAATTTAAAGGATTAAATTAGTCAAAGGGCAGGGATCATCATATGGGGTAAAAAATATCTAACTATAACTTCCTATATGAGATAATTCAGATTCAAAGATGAAATTGGTTGAAAATTAATGGATGCAAAAAGAGATAGCAGGCAAGTAGCAATGGCAAGAGAGTTGGAGTGGTTCTACTAACAAGCAAAATCAACTTTACAATAAAATGTCATTTTAAGAGGAGAATTGTATAAAGTTAAAAGATTCCATCAATCCAGAAGTTGCAACAATTATAAACATATATTCCCCTATCTGTGGAGCCTCAAAAGGTATGAGGCAAAATGGAAAGAATTTAAAGGAGAAATCAATAATTCAACAAACATCTGGAGACCTAAATAACTCTCTTTTAATAATGGGTAAGGAAATGAGGCAGAAATTTTAAAAGATACAGGGTGAACTAGACTAGCCACTAAGAAACAGACAACTACAGATCGCTTCACCTAACAGCAGCCAAATGCACGTTTTTTCCAAGTGCACATGGGATATAATCCAGCACAGAACATAGGTTAAGTCCATAAAGTAAGATGGACTTAACAGGATTGAAGCCATGCAAAGTGAATTCGCTTATGACAATGAAGTGAAACTGGAAATAAAAAACAAAAACACAAAGAAATTTGAGAAATCCACAAATATGTGGAAGTTAAATTACACATTATTAAATAACCAATGGAAAAAGAAGAAATAGAAAGGAACATTAGGAAATACTTTAAGATGAATAAAAAGTAAAACACAACATATCAAAATTCACACCTTGCTACTAAAACATTGCTCAGAGGGAAATTTACAGCTATAAATGCCACTTAAAAAAAAAGTTTGTAAATAACCTATCATCTTATAAAAATACAAAAAAAATAAGAGCAAACAAAATTGAAAAGAAGTAAGAGAAATAAAATAATGAAGCTGAGAGAGGAAAAAATTAATGGAGATTAGATAGAAGTTTTTCTTTCTTTTCTTTCTTTTTTTTTTGTTAAAACCCATATACAGTAAGAAACACATCTTAATTCAAGACCCAGTGAATGTCTGTCTTCATCTCTATATCTATCTGCTTATCCATCTATTCATTTACCTGTGAAATTAAATTATCATTTATATACATATATATGTGTGTCTAACAATCATTAATAAATAAGATTCGCCTATCTTATTAGTTTAACAATTGCTTCAAATTTCTCTACAACTAAAGAGTTGTTTAAGTAATTTTAAGCATTTTTTAAAAAATTTCTCTTTTTATTAAAATATACACAAGAATTAATATACCATAATTGTACAGATTGAGGTATTTCCACTATCTACTTTCACAAACTCAGCACTTAGATGGAGAAACTGATTATAGCACTGCAGACTTACCCTGTGTAGCCCAAGATTAAATATTGTGTTGACTTTAATAACATAAGTTTGTTTTGCTTGTTTTCATAGTTACATTCCAGGAATGATATGGTATATATTTTGTGTATATTTTGTGTGTGTGCCTGGCTTCTTTCACTCAGTATGCTCTTTGTGAGATATAGTCATATTGTTTTGTGCTGTTGTGCCTTTTTATTTTCATTGCTGCGTAGTATTTCGCTGTATGATTATGCCACTGTTTATCCATTTTAGTATTGATGGGCATCTGGGTGTTTCCTAAGTTTTGACTATTACTAATAAGGATGCTCTAAACATTTTAGTTCATGTTTTTTGGAGACAGAGTGTATGTGTGTGTGTGTGTATTGGCATATTTATATGAAGTGCAAATACTAAGTCACCGGGTGTATATATATATACACACATACACACACACACATATAGCTTTAATAGAATTGTTTAATATAAATCACATCATAAGACCTACTTGTATACATTTTTCAGAAGTTTTCCATCCCTGTTTGCATGAACTATAAACGCGTTGCCATTATCCATGCAGCTTTGTAAAATTGGGTCCTGCTTCTTTGTCCTGCCTCTTATCCTGCTACACTTCCCTTGACCTAGCAAGTTTTTAGCATCTTGTCACTGATATTTCTGGATGCAGCACCTTTGCATATGTACTTCCTTCTGAATGGGAGATTCACTACTCCTCTCTGTAAGCTTCAGGCTTCATAAGTGCAGCTTCTTCTCATTATCCAAATATAAGCTAAAGTACTGTCTCTTTATCGAGGTTACTACCATCTAAGTCATTTCTTTATAGCATTTGTGACATAGTGCTAAATACATATTACATTTGTTTTATTTCTGTCTCCTGCTAGAATGCATGAGGAAAGACGCCAGACCCACAAGGGTGCCAGACTCAATACGTGCTGCAAATCTTTTTCTCACATTATCATGTGTAGAAATCAAAGATAAAATTTAAAAGGCCATACGTTTTTACTTTTCCAAGCAAGCGTCATAAAATGAGCACTGGAATTAGAGGTTTAATTTACATGGATGTTCTAATTCTGCAACTGAATACATGTTCAACTTTGGGCAAATTACTTATTTTATTTTATTTTTTAACTCAAGTTTCTTGCTTGTAATATGTTGATATATAATATTATATAAACTGGATTTACTCAGTTTTCTTGAGATTCATTAAAAGTAATAAAAATATCAAAACACAACTACTGTTCTCTCTGAATCCCACAGGTTTTAGCTCATATAGTTTTCTCTGCAGTGTTTCAAGGAGTCCCACCAGTACTTTCTGTAAAGTTTCCTCTAACTGGAGAACCACCATGCTAACAGTTTGTGACAGTCTGTTGTGAATTGGGCTAGAACACTTGACTCCAATTTTTCTTTTGTGTTTGCCCCACTTAGAAGCTTCAACAGCCATACTAAATGTGCCCTGGTGTCAGAAAAAGGATTTGGTTTGATTCAATTTCTTTTTTTCTTTCTTTCTTTCTTTTTCTTTCTTTTTTTTTTTTTTTGACAGAGTCTTGCTCTGTCGCTTGGACTACAGTGCAGTGGTGCGATCTCGACTCACTACTACCTCCACCTCCCAGGTTCAAGCAATTCTCCTGCCTCAGCCTCAGAAATAACAGGCATCCGCCACCATACATGGCTAATTTTTTTTATTTTTATTGGAGATGGGGGTTTCACCATCTTGGCCAGGCTTGACTTGAACTCCTGACTTCGTGATCCACCCACTTCGGGCTCCAAAAGTGCTGAGATTACAGGCATGAGCCAATTCCTTAATATTTGCATTATATATTTTTAAAGGATCCAATTATTTTTTATTTGTGTGGGTACACGGTAAGTGTATACATTTGTGGGATACATGAGAAGTTTTGATACAGGCATGCAATGTGAAATAATCTTATCATGGAGAAAGGAGTATCCATCCCTTCAAGTGTGTATCCTTTGTGTTACACGCAATCCAATTATACCCTTCTAGTTATTTTTAAATGTGCCATTAAGTTATATTGACTATAGTCACCCTGCTGTGCTATAAAATAGTAGGTCTTATTCATTTAAAAAAAAATTTTTGGACTCATTAACTATCACTACCTACCCCCAATACCCCCAGCCCCTCACTATCCTTCCCAGCCTCTGGTAACTGTCCTTCTACTCTCAGTGTTCATGAGTTCAATTGTTTTGATTTTTAGATCCAAAAAATAAGTGAGAACAAGAAATGTTTGTCTTTCTGTGCCTGGCTTATTTCACTCAGCATCATGATCTCCAGTTCCATTCATGTTGTTGCAAATGACAAGACCTCATTCTTTTTTAAGGCTGAATGATTTTTAATAAATGTACAGAGTTGTGTACCCATCAATCTTTATAGCAATTCAATTTTAAATCTTCATCATCTCCCATATTTTTTTAGAGCCTTTATGCAGGTAATCCATGTTTCTTACTTGCTGCCATCCACCCCTGACCCAGCCCTGGTCATTACTAGGCTAATTTCTGTCTCTTTAAATATGCATTTTTCTGACCAAACATTCATGTAAATGGAATCATGCACACACACACACATATATATATATTACTTAATAACTGGCTTAGTCTATTTAGTGTAAGCATTTTTGTACACTCATGTTGTAGCATGCATCAACATGTTTTAATTGAAGAAGAAAATTCCTTTATGTGGACACACCATGTTTTGTTTATGCATTCACTAGTTGATGGACATTTGAGTTGTTTCCGGTTTGGGCTACTATGAATAATGTCTGCTTCTAGGAGTAAAGAAAATTTTGTTTTAATTTCACTATTAAAACTGCTTTAACACATTGTAATTTTATTTGATTATTATTTTTATTTTGCCTTATTGAACTGAGTAGAACCTGTAGCATAATGATGAATGGAAATAGCAAAGGTAAGTTCTTGACTTGTTCACAGTCTTAGAGGAAAATGCATTCAGTCTTTCGCCATAAAGAATTATATTGGCCGTAGGTTTTTTGTGGAATTTTCTTCTATTTCTAAGCTTTTGAGAATAACTTTCTAAGATTTAGCTTGTCTAAAACCGTTCTTGTTTTACACTTCTAATTGAATGATAGTTTTGGCTACAATTATTTGATGAGTTGGGTGTAACTTCTGTGAAGCGTTGTATTCTCAGTATTTCTTGCTGAGATTGGATGCTTGATACGTTAAATACCGTATTGCCTGGTGTTGTTGATATAGGCCTATATTCTGTAAGTTTCTAGTTGCTAAACCAAGGGACTTTAGTAGTTCAGTATTTGTAGGAGGAGTAATATGAGCTAGCAAGTTCAGTTTTTCTGCATTTATTTATTCAAATAGCACTTTCTATAATTACTCCAACTATTGACTCAAAATGCCTCTTTCACATACAGCTCTGTAATTGGGAATTTAGTATTCCAAACTTGGAAGATTTCTAAAAATGTGTTTAAATGTATTTAAGTTTTCTTGTGTAAGTAATGTCTATTAATTTTCCCTCAACATTTTCCCATCATTTTTCTCTCCTCATTCTTATAATATCTGGTTTGCTAATGGAAAGCTGACTTATATTGCATTCCCCAAGAGCAGACCATGAGATAACAACACACTTAACACGATTTATGAACAACATGTTCCAGGAGAAGCTGGTAGGTGACAGAGGAAGCAGGGTAAGAAAGGGAGATAAGCCAAGTTCAGTGGTGATTTCTTGCAGTGTCAGCCTGAGTCTAAGCCTGCAGGGGAGCTCTAGAGTGTAAGATACCTAAGAGTCAGTTCCAGGCTCTTATACTTCCTCATGACTCAAGGTCACCTTTGTGGGCTGGAATTCATATCCTATTAGACCTACAGGATCTATATATGTGCTGGTAAAGTAGCTCCAGTAGTCCAAGGACAGTCCTCCAAAGACAAAATTGGGCACAGGACATAAGAAACAAATGTGCACATATCTGGATATGTTCCTACAGATAACAAAACATATCTGAAGGATTTGGATGGGGTTTTAATAGTATCCACTACATTAAATTGTTATGGTTTACATTATATTTTTATGCTTTATATTATTATCAGGGATTCTTAAATATCTTTTATAAATATTCCTTATCCAAACTTCTTAAAATTGTGCTGACTTCAACTATGAACTATGTTCTAGGACCAGAATGAGGTATTAATACATAGCATTTTCATTTTTGTGAAAGGTATTTTGATAACATTATCATTCAAAAAATAGAACTTATTATATTATGCATAGTGGATTCCTGATAAATAAAGATGATTCGATATAAACAAACAACAATGTTAGGTGGGAGATTATCCATATTGTCCCTCTCAATTCTAAAATTCTGATTTGAAACATACTTGAGAATGTATTACAGCTGATAATTTATTTCACGTATTTCAAAGTAATACAATATTTCATATTCTTGTCTTTCCTCCTACCGTAATAAAAATATTAATATTATGCACACATTGAAGCAAGAAGTACAGGAAAAGAGAGCTTCACAAATCGATGTAGCAGAGACCAGTACAGCAACGCTGCAACAAGTTTATGTGTAAGTACTCTTTCTTGTTTTGGAAAAACAATTTGTGTATTAGTTTTTAGTTTCAGAGGGCTTTATACCTTGAAGATGCATTTTGCAAGAGAAGAGATATTTTTCTGAAGAGGTAATTATTTTGTCTAATTAATCACTTTCTTATAAAGAAGTCAAATAGTTGTGATTCTTTTCTTTCATATGTTGAAGTCTTTAGAATTTTCTGTTTAGGAAATGATATTATTCAATCCATATGTCAGTGCTGGACAGTTAGAAATACGACATGCTGAACTCTGTCATAGGCTAGGAATGACAAATTTACAAGGAAAAATGAATAATATTAAATTTCGATACTGTCATTTTTGCAGAGCAGAAATCAGTGTTGACATTGAATAGACAATTACTACAATGTCATTCAAAATGTAAGTTTAAAAAATGCTGAGAAATGTTCAGTTGAAATTTAAAATATGGAAAATTGGAGGGGAAAAGAACAGCAGCATAACATTACTTTACCAAAAAGACCATTTGATATTTTCCAAGTGGACAGAGAGATATCAACATAATATGGAAATAGGATATATTGCCAGAAAGTGCTACTCCACTGTGGGATCTCAAAAGGCAAAGCAAGTACCACTGGGAATGGACGTATTAGCTTTGTTTTCCTCTCATGCTGTCTGCTGGTTGTGTTGATATGCTGGTAGCTGGATTTGTAAGTATGTCTATATCTTTATCTGTGATAGAATTCTATCAGTTTAATTTAATTTAATGCAGAGAGAATTAAAACCATGTTATTTGTCAAAGGGAATCATTCATGGCTGCATGAGCTGACAAGAAGTGGGTGAACACAGATGATGCTCCGTGAGATTTGACTTTAGGAAGCCAGAGAGAAAACTCCGAATTAAAGAGGCCACTAGAAGTTGGTCGGTACACAGTATCTAGAATTTCGTAACAAGAAACAATGCATGTCCTTGGCCTCCACCAGTGCCTATAATGACCAAAACCAAAACAACATCAGGTAATTCAAAGCTGGTGTCAGGTCAAAAAACACCCAAAATTTTATGTAGAAAAGAAAAAAAAAAAAAAACTTGAGACTAAATGATCTAAATTGAAGGGGAATCCTAATGAAAAATACTGGGGTTCTCAAATTACAGTTTTATTTTTTTATTTCAATAATTTTAAATTTTAGGTGGCCTGCTCTGACCAATGTATATTTATTAGTTAATTCAGAATTGCACTTAGGCAATAACTAATAGTTAATTCTAACATGTCACTTACCATGTGTTGGGCACTTGTTCTGAGCACATTACATAATTTAACTCATTTAATCATCTCAATAATAGTAATTTGAAGCAAATTTTGTAACAAAATATTGGCTATTATCTTTAATTCTATGTTGAATATTACAATGGAATTGTCAAAGGAATCTGATGGTGATAGAGGATATAAATTACTAATCAGCTCACCCCAGGGGCTAAGTATTGAACCACCATTTGTAACCTACAGTGAAAGTTTTGGAGGATCGCTCGTGTATTAGTTTTCTAGGGCTTCCATAACAAAGTACCATATACTGAGTGGTTTACGCAACAAAAAGTTTTTGTGTCACAGTTGTGGAGGCTAGAAGTTTGAGACCAAGGTGCCATTAGGACTGGTTCCCTCTGAAAGTTGTTAAGGTTAGATCTATTCCACATCTCTCTCTTTGGCTTGTAGATGGACATTTTATTTCTTTGTCCCTTCACACTATCTTCCCTCAGTGCATGTGTGGTTGTATCCAAATTTTCTACACTTTATAAATACACCAATAATATTCATTCAAGGCTTACCATAATAATTTAACTTGATTAACTTTATAAATACCCCTTTTCCAAATAAGTTCACATTCGGAGGTACTAGGGGTTAGGACTAAAAAATATTTTAGAGGTGGGGGAACACAATTCAATCCATAACAATTTGGTTTAAAATTACCAGGTTATTAGTAATACAATCTTGTTGAAGAGTCCACTCTATTCCTCAAGCACTACTAGATAAGAGCTGCAGTGACATTTGTGTCTTAAAAGGCTAATACCCCTAGCTACAGCACAACCTTTGTAACTCATACTATATAGTTGATATGATTTGGCTTTGTTCCCCTACCCAAATCTCATCTTAAATTGTAACTCTCAGGTGGTGTCCAGGGAGAGAACTCGTGGGAGGTGACTGGATCATGGGGGCAGTTCCCCTATGCTCTTCTCATGATAGTGACTGAGTTCTCACGAGATCTGATTTTTTTATAAATGGCAGTTTCCCTGTTCCCTTTTTTCTCTCCTGCCACCATGTGAAGATCTTTGTTTCCCCTTCCCCGTCTGTCATGATTGTAAGTTTCCTGAGGCCTCCCCAGCCATGCGGTACTGTGAGTCAATTAAACCCCTTTTCTTTCTATATTACCCAGTCTTGGTTACATCTTTATAGCAATGTGAAAATGAACTAACACAATAGCATTCTTACTATAAATCTAATTTTTGAGTTTATCAATTAAATTAGTTTCCTTGGGTTGCCATAACAAAGTACCAAAAGCAGGGTGGCTTAGAAACACAGAAATTTGTTGTTTCACTGTTCTGGAGCCTAGAAATCTGCAGTTAAGCTATTGGTAGGATCATGTTCCCTATAAAATCTGTAGAGAAGTCTGGGTGCAGTGGCTCAAGCCTGTAATTCAAGCACTTTGGGAGGCCGAGGTGGGCAGATCACGAGGTCAGGAAATTGAGACCATGCTGGCCAACATGGTGAAACCCCATCTCTACTAAAATATGAAAAATTAGCCAGGTGTGGTGGTACGTGCCTGTAATCCTAGCTACTTGGGAGGCTGAGGTAGGGGAGTGCTTGAACCCTGGAGGTTGCAGTGAGCCACCATTGTGCCACTGTACTCCACCCTGGTGACAGAGCAAGAGTACGTCTCAAAAAAAAAAAAAAAAAAAAAATGCCTGTAGAGAAACCCTTTCAGGCTTTTATCTAGATTCTAAGGTTTTTTGGTTTTTTTTTTTTTTTTTTTTTTTTTTTTTTTTAGCAATCTTTAGCATTCTGTGGCTTGCAGATGTGTCTCTCTAATCTCTATTTTCCTTGCCATTCAGCATTTCCCTGTGTCCGTCTGTGCCTCCACATAGCCATTTTCTTATGAATTCTTATCTCATCAGGAGCTCACAGCCTCCCAGTATGACCTCATCTTAACTAATTACACCTATAATGACTCTGCTGCCAAGTAAGACCACATTCTGAGATACTTCGGGTTAAGACTTTAATATATCTTTTGGGGGGTCAAAATTCAACCCATAACACCAATCAACATGACATAATTTTTCCAAGGAAATTTTTTATTATAATGGCCATAAGGGACACATTTAGACATTTTAATGATAAAATGTTTAAAGGGAACAATAGAATGAAAAATAAAAATTATCACATATACTGAGATGTCAAAATTAAGTTCAGACTCTGAGAGCCTCTTTCAAAGATCCTTTAACAAGAGCCAAGAAAAGCAATTATTTCTACATGAAACATCTGAAATCTCACTTTCTGCTGCCTCCAACTAATCTGCTTTATGTTCATCGTTGCCTTGTATTTTCTCTACGTCCTCTTTTCTAGTCCCCAGTTCCCCAATGTAGGCACTTAACTGCAGCCTTGAGCTTCTATCAATTAAACTATTTACTCATCAGTTCATCATAAGAGGGAAAACAGTCTTTCAAATGGCACCCTAAAAACATTATTAAAACTGAGAATAACCTTCATTAGGGACTAAATAAAGCAAGAAAAATAGGCAAGTACTTAGATCAAGCTATATCTTATGCCTTATCTTTAAAATTTGACTGAGCTAAAAGTAAGGTGGTAAATTAGAAAGATGCTTTAATAAAAGACTTTAAAACTGATTTTCAAGGTTCTTTTAAACAGCAGTCCATGGAGACCAGGTAGTTGATGTGAAAATAACTCTCATAAATAAAGCAAGAATTTAAACAGTGAACAGATTCAGAAATAAAATAAATTTTAATAGTAAACTAAAGATATGGAAGATTTTTAATCTGTGGCTAAATTAATTAGGAAGTATTGCTCTGTCCTCATATAAACCATTCAATGTTTTAACATTTCAACTTATAATTATTTTACCCCTACTTTATGAAGGAGAATCACATGATTGTGTTTCTATAGATTTGGAATGCTATTGCCCAGTGTACATCATTTTAATATCCCTGGACCAAATCCCAAATTAAATATTATTGTTAATGAGTCTTATATAAAAAATCAAAAGTAGCAATACCAATCCAGTTATGTAATAAACACTCCACACACACTTGTCTGACCATTTTCAAAAGCATTTGATGAGAATTAAAATAGTTTATATGTATATCATAGCAAAGAGTGAATTATTCATTTATAAGTCAATATATATTTCATATTTGGTGAAGATAAGTAGGAGGCTGAAAATTTAATTTTGAATAAAAACTTTCATTGTCTTTAGTAATTAAAATTTTGAATAAAGGAGAAAACGGTACTATCTAACAATTATATTCTCCAGGTTATAATAAATATTTTATTGGTATAAGACAGACATAACTAGATTGGAAGCAAGAAAGTGGAGAATGTAATATTTTACAAAACAGTGGCATACATGATTTTTAAAGTAGAAGCCTTTATTTGTTTTTGATATATACTAAGGTCAGGGGAAATGAAGGTAGGTTAGCTTACTATAACCCAAATTTTCCACATCTATTTGACATTAGAATGTTTTTCACCTATTAAACCCATGATAAAATTTTGTAGCAGAGACCTTAATTTTGGAAAAAAGGAGGAGATTATGACAACATGAATAAAATAACAGTTTCTGAAATAAAACTAGTAAAGTTTAAATAAACAATTGAGGATAATAAAGTGGTCTTCTTCTTCAGAAGTGACTAGGGTTGCCTACTGTCTATTCCTACCATATGAAGTTGGAATCACGCCTGTAATCCCAGCACTTTGGGAGGCCGAGGTGAGTGGATCACCTGAGGTCAGGAGTTTGAGACCAGCCTGGCCAACATGAAAAAACCCCATCTCTACTAAAATTAGTTCGGCGTGGTGATAGACGCCTGTAATCCCAGCTACTTGGGAGGCTGAGGCAGGAGAATCGCTTGAACCTGGGAGGCAGAGGTTGCAGTGAGCCTCGATTGCACTACTGCACTCCAGTCTAGGCGACAAGAGTGAAACTCCGTCTAAAAAATTGAATAAATAAAATAAATAAATAAGACTCCTGAAAGTTAATATTAAGAAAGATATTTGTGAAATAAATAACTCAAATCTGATGTTGAATTAGAGTCTAGTATTTGTGTTAATTTTGTAACATGTTATACTATTTCATAATATATTTTTTTTGCCCAAAAAACTTAATTTGGGGAATGAATTGTTGAAAATGAAGAGATGCATCTCATTATGGTCTCAATGTTTCTGTTTCTCCAAAATTACTTTGTCCAAATTCTAATGTAAAACGTGATGGTATTAAGAGTTGGGACCTTTGGGAAGTGATTAGTCATGAGAGGGGAACACTCATGAATTTCAGTTTTGTTACAGTTATAGGAGTCAGAAGTGGAAGGCATAGTGACTTCACTCTGTAAATAAACATATTTTTATACATAGACTATTAACTCTTCAAGAAAAGATAGCATATTATATTTATTATTTTTTATCATATAATGGTCTAGTTGATTTTCAAAATAACTGATTTTTTTTTTTTTTTTTTTTTGCTATTTACTATTTGTTTACCTCTGTGAAGAAAACTTCACTTGAACTTATAAAATTGTCTTAAAAAATTCCCTTGCCCCTTCCATCACGTGAGGACACGTCAAAAAGGTGCTATCTATGAACTAGGAATTTAACCCTCCTCTCTAGATGCCAAATCTGATATCTTAAGTTTCTATTTCCCAGTCTCCTAATGTGTGAGAAATAAATATCTTTTCTTTATAAACCACATAGTTTATGGAATTTTGTTATAAAAGTCCAGTGGACTAAGATAGTGCTTTAATTTTCATTCAGTTATCAGAGTAGCTTGGACACAGGTGCCTGATTTACTGAAACTAGCTTTTTTTTCTTTTCATATTGACTTATTGAAATCTGTTTTTCTAGAATATGACTGTAAGTCGAACACACACAAACACATGTGCATGTATAAACGCATTCCAAAATATAACTGTCAAAGAAAAACTCATTGATTTATACAGTTTAAAATTTTTAATTTATATATGTTATTTAGGATTTACTGGAAAGTATAAATACTCAATATTCTTGCTAAAACATAAATTACAGAATTTTCATAAAATATTGGAGTTTCTGTACTTGTAATAAACAAATAAATCGAGGTTGGATGCAAAATAGGGCTTGAAGGCATTTTTACTTTATACATGTATTTAGTTTTAACAATCAAGATACTTAAAACAGAATTGTTTTATTAAACAGTGAAAGGGACCGGGTGTGGTGGATCACGCCTGTAATCCCAGCACTTTGGAAGCCCCAGGCGGCTGAACCATGAGGTCAGAAGTTTGAGACCAGCCTGGCCAACATGATGAAACCCTGTCTCTACTAAAAATATAAAAAAATTAGCCGGGTATGGTGGTACATGCTTGTAGTCGTCCCAGCTACTTGGAAGTCTGAGGCTGGAGAATCGCTTGAACCTGGAAGGTGGAGGTTGCAGTGAGCTGAGATGGCGTCAGTGACTCCAGCCTGGACAACAAGAGCAATATTCTGTCTGAAAAACAAACAAACAATCGAAAAACAAAAATGAAAGGATATTTTAACTATCGGTCACAAAATAGTATTATTTCAAATCTTTGTGATATTTGGATAGACAAACAAACTGAATTTAGCGTTGTCTGATAACCTCTTAAGTAAAAATAGTATCATAGTGTTTCATAACACATCTGGTCTTCCACAGATGTTTCTGTTTATTTTAAATTGATGTGCTACTTTTGTCTCATTGTTCTTTCTAAAGTAAACAAAGCTAGAAATATTCATAATGTTACTATGATAATTAAGATGTACATGCTGTTTAAAAACTACATCTATACTTAAACATAGGTATTTACTATACACAACATAAATGTAAATGTATATATATATGTGTATATATATATATATATCTTTTTTTTTTCTTTTTGAGACAGAGTCTCACTCTGTCACTTAGGTTGGAGTGCAGTGCCACAATCCTGGCTCACTGCAGCCTCTGCCTCTCAGGTTCAAACGATTCTCCTGCCTCAGCCCCCTGAGTAGCTGGGACTACAGGCGCACACCACCATGCCCTGCTAAGTTTTTGTATTTTTAGTAGAGATTGTGTTTCACCATGTTAGCCAGGATGGTCTCAATCTCCTGACCTTGTGATTCACCTGCCTCAGCCTCCCAAAGTGTAGGGATTACAGGCATGAGCCACCGTGCCCAAGCCCTTTCTTTTGTATACATACAAAGTAATTATAGCGTATGCATGCATATTTAACATACATAGCACACTATGTAAAAATACTTCTTAGGCATTACATTTTTAATAACAAAATTATGGTAAATTGATTGTTTTAAACCACTATTTTTAATAAATTATTCAGTAGAATATAATTAAAGAATGAGGAGGAGATTTTATTGAATTACATCCAAGCTATATCTTTGGACCTTCATAAGTAACACAGAGAACATGAAGAGGTGCTTTTCTGTTTTATTCTTAGCCCATTCTCAAAATCTAAGTAAAAGAGGTAATATTTTCATTTTTTTCTTGCCCCAATATCATTTTAATTCTTTTCAGGAGAGTCAAACTGTTATTTGGAGTCATTACTTTGAGTTTGAATCTGATGTCTGAGAGATTTGTAAAATGAGCTGCATCTCTCACCTCTCCAATGCCCCTTTTCCTTATGTTTGTAATAAAAAATAATAAGATTTAAATACTCAGTTCTGAGCAAGAGCTGAGGGAGTTCAAGTGAAGTTTTCTTTACAGAGGTAAACAAACAATAAATAGTAAAAAAAAAAAAATCAGGTATTATTAAAGTGAACTAGAGCATTATATGATAGAAAATAATGAATATAACATGCTATCTTTTCTTGAAGAGTTCATAGTCTATATATAAAATATGTTTATTTACAGTGTGAAGTCACTATGCCTTCCACTTCTTAGCTTAACTCCTATAGCTGTAACAAAACTAACATTTAAAATATAAACATGATACTCCCCACCTAAAATCTTATGATAAGTACCTAGGTATAATGAATACAATCTTTTGGATTAACAAAAAAAGATTCTGAGTGATGTTTTCTTCAACCGTTCAAATGCTGCCTTTCATTACTAGACATCAAGTGATGTTAAATTATTTTCATACCTATGAAAACAGCACACTGTTTCAGATCTTTATGATTGTGTTCAAATTACTCTCTGTGTAGAATATCCTTCCTCTTTTGTGTATCATCTTGCACATTCTTACTTGTGATGATTTGTTTTATGTATCAGAGTGGCACATTATGTTACCCAATCGTTTAACCAAACACAAATCTAGGTATTGCTGTTAGAATATTTTATAGATGTGGTTAAGATATACCATCAGTTGATTTAAGTAAAGGAAATTACTGTTGATAATTTGGGTGGGCTTCATTCAGTTAGTTGAAAAGCCTAAAAGTGAAAACTGGATTCATTATCAGCTCCTGCCTGAGTTTCTAGCCAGCCAGCCTGCTCTACAAATTTTGAACTTACCTGCTCCATGAATGTCAAACTTGTCAATCCCCATATTCTCCTGCCCCTACGTGCTCCTGATTCAGTGTGTCTGTCTCTGTCTTTGTTCAACTCTCTCTCTCTCTTTCTAGATAGATAGATACAGAAAATTGATAATTATCATCTGTCTATCTAATCTATCTATTCATCTATCTAGGTATTTTTGTTGTCATTCTATTTCTATTTCTATATAAATTTCTCTTTATATATAACCCTGACTGATAAATATTTGTACCAGGAACTGAGGTAGTACTGTAACAAGTACTTAAAAATATGGAAGTGACTTTGGAATTGGGTGAATGGTGGAGGAAGCTGGAAGATTTCTGCAACTCATGATAAAAAAAAAAAATTCAAGCTCAGATTTCTTTGAAGAGGCTGTTGGTAGAAATATAGATATTTGATAGTGATTTTGGTGAGTACTCAAAAGAAAGTAGAGAAACTTTATATTTTCTTAGACAATACACATATTTTAAATAAAGTATTACTAAAATATGAAACATAAAGGTGCTTCTGATGAAGTCTTAGGACAGAAATGAAGAATAGATTGTTAGAAAATGGAGAAAAACAGATCCATGTTATAATGTGACAGAAAACATGTGTGAATTGGATTCTGCTTTTGTGTGGAAAGTAGGGTGTATGTGATATGAACTTGGAAATTTAGGGAAAGAGATTTTCAAGCAAAGTATACAATGCATAGCCTGATTTCTTTCTGCTACATATAGTAAACAAAAGGAAAAACGACACATTGAGGAAGAAATCATCAGAAAAAAATAGAACTTGATTTAGAAAAAGAGCCTATTCATACTAAAAAAAGAAAAAGATAAGAAAGCATGCTCTGGAAAGAACATCAAGGTTGTGGCCGTACAATCTTGCGTGGGAGAAATGAGGCAGGTGAACTAGAGATCCTATCAACCACCTCAGCTGAAGCCAGGAATAGGGATTGGATGATCCTGGAAGGAACTGTGGAGGACCCTAATGACTTATGGTATGGACCTTCTTGACATTCATGGAAGACTGAGATGCTTTTTGAGAATGTTATGTCAGCAGAAACACTGACAACTTGCACTAAGACAGGACAAAATGAAAGAGGACAGTTGAACTTTCAAAATTCTACAAGCTGGAAATGGGCTGGGAGGTGGGGCTGAAGTTTCCGCTGTGTTGTGCAGCAGAGCGGAGCTACTGCCTAAGTGGCTGAGAAGACAGAGCATTGAGCCACAGGTAGTGGTTCTCTGGCCTTGAAACCAAATGAAATTTGCTCTTCTGGATTTTGAACTTGCTTGAACTCCTTGATCTGTTTTTATCTTCTTATATATCCCTTTTGAAAGGAGAATGTCTAGTCTATGCATATCTCATTATTGTTGTTTCAGAAATGGTTAACTTTCTTCCTATACTTAAAATTTACAAATAGAAAGCAATTTTGCCCCAGGATGGACCATACACAGATTTTTACTGACACTTAATTTAGACTATTTAGAAAATATTATTTGAGACATTTTGAGTTGATTATATTTAGATGATATTTTGAACTTAGTGTTGATGCTGGAATGGGTTAAGATTTTGGTGAAATTTTTGGCTATTGCAAATGTGTTTTGAATATGGGAGGAATAAAATTTGAGGGGAAGAGGGCAGAAGGAGAACTGTACTGGGTTAAATGATTTCCCTGTAAAAATTTTGGCCATCTTGAACCTATAGATTTGACCTCATTTGGAATAATATTTTTGTGTATGTGATCAATTATGATGAGGTCACACTGTATAAGCATGGAAATTAAATTTAATGACTAGTGTTTTTATAAGATGCACAGAGACATACGGAAAGAGGAGGCAAAGTGAAGATGGTAGCAGAAATTGTAACAATGCAGCTAAATCCAAATATTGCCAATGAAACAAGGAAGGATTATTTCATGGACCCTTCATAGTGGGCATGACCCTGCCAATACTCTCATTTTAGATGTCTAACCTCCAGAAATGTAATAGCATAAAAACATATTTTTGAAATGACCTAGTTTTGCTAAATTGTTATGATGGCAGACCTAAGAAACGAAATATGGTGCATGTCCCCTCTGGTCTCATCTAACAACAAATGGCCTCTATAACAACCACTAAGCTAAGTGTCTTTCCATAGTACTCTTATTCCTACCTTTGCATTGTCATTCACGACACTAGATATATTATAAAATTATCTGCCAATGTGTGTGTCTACTAGTCTCATATTGCCTCAAGCTGACATGTGTCTTCTTTGTTACAATACTAGTGTCTACAAAATCACTGCTATTCTCTGTGATTTTTAAAACTACTTAACTATGGTACCTTTATTGTGCAACAAACTGTGCACATATAAAGTGTCTATTTTGTTGAATTTTGACATATAAATACTCTTGTGAGATTATTACCATAATCAAGATATCAAACCTTTATGTTGAAAAGACTGTTTAATTGAATGAAACATTTTATAGTTTTGATAAAATAAATAATCATAATTTAACAGTGAAGGTAAAATAACTTTTGTCCACTGATGTCCCTATTTGAGGCAGGAACAATATTGACAATGACATAAAGTGAAGTACAAATCAAAACATTATGAAATAGTAAAGCTAACTTCATCATTAAAATAGAAAAGACTTGTGCTAAAGGCTAATTATTTGTGATACAGTTTGACAATATTATTAAGGGAGATTTCTTTGCAAATGAAATGTTTTCAGTATTTCACTTATAAATTATATTGCAGTATTAATTATTATTATGAAAGATAAATACATAAAATAAAGGAAAGCTCATTAAAGACAGATTCATCCCATTATTTTCTTAATTATTTTACACCACATAATATTATCTTTCCAGAAATAAAACCCCCTTGAAATCTCCAAACAAATTAAATGCTCATGTTTTTCACAGACACCATTTACAGAAGAACATTATCCAGTGAATTCACACATAAAAGCCTTAAGATTATACAATCTCTTTTTAATTACTGGGTATCAGCTAATGATATCTCAATAATATTGATAAACTTACAAAAACAATTTTAGTAGAAATCTAAAGCTCTCTAAGAGCTTTGAAATTAAACAATATGCAATTTCATCAAATGGCAAAAGGAAATTAGTTTACCAGACTAAAATTTAATAAATACTGACAAATTAAATAATACTACACACAATTACAAAATATGGCAAAGGTCTGAATAAATAACATATTTTTTCTCTATTTGTTTGCTCTATCATTAATGAATTTAGACAATCATAGCAAATTTCTTTTCTATATTTTGAAGATTACTATGTTTGCTTTTACTTCAGTAAATACACTTATTTCATGTATAATTAAGCATATATATGTATATATGTATATATGTGTATATATGTATATATGTGTAAATATGTATATATGTGTGTATATATGTGTATACATATGTTTATATTTGTATATATATTTATATCTAGCAAGATTTCTGGTTTTAGATTTTATAATAATAAATGTTAATTTATCTCATATGTACAAGAAGAAAAATTTGAAAAAAATAAAAATTAATGACTTTTTAATGATTCAACATGGAATGGAGTTTATAGGGCTAACCACCACCCTAAACTCTACAGAGACTCACGCAAGTGTATGTTCATCACAGTATTATTCACAATAGCAACGACATGGAATCAACCTAAATGTCCATCAATGGTGGACTGGATAAAGAAAATGTAGTACATACTTACCACGGAACACTACATAGCCATCAAAATGAATGAGGTTACGTCTTCTGCAACAACATGGATGGAGTTAGAGGCTATTATCCTAACGGAACTAATGCAGGAACAGAAAACCAAATATCACATGTGGTCACTTATAAATGGGAGCTACACATTGCATACAAGTGGACACTAAGAAGGGAACAACAGACGCCAGGTCCTACTTGAGGGTGGAGGGTGACAGGAAGAAGAAGATCAAAGCACTACCTATTGGGTACTTCACTTATTACCAGGGGGATGAGATAATCTGTACATCAAATCCCCTTTACAAAAAACTTACCTATATAACAAAGCTGAGCATGTACCCCTGAACTGAAAATAGAAATTTAAAAAAAAAAAAAAGAGAGAGAGAAAACTAGAGAGAGAAAGAGAGACAGAAGTAAACCCAGATAGTCACAGCAAAGATCTGTTTATCTGGAGAAAAAGTTGACGGAGTCATAGACATAAGGACTCTTCAGTGGTACTGCTCATGAATTCTGGAGGCTAAGTATGGGCTGGGTTACATGGATTAAGATAGTTTCATAGAATGGCTATTTATTTCACCTAGAATGGTACCTATTTTGAAATACAACATTCTCTGTAACAATGAGCTACTGTCCATGGTATAGACTTTGCTATAGTCTTATCCCAACTGAAAAGAGCATTCACCCCAAGTTGACACTATTTATTTTTGTTACCGGAAGGGGGACCGTGAGTGAGTTGTCCAGGTCCTTGGGGTTTTGAACAAAGAATTGAATGAAACGCACAAACAAAGTTAACCAAAGAACCAAACACAGGAACAAAGCAGTGAAAGCAGGAATTTATTAAAGCAAGAGAACACTCCACAGGGTGGGAGTGGGCCTGAGCAAGCTGTTCCAGGGCCCAGTTACAAAGTTTTCTGGGTTTTAAGGACTTCTGTCTACCCCTTATCTGGATAAAGGATTTGGTCCATGGCTAATTTAAAAAGTTTTTCAGGAAAGGAAATAATACAGGACAGAAACTTAGATCTACACAAAGAAAGGAAAAGTGTCCAAGAAGAATGAAGGGAAAATAAATTATTTTTCTTACTTTTAATTGATCTAAAATATAACTTTTTAAAGTAACTATAATAACAGTGTATTGGGTTATTTTATCACATAGATAAGTGAAATGAGAGACTGCAATGTAATAAAGTGAGGAATTGAAAATTATATTCTCTATTTTCACTATATATTAAAAAGTAAAGCATTCTTTAAAGGTGGGTGTGTGTGTATATATGTGGTATATGTACTTACAATTAAAATGATATATATTTAAACAACACATGTAAATAACCCATGAGACATCAAAGTAGAAGTCTCAAGAGAAATGTAAATTATTGGAACTAAATTACAATGAATATATAACAAACGTATTTGTGGGATATAACGAAAGCAGCACTTAGAGGAAATTGTATGTTTTTAAATATATATATTAGAAAATATAAAATATCTAAAGTCAATAATTTACATGATCCTCTTAGAGAACTAGAGAAAAATTTTAAGCCTAATGCAAGTAGAAGAAAAAAATGATAAAAATTTTAAGAAAAATCAACAAAATTGAAAACAGAAAATAATAAATCAATAAGCTAAAAGTTAGCACTTTTTAAAGATCAGTAAAATTGTTAGATAAACTTCTAGCCAGGCTAAGTTAGAGAAAGAGCAAGAAGAATAGAGAGCAAATTACTTACAGTAGACATAAAATGGGGTCATCACTACGGATTGCGTGGGTACTAAATTACATAAAATGCTATGTACGTTGTATGCAAACTTATTTGATGACATGTATGAAATGTGTTAATTCTTTGAAAGACACAAGTTAGCAAAACTCACAAAAGATAAGTAGATACTTTGAATAGGCAGTAGCTATTATATATCAACAAAATTATTCTAAAATTGACATCAAAAGGCAAAAGGCTTAGACTGAGCACTCAAAATGCTCAAGAATAAGAACAAATTTGGAGTACTTTGAGCTTCATTAACTATAAAACCACTACTCTGTAAAGTACCCTTAAGAGAATGAAAAGACTAGACACATGTTGGGAGAAAATATTTGCAAAACATAAATCTAATAGAGAACTTGTATCTAAAATATACAAAGCACTGTTAAACTTAAGAAACAAAAATCCAATTAAAGTGTACAAAATGTATGAACAAACATCTCACCAAAGAAGATATACAGATAGCTATTAACCATATAATATTATGCTCAAAATCATTTGTCATTAGGGAATTGCAAAGCAGAACACTAATGTAACATACTTACAAATCTACTAGAATGGCTAAAATGCTACACCAGACAATTCTAATCAATAGTACCAAGCAGGTGTGGCATTGTGAACTTCCATGTTTCCAATTACATAATATTCTGGAAAAGATAAAAATATAAGAGATCTGTGGCTGCCAGGGTTCCACGCAGGAGAAGTTTGAAGTTTTAGTGTGGTGAAATAATTTTACATGAAAGGATAATGGTATTTGCATAAAATTATAGATTTGTCAAAACTCAAGGAACTGAGGGGCACAATGAATCTTAATATATGTGAATTTTTAACATATTTTAGGAGATCATGGGATTCCAGGATGGAGTACAGAATGTGACAATATAATTTAACTCTATTAGAAATATATTAAACAATCCCACTGGAAAGTTTTGGAGAGAAGGCTAATTTAAATAATTTTCAAAATGAATGAAATCTGTTAGACTAAAGGCAAAGAAAATTGTACATAAGATCTGTATCTAGTTGATAAAACTATTTCTCATTGGGTATAGATTAATAATTTTTATACTAAAATACACATACACTGGAATTTGAATGGCAGGTGATGGGAATCATTTTTCTCACTTTTGGAATGGGAGGTTACAGATAAGAAAAAAAAAGAGGGTAGAATGATCCAAGTGTTTATTAATTAGAGGCATGGACATCTTATGAACTAATTTTTAACTTAATGTTGGACACCGATGGTTACATTTGGAAATATTTGTAGATACTTATATTGACACAGGTTTGTATAGTCTGGAGAGAGAGAGCTGAGCACCAAGGTGTTAGAGTAGTTGATTAAAAACAGCAAGCAAAAATGAAAGAATCGAGCATTTAATCTCTTACTCCAGTGATATAAGTAAGAGTCTAAATGTGAGAAAGTGCAGATTTCACCCTCCCCTTCCTGTTACCCCCCACATAATAATGTACCATTCAAAGGTCAAGTGGATAAGCAGACACAAATGCCTTCACCGGGTTTAGGAACCCTGAACAAAAGATTTCTGCTGTTTTATAAACCCAGGCCTAACGGTTGCAGAGAGTGAGGTTTTAAGGAGAAAAAGAGGGGCTAGAAAGTGTAGATTTACAGTGGGTAAAAGTGACTTCAAATACGTCTCCCCTCCCCTGATAAGGAGGCCTCTGCAGAGGTGCCTGAAAACCTTGGCTGAAAACTCCAGATAGAGAACCAGGAATGAAGTTTCCTGGGCAAAAATGTATATATGCTTAAAAGCATGGTTGAGCAACAGTGAAGGCTGAGTTTTTCTAGAGACCGTAACAAATTGGCTGAGCACAAAGTCAGCTATGGGAAGGGCAACTTTCCCTTATAATGCCCACATAAAGCCTTTGTAATGCCTATGACTAGGACTGAAAATGGCACATAAATGTTTGGCCAGGAGATGGAGTCCTCATGTATTCACACATGTATTTGCTTGCTCTTAGCTGAGGAGGTCTACTAGCAGCAATATCCTGCAGTAATGAGCATACACAGTGCCCAGATCATGGTTTCTTATACCCTTTTTCAATAAAAAGAATCAGGGCTTCTTGGAGATATGGCTGATTCTAGGACTGGGGCCGGAAATACACAAGATGGATGAGCCTGGGACAACTTGTTTTGTTGGGAAAGGTAGTTCCGTGCACGTAGTCTTTTGACTTCCACCTAGATGCACAGAATGGACCTTGGGCCTGGAGCATCTCTTTACCAAGAATGCAAGAGTCCTTGCTACCTGTGCTGAACTTTTCTCCTCGGGTGGTCATATCATTTTCTGTTTTAGGCTCATTGTGAACTCCTTTGTTCTGTTTAAGCATATGCATCAAATGGCACGTGGCCAATCCCACTACTATCTCTGTCCTCTGCAGGGAGTGGTTGAGGTCTTTCTACTGCAGCACAAGAATTGTGCATAGAAACAAATTGCGCTGTGTCAACTACTGGGAGGGGCCCACTGGCCAAAGGGAACTGATGCCCACAACTAAGGCTAATCATATGCTGTCTCGTCTATGTAAGTAAAACTTTTTTCCATCCAGCATTTGCCTGCATTGTGTTTTCCTTGGCAATGCTAGTGTTTAGTTTCCAGAAATTCTCATTCGGACTTGTATTCCTGATCAAAGGCACTTACTAAACATGTACCTCAGAAGGAAGGAAGCAGTAAATAGGGAGAAGACAAAGATTGGTTTATTTCAATAGGACACAAGACTCACACGAAAGAGCTCACAAGGTCTAAATCTGGAGCAATGTGAGTAACAAATAAACATAGAGTATTGGATTATTACTCAAAGTGTAAAATTAATACCCACAAGTCTATACTGACATAAATGACTGAGTAAATAAATAAATGGGAACAATAGCAAAATATGCCATATGGAATAATTCCAAATAATTTATGTAGATACTTCACTGTATTATTTGCCAAGACTGCCAGAATGAATTCACAAACTGAGTGGCTTAAACGACAGAAGTTTCTCTCTCTCTCTCTCTTTTTTTTCCTTTCTTTTCATGATTTTTTTTTAAATTGTTGTTGTTGTTTTTGTGACAGGCTTTCACTCTTATCACCCAGATTGGAGTGCAATGGTGTAATCATGGTTCATTGCAGCCTTGACTTCCCAGGCTCAGGTGATCTTCCCACCTCAGCCTCCTGAATAGCTGAGACTACAGGCATGCTCCACCACATCTGACTAATACTTGTATTTTTTGTAGAGGTGGAAATTTGTCATATTGCCAAGGCTGGTCTCAAATTCCAGAGCTGAAGCAATCTGCCCACTTCAACTTCCCAAAGTGCTGGGATTGTAGGCATGAGCCACTGTACTCAGCCAGCAGTTTAGTTTTGCACAATTCTATAGGACAAATTCTAAGACTAAGTTGCTAGGAGACTTGGTTTCTTCCCAGCCTCTCTCCTTGGCTGGTAGATGGTCATCTTCTCCTGATGTCTCCGCAAAGTGTTTCCTGTGTGCATATCTCTACACTGATCTTCTCTACTTATAGGGACACCAGTCATATTGAAATAGTGCCCATCCTGATGACCCCATTTTAACTTAATTCTGAGGTACTGAGCATTAGGACTTCAACATATGAATTTTGGGGGAGTTACAACTCAGCCTGTAAGACTCAGAGAGAAGAGTTTGTGAAGACACACGGAGAAGATAACCATCTACAATGCAAGGATAGAGTCCTCAGAAGAAAACCAATCGTTGGCTCCAGGAAAATAACAAAATTGACAAACATACTTGCCTACCTAATAGAAATGAATTTGGCATAAGTTAATTCTAAAAGCAACTATATATTAACAAATTAGATAATCTATATTGAAAGAAAATATTCCTAGAAAGGCACAAACCACTAAAACTTACTCAAGAATAAATAGAAATTCTGATAAGCCTCCAGCAAGTAATGAGACAAATTAATATATATATTTTTAAAATCTCCTGAAAGAAAAGCCTGGGCCTAGATGTTTTCACTGGTAAATTCTAACAAACATTTTTTTTTAAATTAAAGTAAAATATTTACAAACCTCAAAATACATTCTACGAAAATCATATTATGTTGATACAAAACCCAGTCAAATACAACACAAATAAAACAAATTAATAAAAATATCACTTGTGAATGTTGATTTAAAATACCGGCAAAATGCTGGCTAATCAAGCCCAGTGTCATATAAAAGAAAGATGAAATGCATAAAAGGAGAAATATCCCAGAAGGTTTATTTAATGTCCAAAAATCAATTAATATAATATACCATATCAGAATAGCACAGGTAAAATTCATTAATAATAATCTCAATAAATGACAAAATATATTTTTAAAATATAACATTTTTTTCTTGGTAAACACTGTCAACAAACAAGCAGAAACAACCTTTCTCAACATGATAAGGGGCATTCTGAAACCCTCATACTCAACAGTGAGATTCCATAAAGTTGGGAATGATACAAACATGCCTACTTTTGTCACTTGTACTTAATACCGTATTGGATGATGTAGATAGGACAATTAAGTGAGAAAAATAAATAAGATCTATTGAGTTAGGAAAGGATAAGATGATCTTGCATATAATAAAACAAAAAGAACCCACTACAAAATGTTAAAACTAAAAATGAGTCCATTAAAGTTATAGGATAAAAGAACAATGTACAAAAACAATGTACAAAAACTATTTGCCTTTCTATATGCATGCAGTAAATAATCCAATTTTTTAAAAATACCCTATTGTCAAAAAACTTAAAGCAGACCAAAACAAACTGAAAGACATTTCATGTTTACGGATCAGATGATTTATTATTAAGATGGCAGTAGTCTTCACATTAATCTACAGATTTTGAGGAATCACTATCAAAACACCAGGTGACATTTTTAAATTAATTGCTAAGCTATTTCTAAAATTTATGTGGAAAATCAAGTGGGCCAGAATAAGAAAACGTGTCTTAATAAAGAACAAATTAGGCTTAGATTTTTCAATTGCAATATTTTCTCCAAAGCTAGAACCAATTAGGAATGTTTGTTACTGACTGTATGTAAGTAAAAGTAAAGGCAACAGAATTCTGAGTCTATGAATATAGCCTTACAGTAATGGTCAATTGAATTTTTAAAACTGCTGAGACAATTTTGAAAAGTCTTTTAAAAATATATATTTATAATTACAAATAGTGTATGTTTTTATACACACACACACACACACACACACACACATATGTCATGTAAATGGTTATCCATATGAAAAAGAGTCAAATTGAACCCCTACCTTAACCATGTACAAAAGTTAACTAAAATTGGGTCCTAAACTTAGATGTAAGAACTAAAAACTAGAAAACCTTTTGAAGGAAAAACATAAGTAATATTTGAGTATGTTAGGAAACGCCTTCACACAAAAGATGCTGAAAGCAAAAGCAACAATAAAAATTCATAAATTTGATTTCATCAAAAGTTAAAAAAATTGTACTTCAAAGAACATCAAAGAAATGAAAGATACTTTAGTAACTCAGGTGGATGGGATGGATCCTACCACACACACACAAAACTGGTTTACACGTCATGACTGATGATGTCTCACACATACATGCCAAGAAGATATGAAGAAATTTATTAAACAAATATTCAGGTTTTCTGGTGAAAGTGGGTATCCTCCCAGCTGCTCCAAAATGGTTTGAAAAAGTAGGAAGGATTTTTGACCTTCAATTCTATGGTAAATAAAGGATGTGACAGGGACAGTAGTCCTACATGCCTCCGGGTTTCGTATGGTTTGAACTTCCTGCTGGTGTCAATAGGAAAAATCTCTGAGCTTTCTTAACGTTTTTGTCCAGATAGGTAAAAGGTAAAGAGAGAGAGGAGGAGGAGCTTGATAAATATAAACAATCAAACATTAAGATTTGAGCCACACCTCTTATGAAAGATAACTCATAGAACAGAAAAATTTATTCAAATAAGATATTTAATGATAGATATACCCATAATATATAAAAAATGTTTCTTAGTTTCTTATGAGTTAGTACTAACATGACAAATAACCTAACTTTTAAAAAAAAAAAAAAAAAAAAAAAGCCAATCTGGATAAACACTTCTCCAAAGAGATATAAAAATGTCCAATAAGAACATAAAAAGTTGTTCAATATTATTAGCCATCAGGGAGATGAATATCAAAACCACAATGAAATAGCACTTCACATTCATTAGGATGATTATAAAAGCTAGTTAGTAAATATAAAAATATTTTGGAATTTTAACAAAACATTTGAATGTCTCTGTATATGCTTCAGTTAATTCAGCCACTGAGGAAAGTAGTTTGGAGAGATCTCAAAGAACTTAAAACAGAGCTACTGTCTGACCCAGCAATCCCATTACTGAGTATATGCCCACAGGAAAATAAACTATACCAAAAAGAAACATGCATTTTTAAGTTCATTCCTGTGCTATTCATAATAGCAAAGACATAGACTCAGCCCAGGTACCCATCAATAGTGGATTGGATAAAGAAAATGTGGTTACATAGACACCAGAAAAAACTATACAGACAGAAAAAAAGAATGAAATCCTAGCCTTTGCCGCAACATAGATGCAACTGGAAACCATAATCTTAACCAAATTAATGCAGGAATAGAAAACCAAATACTGCATGTTCTCACTTACAAATGTGAGCTAAACATTGAGAACACACGGACATAAACATGGGAATAACAGACACTGCGTACTTCTAGAGGGAGATGGGAGAGGAGCGTGGATTGAAAAACGCCCTATCGGCTGGGCGCGGTGGCTCACGTCTGTAATCTCAGCACTTCGGAAGGCGGAGACGGGAGGATCACGAGGTCAGATCAAGACTATCCTGGCTAACTTGGTGAAACCCGTCTCTATTAAAAATTCAAAAAACTAACCGGGAGTGGTGGCGGGCGCCTGTAGTTCCAGCTACTCGGGAGGCTGAGGCAGGAGAATGGCGTGAACTCGGGAGGCGGAGCTTGCAGTGAGCGGAGATCGCGCCACTGCACTCCTGCCTGGGCGACGAGCGAGACTCCGTCTCAAAAAAAAAGAAAAAAAAAAAAGAAAAACGACCTAATGTACTGTGCTCATTATCTAGGTGCAATATACCCATGTAACCAACTGTGCGGGTACTCCCTGTATCTAAAATATAATTTGAAATTTTAAAATGTTATTTCTTGGTTGTTTTTCTCAGGTATTTCTCTTGGTGTGCCTGAGATAAACTAAGGAGAATAAAATTACCTATTCATTTATGTTTACTCCATATGTTACATTATGCTTCATATTTTATTTTTGTTTTCCTTTATAACTAAAACAAATTGCATTTGATTTTCAGAAACCAAACTCCTATATTTCTTATTGTTGTAGTTTAACTCTATACTGTGGTAATGCATTTTCTTCAGTCAGTCTATAGCTTCACAACCTTTAAGGTTTTTGGTCCCTTTCACATCCGCTCAATATCCTCGTTATCTGCCATTATTTAAGCACGTTTTCTATGTCTTCCACCAAGTTTTATTTCTAATTATATGGCCTGTTCTTCTGGCAATCTTAGTGCTTAGAAAAATTGAACCATTCCAGTCTCACTTAGTCTTTTAATAGTGTGAATCATTGTGTGTCAAGGCTCTTACTTTGATAAATTTAGGAGTGGTTCTCTTTTCCTTTCCTTTTCCATCGTTAACTGTTAATACTAGCATCTAAGTAGTTGTTATTTCAAATAAATTAATATTGGGTTACACTGCCATATTTATACAAAAAACAAGCTTTGTTATGTAACAGTCTCTTACACCAAATAATGAGTTTAAATTAATTTTAAAGTTATAACTGCTGAATCTATATGAAACATGAAGATGTGATTTCATAGTATTTGGGTTTTTTAAGCTAAAATGATTATAAATTATTCAGCTAAGCTCCATAAAAAAAGAAAATGTGAAAAATTTCTGGTGTTATTTTAAAAACTCAAAATGCAGAACACAATGAAAGCCACTACATTTTGAAAATTCAGGTCAAATATGAAATATTCATGTTCAGAATAAATCTTACATTCTTTATAAATAGTTTATAACAAAACATGTGCATTTTAATGACATTTTAAAGTTTTATTTTTTTCCAAAAGGTATAAAAGTATGCCAGGTGAAAAAGGTATCAGAGGATATTCTATAAAAATTCTAATAAATTATGGGATAATACATATATGTGAGATGTGAGGGTCAGATTAAACATTACCTTGCCAATATGTTATTTTTTAAATTAATAATGCATACTTAAAAGTCTATAAACTCTGATATGTCTACATGTGTGTATATATGTTTGTATACTGTAAATAATGGTATAATTATTAATAGGAAATATAGGAAGTCTTGATCACAAATAACAATGGTTTTACCAAAAATGATTTTGGTACACTAATTAAATTTTGAGTAAATATACAAGGATTTTTTTTAAATTTGATCATATAATATATATTAGAAATGGCAAATACCTACCAAATTAAATAAAATCAATTATATATAAAGAACTGTAAGAGAAATATGTAAATTCTTTCAGAGCAAAAAATTAAATAATTTATCTAATAATTACTATAAATAAAAATTGAAATACATTCTTCTGAAGAACTCAAACACTGAATAATTCTGCCATAATTTTTGAATATTAAGACGTGTATAAAAGAAAAAAACATGCAAAGGAAAACGATGAGTAATCATGTTGAAGAAACTAAAGTAATGTAGAAAATGCTTCCAGCTGTTTTCACATTAGGCTCGGCTTTCAGTGAGTCCCTACGTTTTAAATATCTAGAATTTCTGCAGAGATTGAGTGACAAATAGGAGAACATTTAATTCTAGATGTAAAAATGTATTAAATTTTACATACAACATGATTCATTTACATTTTAGAAGTTGTTAAGCATAAAATATCAAATAAGCCCCAAATAAGCCTATTTTTAACTGACACATACATGAAAATATGAGCCTAAGAATTAATTTGGAATCAAATCAAATAGTTTACTCTCCAGAGAACATTTTTCTGTGAATAAATGACTGGATAGCTCAGAATTCCCATAATGTATCAATCACCACACTTTTCCAGATAATACCCACTAAAGCATTAGAAATAGAATATTATTAATCTAAATTTGTAGGTAATGTTGCTGAGGTCCAGAGGCTTTATTAAATACTTACATTTCAACAGGAGAAATGTGACTTCATCCTACAGGTTACGAATTCAATGTTTATGATCTTTTAATCAACCTAATTTACAATCCTTTAACAATATTTTTGTTTTCTCAAATTCACGTATTTTCTCTAAAATTAAAATGGTATCTTACATGTAAATTGTATTCCCTTCATGTAGTGTAGGGGTATGAATTTATGCTATTCTGTGCTTCTGGGTTTGGCAGGGTACCAAGACACCTGGCAAAAGCAAACACGAATAATTAGTGGAGATAAACTATTGATTCTCTTTAGTATATTGTCAGTGAAAATAAAATGTAGAAATGAAATTCTAAGAACACATTATAGATCAATCAGATATGTTTTATTGATAATATTTATATAATGTGTAAAGGGAAGTAAAACCAAAAAAAATCACAGAAGTTAATCTGTCTTCTGGGGCTGCAATAACAAGGTACCATAAATTGAGTGGCTTAAACTGCAGGAATTTATTGTCTTTCAGTTTTGGAGGCTGAAATCTGAAATCAAGGTATTGAAAGGATGGTTCCTTCTGAGGACTGTGAGAGAGAATCTGTCCTGTGCTTTTCCTTGGCTTCTGGTAACTCAGGCATTCCTGACTTTGTAGAAAGTATTTTCCCTTGTGACTTTATATTGGCTTAAATCCATATGTATCTGTTTCTGTATCCAAATTTCCCCTTTCAATAAGGACATCAGCTATATTGTATTAGTTCCTGTCCTAGTGACCTCACCTTTACTTGATCATCTGCAAAGTCCAAATAAGGCCACCTTCATAGATACGGAGGGTTAAAACTTCAACATCTGTTTGGAAGATGCATTTCAATCCACAACAAGGACCAAGGCATAATACAAGATATGTTTTGGAAAAAAATTAATAGGCTTCTAGAAATGAAGAAAATGTAGCTTAAATTAAAATATTGATGCATTATCTAATCATCAGTTTAGGCCACCTAAAGAGAGCATTAATTAATTGGATCATAGTTTTAAAGAATTATCCAGCATACAACACAGAACAGTAAAAAATATTAGTGAACGTAAAACAAGTAACAGAGAAAGACATTTTAATGATATTGGAAAAGGAAAATAGCTATTTACAAAAGTACAAAGAAAGACTAATAGCATATTCTTAACAGCAGTAGACGTCAGAAGGCAAATGAATATGCCTTTTAAGTACTAAGAGAAAATTCCCTTAATTTAGAATTCAAGCTCACAGTAGTTACATTCAAAAATAGGAGTACAGACAATATATTTACAAACAAGCAAAAAAATAGAATTTACCACCATCATATTCTCACTATGGAACTTCAAAAGAACTAGAATTGGAAAGATGAAAAAGTAGTTGTCAGAATTGGGGACACTTTATATAGATTATGGAGCTACAGGAGATGTTGGCAAGGACAAATGAGAAAACCTTGACCTGCAGGAGGATGAAGACGTTTGGAAGACAAATTTAGGAAAAGAGAGGCATCAAATAGCAGCTCCCTTGGAACAGTAGATTACATGAATGTTCCTTACTGATGGAAGACCTAAATGCAAAAATTAAAGATAAACAAAAAAAACTGGTAATTACATTAGTCTTATTGGGCTGTCATAACAAAATACCACAGACTGAGTGGCTTAAACAACATAAATTTACATTACCACAGTACCGGAGGCTGGAAGTTCACAATCAAGTTCCAGCAAGGTGGATTCTGATCAGGCCTCTCTAGAAAGAGAGGCTAGAAAGCTTGCAAATGGCCACCTTCTTTCTGTGTCCTTACATGACCTTTCCTTTGTGCATATACAGACACAGTGAGAGCAATCTCTGGGGTCTCTTTCTCTTTTTACAAGGACATCTGTCTATTATATTAGGGTTCTACCCTTATGACCTCAGTTTCCCTTAATTATCTCCTTAAATGTCCTGTTTTCAAATGCATTCGCATAAGACTTCAACGTGTACATTTTGGGAGGCCACAATTCAACCCCTAATATTAGCCATACTTAATATAAGCACACAATAGCGTATAAAACAACAATACTGTCTGAAATCAAAGCAAATAAGATACAATTGAAAGATTGTATCACATTAGCATGTAAAGTACATGGCAAATGATGATAGAACAATCTACAAGTTAAGGAAGACATGGAGGCTGCATATCTTGCATTGTAAAGTTCCTGCATTTTTAAGTCTTTGTAAATGTCACCTAATTAAACAATTTAAACTTAAAATATAGTGACTCATCCTAGATGAGTCACTTACTCTCAAGCACACCCTACCTGATTGTTTGGAATTTCTGTGTCTTATTTAAAAAAAAATTGAAAAATAATATTCTGCAGTTTTGAAAATATACTGAAAACGTTTCTAACCCCCAGAGAGAGCATTACTAAAATATTGTTAATAAAAGATATCTACAATATGCAAATTGAAAAAGAGATGACAGGAGGTCTTTTCAATGCCAATTTAAAGCATTCCCTATCATGCCTATGGAGGATTGTATAACTTGAATCAGTCCTCCAAAAAGATACTGAAATCTTAACCCCTAGTATCAGTGAATATGACCTAATTTGGAAATAGTGTCTTTGTAGATGATAAGTTAACATAAGGTTATATTAAGAAATGCTCTATTCCTATATAACTGTGCCCTTATTTAAAAGTAAAATTTAGGCACAAAGAAACATAGGGACAATTTCAAGTGAAGACTGGAGTTACGCACAGGTCAAGAAACACCGAAGGTTGACAGCAAACCACTAGAAGACAGGGAAAAGACAGAGAACAGATATTTCTTCACAACTCTCAGAAGGAACCAACACTGCTGGACACCTTGAATTGGGAATTTTGGAGTCCACAAATTAGGGCATAAATTTCTGTTCTTTAGGCTTCCACGTTGATGGTACTTTTTTATGGCAGTCCTAGCAAAATACTACAGGAGGATTTATAACTTTGACTTACTATGTACTCTTAGAGTCACATTTCATAAAATATATGTAACTTGTATATTTCTGTCTAATAAATCTGAAAATAATTTTGTATGGTGAAAAAACTAAACTCAAAGATTATAATTTTATTTCTTTAATGGAAATAAAATATATTGTCTTTAATTTAGAAAGCCTATTTCAATATGCCCTTCATAATGCACTGTATAATTCTTTTCAGAAGTGACCTTTGAACCAGCTTTACCATCTCATTGATTTCTTTCTTAATGTATTAACACTAAGAACTCTGAAGGGTCTTGGATTTCACCTAACTACAGGTTATCACATTAGTTTTACAGATGTTAGCAGAATATACAAGACTTCATCAAGAAGCATTGAGTATTGCATATTTGCATGAGTTTCTCTTGCACTCAATTCCCAATCGGGTGACATAGGTAGGCCCAGATGGAGGACTGCACAAAAAGAGTGTTTTGTTATAGGAGAGCTATCTTGACCTTATGGAACCCTAATCTTTTATAAGAGACCCAAACATGCCTGTCATTTTGTCCAGAATGACACAGTATTTCTGTCTTCCAAGACTGGTAACCACTTGATATTTGCTCCAGAGAAGACAGCATCTCTATATTCTAAGCTTTCTTTGCTATGCAGATATCTTTGAAAGTACAGTCCTAAGGGCAAAGGGCAATTATTACTGTTTTCAAGATATGCAAGACAACAGGAGACCCATAGAGATTTGTCTTTAAACATTTAGATAAATCTTCAATAAGTATCTATTCTATTTAATTTTATATATAGATAGATACATTCATAGATAGATATAGATATAGATATTATAGATATACTGTGCTCTAAACATTTATGTTCCCCCAAAAATCGTATGTTGAAACTCAGTATCCAATAGGATGAGTCTGAGACCTCATCAGAATGCTCTTTACCATCTATATTTCTACCAATATTCTGTTCACAATCCTTTAAGTATTCTCTAAGAAGATGTAGCTCTCTCTGCAGTTCTTCTCTTCTCCTGAGCTCTCACCAGAATCATCCTTTAAAGTCTGTTCAAAAAAAGGTAGACTTTTGCTAGAAAGTGCCTCAAAACTGTTCAAACCTCTACCCATCACCCAATTTTAAAGTCACTTCTACGTTTTCAGGTATTTGTAATAGGATCACTTCCACTTTCTACTGCCAATTTTCTCTCTTCTTTTAGGCAATTTTAACAAAATATCAGACTGAGCGTCTTATAAACCATATAAATTTACTTTCCCCACATCTGGAGTCCAGGATGTCCAAGAACAACGTGATAGCAGACGTATTGTCTGCTGAGAGTCCACTTTCTGGTTCATAGATAGTGCCTTCTATCTGTGTATTCATATGGTGGAAGGGAATGGTATCCATAATGGAATTAATCACATCACAGGCCCAGAGGGCAAGATTATGGAAGGTAGAGCAATGTCAAAACCCTACTTCTGAATTCCAGGGCTATTCTTCTCAGTCAAACCAGGTGCAATTCTGGCAAACCTGGGTGTGGCGTGGGCCTTGGGGGCTGCCTCTCTGAAGGACATAGACAACAAGTTTGGTAGTCTCTGAGTGGTACCATCACTACCGGCACACAGAGTGCAAAAGTTGTGGGGGCTTTGCTGCCTCCAACTAGATTTCAAAGAATGCCCAGTAGAGTTGTGGGGCCCAGGCAAATAATTGACACAGAGCCATGGCAACTGCAGGGAGCCCCCACCAGGGCAATGCCCAGCAGAGACATGAAGTGGGGCTCGGGCCCCAGAGGGTCATGAACATATGACCTCTGCCCAGTGGACTGGGTTGCAAAAAATTGAGTCAAATAAGTTTATTTTCTAACCTTAAGATTTAATATTGTTTACCTTGATGATATTTGTATTTACTTTAGACTTGTGACCTATAATTCATTTCCTTCTATTTTTTTTCTTTTGGAATTGGGATATGTATTCTATGTCTATCACAAAATGTATTGGAAATATTCAATTTGTTTTATTGCACAAGTTTACAGCTGGAGAACAATTTGCTTCAGAATCAATTGTACCTTGAGCCTTACTTATATCTGATTAGATGATATTTAGGTGAGAGTCTGAATTTTACAATTTTGTTGCTGGAATGAGTAATACTTTAAGGACTGTTGGGATAGAATAAACATTATGTTGCATGTGATAAAGACATGAATTTGTAGGGAAAGGCATGAGCAGAATGTCATGGTCTGAATGTTTCTGTTTCTCCAAGATGCATATGTTGAAATTCTCACCACCAAGGAGATGGTGGTGTTAAGATTCGGGGTCTTTGAGAGATAATTAGATCACAAGGATGGAATCCTCATTATTGGGATCAGTGTTCTTAAAAAAAAGAGACCTCAAAGAGCTAGCTAACTCCTTCTTCTACGTGAAGAAACAGATAGAAAGCACCACCTACAAATTAGTAAATGCGTCCTCATCAGACAATGAATCTACCAGCACCTTACTCTTGGACTTCTTAGACTGTGGTATTATACATAATAAATTTCTGTTTTTCACAACCACCCATCTAAGGTATTTTGTTATAGCAGCCTAAGTGGACTGTATTAGTCCGTTATCACACTGCTATAAAGAGCTACCTGAGACTGGGTAATGTATACAGAAAGGAGGCTTAATTGGCTCATGGTTCTGCAGGCTGTACTGGAATCATGCCCGAGGAAGCCTCAGGAAACTTACAAACATGGCAGAAGCCAAGGGGAATTTGGCATGCTCTACGTGGCTGCAGTACAAGGAAGAGAGAGCAAAGAGGGCAGTGCTACACACTTTTAAACAACCAGCTCTCTTGAGAACTCACACACTATCACAAGAACAGCAAGTAGGAAGCCCACCCCCAAGATCCAATCACCTCCCACCAGGCCCCTCCTCCAATACTGAGGATCACAACTCTAGATGAAATTTGACCGGGGACACAGACCCAATCCATATCATGGACTATGAAAATCTCCAGCAAAGAGACGCATAGATTAAGACAACCAACATAAAGAAACAAGGAAAAGATATGCACACTGACTCTCAAAAGATTCAGAAAAAGAAGCCAAGTAATATATAAAAATATCAACTATGTGACTATATTTGGGTGCATGTGCATGGATGTCAAAATAGGCTGTCTTATGCAATTTTGTGAAAAATATTTTGTTTGATAAGACAGAGAATATGAGGTTTAGAGCACTAGAAGGTTAGTCTACTATGTGACTTCCCATGGGAAATTGAGCAAATGAATACATAAATAAATAATTAGGAAGTCCCCTGCTTATGACATGTAAGCAATTTCTGGTTGAGTGTGTTCATTGAATGCAATCTAAACCACACAGCTTAGTTGTTTCAGTAAATAACAAACAAGCCCTGTAAAATAATGTAATATTGTTGCTTCCGTTGTTTTTTTGTTTTTCAGAATTTCATATTTATGAAAAGGAAGTTGAGCACTGTTGATATTAATGGTGATACAGCATTAATTTTGAAAATGTACCAAGAATGAAAAATAGTTTAATTTACTGGTCAAAAGCAAAATTCTATTATTTCAATGTAAGGCAATACAGAAATTAAGAGAAAGCAAAAATTCATGTTGGTAGCAACTATAACAACAACAAATTTTCAGGATTTTGTATTTAGGAAAACATAATTATTGCTCTAAAAATAGTAACTGAATTTTTTTTTAAATCAATTGTAAACCAACATTTTGTAAAGTTAAAAATTTAATAAATTTTTTATATAAAGATATAGCTGGACTCTGAGTTTTATATTGAGGTATCATTTGAAAAACATATTTTTCAAAGAGTTTAAATATTTATATATTCCAGTTTTACTTTAATCAAGACACTATCAAATTAACTAAACACTTCTAAAAACTAATGAAAAGAAGTTATCATCAAGATGATTGAATAAGGACCTCTGTTAATCCTCTTCTCAATAAAGAGTATGGGAACACTGGTACAAATGGTCAGACTCAACATTTTCAGAACATTGGAAATTGACCAAAGGCCTGCAGCCCTCCAGGAAGGATTTATTATATGTTGTAATTTTGTGTTTGTTTGTTTTTTGAGACATAGTTTTGCTCTTGTCACCCAGGCTGGAGTGCAATAGCGTGATCTCTGCTCACTGCAACGTCTGCCTCCCAGGTTCAAGTGATTCTCCTATGTCTGCCTCCCGAGTAGCTGGGATTACAAGTGCTTGCCACCATGCCCGGCTAGTATTTGTATTTTTAGTACAGACGGGGTTTCACCATGTTGGCCTAGCTGGTCTCGAACTCCTAACCTCAGGTGATCCACCTGCCTTGGCCTCCCAAAGTGCTGGGATTACAGGCGTGAGCCACTGTGCCTGGCAAGGAAGCATTTATTGAAGAACAAATAAATGAACTTCAGTAAAAGCAGCAAGTATTGTTGCATTTTCACTTGCCCTACTGCCATCCCTTTCTCTCAGCTCTGAATGATATGGACTAGGCCAGACAACCAGCAGCCTGAAATCGTAGTGAAAACCAGTAGCCTCACAGCCATTACACATGATAAGGGGAAAGAAGTTTATCAAAGCCCCATTCTCAATTATCAATCTTTGACCTATCTGGTGATTCCTTGAAAAAAAAACCCACTAAAAATAATTGTCTTTATTTGACGTAACTCAGAGTTCATCAATTTTAAGATAAATTTTCTTGGTGAGCTTTTGTTGAAAGCAATAAGCAGCAATTATTTAACATTATAGATGCCTGTGGCAGTGGGTAACTGTTGGAGCAAAACATAAGCTAACAAATATATTAAACCAACAACTTGGGGAATGAGATGTCCATGGGGGCTTTGAATCGCTTTGACATATTTCTTAGTATTTAAATGCCATGCACACCTCTAGGTCTGAGGGCCTCGCTGATGATTATAGGCAAGCTGCAGTACACACAGAAAATTCTTTGGCAAAAAATGAAAGCCTGATTAACTACAAGCTTTTAAGACCATCACTATAAATCATTAGCTATTCACTAAGTTAATCCAGCAGAATCTTCAGTAGCAATACAATCACAAAACGAATATATGCTTTACATAAATCAGGAAGGTCACTAACACAAAAACAACAACAAAATCTGGATGGGGAAGATCTAATTTCCAGAACTGCCCCATTATACTATCTGTATATCGATTTTCAAAAACACAAAACATACAAAGAAATAAGGAAGTATATCCCACATTCAGGAAAAGAAGCAATCAATATAAACTATCCCAAAGTGATAAAATCAGTCATTAAAAATATATCCAAGGAACCTAAGGAAAACATGTCTATACTTCTAAAGAAAAATATGAAAATAATGTTTAGCAAATATAGAATACTGTCAGTCCATCTGTGCTTGTATAGCAGAATATTCGAGACTGGGTAATTTATTTAAAAAAGCACATACAAACAAAATGAATTTCTGTTTCCCAGTTCTGGAGCCTGGGAATTCCAAGATGAAGGTGGTAGCAGTTTGGTATCTGGTGAGAGAGCAGTGTCTGCTTCTAAGATGAACCCTTGAAATGTAGCATCCTTTGGAGAGGAGAACCACCGTTCTGCATGTGGCAGAAGAGGAACAGACAGCAAGTTCACTTTTGCAAACCATTTTTATAGCAGCATTAATCCATGTGTGAGGATACAGCCTGCATGATCTAAACACCTCCCTTTAGGTCACAGCTTCCAACACTGTTGCACTGGAGATTAAGTTTCTAACACATACATTTGTGGAGGGCCACATTCAAACCATATCAAATACCAATACAGTGATGGAAATTATAAATGAAAAAAAATAAAACTAGAAATTCAGAAGGTGAAAAGCATAATACTTGACAAGAAAAATTTACTAGAAAGGCTTCAGAGCCATTTTTTCTTAAAAGAAGACAATAAACTTGAAGATAGCTCAATCAATATAATATAGTCTGAGAAATAGAAAGAGAAAATAATGACGAAAAATGAACTGAGCCTTTAAGACACATGGCACAGGCCAGGCATGGTGGCTCACGCCTGTAATCCCAACACTTTAGGAGGCTAAGGCAGGTGGATCATGAGGTCAGGAGTTCGAGACCAGCCTGGCCAACATGGTGAAACCCCGTCTCTACTAAAACACAAAAAATTAGCTGGACATAGTGGCAGGCACCTGTAATCCCAGCTACTGGGGAGGCTGAGGCAGGAGAACTGCTTGAAAAAAAAAAAAAAAAGACACATGGCACAGCATGAAGTACACTAATATAGACTTAATGGAAAAAGAAAAAAAGAAAAAGAGAGAGAAAAAAAAAAAAAAAAAAAAAAAAAAAAAAAAAAAAAAAAAAAAACACCAAAAGGATGTCATCAGGAGCTAAGCTGAGATGAGAGAGGGAGAGAAAGCTGAGCTGTTTGTCTATGTAGCCAATTAAAGCAACAAGCCAAAAATGAAAGAGTTAAGCTTTTAATCACTTACTGTGATGGTACAAATAAGAGGATAAAACAGGAAAAAAATGTTAACACCCCTCGCACTCCAATTTTATTTTCTCCCATGAAACAATGCATCATTTCAGAGTCAAGAGTCAAGTAGATCAGTGAAGATGTGTGGGTAATCCCAACAGTTGCAGGACAAACAAAGTGCTTCAGTAGCTTTATAAACTCTGGAGGTGGGAGAGTGTGATGTGGAAAAATTAAAAGCGAAAAAATACTGAGTCAGAGCAAAGGCCAGAAAGCAGTGAGACAACATAGTCAAAGTAATAGAAGAGAAAGCCGGCACATAAGAATTCTGTATTCAGCAAAATTATCCATCAAAAAGGAAAAGATTTAGAGATTTCCAGATTAAAAAAAAAAAAAAAACTGGCAATTTTGTTACTAGTAGATCTTATCTATGAAAAATATGCTAGTGGAAGTTCTTCAAACTGAAATGAACAGCAATAGACAACTAAGTGAATCCACAAGAAGACAAAAAGACATTCTGCAAACGTAACTATACAGATAAATATCAGTATAAAAATAGCGTTTCTGGCTCTTATTTTTTCTATATGAATTAAATAACAATTGTGAAAAGCAATATTTATAAATTTGTGTTGATTTGCATACAGTGTATAAAGATGTAATTTATCTGACAATAACAGCACAAAGGACAAGAAGGGAATGAAAATACTGAGAAACAACATTTTGTATACTATCAAAGATAGGTGGATATTAAATGAAGAAATTATAAGATATTAATTTTATGAATGAGGACAACCAGTCAGAATATATTTCAAAAATATTGTGAATGAAATAAGTAAATGAAAATGGTACACATAAAAAATACTTACCACAAAAAAGTAGTAATTAAAGTACAGAGTAACAAAAGTACATAGAAAATTAATTAGCAGACATAAATTCTACCTCATTAGTAATTACATTAAATTTAAGGGATTAAAATTTACAGTGAAAAGGCAAGAGCTTTCCAAATGGATAAAAACATAAAATCCAACAGTATTTTGCCTTCAGAAGACACACTCTAAAGTTTTTTAACTCGAAAAGATAAAAACACAAATAAGTAGAATGAAAATGATGGCAAAGAATATACCACGTAATAATTACCAAAAGATTGGCTAATTTCAAACAAAATAGACTCTAGTACAGAAATTGTTAAAAAGATATTTTGTAATAATAAAATACATCCATTAAAATATATACATATTAAAAACAAATATGTATCTCGCCCTAGATCCTCAAAGTACATAAAATATAAACTCATAAAATTGAAGGTAGATAGATGATTTAAAAACAATAACAGGACATTTCAGTTCTCCATTTTCAATAATTAATAGAATATCTAGGAATAAGATTAATAAGGCAATGAAACACCAAACATACTCTGAACCAACTAGATCTAACATATCTACAGAACACTCACCCAGCACCACTAGATTACATATTCATCTCAAGTTCATAGAACATTGCTCAGAATAGATTATGTCAGGTTTTAAAACAAGTCTCAATAAATTTCAAATAGTTGCGATCATACAAAATAGATTATTCCAATAATGGAAGGAAAGCTGAGAAACTAAACAATATATTCCTGAATAATTACTGGGTAAGATAATAAATCACAAAATAAATTAGAAAATAGTTTGAGATGAATGAAAATGAAAAACACAATATACCAAATTTTATCAGATACTGATAAACACTGCTTATGAAAAACCTATAGCTGTAAATACTATGTTAAAAAAGAAAAATCTTGAATTAATAACCTAGGTTTTCCAATTAGAAGCTAAAAAACAAGCAAACTAAATACAAAGCAAAGAGAGAAAGAATATAATAAAGCTTATATAGATAATAGAATAAATATGTATTAAAAAATAAATTCAACAAAACTAATGTGTGTATTTTGAAGGAAAGTTTAAATAAATTAACAAATCTTTAGATAAATTTACCAAGATAAAAAGGAAGAATATTTGAATTTCCATAGTCAGTTATGACTGAGAAAAACGTCGCTGCCAGTTTTGCAGAAATAAAACATTTTACAAATGAATAACATGGATAAACGTATGCCAATAAATTAGATAATCTAGGTGAAATAGAGAAATTTCTAAATAAATTAACATCAAAGGAAATAATTCAACAAAAATATAAAATCTAAAGAAAACTTCCATAAGTAAGGAGATTGAATTTTTTTAAAGTCCTTAAAAAAGACCTTAGAAAAGATGATTCCTGGAAAATTCAACAAAACCGTTAAGATGAATTAACCCTGATTGTTAACAAACTCTTCCAAAACAGAGAAAGAGAGAAAACATTTTCCCTAACTCATTCTATAAGGCCAGTATTACCCTGATACTAGACATAGACAAATGCATAACAAGAACAGGAAAGTATAGAATACCCTTTATGAATATGAATGTAACAATTTTTGAAAAAATACTAGCAAACCACATCCAGAACAACAACAAAAATAATTATACTCCATAACCAAGTGATATTTATCCAAATCCAGAGCAACAAAAATTATACTCCATAACCAAGTGATATTTATCCAAATCTAGAACAACAAAAATCATTATACTCCATAACTCAGTGATATTCATCCAAGTGTACTAGATTGCTTCAGCATATTAAAATAAATTAACGTAAAACAATGTTATTAACAGAAAAGAAAACAAAAATCCTTTATTTTATTATTATTATTTTTTTGAGACAGAGTCTCACTCTGTCACCCAGGCTGGAGTGCAATAGTGCGATCTCACCTCACTGCAACCTCTGCCTCCCAGATTCAAGCAGTTCTCTCCCCTCAGCCTCCCGAGTAGCTGGATTACAGGCACGCACCACCACACCCAGCTAATTTTTTTTTGTACTTTTAGTAGAGAAGGAGTTTCACCATGTTGGCCAGGCTGGTCTCGAACTTCTGACCTCGTGATCTGCCCTCCTTGGCCTCCCAAAGTGCTAGGATTACAGGCGTGAGCCACTGCGCCTGGTGAAAAGACAAAAAATATTTTAATAGACAAGAATTTAACAAATTCACATATTACATTATGTGATTTAAAAGAGATAAATGAACACTTTCTTCTTAAAATTAGAAACAAAGCAAAGATGTCCTTTCTCATTACTTAAATTCAAAACTATTTTGTAAGTTCTTTTTTCTGTCTCCCAGGCTGGAGTGTAGTGGCGGGATCTCTCTCGGCTCACTGCAAGCTCCGCCTCCCGGGCTTACGTCATTCTCCTGCCTCAGCCTCCTGAGTAGCTGGGACCACAGACCGCCGCCGCCATGCCTGGCTAATTTTTTGTATTTTTTTAGTAGAGACGGGGTTTCACCATGTTAGCCGGGTTGGTCTCCATCTCCTGACCTCGTGATCCACCCACCTCGACCTCCCAAAGTGCTGGGATTACAGGAGTGAGCCACCGAGCCCGGCCTGTAAGTTTTATCCAGTGGTAAGAGAAAAAATAAGAAAAAAAAAAGACATAGCTGAAATCAGAATTAGTAGTGGAAGACTAAATTTGTTTTCCCCAGGATGAGTAGAAAGGCAAGAATATCTGAATTCATCATGTCTAACCGGCATTGTACTATGGATTCTAGCCAGGAAATTTAGGAATATAAATATAATGTGAATAGAGCTTATTCTAATTCTTCCTTTCCAATTTAGTTGCAGATGACATGGTATTGTACATTTAAAAGCCCTAAGAACTGCATACGTGCAAAAAATTATTAAAGCTATTAAATCAGTTTAACAAAGTTGTAGAACACAATTTAATGTATAAAAGTAAATAGTGTTTATATGAACTAGTGATTAACAATCAGAAAAAATAAGAAAATGTTATTAATAATAGCATCAAAGAAACATATTTAAAAATAAATTTAATAAGAGAAAGGCAATATTTTACATCAGATACTATAAAACTGCACTGAAAGACATTAAAGACCAAACTAAATGTGAGAACATCTCATGTTCAAAGATTGGAAAATAGTACTGTTAAGGTGGCAGTATTCCTTAATTAATCTGCAGATTTAACATAAGTTTTATCAAAATCCCAAATGACTTTATTGCGGAAACTTCTATTCTGATACTAAAATTCATGTGGAATTTCAAAGAAAGAGACCCTAATCGTAAAATGATCTTGAAAAAGATAAAATGAAAGAAGACTAACTTCATGATTTAAAAACTGACTGCAAAGCTTATAGTAATCCAGGTTGCCTGGGCTAGTATAAGAATAGATGTAAAGAGTGACATGGCTTGCCTGTGTCCTCATCCAAAGCTCATCTTGAATTGTGTTTCCCATAATCCCCATGTGTCATGAGAGGGACCCAGCGAAGGTAATTGAATCATGTGGGTGGTTACCCTCATGCCTCTGTTTTCATTGATAGTGAGTGAGTTCTCACAAGATCTGACAGTTTTATAAGGGGCTTCTCCCCCTTTGCCTGGCAATCATTCTGCTTCCTGCTGCCTTGTAAAGAAGGACATATTTGCTTCCCCTTCTACCATGACTGTAAATTTTCTGAGGCCTACCAAGCCATGCTGAACTGTGAGTCAGTTAAGCCTGGTTCCTTTATAAATTACTCAGTCTCAGGTATGTCTTTATTAGCAGCGTGAGAATAGACAAATACAGAGATCAATGGAATGGAATTTATAGAATAAAAACAAACTCATGTATTTATGATTAATTGATTTTGACAAGGATGTCAAGACAATTCAATGGGGAAAGAATAGTCTTTTCAACAAATAGTGATGAGACAACTAGTTATCCACATGCAAATAATGGTGTTGGACCTCTACGTTATGTCATATACGAAAAATAAAAAACCTCAAAATGATTAAAATACCGAAATGTAAAAGCAAAACTATGAAATTCTTGGCAAACATATGTCCAAATCTTTATATCATTTTACAATATGATTTATTTCATACAATATTAAAACAAATAAAGAAAAGAAAATGTAGACATATTTAGCTTCATCAAAATAACAAATATTGTGTTTCCAAAGGCACTATAAGGGAAATGAAAAGATAATTCATAATTAGAAGACAATATTTTCAGATTATATGTCTAATAAAGGAAGTGTTCAGAATATTTATACATATATTATGTTATATACAATTATCACTCATAAGAGGGAGTTGAATATTAAGAACACATGGACATAGAGAGGGGAACAACACACAACAGGGCCTGTTGGGGGCTGGGGGTGGGAGGTGAGGGGAGGGAATTTAGAGGACAGGTCAACAGGTGCAGCAAACCACCATGGCACATGTATGGTTATGTAACAAACATCCTCTTTCTGCACATGCAGAATCAGGAAACTTGAAAATAAGACACCCTTAGGAGCTGAAAAAAAAAAAATAAATAAGAAAAATGAACCGAACCTAATGAACTTGTGGGGCACTATCAAATGCACTAACATATACATCATAAGAGTTCCAGAAAAAAAAAAAAAAAAAGATGAAAAATTAAGGTAAAAAAAATGAAGAGAGAGTGGAAAAAATCTTTGTAAATTAGATGAAAGACACAAATATTCACATTCAAAAAGCTCAGTGACTTCAAACATGACAAACTCAAAAAGATTGACACTGACTCATTGTAGTTCAATTGCTGAAGCCAAAGAGAAAATCTGAACCCAGCAAGAGAGAAGTTACTCAACAAGTACAAAGAACTCTCAAGAAGATTATTTATCTTCAGCTGATTTATCGTTGAAGACAGTGGAGGTCAGAAGGAGTGGGATGATATATTTAAAGTGCTGAAAATAAAATAGCAAACACAAATAACAAGTTTTCAAAAAGTTAAGAAATTCTTGGGTAAACAAAAGCTAAGGAAGTCAGTATGTAGTAGATCTGTCTTACAAGAAATGCTAAAAGGAGGTCTAGCAAAAATGAAGTGATAATAGACAGTGACTTGAAGCCATATAAATGAGTAAAGAAAACCCATAAAGGCAGATAAATATAAAATTAAGTGTTACTGTGCATTTGGTTTGTAACTCTCTATTTTCTATATGATTTAAAGGTAAATACAGAAAATAATAATTATAAATGTATATGTAAAAATGCAGTGCATGACAATAACAATATAAAGGAGGAAGGATGGAGATGTATAAGAACTAAATGTTTTTTAACTATTGAAATTTAGTTGGTATTATTAAAACTGTGTTTTTATGTTTAAGTCGTTAACTGTATTTCTCCAGATAATCACTAAGAAAATAACAAAAATATACAGAAAATAAAAGGAGGGGTTCAAAATGGCAGGCTACAAAAACTTAACTAGATAATTAATAAGGCAGTGATGAAAAAAGTGAGAAACAAAAACACATACAACATGCACAAAGCAAATAGCTATAAGGCAAAGTTGTTTCTTATCAATAATTAAGTAAAAAGTAAATTGATTAAATTTTTAGTTAAAAGGTTGAGATTTACAGATTATATCAAAAAGTGTCCCTTGCAAGCGACATATAAGAAACTCAATTTAGAAACAAACAAACAAAAAAAGACTTTGAAAGACAACCAATCCTGTTTTAAAAATTGGCAAAGGGCTTGGGATTGACATTTATCCAAAGAAGATGTACCAAGGGTCAATAAGCACATACAAGTTGCTTAACATTATTAGTTATTAGGACATGAATGAGATGCCATTTTACACATACTAGGATAGCTATAATTTACACATACTAGGATAGCTATAATTTAAAAATAATGATGAAAATTAACAAGTCCTGGTAAGGTTGTGGAACAACTGTTAACTCTCATATATTACTTTTGGGAATGTGAAGTGATACAGCTGTTTAGGAAATCAGTTTGGAAGTTCCTCAAAATGTTTACCAAATTCTTATGATATAGCCTAGCAATCTGCAGCATTTCCTTCACAATGAAATTCCATATATCTACACAAAAACTTGTACACACATTTTATAGCAGTATTTATTACACTAGCCAAAAAGTGGAAACAATCCAAATGTCTTTCAACTGATGAATATGTAAACAAAGTAGATTACAGTGGCATAATGACAAATCATTCAGCTCTAAAAATTTAGGTCAAGAAGTACTGCTACATGTTACAGTATATGTGAGCCTTGAAAACATAATGGTAAGTCAAAGAAGCTAGACATGACAAGCCAAATATTGCATTATTTCATGTATGTAAAATATCCGGAATAGGCAAATCCATACAGATCTAAAGTCGATTAGTGATTGTTTAGTGGAGAAAGAGTTATGTGTACTAACTGCTAATGTATTTGATCTTTCCTTTTGAGGTGTTGAAAAGGTTCTGGAATTAGACAGTGGTGAGAGCTACAGAACTTTGCGAATATGCTAGGAATCACAAAATTGAATATTTCTGAAATACATTTTATTATGTACACTAAGCATCACAAAATTGAATATTTCTGAAATACATTTTATTATGTATACTGAAGGTATACCCACAAGACGGTATGTGAATTACATCTCAGTTTAAAAATATATAAGAAAACAGTCTAATAATCACTGATATTCCATACCTTATCATAAAGTCAAGAGAGATTGCATCGCCACAGTGGCCTTTAACACTTAATTCTACATCATCAAATGGTGATGGGACCTTGAGCCTTTAGATCTTATATTCAGTGGTATCTAAATAGACATAAGAAGGATTGCATTCTGAAATGTCAAGATGTGAGATACAATTGGTTTTATATCCCTACGGGGCTGATGATGCGTATATCTTTGATCTGAGAACATTAGATGACAGAAGATATACAAGAGGAATATCCTTCTCCCAAAATGCACAAATACTCATTACGCTCAGATTGAAATGTATTAGAAGAGTGGATCTTGTCTTTTAAACCTAAAAGCAAATATCTCTCCTAATGTACTAGAGAAAAATAAGTTTTACAGCTTTCCATTACATATTTTTATTTTTTTTTAAGTTTTACACATGTACAAATAATATATTTTGGTATCATTCCAGAGATACAATGAATATATACTTAAAACACTGAAATACATTTATAAGGCAAATAAGGAGTTAATTTTAGGGGAACACTGTGGAAAGCCATGTCCTTATGTGATTTTTTTTTTTTAAAGCTCAATCTGAATTTGTTTACACTGCTCAGATTTCCCATGTTAGAATAATCTCTTTTTAAAAACAGCACTTAAGTGTTTTAATTCACCAAATTTAATGTCTGGAAGTTGCCTACTTGCAACTATGTAGATAACAAATTATTTCATCTTATTGTCATTGCTTCATTAATTTTCTGCAGGTTAAATTCGTTGTAGTTTATACTTTCAAGTTACATATTATATCAGCAATTTTCAAGCTCTTATTTAATAAAAACAATTTAACCAAAACGATGAGGGCAAAATTAGAGTCCAATGGAAGGAATTTTTTATTATTAAATACCGTGTACTTCCCACAGGTTATACTACTTATACATGGCTTAATGGTTTCTAAACAATACTAGTTTGTTTTCATATTAATGCAGTTAATGTTTAAATACTATGCCAGAATAAATAAAATAAGACCTTATAATTGCCATGAAACTTGTAGAATCTTCAGAGTCTACATCTTATTCTGAATATTAATTGAATTAAATTACAGCACCCCTTTTCTCTGAGCAGTTTTCCTGCTTCTTTGTTTGTTCTGCGGCTATCCCTATTATATCCCAGAGTTCTGATTCATTTAGTATCTTGAGCAGCAATTTAAAGACAAATGGCATTATGTCACCCCACTACTCAAAACCCTGCAATGACTTCCATTTCTATTTATAAATAAAAGGCAAACATCTTTCCATGGCCTACAAGAATGGACATTATCTGAACCTTCCCTTGATTCTGATTTTATTCCCTTCCCATTGTTCTCAGACATAAAATATAACCTTTGCCTTTCCTTGGTCACATTAAGCTCATTCTCACCTCAATACCAGTGTGTGGTTCTTTCCTCAGCCTAAAAATAATGTTTTGGATAACCACAGTGAATACTGTATTAGTCTGTTCTCATGCTGCTATGAAGAAATACCTGAGACTGGGTAATTTATAAAGAAGTTTTAATTGACTCACAGTTCTGCATGGCTGGGAAGGCCTCAAGAAACTTACAATCATGGCACAAGTGAAGGAAACACATCCTTTTCACATGGTGACAGGAGAGAGAAGTCCCGAGCAAAGGGGAAAAACCCCTGATAAAACCATCAGATCCTGTGAGAACTCACACTATCATGAGAACAGCATGAGCATAACCACTGCTATGATTCAATTATCTCCCATGGGGACCCTTCCATAACACATGGGGATTATAGATATTACAATTCAAGATGAGATTTGGGTGGGGACACAGCCAAACCATATCGATCTGCCCCTGCCCCCCCTCCCATATCTCATGTCCACGCTTTTCAAAACACAAACATGCCCGTCCAACAGTTCCCCAAAGTCTTAACTCATTCCAGCAATAACTCAAAAGTCCAAGTCCAAAGTCTCATCTGAGACAAGGCAAGTCCCTTCCACTTATGAGCCTGTAAAATCAAAAGCAAGTTAGTTACTTTCTGGATACAATGGTAGTACAGAAATTGGGTAAGTACACTCATTCAAAATGGGAGAAATTGGCCAAAACAAGGGGGCTACAGGCTCTATGAAAGTTTGAAACCCAATTGGGCAGTCATTAAACTTTAGAGTTCCAAAATGATCTTCAATTTCATGTCTCACATCCAAGGCATGCTTATGTAAAAGGTGGGCTCCCACAGCCTTGGGAAGCTCAATCCTTGTGGCTTTGCAGGGTACAGCCCCCTTCCCAGGTGCTTTCATAGACTGTCATCAAGTGTCTGCAGCTTTTCCTGGTGCACAGTGCAAGCTGTCAGTGGATCTCCCATTCTAGGATCTGGAGACTGATGGCCCTCCACTCACAGTTCCAAAAGGCAATGCCCCAGTGGGGACCCTGTGTGGGGGCTCCAACCCCACATGTTCACTCTGCACTGCCCTAGCAGAGATTCTTCATGAACCTGCAGCAAACTTCTGCCTGGACATCCAGGTGTTTCCATACATCCTCTGAAATCTAGGCAGGCATTCCCAAACCTCAATTCTTGACTTCTGTGCACCTGTAGGCTCAATACCACATGGAAATTGCCAAGACTTGGGACTTGCATGCTCTGAAGCTACAGCCCAAGTTGTACCTTGGCCCCTTTTAGCCATGGTTGAGTGGCTAGGATATGAGAATCAAGTCCTTAGGCTGCATACAGCAGAAGCACCCTGGGCCAGAACCAGGAAACCAATTTTTCCCCCTAGGCCTCTGGGCCTGTGTTGGGCGGTGCTGCCGTGAAGGTCTCTGACATGCCCTGGAGACATTTCCCCATTATCTTGGTAATTAACATTAGGCCCCTTGTTAATTATGCAAATTTCTGCAGCTGGCTTAAATTTCTCCCCAGAAAATATTTTGTTTTTGTTTTTGATTTTTTGTTTTCATCATGCTGCAAATTTTCCAAACTTTTATACTCTGCTTCCTCTTGAACATACTGCTGCTTGGAAATTTCTTCTGCCAGATATCTTAAACCATCTTGCTCATGTTCAAAATTCCACGGATCTCTAGAGCAGGGTCCAAATGCCTCCAGTCGCTTTACTAAAGCATAATAAAAGTCATCTTTGCTTCAGTTCCTAATATGTTCCTCATCTCCACCTGAGACCACCTCAGCCTGGACTTGTCCATGTGACTATCAGCATTTTGGTCAAAACCATTCAACAAGTCTCTAGAAAGTTCCTAACTTACCCACATTTTCCTGTCTTATTCTGAGCCCTCCAAATGGATCCAACCTCTGCCTGCTACCCAGTTTCAAAGTTGCTTCCACATTTTGGGGTATCTTTACAGCAGCACCTTACTATTTCTATTACCACTTTATTGTATTTATTTGTTCTCACACTTCTATGAAGAAATACTCAAGACTGGGTAATTTAAAAGAAAAGAGGTTTAATTGACTCACAGTTCTGCATGGCCCCAGAGTCCTCAGGAGACTGAGAATCATGGTGGAAAGGGAAGCAAACACATTCTTCTTCATGTGGCAGGAGAGACAAGTGCCAAGCAAAAGGGGAAAAGCCCATTATGAAACAATCAGCTCTCAGGAGAACTCACTGTCATGAGAACAGCATGAGGGTAACCGCCCCCATGATTCAATTACTTGCCATGAGGTCCATGCCAGAACACATGGGCATTGTCAGAACTACAATTCAAGATGAGATTTGGGTTGTGGCACAGCCAAACCATATCAGGTACTATGTTATTTTATCCAGGAATATGCTTAACTGTCTTGTTAGCAGAGAGGCTATTCCATTCCTAAGAAATTTTTATACCTCTCAGTTGGAGTTTGTTCTTTTCCTTCTGCTTATTTTATTTTGCGAAAGATTCTCCCCTTACTCATGAGGAGGCTGCAAAGGTGCCAGGTGAAATGTCAACTCAGCTTCATGTCTGGAGTGAAAGCTTGGAGGTGTCCTGACTTTCTTGTACGCTATAATGCTAAGGAGATAATAATGGCATCATAATATTGACATGAACTATGGATAAGTGAGTGGAATGAGTTTATTCACTTAGAAAAAATACTCATTGTCCGTTTGTGAAGTTGAGGAGGAATAAAGCCATCCAAACTGTGTGAGCTAAAATGAGGAATAAGCGGTTGCCCACAAAAATGAATGTACTCTTTTATAGGATATAAGTAGACTGAAAATAGGAAGAAACAGAAAACAATAATGTCAAATACTCTGTTAAGTCAATAATGTACAGATACTCTATTAAATAAAATATGTATATATTTAAATAAAGATAATATTATTGCATTCTAAATTGTGACTATATTAGAGACATGTGGGAAAGCACAGAAAAGCAAACAACTATCTCATTTAATGCAAAACTCTTGAGATAGTTATTATCAGAATTTTTATATACACACATCCATATATAATTGAAAATGAGTCTATTTTCTACAATAACATAAAATAGCTTTTAAAATGTAATCATATATACCTTAAATAATTTTTCCATATTACATTTCATTTCACTGATGGAACTATAATTTCAGTGATTCTTTTCTCTATTACTAAACATGTAGATTATTTCTAGCTTTTTAATATTTTAATCTTTGCCATATTGAAAGTTCCTGTAGATAGTTAGTGATGTCGCATGAACATTTTCTTAGAATAAATTTGTAGAATTGAGATCAGTGGAATACTTTTAAATCACTGATGTATGTTATCCCTCAAGAAATTCTAGGTTGTCACCTTTTCCCAGGTAATTAGATTTTAGTCTCCATTATAGTTGACATAATGATGAATAAAATCCATTTACTAGACTTTGGCATTGCTAGCTTCTTTGTTTGATTGGCAGAGTCTAGGGTGGTGCACATTGTTAAATATTAATGTGTCTAAAATTTTCATATTCCTGAAAAACTAATATTAGCCACCCATCGAAACTCATAGGAAGGGAAAAATCTCTGAAGATAAGAAAAGCCTGTGTTTTTTCAACCAAACACTACAGCCAAAATCATTGGCAGATATTTTCTATTGTTGTTTCATTGTTTTAAAATACACTGAATGTCATTTACTATATTAATAGATTAAAAGCAATCTACAAAAATAAAAAAGATTTCTTATTCTATGAATATATTTCAAATAAAATGAACAAGGGCTATTGATTGTAGAAATAGGAGGTTTTGAACTGAAAACAAAGGAAAAGATGAAATTTTCTTTCTCTCATTCTCTCTCTCTCCCTACCCTATCTATCCTTCCTTCCTTTCTCTCTCCCTTCTTTTTTTTTTCCTTTTTATCCTTTGCTATTGGGTATTTTTTACCATGAGTATGTGTTATTTATTTAGAAAATAATTAATTAGCAATGCAACTTTCACTACATGAAAATGGTTATATTCACTTTAGTTTTTTTCAACAGTAGACAAATGTAATTCTTACAATTTAATACAATAAAAGTCTCCATTTTGATATAAGGTGAATAAATTGTTTTCCTCCCTACCGTCTCATAGCCAAATAAAGCTTTTCAATAAAATCCATTTTAAAATCTATCTTTATATGTTACATTTATGCTTATACTTTGATTTTTTCTGGCCTTTCTATATGAATCTGTACTCTTTCTGTCTAATTCTGGGTCAATATTTTATTGATCCTGGCGTTTCTATATGTGTTCGTAGATTTTAGAATCTAAGTCTAGGTTACCTTTACTCATCGGTATTTTGGATTAGATTTTTGTAGCTGTTTTTATGAGGTATAATTGAGATACCTCATAAAATGATAATCGCATATAATTAACATGCACACTTTGATACATTTTGTCAGGTTATATACTTATGAAACCATGAGCACAATTAAGATCATAAACATATCCAATATTTCAAAAGTAATCATGAATCTGCCTTCTGTGCCCATAGATTAAATATTCTATAGCTTTATATAAATGGAACTACACGGTATATACTCTATTTTGTCAGGCTTCATTCACATACCTTAATATAAATTTTAAGATCCAATCATGTTGTAGTAGGTGTCAATAGTTCTTTATTTTATTGATGAATACTAAATGCTATTCTGTTTCTATGGTATACCAAAATGTGTTTATCCATTAATCTGATGGGAAACATTTGTGTTGGTCCAGGTTTTGGCTATCACAAGCAAAGCATTTCTGTATGTTTTATACATACATATATATATATGTATGTATACATATATATATTCACATTGAATATATATATATATGTATACATATATATATTCACATTGAATATATATATATATATGTATGTATATATATATTCACATCGAAATATATATATATATTCACATCGAAATCATTTTATAGACATAAGCTTTTAACTTCCTTGTTTAAATAAATAATGTGATGGCTGGAATTCACAGCAAATTTGATTTTTTTTTTTTTTTTTTTTTTTGAGACAGACTCTTGCTCTGTTCAGCCAGGCTGGAGTGCAGTGGCATGATCTTGGCTCACTGCAAGCTACGCTTCCTGGGCTCTAGCAATTCTCCTGCCTCAGCCTCCCGAGTAGCTGGGATTACAGGTGTGTGCCACCACACCCAGCTAATTTTTGTATTTTTAGTAGAGATGAAATTTCATCATATTGGCCAGGCTGGTCTCAAACTCCTGACCTCAGGTAATCCACCCACCTTGGCCTCCCAGAGTGCTGGGATTACAAGCATGAGCTACCGCTCCCGGCCCAAATTTGATTTTAACGTCTGAGGTCACCGTGAACCAGTTTCCCACAATTGTCGCATTTTACATTCCACCAGCAGTGTATGAGAGTTCCAGCTCCAACATCTCTTCCATCTCTTCACAAGTCCTTGGTATGGCCAGTCTTTATTTTAAACATTGTAATAGATATTTATTGATATTTCATTGTGGTTTTGATTCACGTTTCTCTGATGATTAACGATGGTGAACTTGTTTTTGTGCTCATTTGCCATTTGTATTTATTTTGGTTAATGTGTTTTAAGAAGTGTACTACAGCTTTTACTGTTAGAGAAGTATAATCTCAAGTAACATCTTAAATCTTGACCCTAAGTTTGGAAATGTAAGGAAAAATCTTTTAGTTTGCTTTATTTCTTAACGAAAATGCTGCTATCTTGTTACTCTCCCTTTTAACACTTATTGCTTAGCCCTCTTTTCTCAACCTTTAATTTTTCTGTTGTGTTTTTGTGTGTCACGTCATGATGCCTGTCCAGCTTAACTTAATTTGTTCCTCCACCAGATAAGCAAGTCTGTTACTACAGAAGAACAGAAATAAACTATCATCATCCTTTATAAAAAAAAAAAGATTATTACATTTGCCTACTTCATCCCTCTTTTTGTGATACGCCTGGCACAGTGATCGTATTAAAACAGCCCAGCTTTAGTAATATTGAAATTGATTCTAGAAAAGGGAAGGTTTGTCACAGAGAAGAACACTGGCATGACCTCATCTTTTGGTGACAGTAGATGTTCTGGCAGGTGTTCATTTCTTTATTACTTTAATGTTCCAAATTTCTAGTCAGCAATCACCTTGAACATGACTTGTTTTTAAGATAGAACTGTTCTGGTTGAGTAAAAAAGTAATTTATTGACACCTATTTGTGCTCAGAGAGTATACAAGGCAAGGATAAAATGGAGTAATTATTTTAATGACATTTTATATATTTATTACATGAGCTGTGCTCTACAAGTGCAGAGGAAATATGTCCAATTATCTCTTTAAGTGATGACTATTACTTTACATTTAACAAAACACTTAGATTTTGGATTTAGCTTGCTTTAATTACAAAATTAGGGATAGAATTATATTTTGTACATTTGGTGGAGGAATATTAATTTAGGGGCCAAGTTATCTAGAAATTAATAAGTAAATACCTTAAGAGTATCCATTGGCATTAGTGTCACTACAACTGATATACAACCCCCCCCCCCACTGCTATATTTGACTGGCTTTAAAAAAAAATTAAAAAATTTAAAAGTGGCATTCTAAATAACTTGCAATAAATGAGAAGAGGAAATTGCAGCTATCTAAATGAGTGTCTAACAAATTTTATTGGGCTCATGTTAAGATACAGAAGTAGTAAAATGAAAGGATGTGTAAATCTAGCCCAGAGAATAATCTACCACTGTTCCCCTAAGGCTTACCAAATGCACAAGTACGTGGTGAGTTCCCCTGCAATCTTGCTTACTTCTTTTGGATTGACCCTGAATCACAATTAGTTTTTCAATATTCCATTTCCTGATTTTATCTTGTATTGCTCTTCAGAAAGAACCGTGAATGTCCACTTCCAATTTTAAGACATATGTAAAATGATCAAGAAATGAATTATTTTATGTTTATTACTTTTTTAATCATTTCAATGAATCAAACCCTAAATTGTCTAATGTTATATGTTTGTAAAATTGATTAAGAAGAGAAATAAGACAACAACTTGTGTTTATCAAATTGGGAAATTCCAATGTACACGAGAGGCTTTTATTCTTATTACTGCTATGGTAAAATTGTTCTATTGTAAGGTAGCCCGTAACAATAGAGGGAAAAATTGAGTAAACAAGTATTCTGCTGTTTAAAAAAAAATAAAAAAAATAAAAAAATAAAAAAACACCACACACACATACACACACAAACAAACATTATACAATTCCATGCAACTGTCAAATACCGTGAAAAACTGATAGGTTAAACTCAAGGTCATTTTACACGGTTAGACATTGATTAGTAACACGTTACCTAGGACTTTCTCAAATAATTAGATTCTCCATTTAAATATTTACTAATAATACATTTTAAAAGGCAAAATAACTACTATTAAGACATTTTGTTTTACTCAGCATCATAGTTTCTGCTTTGTGACATCCATAGCGTTCTGTTAATAATTTAAATAATTGAGCTTAGGAAGATTGGTGTGTTAATTTAATTAAAATTTATCTGCCAATTCTTCTTGTTATTTTGCCACATATTACTGCCAGTACTTTCATAAGCTCTGGGTGAAAGTTGTTGAGAAAAGAGTTTACAATTTGCAATGAATTTCTCTTTCTCCTGAAAACAGGAACCATTATAAAATTTTATTTAGTCTTTTATCCAAGATGGAAATACACTATATCCAGGATTATAGGCCTGTCATTTTGAAATTGCCCAGTGATTTAATGCTGACTTTCCTAGTCCAGCTCCATGGAAACCTGATTACTCTGCCTTGAAGTAGTAAACATGCTGCTTGACATCTAAACACATGCAGAACTATTGCCAAAGGCACAGCATCTACTAATGATTTTCAGTGGTGTCAGCCAGGACAGTGTCGGTGACAGCCAAGTCAAGTGCAAGTAAAAGAGTGCTCATAGTGATCACTGGGAAAACTTGACTGGAGACAATATTTTCAAGCCACAGATTTGCAGGTGAGTCAGTAAATTAAAGGTGATAATATGAATCTAAATAAATGAAGTCTACAGGCAGTAACCCAATCTAGGAATCAAAAGACCCAGATCTAGACCTAGCTCTAAACTGTGAAAGTCTGAAAAAAGTATATTTGCCTGTCAGAATTTATTTGCACACTTCTTTGATATAACTTTAACTTTTACTTTAGATTCAGGGATACGTGTGCAGATATGTTACATGAGTATATTGTAGGATGCTGCAGTTTGTGGTATAGTTTCCATCAGCCAGGTAGTGAGCATAGTGCTTAGCGGGTACTTTTTCAACCAATTGTCCCCTCCTTTTCTCCTCTCTCTTGTATATTCTGCAGTATCTGTTGTTCCTGTCTTTTACCTCCATAAGCGGAAACATGAGTTATTTGTTGGTTTTGTTGTTGTTGTTGTTGTTCCTGTGTTAGTTCATTTAGGATGCTGTCCTCCAGCTGCATCCATGTTGCTGATAAATACATGATTCCATTCTTTTTCATGGCTTTGTAGTATTCCATTGTGTACGTAAACTACATTTTCTTTAGCCAGTCCATCACTGTTGGGCACCTAGACATGATTCCATGTTTTTGCTACTAGAGATAGTGTTGGGATGAACATAGGAGTGTATGTGTCTTTTGGGTAGAACATTTTATTTTCCTTTGGGTATATACTCAGTAATGGGATAGCTGAGTCAAATAGTAGCTCTTTTTTAAGTTCTTTGAGAAATCTCCAAACTGCTTTTCACACTGGCTGAGCTAATTTATATTCCCATCAACAGTGTGTAAGTATTCCTTTTTGTCCTCAGTCTTGCCAACCTCTGTTATTTTTTTGACTTTTTAATAGTAGCCATTCTGATTGGTATGAGATGGTATCTCACTGTGGTTTTTTTTTTACATTTCTCTGAAATTAGTGATAATGAGCATTTTTATGCTCATTGGCCAGTTGTATATCTGCTTTTGAGAAGTGTCTATTCATGACCTTTGCCAATTTTTAATGGGATTCTTTGATTTTTTTAACTTGTTGATTCGTTTAAGTTCCTTATAGATTTTGGGCATTAGAGTTTTGTTGGATTCATAGTTTGTGAATATTTTCTCCCATTCCTTAGATTGTGTTTACTCTATTGACAATTGATTTGAGATATGAAATAAGAGAGAGAGAGCGAATAGGACCTACTACAAAATGCAAATATAGTTAGATCTCATTTACTGATGGAAGAACGGGCTTAAAGAGATTTAGTATCCTGTACAGGTTAGTAATTTATGGAACACGATTTTAACACCAGACTGTCAGATTTCACACATAGTCCACAGGCTTTTCCTTTTGCACAGCATTATGTTTACAAACAAATAATGTAGAGGTCAATGGAGGGGGGTGAAGACATTTTATAATAAATGAGGAATCATCTAGAATGTGTCACTTCCTTTCTTTTTCAGAAGTATCCTATTTATCTCTGTCTTCTCACCGTTGAGGGCCATTCAGTCTGGCACTCACAGGAGGCTATGGCATTGCTCCTTGCTCCAGAATTTTCTCCTCATCCACACTAGTCAGTATTATTTTACTGGTTTTCCTTTGGTAAATAAAAATAGGTAATAGTGAATATATCAAATAAACAAAGTTTTTGAAAACCTGGGGAAAGAGAGTGAGCCCAATGTTTTGTACAATGTTTTGTAATCACTTCCATTTTAAGCTTGTGTGATGAACTAAAGTTTACCATGTATTATTTTTCAATCTTCCAGTGAAGCTCTCTCCAATATGGGGGACTCTGTGACAACTTCATCCATAGAATATGGAGGAGATGGTGCAGTACCATATTCTGAGTCCAGGCTGCTTTAGCTTTCTGTCTTTTACAACAAACATCTTTAGAACCCAGCTACCATGCCATGGACATCCTGAGATACTTGAGGGGCCATGTGGAGGCATTGCATTCCAGAGCTGTAGCTGAACTCCCAGCCAACAACAGGGTCAACCCTCAGTACTGTATGTGAAATACTATGCATATCCAGTCATGCCAAGCTTCAAATGACTCTAGTCCCAACTTCTTTTCAAAGGCAACCACTGTGAGAGGTTCTAGTTAAAAAGTGCTCAGCTGGGTGTGGTGGCTCATGCCTGTAATCCCAGCACTTTGGGAGGTCTAGGCAGGTGGATCATGAGGTCAGGAGTTCAAGACCAGCCTGGCCAAGATGCTGAAACCTTGTCTCTACTAAAACTACAAAAAATTAGCTGGGCATGGTGGCAGGTGCCTGTAATCCCAGCTACTCAGGAGGCTGAGGCAGAGAATTGCTTGAACCCAGGAGGCGGAGGTTGCAGTGAGCCAAGATCTGCCACTGCACTCCAGCCTGGGTGTCAGAGAGAGACTCCATCTCAATAAGAAAAAAAAAAGTGCTCAACCATCCTAGTCAACCCACAGAAGCATGACAGAAAACAGTATTTTTGTGTTTAGCCATTATTTTTTGTAGTGCAACAAACAACTGGAACAGATTTGTGCACATCAGATATCTATCCATCATAGCAAATGCACTATACCTGTGCTAAAATACAATATACTAGGTAATATAGACATAGACCTGGCCCATCTTTGGCATCCATTTAAGTTTTATTATCCAGGATTCTAACCTACTAATATGGTTTGGCTGTGTCCCCACCCAAATCTCATCTTGAACTGTAACTCCCACAATTCCCATGTGTTGTGGGAGGAAATTGGTGGGAGGTGATTGAATTATGGGAGTGGGTCTTTCCTGTGCTGTTCTCATGAAAGTGAATGAGTTTCGTGAGATCTGATGGAATTCCCCTGCACAATCTCTCTCTCTTTGCCTGCTGCCATCAGTGAAAGATGTGACTTGCTCTTCCTTGCCTTTTGCCATGATTGTGAGGCCTCTGTAGCCATGTGGAACTATAAGTCCTTAAACCTCTTTTTCTTTATAATTTACCCATTCTTGGGTATGTCTTTATCAGCAGTGTGAAAACAGACTAATACACCTACCTTGAATTACAATCATTATCTTTTTGTGTGTGTGTGACATGGAATTCACTCTGTCTCCAAGGCTGCAGTGCGGTCGTATGGTCTCCGCTCACTGCAACCTCTCCCTCCTGGGTTCAAGCGATTCTTCTTCCTCAGCCTCCTGAGTAATTGGGACTACAGGTGCCCACCACCACACCCAGCTAGTTTTTGTATTTTTAGTAGAGACGGGGCTTCACCATATTGACCATTCTGGTCTCAAAATTCTGACCTTGTGATCCACCTGCCTTAGCCTCCCAAAGTGCTGGGATTACAGGCGTAAGCCACCATGCCTGGCCTATAATCATTATCTTAATGGGGATTAAATATTTTGGATTTCTCTATCTAGAACTTTCACAAGCAATTCAGACTGAACTAAGTCATTTACTCTGCCTACTTGGTCATGTGCTTTCATTCCTATATTAACTTCTCAGGTTAATGAAAGGAGAATTTCAGAGTCACGTATTCTCTATAGATCTATCAATCTTTACTTGAACTGTTTTTGGCATCTGATTTCTTTATATTCTCTCAGCAACATCTTCAGTTAAATACCTTCTTGTATTTTACATATATTAATTAAAGTTTATTATCCAGACCTTTTCCTGTGCAATTTACCACTTACCAAATCTTCAATACAGTTCCTCAGATTACTTTTCAAAAGAAAAATGTAATAATGCCATTACTACACTCAGTTGATTCATTGAATTTTTTTTTTTCTTACTCTGTGACAGATCAGGGAAAGAATGCAGACAGATCTCTGGAGGTTCAGAACTTCGGAACTGACTAAGATTCAGAGAGCCAATGCACGTTTTTACATGAGTAAAACCAAACAAAAATTGATACTAATAGGAAATATGTAGTTAGTACTAGTAATGACCACAAAACTGTTCTAAATATCTTACATATATTAACTCATTGAATTCTCACCATAATCTTATGAGATACGTACTACTATTATCCCACTTTATAGGTGAGGGAATTGAAGCACAAAGGTTAATTTGAACTTTTTTTGCATGTCTCTATCCCTTTAAAATATGAACATTTGCTACACATTTGCATTTAATAATACTGTTTTCATAAATGTCATAAAATTTACAGAAGACATGAAGAAAGAGAGAACAACCAGGTTAAGAAATCTAGGTCTGCTTCAGAGTCCTCACATAGTATATAAATATTAAATTGCTCCATTAAGGCATAAGAGTGATCTAGTCAGTACTTCAGTGTTGTCACCAGTAGTAGGAAAGAAATAATAAACACATATTTTCCATTGAAGGAAAAATTATATGGGAGCATCTACTGTAAAACACAAAATAAATAGCATGAAAGCTGTGTCCTAGAATGTAAATTTGTGATATTGGTCAATTTCCATTATCATTAAAATTTTTTTTCATTTTCCAACTGTTAGGTTTGTGTGTTTTTAATGTTTACCATAATTTTATGACGAGTTGATGGGTGCAGCACAGCAACATGGCACAAGTATACATATGTAACAAACCTGCACGTTATGCACATGTACCCTAGAACTTAAAGTATAATAATAAAAAAAAAAAAATTTTATTCTTATCCTATTTTAAATTTTTTCCCACCATGGCCCTCCTCCAACATTATCATTATTTTATGTTTTATTTTTCATTCTTTTTTAATTTTTATTTTAAGTTCAGTGGTACAAGTACAGGTTAGTTACATTGGTAAACTTGTGTCATGGGGGATTGTTGTATAAATTATTTCATCACCCAGGTATTAAGCCTAGTAACCGTTAACTGTTTTTGTTGATATTCTCCCTCCTCCCACCCTCCACCCTCTGAAAGGCCCCAGTGTGGGTTGTTCCCCCTATGTGTCCATGTGTTCTCATCATTTAGCTCCCACTTATAATTGATAATATGTGGTATTTGGTTTTCCGTACCTGTGTTAGTTTGCTAAGGATAATGGCCTCCAGCTCCCTCCATATTCCTGCAAAGGGCATGATCTCATTCTTTCCTGTGGCTACATAGTATTCCGTGGTGTATGTGTACCACATTTTCTTTTCCAGTCTTTCATTGATGGGAATTTAGGTTGATTCTATCTCTTTTCTATTGTAACTTTACTACAATGAATATATGTGTACATGTATCTCTATAATAGAGTAATTTATATTCCTTTGAGTATATGCTCAGTAACAAGATGGCTGTGTAAAATAGTATTTCTGTCTTCAGGTCTTTGGGGAATCTCCACACTGTTTTCCACCATGGCTAAACTAATTTACACTCCCACCAACAGTGTATAAGCATTTCTTTTTCTCCACAAACTCACCAGCATCTATAATTTTTTTGACTTTTTAAAAATAGTCTGAGTGGTGTGAGATATCTCATTGTGGTTTTTGATTCGCATTTCTCTAATGATCTCTTATGATCAGTGATGTTGAGCTTTATTTCACGTGATTGTTGCCCACACGCATGTCTTCTTTTGAAAAGTGTCTGTATGTGTACTCATGGTTATTGTTAAAATGACAGTACTAGCCAAAGTAATTTATAGATACAATGTTATTCCCATTGACATTATTCACAGAACTAGAAACAACTATTTTAAAATTTATATGGAACCAAAAAAGAGCCTGAAGAACCAAGGGAATCAAAAGCAAAAAGAACAAAGCTGGAAGTATCATACTACCTGACTTCAAACTATACTACTGGACTACAATAATCAAAACAGCATGGTACTGTTACAAGAACTGACACATAGACCAATGGAGCAGAATAGAGAACCCAGAAATAAGACCACATACCTACAATAATCTGCTTTTCAAGAAACCTGACCAAAACAAGCAATGGGAAAAGATTCCCTATTCAATTAATAGTTCTGGGATAACTGACTTGCCAAATGCAGAAGATTGAAACTGAACCCCTTCCTTACACCACATACAAAAATTAAGTCAATATGGATTAAATATTTAAATGTAGAACCCAAAACTATAAAATCTCTGAAAGACAACCTAGGCTGTACCATTCAGAATATAGGCATGGGCAATGATTTCCTGACAAATTGCCAAAAGCAATTTCAACAAGAGCAAAAATTGACAGATGTAATGTAATTAAACTTAAGAGCCTGCACAGCAAAATAAACTATCAACAATCAACAGAGTAAAGAGGCAATCTACAGAATGGGAGAAAAATTTTGGAAAGTCTGCATCCAAAAAGGTAATGCCCAGTATCTATAAAGAGCATAAACAAATTTACAAGAAACAACCCCAAAAAACGTGGGCAAAGGACATGAACAGTCACTTTTTAAAAGAAGACATGCATTTAATTTCTTAAAGCATTGTATTTTTATCTTGCCATTGTTTGTTTTCTGTTCCTTATTTTTGTGGTTTCTTCTCTTCTGGTTAATTCTTTTGATAACAACAGTAGTCCTTCAGAAAGAAGAACTTGGTAGTTATGTACCTTTTCTTTGCCCTATGTATATCTCTCTGTCTGTCTAAAAAGTTGTTTTCTGAGTTACACTCTTACCAGAAAGCCTGAGCACGTTTTATGTCAATTGGTATTATTTGCATTTATGAATGAATGAATGAATGGTTCATTATCACACTAGGGCCCCCAACATTTGGAAAATAAAAAAGAATATATATAAGGTACCACATCCACACTAAGTAATATAATTGCTGCTCCTCCATACAACATGCTCTTTGTCTTCCCTCCACTACACACACACACACACACACACACACACACCCCTCTCTGCCAGGGAATAAACACTTGTGTTCCTATGTTCTGCACACAGAAAGACAGTTTTTACCTAGTTGGTCTGCAATGGCACTTCTTATTCATTCTCAAGGATAATATTTGTTGTTTTGGGTCCAGAGTCTCTCACTGTTTTTCCAGCTGGACTTGAAAATTAGTCTGCCTTTTTGCAACCCTCTGCTGTATATTTCGTCAACATAACCCTGTCCAATTTTTTTCTGAATCATTTTCAAGTCTTTCAACAAGTGAGACCAATGGCAACCTTTTTTATTCTGTTGTAAGTTTATATCTTTTATTCATTTTCATTTTCATTTCAGTGAAACGAGATTTGGGACATGCATATATGTCATGTTTAATCACAATTTTCATCATCTTCATATCTTCTTCATAATTAAGTATACATTTAATTGGACATAATACCTTGGTCTCTTCATATCATAATACTTGATTTTAGTTTTTGCTCTATTTTAAAAATTTCACATTTTTAAAAATCCTGGTGGTATTTTTTTCTTCTTCGATTGTTTATTTAACATTGTTTTGATCTTATTAAGTACTCTAAAGTAACAGAAAGCCATTAAAGTTTATCGAATTTTACTGAGTAATACATCATCAGTCTCCTCAAAAGGCAGAAAGGACAGAGATTAGGTACTAGTTACTTTCCAGAAATAATCTTATGAGCTGACATTTATTGCCAGGACAGCTGGTATTGTCTAGTTCCTTATGTCAGGACTAATTTAGCATTTATGTGGCACTTTACATTTTCAAAGTGCTCTTCAATCATTAATAAAACATTTCCCTCGATGTTCCTGTCAGAGAGGTCAATATAACTACCAGTAACTAGGACCACTTAATAATAAAATAGTGAAAGACTTACCATAATCCTTTTTTTTTGTCATGGTGTTAATTTTCAAGCATGTAAAATTTGGGCATTTGTTAAAATCCATTAGCCACGTTGCATTACTTTCCATGAATTTAGATAAGGGTGAGTTACCATAAATAACATTGTGAAAAGTTTAAGAATTATAACTTTGATTTCAATTGCAGGCTGCAGTCAATGAAATCTACAAATAAACATATAGCAAATTCTCTTGGGACTCAGGGCTATTCTATTAATGCAGAGACTAGAGAATTCTAGAATTTTTAATGTTAGCAATATTTTGCCCAGAATTAAATAATGTAATACATATTGACTAGGGCCTAAAATCATATTTATGAAAGATTACTGGCTCTCATGTCAGCTTAAGGTAAACATAAAGCAGTATTTTTGCAAATATCTGAGTATGAACAGCAGGCAATATTCCCAAATGTTGGTGAACTAAGACACATCTGGAAAACATTATGGTTTGTGGTAAGTTACCACACAATACAATTACTATACAATTATTGTCAGTTCACACTTGGTTTCTCTCTCTCTCTGTGTATGTGTGTGTGTGTGTATGTGTGTGTGTATGTGTGTGTGATTAGTAGTGTCCTTGTGAAGTTTCCTTTACTCTGGCCTCATAAGAATACATTGGAAGTACACCCTGTTTTCTTCCTCTCTGAAGTTATCTTGACTTATTATTTGTTTTTGCTTTTGTTTTAATTTAAAAGGGTGTCAATAATAACATCTATTTCTTATTGCCAAATAGAAATAAAACTATTGAGAAATATTTTTATTATCCTGTAATACTTTTTTTGAGAAATTTGTCCATTTCATTCACGATGTCAATTTTCTTACGAAAAAGTTTTATATTCTCGCCCGCTTATTTTTCTAATATTTTTATTTTTATAGTTTTTTACTTTTTCATTCATTATATTGGTACTTTACTACATTAATTTTGTTTGTATCAGTCTTATGAGTGCATTGTCATTATAGAATAGTTTGAATTTCCTAGAATCATATATAAAGAGGGCCATATCTTACATACTCTTTTGTGTCTGGCTTCTTGCACTCTACATTATGATTCTGAGATCCATTCATGAAGTTGTATTTACGCATAGATTGTTTTGTTGTTGTTGTTGTTGTTTTGTTTGTTTGGGACAGTGTTCACTCTTTCACGCAGGCTGGAGTGGAGTGGCGCAATCTCAACTCATTGCAACCTCTACCTCCTGGGTTCATGCGATTCTCCTGCCTCAGCCTCCTGAGTAGTTGGGATTCCAGGCACCCACTGCCATGCCGGACTAATTTTTGTATTTTTAGTAGAGACGGGGTATTGCCATGTTACTCAGGCTGGTCTCGAACTCCTGACCTCAGGTGATTGGCCTGCCTCGGCTTCTCAAAGTGCTGGGATTACAGGCGTGAGCCACCGCGCCCAGCCTAGAGTTTTTTTTTTTTTTTTTTTTGAATAGTGTTCCATTGTATGTATATATCTCATTCTGTATATACATTTACCTGTGGATGGATGTTGGAGTTTCTTCCAATTTTGTGATTGTTAATAAAACAATCTAAATAATTTTACAAATAAAACCATGCAAGTCTTTGTGTGAGGCATATGTTTTTATTTCTCTTATGTGAATACATTGAGGTCGGGTGCTTTGGATCACACCTGTAATCCCAGCACTAGGGGAGGCTGAGGTGGGTGGATCACTTGAGGTCAGGAAAGAGACCAGCCTGGGCAACATGGTGAAACTTTATCTCTACTAAAAATACAAAAATTAGCCAGGCTTGGTGGCACATGCCTGTAATTCCAGCTCTTCGGGAGGCGGAGGCGCCAGAATCTCTTGAACCAGGGAAGCAGAGTTTGTAGCGAGCTGAGATTGAGACACTGCACTCCAGCCTGGGTGACAGCATGAGAGTCAGTCTCGAAACAAACAATACACACACAAAACAAACAAACAAACAAAAAAAACCTCATAAATATATTGGAGTGGAATAGCTGAAATAGCTGGGTCCTATAGTTAGTGTTTATCTCTCAATTGATATTTCATTTCTTAGATTTTCAGGTATATTTTATTGTATTATTACATAGCTGTTTATGTGAGAGAATGACTATATATACTTAACTTTTCATAGTTTATTTGGAATCAATAATCCCACTCACATAAGATCTAGAAATTTTAGATAGTTTCTTCTAATTATTGTCTTTCATCCATGCTTGTTGTATGAATTAACTCTGTATGCAGTGCAACTCCCATAAGACAATACTCATAAATAATCAAAAGGAAACAATGTATTTTATATTTACTCACACATATACCATTTCTGGTACTCTTCATGTTTTTCTAATGTCATTTTTCTTCTTCATAAAGAACTTCTTCTAGAATTGTTTGGTCTGCTGGTAACAATTGCTTATAGTTGTGTTTTATTAAAAACCTTTTTCATTTTTCCTTTATTTTTGAGAAATATTTGGATAATACAGATAAAATTCTGTTTGGATATTTTTTAAATTTATTTTTAATTGTTTTCTGCCCTCTATTATTTCTGATAAGAAGTCTTTAACCACTGAAAATTTATTTCCCTATTTATAACATATTATTTCTGTTTGGCACTTAGAAGTTTTAAAATAAACTGCTGTTTTCAGTTATTTGACTATGACAATGCCATAATCACTTTTAAAATTCTGTTTAGTTTTGATGGATTTCTTAAGACTGCAGATAAATCCAAACTTACTATCTTTCTCATTTCCATTCCATTATTAAGCACATTAAAAATTTTTTACTTCACAGTTTTTACTTTTATGTGTAAAATGTTTAATTTAAAAGAAATAACCATTTACATGTTGGGATTTCCCATACTTTTATGGATTATAAGTATTATTGATTGATTGATTATATTTGCATATCTGTAACAAGTATTTATCATGTGTTTCTTGGATTGTATATTATTATTCTGTGTTTATTTCATTTATATATATATAAACACATATTTCTATTTTGTATTATATATATGGTAGTTTCCCTACCCAATCATGGTTTTCTTTTCTGCAGTTTCAGTTACTCATCAATAGAGGACCAAATATATTAAATGAACAATAGATATTTTGACAGAGAGAGAGAGAAAGTGAGAAAGAGACCATATTCTCACAACTTTTATTACAGTATATTGCTATAATTGTATTTGTGCCTAATTTACAAAGTAAACTTTATCGTAAGTACTTATGTACAGGAAAAAATGTACTATCCACCCTTAGTACCCAGTATCCAGGCTGGTGTCAAACTTCAGATCTCATGATCCGCCCATCTAGGCCTCCCAAAGTGCTGGGATTAGAGGCATGAGCCACAGCGCCCACCCAGTGCATGTTTTATATAATGGCCAAGTGGGAATTTTTCTTGTGCAAGAAAGAACCTTCGTGTAGTGGATCATGGTAGAATCTAGTGAGGCGGTAACTGTGGAGGTCAGTGTCATCAATGGCTTTTCGTAATGCTAGAGAAGTAAGTCAGATCATGATGTCTCTGGCAGACAATTTTTTGTTATTTTTGTAAAAAGCTTGAAATCCATAATAACACAATAGGTTAAAAATAAGTTACATTCTAGAAAAAACTTCCATATGTGTATGAGTGTGTAGGAAATATAATGTGCACTGAAAAAGTACTTACATATATGATAGCTGCTATACTCATTTTTTTCTCAATTTATTTTTGCCAGTTGTTTTGGCTTTTGTTTTTTTAACTTTTTTTTTATGCTGATACAGGGGATCTAATTGGATTTCTTCACAATTTGGGGAAAATGTGATGAACAATTTTAAAGATTTGTTCTTAGTGGCTTTGTTTTATGACAGCGTGAATTACATTTTTAAAAACTTACGTTTGCTTCTTCTTCTTGAAGGTTACAAAAGAGAGACCAGTTGGCTTTTCCAGCTGTCTGATTCATAGTGATGATAGCTCATATTAGTTTAATAGTATTGGCAACGTGTCACATCATCTACCTCAATTTTAGCAGGAAGAGCTGGCAGGACTTGGTTTAAATGATAACTACAGGTTTCTGGCATAATGAAAAGCAGATATAACTTTCTTTGTTAAAAATCTACTCAAAATACCACTTTATTCTCATGTGTTTCATTTTTTGTTGTTGTTGACCCGTAATAGTTGTATGTATTTATGGGATACAGAGATATATTACGATATATCAATGCAATATTTAAAGATCATATCAGGGTAATTAGAAAATCTATAACTTCAAACATTTATTATTTTGTGTGGGCTGGGAACATATAAAATTTTCTGTTTTAGTTTTTAAACCTAAACAATAAATTATGGTTAACTATATTCAACCCACAATGTTATAGAACATTAGAACTTACTCCTCCTATCTAGCTGTAATTTTGTATTTGCTTACCAGCCTCTCTCTATCCTCCCCTCCTCACTACCTTTCTCATCCTCCATAGACATAATTCTACTCTCCACTTTTGTGAAACAAAATCTTCTTTTAGTCTCCACATGTAAGAGTGAACGTGTGGCATTTATTTTTCTGTGCCTGACTTAGTTTGCTTTATACAGTGTTTCTTGTTTTAATTCAAGAAAAACCAATCGGCTTAGCAGGGTCTTCAAACCTCTACATTGAATAGGCTTATTTCAACCCCGAGAAAATCTTCCTCACTGGCCATTTGCTTTGCGTGTGTGTGTGTGTGTGTGTGCAACAGAGTTTTGCTCTGTCTCCCAGGCTGGAGTGCAGTGGCGCAATCTTGGATCTCTGCAACCTCAGCCTGCAGGGTTGAAGCGATTCTCCTGCCTCAGCCTCACGAGTAGCTGGAACTACAGAGGCCCACCACTACTCCCAGCTAATTTTTGTAATTATTTATTTTTATGTATTTATTTATTTTTAGTAAAGACAGGGTTTCACCATCTTGCCCAGTCTCGTCTCGAACTCTTGACCTTGTGATCCACCCCCCTCGGCCTCTCAAAGTGTTGGGATTATAGGCATGAGCCACTGCGCCCGGCCCTCACTAGCCATTTTCTAGCTCCAATAAAATGCTCCTTGTGTGTTGATACAACCAACTTTATTTCCTTTTTGGGTCCTTTATTCCTATTATGTTTTTGACTGGAAATTTCTTCCCTCATGTCTCTGCTTACCTGGCTTTGGATGATGTAACGTAAAGGCTATAGCACTGACATGGCATGAGACTATTCTTGTACCTCATGAATTTGACACCTAGAGATAGGATCATTTGTAATATTCCCTCTTCTACTTCGCACTTTTTTTTCCAAATAATCATGGGATGAAAAGAATAATAATAGCAGCTATTAAAGAAAATGTAGAAAATGAACACTGTCTTTACTGAACTCCATATCTATAATCAAGTAAGAAAATAAATTAGAAATTAAATAAAGAATAAAATAATGATGTATATATAATGAAAGAAAAATGAGAAATTGATAAGTATACATTTTACTTACAGTGATAACATTTCTCAAAATAAATAAAAACAATATGAAAATATGTTTATAAAATAATAAACTCTGCAAAGCTTACAGAATGATTTCCACATATATTGACAGCTCTGGAGTAAAACAAATTCTGTTTCTTCATGTTTATGAACACGGAACTATTATTGCTTCTTTTAAAATCACTACCTATACTAGATTATTGGACTACATGGCTTAAGAACAGGAACTGCAACTAATCGAAATAAACTGAAAAAATTGCAAAATGTTACAAACTTACAACAAAGATCTTTAGCTGAAACTGAGGCTTTTGGAGGGAGAGGTTTATAACTGGGAGTTCTTCAGATCAATTGTCATGTATATTACAATATTTATTAAAATACCATTTAAATGTGTTAATACAATTTACATTTGCAAAATATTCCTAAAATCAACATAATGAGCAATTGTTTAAAAACCCTCAATAAACTAAGCATTAAATGACGATGCCTCAGTTTGACAACTACCTATGACACACCCACAACCAACATCATACTGAATGGGCAAAAGCTGGAAGCATTCCCATTAAGAACAGGAAGAAGACAAGGATGCCCACTCTCACCACTCCTATTCAACGTAGTACTGGAAGTCCTAGCAGATCAATCAGGAAAGGTAAAGAAATATGTGGAACTGAAATAGAAAAACAGTAGAATTATCTTTCTGAAGAGGATATGATTATATACGTAGTAAACCCTGAAGACTCTGGCAATGGGCTCCTAGAACAGACAACTTCAGTAAAGTTGCAGAATACAAAATCACTGTACAAAAATCAGCAGCATATCTGTATACCAATAATGGTCAAGCTGAGAGCCAAATCAAGAATGCAGTCTCTCTTTACCAATTTGGATGCCCTTTCTTTCTTTCTCTTGTCTGATTGCTCTGGCTAGGACTTCCAGTACTATGTTGGAGATAAGAGGTGAGAGTGGGCATCCTTGTCTTGTCCCAGTTCTCAGAGGAAATGGTTTCAACTTTTCCCCATTCAGTATTATCTTGTCTGTGCATTTGTCATAGAGGGTTTTTATTACATTGAGGTATGTCTCTTGTACAAATTGAGTCAGTGTTTACTGTTTGGGTGATGGGTGCACCAAAATCTCACAAATCACCACTAAAGAACTAAGAAAACAACACCTGTTCCCCAATAACTTACAGAAATTAAAAAAATAAAAACATTGCAATCCCATTTACAATAACCACACACAAAAATAAAATACCTAGGAATATGTCTAATCAGGGGAGTGAGAAATCTCTACAAGGAATATTCAAAACACTGTTGAAATAAATCATAGATGACACAAACAAATGGAACAACATTTTATGCTCATGGATTAAAAGAATCAATATTGTTGGCCAGGCGTGGTGGCTCACACCTGTAATCGCAACATTTTGGGAGGCCAAGGTGGGTGGATCACGAGGTCAGGAAATCGAGACCATCCTGGCTAACATGGTGAAACCCGTCTCTACTGAAAATAAAAAAGATTTAGCCAAGTGTGGTGGGGGATGTCTGTCGTCCCAGCTACTCAGGAGACTGAGGCAGGAGAATGGCCTGAACTGGGGAGGTGGAGCTTGCAGTGAGCCGAGACCATGCCCCTGCACTCCAGCCTGGACGACAGAGTGAGACTCCATCTCAAAAAAAAAAAAAAAAACAAAAAACAAAACATTCAATATTGTTAAAATGACCATACTACCCAAAGAAATCTATAGATTCAATGTGATTTTTATCAAACTGCCAAATCATATTTCACAGAATTAGACAAAACTATTGTAAAATTCATATATAAATAAAAAAGTGCCTGAATAACCAAAGCAATTCAAGGCAGAAAGAACAAAGCTGGAGGCATTACACTACCCAATTTCAAAGTACACTACAATGCTACAGTAATCAAAGCAGCATGATATTGCTACAAAAATAGACACATAGGCTGATGGAACAGAATAGAGCTTCCAGAAATAAAGTCATATACCTATAATCATCTGATCTTTGGACAAAGTCAACAAAAATAAGCAATGAAGAAAAAATTCCCTGTTCTATAAATGGTGCTGTGATACTGACTAGCCATATGCAGAAGAATTAACTGGACCCCTCAATTGTACCGTATACAAAAATTAACTTAATATGAATGAAAGCTATAATGGTAAGACCTAAAATCATAAAAATCCTAGAAGATAACATGGGAAATACCATTGGCCTTGCAAAACATAAATAATTCCATGAAAAAGGGGCAAAGGACCTGAACAGAAAATTTGCAAAAAAAAACAAAAAAGACATACAAGCAGCCAAGAAACATATGAAAAAATGCTTCACATTCTTAATCATCAAACAAATACAAATCAAAAACACAGGGAGATGCCATCTCATACCAATCAGAATGGCTCCTATCATAAAGACCAAAAAATAACAGATGTTTGCAATGCTGCAGAAAAATGGAAATGCTCATACACTGTTGGTGGGAATGTAAATTAGTTCAACCACTGTGAAAAGCATTTTGCAGATTCCCAAAATAAGTGAAAAATAGAACTATCATTTGACCCAGCATTGTCATTACTGGGTATGCACCCAAAGGAAAATAAGTCATTCTACCCAAAAGAAATATAAATTGTGTTCATCACCACACTGTTTATAATAGCAGACTGAATCCACTGAGGTGCTCATCGGGGATGGTTTGGATAAAGAAAATGTGGTATATATAAACTACGGAATACTACACACCCATTAAAAAGTAACTAAATTATGTCTTTGCAACAACATGGATGCAACTGGAGGCCATTATCCTAAGCAAATAAACACAGCAACAGAGAGCCAAAAATAGTGTGTTCTCACTTAGATGTGGGAGCTAAATACTGGGTAGACATGGACATAAAGGTGGGAATAGACACTGAAAACTACAAGGGGAGAAAGGAAAATGGATTAGGATTGAGAAACTACCCATTGTGTACTAAGCTTACTATCTGTGTGACGGAATCAATGATACTGCAGACCTCAGCATCACACAGCATACCCATGTAACAAACCTGCATATGTAGCACCTGAATCTAAAATACAAGTTAAAATTAAAAAATTTATACAGACAATGCATCTCCTTAGTTTCTGCACCCAGATGAAGATTGTTCTGATTATCCAACCTTTGTCTTATTACCTTAGCTTTGTTATGCTATTGAGTTAGATGACTCCTTCAATCCAAGCTCTATCATTTACAAAAATATGACTTTGGGAAAGTCACTTTTAGCTTAACACATTAACTTTCCATAAATGTAGAAAATTTTATCTCATATGGTTAGAGTGAGAAATAAATTAGTATTAGATACATAAATTAGTTATAAATACATACATATATACATATACACGTACCTTTGAATTTATATCACATATGCATTAAATGTGGTATACACACAAACACATACACAGATATTTTGGACTGATTGACAAAACTATATCTAATAGTTATAATTTTTAATCACTGTACTAATGATATCCTATTATTTCCTTCTATTTTTAGTCAACCTATAATAATATATGATGATTAAACACATTTATGGGATGCAGAGTAATATTTCAGTACTGGAATATTTCAATTTCTCATTACAGTTTCAATTTGTGTTTCCCTCCTGATTAGTGATGCAGAGTATTTTTTATAATATGTTGGCCACTTATATGTCTTTTTTCGAGAAATGTCTATTCAGATCCTTTGCTGACTTATTACTATTATTTGATTTCTTTGCTATTCAGTTATTTGAATTCCTGGTATATTCTAAATATTTGTCCCTTGTCAGATGAATAGTTTACAAATATTTCTTCTCATTTTACAGATTGTCTCTTCACTTTGTCAGTTTTTCCCTGTATTAGTCTATTTTCCACTGCTGATAAATATAGACCTGAGATTGGGCAATTTACAAAAACAACAACAACAACAATGAAAGAGGTATATTGAACTTACAATTCCACGTGGCTGGGGAGACCTCACAATCATGGAGGAAGGTAAAAGGCAAGGAGGAGCAAGTCACATCTTACATGGATGGTGGCAGGGGAAGAAAGAACTTGTGCAGGGAAATTCCCCCTTATAGAACCATCAGATTCTGTGAGACTTATTCACTGTCATGAGAACAGCATGGGAAAGACCAGCCCCCATGATTCAATTATCTCCTACCAAGTCCCTCCCACAACACCTCCTTCCCACAACATGTGAAAATTCTAGATGAAATTTGGATTCGGACACAGCCAAATCATATAATTCTACCCCGGCCCCTCCCAAATCTCATGTCCTCACATTTCAAAACCAATCATGCTTTCCCACCATTCCCCCAAAGTCTTAACTCATTTCAGCGTTAACTCAAAAGTCCGCAGTCCAAAGTCTCATTTGAGACAAGGCAAATCTCCTCTGACTATTAGCCTGTAAAATGAAAAGCACATCAGTTGCTTCCTAGATACAATGGGGGTACAGTCGTTGGGTAAATACAGTCATTCCAAATGCGAGAAATGGGCAAAAATAAAGGGGCTTCAGGCCCCATGCAAGTCAGAAATCTAGTAGGACAGTCAAATGTTAAAACTTCAAAATGATTTATTTTGACTCCCATGTCTCACATAAACATCACACTGATGCAAGAGGTGGGTTCCCATGGTCTTGGGCAACTCCACCCCTGTGGCTTTGCAGGATACAGCCTCCCTCCCAGCTGCTTTTACAGGCTTGTGTTGAGTTTCTGTAGCTTTCCCAGGCTCACAGTGCAAGCTGTAGGTGGATCTACCATTCTGGGGTCTGGAGGATGGTGGCCCTCCTCACAGCTCCACTAGGCAGTGCCCCAGTAGGGTCTCTGTGTGAGGGCTCTGACCCACATTTCCCTTCCGCACTACACTAACAAAGGTTTTCCATGTCTGTCCCGTCACTGCAGCAAACTTCTGCCTGGACATCCAGGGGTTTCCATACATCCTCTGAAATCTAGACAGGGGTTGCCAAACCCCAATTCTTGAATTCTGTGCACTGGCAGACTCAACACCACATGGAAGCTGCCAAAGCTTGAGATTTGCAGCCTCTGAAGTCACGGCCCAAGCTCTACATTAGCACCTTTCAGTCAGAGCTGGAGCGGCTGGGACGCAGAGCACCAAGTCCCTCGGCTGCACACAACCCAGGGACCCTGGGCCCAGCCCACAAAACCACTTTTATGTACTAGGCCTCAGGGCCTGTGATTGGAGGGCCTGCAATGTAAACCTCCGACATACCCGGAGACATTTTCTCCACTGTCTTGGAGATTAACATTCAGCTCCTCGTTATTTTTGCAAATTTCTGCAGTAGGCTTGAATTTCTCCTCAGAAAATGAGATTTTCTTTCTATTGCATTGTCAGGCTGCAAATTTACCAAACTCTCACGCTCTGCTTCACTTATGAACCTGAATACCTTTAATAGCACCAAAGTCACCTCTTGAATGCTTTACTGCTTAGAAACTTCTTCCACCAGATACCCTAAATCATCTCTCTCAAGTTTAAAGTTCCACCAATCTCTAAGGCAGGGACAAAATGTCACCAGTCTCTTTGCTGAAACATAACAAGTGTCAACTTTGCTACAGTTCGCAACAAGTTCCTCATCTTCATCTGAGACCACCTCAGCCTGGATTTCGTTGTCCATATCATTATCAGCCCTTTGCTCAAAGCCATTCAACAAGTGTCTATGGAGTTCCAAACTTCCCCACATTTTGCTGTCTTCTTCTGAGCCCTACAAACTGTTCCAACCTCTCCCTGTTTCCCAGTTTCAAAGTCACTTCCACATTTTCAAGTATCTTTCCAGACACACCCCACTCTACTGGTTTTACTCTACCAGTTGAATTTACAGTATTAGTCCATTTTCATGCTGCTGAAAGACATACCCGAAACTGGGTAATTTACCAAAAAAAAAAAAAAAAAAAAGAGGTTTATTGGACTTACAGTTCCACATGACTGGGGAAGCCTCACAATCATGGCAGAAGGTGAAAGGCAAGCAGAAGAAAATCACATCTTACATGGATAGCAACAGGCAGAGAGAGAGCTGGTACAGAGGAACTCCCCCTTATATAACCACCAGATCTCGGGAGACTTATTCACTATTACAATAACAACATGGGAAAGACCTGCCTCTATGATTCAATTACCTCCCACCAGGTCCCTCCCACAACATGTGGGAATTCAAGATGGGATGTGGGTGGGCACAGAGCCAAACCATATCATTTCCTTTGCTGAGTAAAAGCTTTTTAATTCAAGGTAGTCTCAATTTTCTATTTTTTATTGCCTGTTATTTTATATCATTACATCGTTATATATCACTATGATATATTAATCATTATATATTTATTTTATCTTGTTCTTTTCAGCACATGCATATAAAAGCCATCCTCAGCAGTCCCAAACTCTTCCTTTTACTCTCTAAAATAATGCTTGGCAAATAGTTGAAGGTCAGTAAGGGGTACAGGAATTCATATTTACCTATATAATTATATATGAATATGTACAATAGATACATGATATGTCATCAAAATATTAATGGAAAATGTATGTTATGTTTAAAAATCTATGCATGACTTTCAACTTTTTTGACACTAAATTATATTAATTTATTACGTCTCAACAGAATCTAGTTTCAGGCACTAAAATGGAAAAGACATCAGTTTGAAAAAAAACCCTATTAGAGCAACATGAATTGTGTTAAATTGAAGGAATGACAAAAATCAAACTTATTGTGAAGATTGAGGGGACGAACGGTGAAATCATTGATGCTTTGTGCAAAGTTTTTAGGGAAAGTACTTAACAGAAACCAACAGTTTACAAATAGACAACTTATTTTAAGACAGGATGTTGAAGATAAATTCCACAGCGGCAGATAATTTGTATCAATTTTCAAGGAAAATAATAATATTGTTTGTGACCTAATCGAAAAGGAATGGTGATTAACAATGGAAACAATAGCCAGCATTATAGTTATGTCAATTGGTTCAGCTTACACAATTGTGACTGAAAAATTAAAGTTGAACAAACTTGCTATTCAATGTTGTGCCCATTTCAGCTTCAGAAAAAAAAAGCAGAGCTTTCAACAAAAGTTTTAAACAAGTGAGATTAAGATTCTGAAGCGATTTTTCAAAGAAGTGCAAGGAGGGATGAAACAGTATGATTCTGAAGAGAAAGCACATCCAAAGCAATGGCTGCCAAGAGGTGGAAGTGGTGCAGTTAAAGTAAATGAGGATTGGTCAAGAGCATAGCTCATGGCAGCAGTTTTTTGGGACACTCAAAGCATTTCGTTTGTTGACCTGCTGGAGCTCCAGAGAACAATAATATCTGCTTATGATAAAAGTGTTTTGAGAATGTTAACCAACGATTTAGCAAGAAAACAACCAGGAAAGTTTTACCACAGAGTCTTTTCCACCATGACAATGCTCTTGCTCATTCCTCTCCTCAAACAAGGGCAGTTTTTTTTAGAGTTTTGATGAAAAATAATAGGCGTCCACCTTCCAGGCCTGATTTGCCTCCTTCTGACTTTTTTTTGTTTGTTTCCTAATCTTAAAATCATTATATGAAGACCACCCATTTTCCTTAAGTTAATAGTGTAAAAAAGACTATATTTACATGTTTAAATTCCCAGGACTCTCAGGCCTTTTGGTATGGACTAAAGAACAGGTATCACCACTTACCAAAGTGTCTTGAACTTGAAGGAATTTATTTGAAAAATAACATTTTTTAATTTTAATTCCCTTTTCCACAGACTTTTTAAGGTCCCTTCATGTGTGTGTCTTTCACTGTATTTAGAGGAGCAGGAAAATTACATGATTATGCAAATTTTTGAGGCAATAATGATCCCATTTATTGCTGTGGGAAATATTTAAAAAGGATCTAGTTTTAGACAAGAATGAGAGTTTCATTTTAGATGTAGCTTGTTAAATATTATAAAGGACAGGATTGATATGATATCAGAGATGTAGAGATAAACTAGGCATAAGTGGTGCCACATTATTTAAAGGGAAAATAATTGTGAGGAAGTAAGATATCAACTGTATGTCAAATTGAAGAGAATTCCTATTAAAAGTTCCATTTCAGTTAGCAACATAGCAATTTTAGCAAAATAGTGATGATGTGGTTTGGCTCTGTTTCCCCACCCAAATCTCATCATGAATTATAATCTCCCTGTGTTGAGAGAGGTATGTGGTGGGAGGTGACTGGATTACGGGGACAGTTTCCCTATGGTATTCTCATGAGAGTGAATGAATTCTCACGAGATCAGATGGTCTTAAAAGTGTGGCAATTCCCCTTTGCTTAAGCTCTCTCTCTCCTGACAACTTGGGGAGAAGGTGCCTGCTTCCCGTTCATCTTTCACCATGATTGTAAATTTCCTGGGGCTTCCTCACCTATGTGGAACTGTGAGTCAATGAAACCTCTTTTTTAAATAAATTATCCAGTTTCAGTTTGAAAATGGAATAATACAAATGATGATGGAGTTTTAAGTGTAGAAGTCAGCTGAGAAAGTATAAAAGAATAATTGATAGGTTAGGATATAGAAGCTGTTTTTAAAAAACATTTTCTAGAATTGTAACAGAGAGTCAATGACAAAGATCATAGCTGGGGAGGGATTTTTAATACTATTTTTGTTTTGTGTTTTATTATTTTTATTATTTAGATATATGTTATTTTTAATTGACACATAATAATTGAATATATTTATGGGTTACTGTGTGATTCTTCCATACAGGTATACAATACATAATGATCACATCAGGGTAATTCATATATATCACCATAAACATTTATAATTTATTTGTGATGAGAACATTCAAAACCCCTCATCTAGCTACTTTGAAATATATTTTTGTTTTGTTTTATTTAAAATATATTAAAATATATTTTAATACATTATTGTTCACCATATTCAATCTATTGTAAACATCAAAACTTATTCCCTCTAACTATAATTTTGTCCCAATTGACCAACTAGCCCCTCCACTGCTCTTCAGCCCTGATAACCCCTATTCTACTCTTTACTTCTATAATAACCTTCTATAAGGTCATTTTTTTGATATTGCACATATCAGTGAGATCATGAAGAATTTGTTCTTCTGTGCTTTGCTTATTTCATTTGATATAGTATCCCTATCTTGTCACAAATGACAAGATTTCATTCTTTTTATGGGTGAATAGTATTCAATGGTGTATATATAGTACATTTTTTAAATGTGTTCATCCATTCATGGGCACCTTTGTTGATTCTATATTTTAGCTACTGTGAATAGTGTTGAAATAAACATGGAAGTACTGATATCTCCTTGACATACTCATTGCCTTTTTTTGAGTGTATACCCTGTAGGGAACTTGCTTGATCATATGGTAGTTTTATTTTTAATTTTTGAGGAACTTCTGTATTGCTGAGCATAATGGCTGTGCTAACTTAATTCCCACCAAGAATGTGTAAGAGTTCTCCTGTCTCCACAATCTTACCACCAATTTTTTATTTTTTGTCTTTTTGATAATATTTATTCTAACTGAGGTGAGCTATATTGTGATTTTGATTTGCATTTTCCTGATGATTAGTGATGCTGAATATATTGCATATTTTTATATACCTGTTGTCCGTTTGTATGGTTTCCTTGATAAATGTCTATTAGGTGTTTTGTCCATTATTTAATCAAATTATTCAATTTAAAAAAAATTACTATCGAATTGTTTGAATTTCTTATATATTCTGGGTTTTCACATTTGGAAAGATGCGTAGGTTCAATTATGCAAATTGCCTTGAAATTCTTGATAGTTTTCTTTGCTGTGTAGAAGGTTTTTAGTTGTATGTAATTCTATTTGCCTATTTTGGTTTTAGTTGCCTGTTTTTTTTGTTTTTGTTTTTGTTTTTGAGTTCTTATTCACAAAATCATTGACCAGGCAAATGTCATAAAAGCATTTCCATTTTTATGTGGAATTGGTATTAGTTAACTAAAAGTTTTGATAGAATTCAGCAGTGAAACGATTGGTTCTATGTTTTCTTCTGAGCAATGTCATAGTATGGGGTCTTGCATTTAATTATTGAATTCATTTTAGTTGACTTTTGTAAACAAAGAGAGGGGCCTAGTTTTATTGTTCTGCATGTATTGAGTTTCCCAGAACCATTAAATACACTGTCATTTCCCAAGTATGTGTTCTTAATGCCTTTTTCAAAAATCAGAGTTGAATATAAATCTGTAAATTTAGTGCTGGTATCTCTATTCTGTTCCATTGGTCTATGTGTGTATTTTTATGCCAGTACCATGCTGTTTGGGTTACTATTGTTTTGTAATATATTTTGAAGTCAGATAATGTTATGCTTCTAGCTTTGTTCTTTCTGTTTAAGACTGTCTGTGCCATTCAGGTTCTTCTGTGTTTTCATACATAATTTAGGATTTTTAAAAATTATTTTAATTTTTAAATGTCAGTGGTATTTTGATAAGGATTGCATTGAATCTGTATAGAGCTTTGTGTAGTACAAACATTTTTACAATATTAATTTCCCCAATTTGTGAACATGAAAGATATTTTTAATTATTTGTGTCCTCCTCAATTTGACTCAAAGGTATTTTATAGTTTTTGCTGTAGATATCTTTCATATGGTTTGCTAGTGGCATGAAGAAATGCTACTGAATTTTTATGTGGAATTGGTATTAGTTAACTAAAAGTTTTGCTAGAATTCAGCAGTGAAACGATTGGTTCTTGAGCTTTTGTATGATGGGAAACTTTTTCTTACTGATTAAATGTGGTGCATTTAATTAAAAAATAACTTTTTGCTATTCATCATAGGTCTGTACAAATTTTCTTCTTCTGAAGGATTCAATTTTGGTAGATTTTCAGTGTCCAGGAATTAATCCATTTGTTCCAAATTGTCATATTTTTTAGAATATATGTGTTTATCATCGTCTCCAATGATACTAGTATCAGTTGTAATGTCTCATTTTTTTTTCATTTCTTATAGTATTTATTTATTTATTTTTGGTTTTGGTTAGTCAGGCTAATGATTTATAGGTTCTATTTATATTTTCAAAAAACCAACTCTTCATTTTTTAAATTTTTCTGGATTTTTTTTAATGTCTATTTCATTTATTTCTACTCTTATCTTCAGTATATACTTTATTCCACTAATTTTGGGTTTGGTTTGGTTTTTCTTATTTTAGTAGTTCCCGCAACTGCAATATCTTTAGTTTTTTTATCTCAGTGTTTATGGCTATAAACAACCCTCTAAGAAATGCTTTATCTTTATCCTATATGTTTGGATATGTGTTTCTATTTTCATTTGTCTCAAAAATTTCTTAATATTGTTTTTATCTTTTTATCAACTCATTAGTTGATTAGTTCAAGAACATAATGTTTAATTTCCATTTATTTGTACATTTTAAAGAATTTTGCTGTTATTGATTTTTGGTTTTATTCTATCTGTGTCAGAAATTATATTTGATATAATTTTTATTTTAAAAATATTTTAAAATTTGTCTTGTGGACTAACACATGATCTATCCTAGAGAATGCCCATGTGAGGTTGAGAAGAATGTGTGTTCTGCCACTGTTGGTTGGAATGTTCTGTAAATGTTTTTTAGGTCCATTTGGTCTAGAGTGTGGTTTAGCTCTTTTCTGTCTGGATGATCTATCTATTGCTGAAAGTGAGATGTCAAAGTCCTATCTCTCCCCTTGGGACTATTAAAATTTGCTTTATGTATTTAGATGTCCTAAAATTCTGTGCATATAATTATATACACTCATATAATTGTTATAACATCTTGCCGTATTAACCACTTTATTATTATATGTTGGCCTTCTTTGTCTCTTTTTGTAGTTGTTAGCTTGAAGTCTATTTTATTTGATATAAGTATAGCTCTTCCTACTGTTTTTTGGTTTCCATTTACCCGGAATATTTTTTTTTTCTGTGCCATCACTCTTAGTCTATGTGTGTCTGTACATGTAAAGTGAGTTTGTCATAGGCACCGTACAGTTATGCCTCTTTATTTGTTTGTTTTTTTAATCTATTCAATCACACTATGTCTTTTAATTGGAGAATTTAATCACTGACATTCAAAGTATGTATTAATAGAAAAGGACTAACTACTGCCATTTTGTTACTTGTTTTCTAATTGTTTTATAGCCCTTTCTCCTTTTGTCTAGGTTTTATTTATGGTTAGTAGTATATTTGAATTCCTCGCTTTTTATTTTTGGTTTATCGATTATAGGATCCCACTTTTAGTTACCATGAAGTTTATGAAAACATTCTATAGTTATAACAATTTATTTTAAGCTGATAAATTAACCATGTTTGCCAAAAATAAAAATAAAACAAATAGAGCTAAAAACTTTATCTCCCCTCCACATTTTGAAGTTTTGAAGTCACACATTTTTTTACAGTGCCTATCTCTTAACAAGTTATTGTAGTTACTACTTTAAACAGTTTTATCTTCTAGTCTTCATATCTAAGATATATTTCTTTACATACCACAATCACAATATTGGAAATAAAATTATACTAGCAATCTTTTGTTTTAAAGCTCTCTTGGGCATTTTTATTTGGGCAGACTTCATACTGATTAATTTCCTCAGCTTTTATTTGTCTAGGAAAGTTGTTATCTCTTTCATTTATGAAGGATAGCTTTGCTAGGTACAGTATTCTTGCTAAGCAATGTTAACACTGAATATATTTTTTCCCTTCCTCCTGGACTGCAAAGTGTTTGCTGAGAAGTCTGCTGCCAGGTATATTGGATTTTCCTTAGATGGTATCTCCTTCTTTTCTCTTGCTGCTTTAAAATCCTCTTTGTCTTTGACTTACAAGTTTGATTATTAGGGTCTTAGGGTATTAATATTTGGGGTGAATCTGATGGCTGACAGTTGACCTTTCTGCATCTGGCTGTTTATATTTTTCTCTAGGTTTGGAAACTTCTCTTATTATGTCTTTGAAGAAGACTTTATACTTCTTTGTCTTTCTTGATTCCCTTTTGAAGCCCAATAACCAAAATCTTGCCCTTATGATGTTGTCTCATAGATCTTATATTCTTTCTTCATTTTTTATTGTTTATTTTTTATCCCAACTATGTATTTTAAAATAGTCTTTCTTCAGTCTCATTGATTCTTTATCTTGTTTGATCTTTTTTTTTTGTTAACGCTCTCCACTGAACTTTTAATTTTTTTATTGTATTTTTTGTATCTAGGATTTCTGGTTTTTATTATTTCAATCTCTCTGTCAAAATTTTCTGGTAAATTCCTGTATGGTTTTCCTGTGTTTTCTTGAAGCTTGTTGAGCTTCCTCAAAGTAACTATTTTGAATTATATATCTGAAAGATCACACATCTTCCCCACTTTAAAGTGTGTATCTAATGCATTATTTTGTTCATTAGATGAGGTCATATTTCCCTGAATATTCTTGATGCTTGTGGATGTATAACAATTTCTCTGCATTGAGGGATTAGGTATTTATTCCTGGCTTTGTGGTCTGACTTTGTTTGTATTCATTTTTTTTCCAAGGCCTTTCAGAGATTCTAAGCAGACTGACTATTGTGTTTCCTGAGCCTGCAACCACTGTAACCATCGCAGCACTAGACTAAACATAAACCCAGCTTTTCTGAAAGTCTCTCAAGGGCTCTGAGGTTGATGTAGCCCTCTGGCCTGTACAGACCTGGGGGAGACTCAAAAAGTTTACCTAGGCTAGTTGGGAAAACTGGCCAGGGATTCCAGCCTGAAAGCTTGTCTTGATGTACCAGATAACCACATCTCACAACAGATTCCCACAAAGGCTGAATAAGTCCTCAACTGCAACAACATGGGCTGGAACTGATACTGGGTACCCTCAGGATCATCTGTGGGCTGAAAGTTGATGAGCATGACACAGAGGCTAAGACTTCTAGACTGTGAGATATACTGTGCCTCTCTCTGGGTTCCTGTGTAAGCAGTTCTGAGCTGAGACTTCAGCTGAGGAAGACTGGAGCCAAGCCACATAGTAACTTTCATGTTTACTGCTGAGACTGACGTTAGCAGGCATATGAGCCTATTCACTGAGGCACTAGTGGGCACAAGTCCTCCTGGACCCCTTGATAGATGGTTAGGTTTGCAAATTCCAGACCAAATGGGGTTATAGATCAGCCCCTTGGGAATGAAGTTGTTTCTGGGCTTGTATCTGGGAGTTTGTAGTTTTCTGTAATGCAGCAACAGAAAAATAATATATAGCCATTTCTGCTTTCATAATTTGGGTGTGGCTTCCCAGAGTTCTGGATGTCTGAAGAGCTGAGTTACAGTTTAAATCTCTTTTAATCTTCTCATTTTTCTGTTGTATATCACTTTGCTCTTCTGCAAAGCATATGCAAAAACTTCAGTGTCAATTAAAACTTAATGATTATTTCTAACTCCAAAAGTATATTATTGTTCAATTATTAAATAGAAATTGTCAATGATCATTTTCTACCACTTGAGAAGCCACTTTACCACTTTTTTAAAAAATTCAAACCATCTACAGACATTGACAACAGACCTGTAATTATACCAGATAGTGCGCACTAAAGAACAATAAATATATAATTACTAGGATAAAACTGTCATAAAAATTCTTCATTCAATTAGAATTTGGCAATTCACCAGTAATGACTTCTAAAGATCTTTTTCAAAAAAAGAATCTGCTGACATTTTATATCAATCTTATATATTTAAAGTATTTAAAAAGCACTTGAGTTTTCTTTTGAATAAACAATACTCATGAAAATGGAGTCCTGATAATAGGCACATGATAAATACATTTGACACAAAATTAACCTGCTTTATACTCTTCTAAAAACCCATATCACGTGGTAAGGACAACAGATTCTCAGTCCTAGAAGTCAAGTCTGATTATGAAAAATAACAACTACTTTTTCCCCTTCTTATATTTACATCAAATTATAGAAGAGCTTAAATCTTAAGAGCAAAATCAATAGGAAGATCTTAGAGTAAAACATGCACACACATTATAAAAATAACTGGCAGGTTTTGAAAATGGATGATGATATGTAATAAACTAATGAAGGTAAGTATCAATAGGGTGGTGTGGAGGCCTACACTATATTTACTTTTGTAAAGGTTAATATTTCTATTGATGATCCAGAAAAATAAGAAAAAGCAGTCCACTAACTATATTTTCACATGAAATTAGATTAAAGGATATATGAAGGGAAAGGAGAAAAAATATAAATCAAATAGACTATGACAAGATTACAGCAAGCCCTTCTAGTTGTTGACAGTGTAAAACTTCAATCTAAGAGGTCTTCACACGAATCAGAGTGGAGATGAATGCCAATGGGGTCAGCGATGATTTCATTATTTAGAACTGAAATAAGGAAAGGCATGTGAGAAAAAAAATATTGGAATGTATCAAAAAATGGTTCATTATTGCACATAAAAGGTAACAGCACAAAGGTATTCAGGAGGAAATGGAAAACACATCAGTAATTTTTTTAACTTGAAAATGAGTTGTGAAATTTGAGACATTTGATTTGCAACAATTAAAAGGCCTAATACATGAATCTGTATGGATGGAAAAAGGAATCAGGAGGCATGAAACAGTCACAACATTCTGCCTTATGTAACATGTTACATATAAACTAGAACTGTGACATTATTTTTGATTATGAATGAAAAACCATTTTTGTAAAATGTATAGCACATTTGACATGAAGTAAGGTTCTTCTAGAAATAAGGTTATTCTTGTGCTGTGTTTGTTCCTATACTTGAAAGTTTTGTACAGTACATTTTTTCTTGAAAAGTGACATTCATAATACACATTTTCTTCTATTTTTCACAGATATTTAGAAAATAAAACTGTATTACAGCTTTGGACCCCTTCCTTACAATATTTCTTCATCCATGTCACTTTGCATTCTTCTCTGAAACAACAGCTTTTTGATTCAGATACACTTCATACATGAACAGTTGAACAGACAGAAGATGATACGTTTGGTAGCCTCCAGGATTGTCCAAGCTCTACAATTTCCCAGCTATCCTTCTTGGGATAAGTTGCTAATCTTTATTTTGAACTTCAATTTCCACAGTTAGAAAATAAGTCAGTGTTGGGGTGAGACTTAAATAAGAAAATGCTATCTGCAAAAGTACTTACTGCATATAAATAATATATAAAATTTGATGACAACTCTATTTCATACCAACAGGTAGAAACAAATGAATCAATCCTTCAGTGACTGGGCTGACAATTAGTCTTTTTCTACACAATAAAATCCCATTTTTCATAATCTACTTTTATGTACTTTTATTGTCTGTGGGAGCAAGTTGATTGTTTCCTCACCTTGTCTCTTGCTCTCCCTACATGCATCTAAAATTTGTAGGAAAACATGAGTCCAAAATGAAATTATTAAACAATCTCTTTAGAACAAAGTTTTTTAAAGATAGAAACATGTCAACTGAAAGCAAATTAAAATAATAATAATTAAAACATAAAATATCCAAGGCTCAACACAGTCTTTCTCTCAGACTTCTTGTAGAATCATACAATCCAAGCATTTTTTTTGTTGTTGTTGTTGGCGATAATTATTTGAAAACTCTTTTTTCTTGGAATTCAAAATACAGGAACTTTAAAACAAGTTTTGTGAAACTTTTATAAGATAATGAAAATTTCTGATCATAAAACAAAAAAGGTTAAAAAGGAGGAGAAAGGGAGTAAATGTTCTAGCTCTCTTCTATGCTTTAGGATTTAAGCCATTTGAAGATGAAGTATAAAAGTTTTGTAAACTGGTTTATAAACAGTGATAGAAACCAGATTAATTCCAATATATTAATCCATTTGAATCCTTTGCAGAGGACTCACGAATCTTATTTATCACGCTCATCTTTCTGCCTTACAGTAGTAGCTTTCAAATAGAATGTGATGGTTGATTTACTGGCACATTCACTAAATGGAAACATTGATATATTTGTGACAATCCTAAGTTGGGTTTAAACTTCATTGATTTAGTAACTATATGATATTGGGCAACTACTTAATATTGTTAAACAGTTGTTGATCCATTTATAAAATAAATATATTAATAGCCATCAGTTCCAGATAAACTGAAAGGTAGTTAGAGATATAGGGTCTGATGTGGGGCACTGCAAAAAAGCTTATCATAGTCACCTCTGTTTAACTACATACGCTAATCAAATAAATCTGTGAAATCTAACATTCTAAAGTAATGGCTCATTTATTAGGAGGCAGTAGACAAGGAATAAAAGTCACATTTATGAATTTTTAGTACCTCTAAATTTTGTCTCTAAAGATACACTCATACTCTGAATATCTTCCTTTATGAACTATGTGTCTGATAATAGCTTCAATGCTTTGGCCTGAATTATGGTCACTTTGAGGTTACTTATTTCTATTAAATATTTTTTAAAAGTTAGGTAGTTAAATTGGGTTTCACACTATCACCCAACCACCAGCCCATTCAGCCCAATGCAGAGACCAGTGCTCAGTCCTCTGCCATTGACACTGATCAAAAGGAGAATTCTACTGAATTCATTGGTCTATGTTTCCCTTGGCTATCTCTGTAAGCAAGAAGGCTTTGAAAATTTTTATTCATTAACTCCTAAAATGATCATCGTTAAAAGTGGAGGTTTAAAACTCATTGGATCAAAGTGTTTTTCTTTCCTTATTAAAGACTCTGGACTCCAGATTCAAATAGAATTTCCAATTATATTGTGCCACTTAGAAACTGTAAAATACAAGGAAAGTCACTTAACTTTCTAATGCTTTAGTTTATCATCTATAGAGGAAGATGAACAAAGAACCAATATTTGAAATTTTCCTTTTTATTAATGACAAATTGAGTTAAACCCTTAAAAATGTTAGCACAGGGCTTGGCACATAGCAAGTAATTACTCCATAAATGTTAGGTATCATTATTTTCATTATGGATGTAAAAATACCACACCATACTTTTTATAATCAAAAGTTAATGATAAGTATAAGATTATTTTCTTATATCAACATAAAAAATGCATTTTTAATCTATATAGAAAGAGACCATTGCATACAACTTTCACCCGCTTATCTTCTCTAGTCTCAGGCTAGAACACAAGAATAAAATAAAATCAAATAAAAAGAAGATAAAAATAATTATCACAAGCTATATGTGTGTTAAGAATTACAAAATATTACTGGATGTGAAATACTTAGCTTAGTATTTATAGACTTACAAAAAGTGGATGTGAAATACTTAATATAGTCATGGCACAGTAAATGCTTACTAATTATTGCTATTACTAATGTTTTACATTAGCATTAATAACTCTACAGCATAGAGAATATTCTTTTTAAAAATCAATTTAAGTGACTTTAAGGTGATTATTTATTTGCAATGTTCAATATAAATTCCTCAACTAAAAAAGAAGTAATTAAAACAGCCATACTTCAGAAACTTAAAAAAGAACTAATACATTTTATATAATGTGTCTGGTGCACTAAATTTTTTTGTATCATTTCAGTTATTAATAATGAGCAAGAAAATCAAGATAATTTTGTCTACATTGTAATATTCCACATGTCATGTCACAAGAGGATATCTCAAAACTGGAACTCTCAATTCAAAAACATAAAACATTTGTTATAGTGAGTGAACCAAGAAGATAATAGAAGGGAATTATCATGTATAAGAGAAAGTGGTAGTCAGATAGAGAACATAGGGAAAAACTCTCCGACAAGAAATGGTCAGCAACATTCTACCCTTTTGTTTGTTTATTTTTTATTATTATATTTTATTTATTTTTTTGAGACGGAGTCTTGCTCTTGTTGTCCAGGCTGGAGTGCAGTGGTGCAATGTGGGCTCACTGCAACCTCCGCCTCCCAGGTTCAAGTGATTCTTCTTCCTTAACCTCCTGAGTAGCTGAGATTAGAGGCACCGCCACCATGCCCTGCTAATTTTTGTACTTTTAGTAGAGACGGGGTTTCACCATGTTGGCCAGGCTGGTCTCGAACTCCTGACCTCAGATGATCCACCCACCTTGGCTTCGCAAAGTGCTGGGATTACAAGTGTGAGCCACCGTGCCTGACCTTTCTACCCTTTTAAACCACATAATAGTAACAATTCCCAGTTAGGTTTTGGGGAAGACACTGACAAAAAAAGGTAATTCTATGGCTAATCCAGAAAATGGAATTTTATCTGTTGATTTGAGTCCCAAGACACAAAATTCGGCTAAAATTATGTATATACTAAGGGAGAAACCCTCTTAATGATCATTGACTTGAGGTCCCATATATGTCCAGAGGTACAAGTTCTCAATTATGTGGAAAATACTTCTATTTCTTTAGGTGAAGATTGAGTCTTTCAGTAACTTAGGTAAGGTGTGCAAAAAGAAGCTATAATTGGCAAACGGAAAATGACATGCAGATTGAGTCATATACTAGGGCTAATTTTGTTAACAAATGAAATGTCTTCAATCCTTCTTTATAGAAGCCTTTTTCTACTTTAATTATATAACACATATTAAATGAGAACATGCTTCAAAAAATTTAGCTTGGCATTATTCCAACTAAGAAGTCACTAGGCCAGGTACAGTGGCTCACACCTGTAATTTCCAGCACTTTGGGAGGCCAAGGCGGGTGGATCACGAGGTCAGGAGTTCGAGACCAGCCTGGCCAAGATGGTGAAATCCCATCTGTACTAAAAATACAAAAATTAGCTGGCCGTGGTGGTGGACACCTGTAATCCCAGCTACTCAGGAGGCTGAGGCAGGAGAATCACTTGAACCAGGGAGGGGAAAGTTGCAGTGAGCCTAGATTGCGCCACTGCACTCTAGCCTGGGTGGCAGAGCGACACTCTGTCTCAAAATAAAATAAAATAAAATAAAATAAAATAAAGTAAAATAAAATAAAATAAAAAGTCACTAAATTTTTGTTGAAAGAATAAGTAAGTCATATTTCAAATGATTGCTCAGTTACCTAGGAGAATACAAACATATTACAATCGTCAGAACATTGAGATAGAAAAGATGGAAGATCTATTCATTTGCTATTGCTGCTAATGAACAAAAGGAGTGATTAATATTATTCTATCACTTTTGGTCACATGCAAAAACATTGTTACGTTTGAACCATGGCTCATTTCTGTGAGCCTTTCTAAAGAATCTCTTCTGGTATAACTGGAGGTATGGCTCTAGGGTGCCATTTCAAAAGAGTAAATGAATTGACAAGAGTACCATTGGTAATGAATACACAGTTTATGTGTGTCTGCCCACCCAGACTTTTCTTCTGTCCATCAAAAGAAAGTTGAGTCTTCACTTTTTACAACTGATTGATCTGATAAATCAAAAGCTTGGAGCAAGTGAAAGCAGCTTTGCTCAATCACCATTGGCCCAAGTTTTTTTGATGATTTTTGAGGAGAAGCACAATTTAACTAAAACTAAACATGAAAGCATTTTTGTATGCTTATCTCAATGACCTGTATAAAACCTAGTAATTTATCATTCATCTATGCATGATATTGAATTCAAAATAAGTTTGTAAAACTTTGATTTTACATACCTATTTCCCAAAGTGAAATAACTTATTAATAATATTTTAAAATAATTAGAATTACCTAAACAAGTTTGTAATCTGCAGGCTAGTACATAGTATTTAAAGGACATATAAACAAAATTACAATGTGCAGAAATACTGTACACAAATTGTTGTTACTGCTCAACAAATTTTGCTTTCTCTGTTGTAATAACTCACCTTAGTTTGTATATTGCTCACTTAGATACATTATTGTAATTTATCATGTATTTTGAATTCTTTGAAGGGTGATAAAAAATAAAGAATGTTATGAGAAGTTCTTTATGTGAGGACCATGGGAGTAGTTGGACTGTGGAATCACAGTGATATTATTAAAGCTTACTAAGATTAAATTGTTTTTGGAGTGTCAAGAGAGTGTAGGTACTATGGAGCTGATATCCACATATTTTTAATGCAGAAGACATTGTAGGGTCATTCCAAAAGCCAACACTGCAACATATGGTACAAATCAAGTATTTCTTACCTTTTGTATGTTGCAATAGTTAAGGCAGGCAAGGTGATCAAAGATTAAAAAAAAAAAAAGAGAGAGAAGTTTCAAAATTAAACGTTTGGATTATAAATGCAAATTACAATTGTTTAATTTTATGCTTGTATAAATTTGCTAAACAAGACAATAGTTTGCACGCATTTGTATATGTTAAAATAAAACTTACAACATCTATAAAAGGAACTTTAAAAAGTACCCCTAACTTTTTATAATAGTGTAAGAAATTAGAATATATCTCAATGTAATAAAATAAAATAGAATTAAATTGTATTTTCTTCATCACTTGATTTTTAAAAAATAATTGCTTGCCCAATTTTGATTGACACAATGATCCCAACCCACGCATACAATTCCATGTTTTCAATTCTCTCTAAGGGTTTAACTTAGGTTTTAAAGGCATGTTAAACCATGCCTTCAGTGTAAAGCCTTGATATGCCCTCACTGTAAAAGACATTTTCTTACGTGTGAACCAAAATTGAGGATCTTAAAAAATAATGAAATGCTTAAAAGTATGGCATTACCATATCATCTTGCTAATCAACTTTTACTTCTTAGTTTTAATTTTCCGTTGATCTTTACAGGCAAAAGATAACCAGCCTGAATTGATGTGACATGTCATTTTCTTTCCACATTTTACTTTGTGTTGTTTGCAAGTTTGCTTCACTTTTCCAGTTTTTTTTCTTCCCCCCCACCAAAATAAACCTTTCTACTGTTATTCTGTCTTATTACGGGAAAGTCTCCATTGCACAGTAACCCAACATATTTCTACTAATCCTGTTTTCTTCTTGCACTGCTTTCATCACTGTCAATCAGTTTGTAGATACTTTTTTTTCTGCTACTTGAAAAGGCTAATCTTATAATAAAATCAATTTTTAAGACTTTAAAATAAAATTGACCAAGGAAGAATGTAAGACCATGCCCTTCACAGTTTAAAATGCTTTCTAGGTATGCTGAGAAATAAGCAAACTACACTTCAATTTAGAATGGCCTCAATGAGATGATTCACAATACAATTGAATATTAACAAACAAATAGTGTTCTAAAAATATGTTTTTCCTTGTGACTTGCCTCTTAGATGACGTCATCTTTCCTCCTTCCTTTTCTCACTGTTTCTCTGCCAGCGTACCAATACAGAGGCCAGATAATTTCTTTTCAGATTCTCCTTTCTCCCATGTATCTGTAAAATCACATGTAGCAAACTAAAGCTTTTGCTTTAGAATTTGCTGTCAAATTCATGTGGTTTTCTGAAATTAACTTCTGGACTGTGGTAGTGTGATAAATGGTAGTAAATACAAATTCGAAAGCAAAGTGAAGCTGTTTTATTTTATAGCTTTATGATCATTTGTAATGAATGGAAATATATTTTCTTTTCCTTTAGATATTTTAACTTCTGTAATAGATGCAATAGAATATATTTTGTTTATAATTCACCATCTTACCTCTTCATGTGTATGTGCTAATGCAAATTTATAATTTTCTGTGAAAAAATCCAACATACCAAAAAAACCCGTAGTTAAATATAAAAATGGAATGTACGTGAGATACACATTACACATCGGTTAGATACTAATACAAGGAAGATTCCGAAACTGAAACTCTGCCAAGTAAAACAATTTATCTCACAAAGAGAAGTCACACAATTTAACTAAAGTTTTAATGGACTTCTAAGTATTTATATAAAAGGCATTATGACATTATTATATCTACTATTTGAATTAGAGTTAACATTTGCTGAATAAGTACCATGTGCCAGGCACTATACTGAGCACATTTACTACCTCATGTTTTCCATCTGAGACATTTCTAGGTATGTATTTTAATTATATCTAGTGACGAGAAAACAGAAGTTCAAAGGGGTTAAACTTTCTGCACTGCAAAATAGATGGTTTACAATTTTCAACCTATTTTTTACTCAAACCACTTTTGTAATAATTCAAGCATCACGTGATACAATTCTGAAAGCTGAGATAATTTTCAGGACATTTATGGTAGACAACTTTTAAGTTGTAAGTAAATTAAAAAGTAGAAAACAGCTGAAGCGTTAAATTTTTTTACAAGCACTTAAATCATATTACTAAAAATTTAAAGGTAAGAACATTTAGACAATTTGACATTATTCTTAATACTTCTGTAAGCCAAAGGAACTGCAGAGAACAAATCTGATTAACTGATGCTTACCACATAAAAGAAGTGAGATTTTTAAAAAATTTAAATGACCTGATATTTTGAAAAAGGCAATCAAAATAGGTTTCTGTGACTTTTCATAATTAATTGAGCACCATGATCTTTCAAACTATTAGCTGGTACTAACAGTGTCAAGTTACTATACTAACTATTTATCTTAGAAATGCAAATATTAGAGAAGTCATCAAAGCAAATTATTCATTCATTCATTATGTTATAAAGATTAATTGTTTCTATGTATAGGCATTTTGCCAATAAACTATGATGAGACTTTCAATAAATATTTACTAATTAATTACTATATAGTATATTTTATTCCTTAGTTTTGTTTTGGAAAATCACAGGGCTGGGTTTGGTGGCTCATGCCTGTAATCTCACTGTGAGAGGCCAAGGCAGGTGGATCATTTGAGAACAGGAGTTGGAGACCAGCCTGGGCAACATGGCAAGACTCCATCTCTACAAAAAATGCAAATATTAGCCGAGAGTGGCAGTGCTCACCTGCTGTCCCAGCTACTTGGGAGGCTGAGATGGGAGCATTGCTTGAGCTTGGGAGATCAAGGCTGCAGTTAGCAGTGATCGCACCACTGCACTCTAGCCTGGGGAATGAAGGGAGGCTCTGTGTAAAGAAAAAAATCACAGGGATCTTTATATTTCCAATTTAATGTGTTTAAAGCTTTGTATAGCTACTACATGTATATGGCTTAAAAGCTGAAGCTGACCCAATAGTTCCATACACTGTTGTTTTGGATACATGTAGAAATTGACCATTCTCGTCTTAAAGCTTGAAATATATTTGTTTCACTTGAATTTCTTCCTCTGAACAGGACTTTCAGGACTCTCAAAAAAAGTATCAAATAACTGCAACTTGTATCAAAAAAGTGAAACTCACCAAATCACAGCACCAGATGCAGACCTCTCATTCAACACCATTGCTTCCTTGCCCCTCACTAGTTCTTGTTTTCTTACATATGGTAACATTTCTTCCCTGCTATATAAACCCTTAGGTTTAGTCAGGGAAATGGACTTGAGACTGAGCTCCCATCTTCTTTGCTGCAGCTCCGGATTAAAGTATTGCCAAAAAAGAGATTGGCTTTTTTGATTTGGTCTCAGTGATTGGCTTTCTGTGAAGTGAGCAGCAGAACTTAGACAAAATCCCTGATGTTTTAGTAACAAAACAAACACATGTCCTAGAAGGCATACATGAACTCAATTTCCTTACCTTCCAGGTTCTCATCCACACCTAAGCTCTAACACCCACAGGTGGTTACTATGGGAATATCTATTTTTATTCTACATATTCTTTATGGATATAAAACCAAATAGGTAGCAATTACTATATTCATTTTAACAAAATAGTAGCCCATTAAAAACATGTAGGTTTATTCATAAAAGTACAAAAAAGCACCCTCACTCTTTTAACAGATGCATAGTATTCTATTATGCAGATATGCTATAATTTGTTTAAATTATCCTGTACAAATACACATTTTAATAATTTTATTATAAATCAGAGGTTGTCAACCTTTTTCTTAAAGTGCCACCCAATAAATAATTTAGACTTTCAGCATATGATCCTTGTTGAAACTAGTAAACTTGGCTGTACATAGCCAATATATAACAAAGTAGAAATAGCTGTTTTCCAATAAATCATTGTTTACGAAAATAATGATTAGTCTACAGGCTATAGTTTGCTGAAGGCAACTCAGTTCTACAATGCATTTACATTATCTCCAGCGATGGATGAGTACACCACTTTTCCACAGCCATACTAAATGTATCCATTATATTGCTCTTAGATTTTCTTTTGTATTTGCTTAATTGGGATTCAAAAATGCCTGCAGAATGTTTTCTTTTTTTTTTTAATTTCTTTGTTTTTGCCTTCCACATCTATTAATTCTGTTTAAACTTAAAATTCTTTATTTTCATATTATTTTATTTGATATTGATTTTTGTTTGCAATCCAAGTGTTCCTTGTGGTATTTTAAAAATTATTCTTTGTTATAGTTTCAACATCATTGTCTTTATTTTGTGTTTTTTTCTTTACCTGTTTCATGTGTTCTTTGATCTCAGAGTTTATTTCTAACTGTCAGCTTATCAACTTTTTACTGAATTCTTGTGTTTGGTTTTGTGATGGCTCACCTTCATGGACACAGTTGCTTGTTTTTTGGTTTTGTTCTTTTTTGTGGGGTGGGGATGGAGTCTCGTTCTGTCATCAGGCTGGACTGCAGTGGCACAATCTTAGCTCACTGCAACCTCCACCTCCCAAGTTCAAACAGTTCTCCTGCCTCAGCCTCCTGAATAACTGGGACTACAGGTGCGCACCACCATGCCCAGCTGATTTTTGTATTTTTAGTAGAGACGGGGTTTCACCATGTTGTCCAGGATGGTCTCAGTATCTTGACCTCATGATCCACCTGCCTTGACCTCCCAAAGCGTTGGTATTACAGGTATGAGCCACCACACCTGGCCTGTTTAAACTTTTGTATTTATTTCTTTCCTGTTGTTTTGTTATGGTTTTGGAATTGAAGGTGAAGTAATTGATAACATATTTTATTTCCTCTGCTGCCTGATAATCTGTTGTAATGGGCTTAATATGGTTTCCCATTTTCCTAATTTCATTGTTCATTATTATTATCCAAGAGATTTTTGGTGTGTACATAATGAAAGCCCATTTTTAGTACTCACAATAAAATTATTTTGGTGGAGGGCATATTATTCTTTCAGGCTAATTGTTTTTAACCTAAAGGTCCTATTTATTTCCAAAGATTTTCTTTGTCTTTTATATATGGCTTCTTTGGGAGATTCTGTACCTGTTCCTGCCTACTCTGTGCCTCTAAAATAAAGCAAGCCCTAGATGACCTATGCTGCCAGTTTTAACTCTAGTTTCTGTACCTTCTCTTTTGAAAAATTAAAGGGGCCCACATTTTCGGGAAGGGTGTTTTGGTAAAATTTTCTGAGATTTGCCTATGTTGATCCCTCTGAGCACTACTTATCTTTATTTCCTTCCTTACTGCTTCTACTCTATCTGATAGCTGACTATGGAAGCTCTTACATGGAATTAGTGTATGCATTAAATTAACCTTATTTTTCATTGCTAAATGGGTTTGAATAATTTGCCATTTTATCTCTCTCTCCCTCTCTCTCACACACACACACACACACACTGCAAGGAACAGTTTTAAAAGATCTTTTATAGGGTCTTTTTTGTAAGTTATTGATTTAAAATTCAAAATGAATCTTAACTATATAAACTTTATTTTAATAGCTATTTAAGATGTGTTCATAAATTTTCTTATGTGATACAATACAAATCCTGCATAGGGTTAAAAAGATAGAGTTTATCACAAAGCATCTACTGGTTTATGTGTTCTTATTTTTGATGGGATTCCATGTTCTTCTGATAATCTATTAAGTAGTTTTTTTCCAAGGATTGAACAAAATAAGTTACAGCCTAAATGTGAATAAAATTTAAAAAAATATTTATTATGCAAAGATAATTATATTGATAACAGTAATACGAAAACTATAGTAATATGAAACAAGAAACATTTTATAAGTAGTATAACCTTGAACACTGGCACTTTGACTTGTAATAATTCTTCTAAGGTGACCCAATTGGATCAAACTTAATTAAGATCTGCACTCTCATAAAATAGATATTACCTTGATTACTATGCATGGAATGTCAGCAATCGTACTCCCACATGTTATTTGTAAGGGAACAATAACCAAGACTTATTTATTCTAAAGCTATAAAGAAGCATAAAGCTGGAAGGCATTGTAAGGTCATTGTGTCTATTTTCTTTTTAATATGACAATTAAAATACCTTAAACCACCAAACTTCTCTATATAAAAACTAAAAAATTTAAAGCATTTTTTTTTCTTTTTAAGATGTAAAAACAATACCATAGAAAAAATGTGAGCAACTGAAAGTATTTTTATGGGTATGTGTTATACTTTGATTCATTTCCCTATTGTCCTTAAAATGGTATTTTGATCATCCTTTTTAATTCTTCTACATTTTCAATGTCCCCAAATCCTGCATATACCAGAAGCACTGAAGTCATCATATATTAAAAGTAAATAAATGTTCTCTGAATCAAAACATTTTACTATTTTCCAAGCTTGCTTCTGCCACTAATTTAGGATTTGAATTTTTAACAAATATTTTAAAATCAGTATGGAATATTTAAAATTTTAACTCTAGTCTTATTAGACTATTCACATCATGACTTCAGTCTTAATGAAAAGATATTCTACATCATATTAATGTGGGGTAATTATTAAGATATAAGAGCATTGTTGTCTCTGTATTGGAAATAAATGTAATTTAGGAGACATAAAATTTATTATTTCCCTATCTCATTCTTATATATTATTACTAAATGTTATGCTAAAAAGTGTTATTTTTGGCCAGGTGTGGTGGCTCATGCCTGTAACCCCAGCACTTTGGGAGGTCGAGGAGGGAAGATCACTTGAAATCAAAAGTGTGAGAACAGCTTGGCCAACATGGCAAAACCCCAACTCTATTAAAAAAAGACAATAAGATAATTTGTCAGACCTGGTGGCAGGCACCTGTGGTCCCAGCTATTCAGGAGGCTGAGGCAGGAGAATCATATGAACCTGGGAGGTGGAGCCTGCAGTGAGTTGAGATAATGCCACCACACTCCAGCCAGGGTAACTGAGACTCTGTCTAAAAAAAAAAAAGTATTACTTTTTATATGATTGGAAAAATAAAATAGACAGATTATAAATTAATATTTTAAGACAGATTTATCTATTGAGCCGAAGTTTTCTTTTCCCATGGTGTCCTTGTCTGACTTTGGTATCAGAGTATCGTTGCCCTCATAAAATAAGTTTGAAAGTATGCTTTCCTACTCAATTTTTTTTTTTGAAAGAGTTAAGGTTGGCATTAATTATTTTTTAAATGTTTGATAGAATTCACCAGTAAAGCCATCCAGGCCTGGGCTTTTCTTTGCTGAAAGATTTTTGATTAATGATTCAATCTCCATACTAGTTACAGTTTGTTCTAACTTTCTATTTCTTCATGATTCGGTCTTGCTACATTATCTGCTTCTAGGAATATATATTTCTTCCAGGTCATCCAATTTGGTGATGTATAATTGTTCATAGTAATATCCTATGCTTTTTTTTTTAATTTCTGTGGTATTTGTTTTAGCATTTTCTCCTTCATTTCTTTGTCTTCTCTCTCTTTTTAAGGAAGTCTAAATAAAGATTTGTCAATTTGTTATTCTTTCAAGAAACGAATTCATGGTTTTGTTGATATTTACCATTAATCTTCTGTTCCTTATTTTATTACATCCACTTTAATCTTTATCAATCATTTTCCCAGAGACGTGAAGTTATTCTATTCATTTGTGATTTTTATTCTTTTTATAATGCAAACATTTATCATGATATACCTCCCTCTTACAACTGCCTATGCTGTATCCCATAAGCGTGAATATGTTGTATTTTTATTTTTATTTATATCAGATATTTGTAATTTCTTTTTTTAAATTTAACTTTTATTGTAGTTTCAGGGGTATGTTTGCAGGTTTATTACATGGGTATGTTTTATTGCACTGAGGTTTGAAGTACAAATTACCTTGTCACCCAGGTAGTGAGCATAATACTCTGATATGGTTTGAATGTTTGTCCCCTCTAAATCTCATGTTGAAATGTGATTCGCAATTTTGGAAGTGAGGCCTGGTGGGAAGTGATTAGATCATGGAGGCAGATCTCTCCTGAATGGGTTAGCACCATCCTCTTGGTGATAAGAATGGGTTAGCACCATCTTCTTGGTGATAAGTGAGTTCTCCTTCAGTTAACTCATGTGAGATCTGGTAGTTTTAAAGTTTCTGGGACCTTTCTCTTCTCTCTCTCGCTCTTGCTGTCAACATGTGACATGTCTGCTCCCTCACTGTCTTCTGCCATGATTGTAAGTTTCCTGAGGCCCTCGCCAGAAGCAAATGCTGGAGCCATGCTTGTGCAGCCTTCAGAAACATGAGCCAATTCAACATATTTTCTTTACATACTACCTAGCTACAGGTATTCTTTCATAGTGATGCAAATAGACTGATACATACACACATAAAAGGTGTATGTGTTACAACCCTTGTTCCACTGTCTGCCCTCTTTGGAAGTCCCCAGTGTCTTATTCCCATCCATATGTATTCAGTATTTAGCTCTCACTTATAAGTAAGTACTTGCAGTATTTGGTTTTCTGTTCCTGCAGTAATTAAGATAATGGCCACCAGCTGCATCCATGTTGCTGCAAAGGACATAATTTCTTTCTTTTTTATAGCTTCATAGTATTCCATCATGTATATATGTCACATTTTCTTTTTGTGTTAATGGACAACATGATTTACTCCAGGTCTTTGCTATCATGAAAAGTACTGCAGTGACAATATGAGTGCATATGTCTTTTTGATAGAATTAATTATTTTCCTTTGAGTATATACCCAGTAATGGGATTGCTGAGTCGAATGGTAGTACTGTCCTGTTTTAAGTACTTCAAAAAATCTCAAAACTGCTTTTTTATTTTCCAGTGGCTGAACTAATTTACATTCCCACCAACAGCATATAAGCGTTCCCTTTTCTCACAAACATCTGTTATTTTTTGTCTTTTTGGTAACAGCCATTATGACTAATGTGAGCTGGTAGCTCATTGTGACTTTTATTCACATTTCTCCTTCCATTTACTTCTCTTTCATCCATTGTATGTTTAACAGTATGTTATTGTATTTCCACATTTTTCAATTTTCCCATTTTCCTTTTGCAATTGGTCTTTAGTTTCACTACATTGTGGTCATAAAAATTAATGGATATAATTTTAATCTTCTCAAATTAATTGACTTGTTTTGTGACATAATATAAGATTTACCCTGATGCATAATGTGTATGCATTTGAGAAGAGTGTGAATTCTCTGTTGTTGGATGGAATGATCTCCGTGTTTGTTAGTCTATCTGGTGAGTGCTGTTTAAATGCTCTATTTCCTTATTGATTTTCTGTCTAAATGTCCTATCCATTATTGAAAAGGGAGTATTAAAGTCTTTTACTATTGTTTTATTGCTTTTGTCTTTTCTCCTTCAGATCTGCCAATGAATGCTCAATATATTCTGGTGCCTTGACATTAGGTATATATTTGTAATTGTTCTATCTTCCTGTAAAATTGACCCTATTGTTACCATATAATTTCCTTATTTGTTTCTTGAAGTTATTTATTTTTTTCTTCAAGTCTGTTTTGTGCTTTTTTTTATTACTATTTGTATGTAATATATTTTTCCATTTCTTCTCTTTCACCTCACTTCCAATCTTGAGAATCACATTTCAATAAGAGATTTAGAGATTGCAACATGAGATTCTAAAGTGAGTTTCTGATAGACCTTCAATAGTTGGGTTATGTGTTTTTATCCATTCAGCAACTCTATGTCTTTTAATTGGAAAGTTAGTTTGATTTTTTCATATTTAAAGTATTACTGATAGGAAAGAATTTTCTATTGACATTTAAAAATGTTTTCTATTATTATTAACAATGTTTTGTCCGTTTCTTCCTCTTTTATTTTCTTCTTTTGTGTTTGCTGATTTCTTGCGTGAATATGCTTTTATTCCTTTGTCTTTGAGACAACTTGTATATGTATTTTCTTTGTGATTACCATGGGGCTTACATAAAATATATTATAGTTACAACAGTTACTTTAAATTGATACTAATTTAAATTTCATGCATGTAAAAACATATAGATGAATATAGATGCAGACATTTTTGAAAAATTCTAGCAAACCAAATTCAACAGCACATTAAAATGATATTACAACATGACCAAGTGAAATTTATATCCAGGATAAAAGGATGGTTCACCATATAAAAATTAGATGATGTGGCATACCACATTGACAACATAAAGAGTAAAATTACATGTTCATCTCAATAGATACAGTAGAATTGTTAGACAAAAATGTCATAATGTTTCATGATAAAATCTCCCAACAAACTAAGCATAGAAGGAAAGGATAAAAATGTATCAAAGGCAGTATATAAAAAGCCCACAGTTAATATCATACAAAAGAGAGAAAAACTAAAACCTTTCCTTTAAAATCAGCAACAATGCAAAGACATGTCCACTCTTCCACTTTCACTACTTTTATTCAAAATGTTACTAAAAACTTTTATAAGAGTAAATAGGCAAGAAAAAGAAGTAAAAGACATCCACTTCATGACGAAAGAACAAAGTGTTTCTGTCTCTCTATATGTGATTCTAAATATAGGAAGCTTTAAAGACTCTATGAAAACAAAAGGTAGAATAGATAAACTAAGTAAGCCTGCAGAATGCAAAATTGACGTATGAAACCTGTGGTGTTTTTCTACACTAATGATGAACTATTCAAAAAAAGAAATTCAAAAAAAAAAAAAAAAGCCTAATCTCATTTACAATAGACACAAAGAGAGTAAAATGGGAATAAATTTGACTAATAAGGTGAAACATTTGACAGGGAAAGTTATAAAATATTTCTTAAAGAAATCAAAGAAGATAGAAACAAATGGATACATCTGCATTCAAAAACCACTCTTAAAATCCCAATGGAATTTTTGTATAGAGATAGGAAAAACAATCTTAAAATTAATATGGAACCACAAAAGATGTCCAATAGCCAAGGAATCTTGAGAAAGACAAGCAAAGCTGGAGACATTACATTTGTTGAATTCAAAATATATTAAAAAGCACAGTGTTAAATCAGTATGGTACTGACATAAAGACAGACATACAGACAAATGGAAAAAAACAAAATTTAGAAATAAATTTATGAACATATGGGCAATTGATCTTTCACGGAGTTGTCAAGAATAAACAATGGGAAAAGAATTGTCTATTCAACAAATGTTGGCATTACATGTGCAAAAGAATGAAATAATACTGTTAGCTTATCCCATACACAAAAATTAACTCACAATGAACTAGTTACTTAAATGTAATACCTAAAACTATAAAGCTTCTAGAAAAAAAGTCAGGGAAAAGCTCCTTATCATTGGTTTGGACAATAATTTTATGGGTATGACACCATAAGCACAGGCAACAAAAACAAAAATACACCAGTGGAACTACATCAAACTAAAATGTTTATGCACAGTAAGGGAAACAGTCAACAAAGTAAAAAGGAAGCCTACAGAATCAAAGAAAATATTTGCAAATCATTTATCAGATAAGAGGTTAATTTCCAAAATACATAAGAAACTTATACAACTCAATAGCAAAAGACAAAAGAAACAAAAACAAAAACAAAAACTTGATTAAAACTGGGCAAAGAACCTGAAAAGACATTTCTCAAAAGAAGAAAGACATGTGGTCAACAGGTATATGAAAAGATGATCAACCTCTCAAATCATCAGAGAAATACTGCAATGAGATATCACCTCATAGCTCTCAAAATGACCATTATGAAAACAAAACAAAACAGCAAAAACATCCACAATACAAGTGTTGGCAGGTATCTGGAGATACTAGAACTTTTGCACGCTGTTAGTTGGAGTGTAAAATGGTGTAGCCTGTATTTAAACAGTTTTGAGATTCCTCAGACAATTAAAAAGAGAACTCTCATATATAATATGCCATTTTAAGCAATCCTTTTTTAGCAATTCAATTTCTGAGTACTTATCTATCTAAAAAAATGAAATCAGGATGTCAAAATGAACATATAGAATGGGAGAAAGTATTTGCAAACTATAAGTCTGACAAGTGTTATTATCCAGAATATTTAAGGAACTCAAACAGACCAGTAGCAAAAAAAAAAGAAAAAAAAAAAGAAAAAGAAAAACAAGTAATCCAATTAAAAGTTGGGCAAAAGATCTGCATAGACATTTCTCAAAAGACGACATACAAATGGCCAACCGGTATATTTTTATAAAGCTCAGAATGACTAATCATCTGAGAACCACAAATCAAAATAACATTGAGATATTACCTCATTCCAGTTAGTATGACTATTGTTAATAAAAGCAAAAAAAAATGAATGCTGGCAAGGATGCAGAGAAAGAGGAACTCTTATGCACTGCTGTTGGGAATGTAAATTAGTACAACCATTATGGAAAACAGTATAGAGGTTCTTCAAAACACGAAAAATAGAACTACCATATGATCTAGTAATCCCACTATTGGGTATATCTCCAAAAGAAAGGAAACAGTATGTCAAAAATATATATATATATATGATTTCAATGATGATGACAAACTTTTCACCATGTTTATCAATAATTGATGTGTTTCTATCACAGCGCATGATGTTTAGTTTATCAAAAACTGAAAAGACTGGTACAGTGTTTCCACTATCAAAATTATAAATGGACTTAAATGTTAATAATTAATAGATTTATCAAATAATAAAATTAGTAATCAAAGAACAATAGCTTTAGTACATACTCATTATATTTAGGATATGTCTGTTAAAAAGAATTATCCATTATGCATGCTACTTTTCACAATCAGTTGTAAATTATTTCTTAGCTATGCTTAAGAATCTTTAAAATATTATGTTTTCAGACTTAGGACAGATGAGTGATTTTTTAAACTTTAATTCATATATTTCAACATTATATCTATGACTTACAGATAAAACAATCAAAACTTCAAATTTCAGAGTCTGATAATAATGAGTCAGAAAATAGTCATCTTCGTTTGGTAAAAAGTACATTTCTTGTAATACCTGGAAAGTTAAATAATATTTACTTTGATAAGACTATCCATTACAGTTTTATAAAATTTTCCTGGTTATAAAGAAGCCACTATTAACTTTTTATTAGCCCCAAGAAATACTCAGCAAGTTGTGCTAAGGGATTCAGGAATGTTTTGGATAGTAATAATTTTTTTAATGAACACATTAATAGTGTGAGCTACAGTATCTATAAAAATGTATTGAACTACTATTTTGAAGATTTTTAAAGTCTCTAGAATTCATTCATTTAAAAAATTATCTCTAAGTACTACTACATAATGAAATCTTCTGTTAAACTCTTTGTATTGAGGAGTTTTAGAGGTTAATGTTACTTGTACATAATACTTAGAGTATATCACTGTGTCAGGTAGCAGCATAATCTACTTGATACCACTCAGGAACAACAGGAGAGTAGATTTGTATTTTAATATTTAAATTGGCAACATATGAGCACTTGACTGCTGTAAAAATTTTATACAAAAATGAACATTTATGGATGTTTTAGTAATTTAAATATTACCTTCCATCTTCCATCTGATATATTCTACTATATTTCCTACCAAATGTATTCAAAATTATCTGAATCTATTGTCCATGGATCCCAGTTTATTCTTTATATTGTACATTCTGTTATTCATAACATTTGTGGAGTTTTTATTCCAATTTTTTTCTTTATTATATGAAACCTCTAATTGCTTCTTTCCCAGGCAAATATATCATCATCTACTTAATTTTGCTTTCATTGTGGTTGTTTATGATACAATATGGATGATGATACTCTGCACATTTCAAAAATTGCCTTTTTCCCTAAAAGCGTTTTTATAGTATTGTGTCTATATTTTAGAATTAAGGTATTGTGATTTTTTAAAAAAATATTTATGGTATGTCAAATATATATTTTTCTTATTTGTAGTTCAAAGCTTGCTTGATCAATATTGGTATTTGCCCTGCTTTTCTTACTTAACTATGGAATCTCTCTCCCTAGGTATAGATACAAATTCTGATAAGAAAAAAATATATATGTCTTTGCCCCATGGTTCAATAGAGAAAAACAGGGAATAGTGAGGACCCACATTTGAACAGGTTTTTCTACACAATATTTCTTTTTATTAAAGAGGTGAAACAACTCTTTAATCCTGCTGTTATATTTATTATATCAGAGGGGCTTTATTGCTGTTTAATCTATTATTTTAGAACAAAAACCCACGTGCTTGTTCCATCTCCCAATTCTCCCACTTATAGTTTGCAAATGAAAAAATGTTATTGAGTATTTTTGATGGCCTTGCTTTCTCTTCAGTGTTGAGTGGTAGAGTTCTTCGGTCTTCGGACTTGACTATCCCTTAATTTGTTACAGAACTTATAGAAATGGAATACTCCTAAAAGCAACTACAATAGGTTACTATTTGTAAATCTAGAACTGTTGTGGATTTTATATTTTAAATTTACTCTGCCATTTGAAATGAATTCTAATGTGGAGAAATAAATTCTTGTGTATAATAAAATTTATTGAGACAAAACTCATGGGTTTCTTTAACAAGAGCACTCCACCTTATTTTCCATTTTCCAACATCATATCAATGAGATTGAAATTACTAATTTGCCAAGAAAAAAGTGAAATGCTCTTTTTATTTTTTATGTATCAGAAACAAAATTCTTATTTCCGCTCAGGTTAAGAATAAGAGAAAGATGATCATTATGATTAGTAAAATTCTACTCAGAAATAGAGGTATTAGCTAAAGCAATTAGATAAGAAAAAGCAGTTATAGTCTGAATAACTGAAAATTAAATACAACCATATTTATTAGCAGATTGCATAATTATATATTTTGTTAAATCCAAAATTCAATACAAAAGCTATTCAAAAGGGACACAATATAATAAAATGATATGATTTAAAATTATCAAACTAGTCAACAGCCTTTATAAATAAAACAAATGAAAGGGCAATTTTATGAGAGTGAAGACTCAAGTTACAATAACAACTCAATTAAAAGAAAAAAATTATAGTAAAACATCAAGTACAAAGCATATACCGTTAAATTACTATGAAAGTGCAAAATATTGTGGTTTACCAACATCAACACAATGAAAAACATACCTTCTTTTCACATTCAAAGGCCAGATTTTACCTTTAGATCTGTCAATGACATCCAATAATGCATATGTGCTTATGTTTTATGGAAAAAAGTAAAATTGACCTAATAATATAACTGAAATTTTCTTAAAGGCTAAATAAGAATAAAATCTTCCTCAATGAAATGGAATTGTTTTATTTTATGATAAATCAATAAATATTATATTAGATACAGTATTTAAAATGTCTAGAATCTACATATATTTTCTTTATATGCAAAGGGAATTTCATTTTCCGAAATAAAAGAAAAACCATATGATACATCATCTAGCCCTCAGATTTGGGGGCTGGTTAATTTTAATCATAGTAAGTGTAATAATAAAACAATGTATAGCGTGTTTAGCAGTCTTGAAAACGTATTTTAGAAAATATTAGAAATAGGTAAGATAAATGGGTTACCGCTTTGTAAGTCTGAAAACTTTTCTAAGTTGGGATTTTTAACCTGAGTCCATTTGTTTCCTCTAGGAGGTCCAAAATTTTTATCACAAAGAGGTAATTACTTTGTATTTTTAAAATAATTAGATATTCTAACATAACTAAAGATCATTTGAAAACTAGAACAAGTAAAATGCTATTTAGAATACAAAACAAAAAAATAACTAGGTGTTCAAAGAAGTATACAAAGTAATAGAAATACTGTCCTAAATTGGAGAAGTGTATATTACTCAAAAACTATTTGGAACCAATTCTTCTAAATGACATGGTACTTAATACAACTTAAATTTGGATAGAATTGTCGAAGAGTAGTTATATGGGCATATCCATAAAGTCTCATGATAATTAAAGGAGGCTTCACAAGACAAAGCATAGCCAGTCTGCTTAAAGACAGCTCAGGAGACTCATATAGGACTATCTGAGTGTTTTCAGTGTTTTATAAAATATCTTTTAATGAAGCGTATAAAGCATGTTATTGTCATGCAACTCATCTAGTGCTAATTACCTATTTTTCCTTTTTTGATGTATCAGTGATGTTGATACCGCTTTCCAGAAGATACTGAGGAAAGATCATTTGTCACAGCACAACTTTACATAAAAGGACTATGAGGGCTGTGATTTATTAGTATTTATCCTAAATGATAAATTTTAAATATTTCCAGACATTAAATTTGCATAATTGTATAATAAATCAATTTTTTGTTTTACAGATTTCACAGAATTGACTGAAACTCTATTAGCATTTGCTCCCCTCCCCAAAATAAAACCAAAAATAAAACTAAAGCATTTCATGATAAGGTTTATTTGTCTTATAGGTTAAATCCCTTGACTAGCATTATGCTGCAGAACTTGTTCTGTTTTTCTTATCAAAATAAAAGTAAAATGACAAGTACTGAATATGTTTCTTTTTAACCATTCAAAATCCATACCCAAACTCTCCAAAAATTAAATCTTACAACTGGAAAGAAGCTAAAACTGCACCTGCTTCAAGTAAATGTAAAGTGGCAGAACATTTGCAAGTTGAAAGTAATCATTTTCCTGTGGAATATAAAACCTCACAAAAGAAACTCATGCCTTGGAGAAATGGAATCTGATAGAACATTCACTTGAAACACACACACACACACACACACATCCCTCACAACAAAAACACCAAAGAAGCCTTGTGAGACATATGAGGAAAGAGTAAAAATGAGCTAAAAATGCAGTCGTTCTCATTCATAAATTTACAAAAGTTCTCACAAATAAATGTTGTCATTATTTGAATCTTGTTAAATGGGACTTGGAAATCAAAGACTAGAATCAAAGGAGCAAACAGAATACTGTGCTTAAATATGGTAAATATAGCCAGTTATAATAATAGGTTCACATATTTGCAAAATAAAATGCAGAAGAGTTAGAAACAAAATTCTTAAAACTGAGCATAAAGATCTGAAAGCCAATATTTATTTTAAAGTTATTTTATATTTTATTTTTTTATGTATTATACTTCAAGTTCTAGGGTACATGTGCACAACGTACAGGTTTGTTACATATATATACATGTGCCATGCTGGTGTGCTGCACCCATTAACTCATCATATACATTAGGTGTATCTCCTAATGCTATCCCTTCACCCTCCCACCACCACACAACAGGCCCTGGTATGTGATGTTCCCCATCCTGTGTCCAAGTGTTCTCGCTGTTCAATTCCCACCTATGAGTGAGAACATGCGGTGTTTGGTTTTCTCTCCTTGTGATAGATTGCTCAGAATGATGGTTTCCAGCTTCATCCGTGTCCCTACAAAGGACAGGAACTCATCCTTTTTTATGGCTGCATAGTATTCCATGGTGTATATGTGCCTCATTTTCTTATTCCAGTCTATCATTAATGGACATTTGGGTTGGTTCCAAGTCTTTGCTATTGTGAATAGTACCACAACAAGCATACATGCGCATGTGTCTTTATAACAGCATGATTTATAATCCTTTGGGTATATATCCAGTAATGGGATGGCTGGATCAAATGGTATTTCTAGTTCTAGATCCTTGAGGAATCGCCACACTGTCTTCCACAATAGTTGAAATAGTTTACAGTCCCACCAACAGTGTAAACGTATTCCTATTTCTCCTCATCCTCTCCAGCATCTGTTGCTTCCTGACTTCTTAATGATCGCCATTCTAACTGGTGTGAGATGGTATCTCATCATGGTTTTGATTTGCATTTCTCTGATGGCCAGCGATGATGAGCATTTTTTTTCATGTGTCTGTTGGCTGCATAAATGTCTTCTTTTGAGAAGTGTATGTTCATATCCTTTGCCCGCTTTGTGATGGAGTTGTTTGATTTTTTCTTGTAAATTTGTTTAAGTTCTTTGTAGATTCTGGGTATTAGCCCTTTGTCAGATGGAGAGATTGTAAAAATTTTCTCCCTTTAGGTAAGTTGCCTGTTCACTCTGACGGTAGTTTCTTTTGCTGTGCAGAGCTCTTTACTTTACTTAGATTACGTTTGTCAGTTTTGGCTTTTGTTGCCATTGCTTTTGGTGTTTTAGACATGAAGTGAAGTCCTTGCCCATGCCTATGTCCTGAATGGTATTGCCTAGGTTTTCTTCTAGGGTTTTTATGGTTTTAGGTCTAACATTTAAGTCTTTAATACATCATGAATTAATTTTTGTATGAGGTGTAAGGAAGGAATCCAGTTTCAGCTTTCTACATATGGCTCACCAGTTTTCCTGCACCACTTATTAAATAGGGAATCCTTTCCCCATTTCTTGTTTTTGTCAGGTTTGTGAAAGATCAGATGGTTGTAGATGTGTGGCATTATTTCTCAGAGCTCTGATCTGTTACATTGGTCTATATCTCTGTTTCCGTACTAGTACCATGCTGTTTTGGTTACTATAGACTTGTAGTATAATTTGAAGTCAAGTAACATGATGCCTGCAGCTTTGTTCTTTTGGCTTAGGATTGTCTTGGCAATGCGGACTCCTTTCTGGTTCCATATGAACTTTAAAGTAGTTTTTTTTTTTTGTTTTTTTTTTTTTCCCCAATTCTGTGAAGAAAGTTATTGGTAGCTTGATGGGGATGGCATTGAATCTATAAATTACCCTGGGCAGTATGGCCATTTTCACAATATTGATTCTTCCTATCCATGAGCATGGAATGTTTTTTCCATTTGTTTGTGGCCTCTTTTATTTCATTGAGCAGTGGTTTGTAGTTCTCCTTGAAGAGGTCCTTCACATCCCTTGTAAGTTGGATTCCTGGGTATTTTATTCTGTTTGAAGCAATTGTGAATGGGAGTTCACTCATGATTTGACTCTGTCTGTTACTGGTGTATAGGAATGCTTGTGACTTTTACACACTGATTTTGTATCCTGAGACTTTGCTGAAGTTGCTTATCAACTTGAGATTTTGGGCTGAGATAATGGGGTTTTCTAAATATATAATCATGCCATCTGAAAACAGGGACAATTTGACTTCCTCTTTTCCTAATTGAATATGCTTTCTTTCACTTGTCTGATTGCCTTGGCCAGATCTTCCAACACTATGTTGAATAAGAGTGGTGAAAGAGGGCATACCTATCTTGTGCCAGTTTTCAAAGGCAATGCTTCCAGTTTTTGCCAAGTTGGTATGATATTGGCTGTAGCTTTGTCATAAATAGCTCTTATTATTTTGAGATAGGTCCCATCAATACCTAGTTTATTGAGAATTTTTAGCATGAAGGACTATTGAATTTTGTTGAAGTCCTTTTCTGCATCTGTTGAGATAATCATGTGGTGTTTGTCTTTGGTTCTGTTTACATGCTGGATTTCGTTTATTGATTTGCATATGTTGAACCAGCCTTGAAACCCAGGGATGAAGCCCACTTGATTGTGGTGGATAAGCTTTTTGATGTGCTGCTGGATATGGTTTGCCAATATTTTATTGAGGATTTTTGCATTGATGTTCATCAAGAAAATGTGTCTGAAATTCTCTTTTTTGTTGTTGTGTCTCTGCCAGGCTTTGGTATCAGGATGATTCTGATGTCATAAAATGAGTTAGGGAGGATTCCCTCTTTTTCTATTGAACGGAATAGTTTCAGAAAGAGTGGTATCAGCTCCTCTTTGTACCTCTGGTAGAATTCGGCTGTGACTCCGTCTGGTCCTGGACTTTTTTTAGTTTGTTGGGTCTTAATTATTGCCTCAATATCAGAGCCTGTTATTGTGTATTCAGAGATTCAAATTCTTCCTGGTTTAGTCTTGGGAGAGTGTTTATGTCTAGGAATTTATCCATTTCTTCTAGATTTTCTAGTTTATTTGCATAGAGGTGTTTATAGTATTCTCTGATGGTAGTTTGTATCTCTGTGGGTTTGGTGGTGATATCCCCTTTATCATTTTTTATTGCGTCCATTTGATTCTTCTCTCTTTTCTTCTTTATTAGTCTTGATAGCAGTCTATCAATTTTGTTGGTCATTTCAAAAAACCAACTCCTGGATTCATTGATGTTTTGGAGGGTTTTTTGTGTCTCTATCTCCTTCAGTTCTGCTCTGATCTTAGTTATTTCTTGCCTTCTAGTAGCTTTTGAATGTGTTTGCTATTGCTTCTCTAGTTATTTTAATTGTGATGTTAGGGTGTCAATTTTAGATCTTTCCTGCTTTCTTTTGTGGGCATTTAGTGGTATAAATTTCCCCCTACACACTGCTTTAAATGCGTCTCAGAGATTCTGGTATGTTGTGTCTTTGTTCTCATTAGTTTCAAAGTACATCTTTGTTTCTGCCTTTATTTCATTATGCACCCAGTAGTCATTGAGGAGCAGGTTGTTCACTTTTCATGAGTTGAGCAGTTTTGAGTGAGTTTCTTAATCCCGAGTTCTAGTTTGATTGCACTGTGGTCTGAGAGACAGTTTGTTTTAATTTCTGTTCTTTTACATTTGCTGAGGAGTGCTTTACTTCCAACTATGTGGCCAATTTTGGAATAAGTGTGATGTGGTGCTGAGAAGAATGTATATTCTGTTGATTTGGCGTGGAGAGTTCTGTAGATGTCTATTAGGTCTGCTTGGTGCAGAGCTGAGTTCAATTCCTGGATATCCTTGTTAACTCTCTGTCTTATTGATCTGTCTAATGTTGACAGTGGGGTGTTAAAGTCTCCCATTATTATTTGTGGGAGTCGAAATCTCTTTTTAGGTCTCTAAGGACTTGCTTTATGAAACTGGGTGCTCATGTATTGGGTGCATATATATTTAGAATAGTTAGCTCTTCTTGTTGAATTGATCCCTTTACCATTATGTAATGGTCTTCTTTGTCTCTTTGATCTTTGTTTGTTTAAAGTCTGTTTTATCAGAGGCTAGGATTGCAACCCCCGCTTTTTTTGTTTGTTTGTTTTCCATTTGCTTGGTAGATCTTCCTCCATCCCTTTATATTGAGACTATCTGTGTCTCTGCACGTGAGATGGGTCTCCTGAATACAGCATACTGATGAGTCTTGACTGTTTATCCAATTTGCCAGTCTGTGTCTTTTAATTGGAGCATTTAGCCCATTTACATTTAAGGTCAATACTGTCATGTGTGAAATTGATCCTGTCATTATGATGTTAGCTGGTTATTTTGCTTATTATTTAATGCAGTTTCTTCCTCACATCGATAATCTTTACAAGTTGGCATGTTTTTGCAGTGGCTGGTACCAGTTATTCTTTTCCATGTTTAGTGCTTCCTTTAGGAACTCTTGTAAGGCAGGTCTGGTGGTGTCAAAATCTCTCAGCATTTGTTTGTCTGTAAAGGATTTTATTTCTCCTTCACTTATGAAGCTTAGTTTAGCTGGATATGAAATTCTGGGTTGAAACTTCTTTTCCTTAAGAATGTTGAATATTAGCCCCCACTCTCTTCCAGCTTGTAGGGTTTCTGCCAAGAGATCCACTGTTAGTCTGATGGACTTCCCTTTGTGGGTAATCCATCATTTTTCTCTGGCTGCCCTTAACATTTTTTCCTCCATTTCAACTTTGGTGAATCTTACAATTATGTGTCTTGGTGTTGCTCTTCTCAAGGAGTATCTTTGTGGTGTTCTTCATATTTCCTGAATTTGAATGTTGGCCTGCCTTGCTAAGTTGGGGAATCTCTCCTGGATAATATCCTGAAGAGTGTTTTTCAAGTTGGCTCCATTCTCCCCATCACTTTCAGGTAAACCAATCAGATGTAGATTTGGTCTTTTCACACAGTCCCATATTTCTTGGAGGCTTTGTTTGTTTCTTTTTACTCTTTTGTCTCTAAACTTCTCTTCTAACTTTGTTTCATTCATTTGATCTTCAATCACTGATAACTTTCTTCCACTTGATCAATTTGGCAACTGAAGCTTGTGCATGAGTCACGTAGTTCACATGCCATGGTTTGCAGCTCCGTCAGGTCATTTAAAGTCTTCTCCACACTGTTTATTCTAGTTAGCCATTTGTCTAATCTTTTTTCAAGGTAATCTTAGCTTCTCTGTGATGGGTTCAAAAATCCTCCTTTAGCTTGGAGAAGTTTGTTATTACTGATCGTCTGAAGCCTTCTTCTCTCAACTCATCAAAGTCATTTGCCATCCAGTTTTGTTCTGTTGCTGGAGAGGAGCTCCATTCATTTGGATGGGAAAAGGCACTCTGAATTTTAGAATTTTCAGCATTTCTGCTCTGGTTTATCCCCTTCTTTGTGGTTTTATCTACCTTTGGTCTTTGGTGATGGTGTTGTACAGATAGGGTTTTGGTGTAGATGTCCTTTCTCTTTGTTAGTTTTCCTTCTAACAGTTAGGACCCTCAGCTGTGGGTCTGTTGGAGTTTGCTGGAGGTCCATTCCAGACCCTGTTTGCCTGGGTATCACCAGCGGAGGCTGCAGAACAGCAAATGTTGCAGAACGGCAAATGTTGCTGCCTGATCCCTTCCTCTGGAAGCTTCATCTCAGCTGTGTGAGGGAACCTGGCTGTACGAGGTGTCAGTTGGCCCCTACTGGGAGGTGTCTCCCAGTTAGGCTACTCAGGGACCCACTTGAGGAGGCAGTCTGTCCATTCTCAGATCTCAAACTCCACACTTGGAGATCCACTACTCTCTTCAAAGCTGTCAGACAGGGATGTTTAAGTCTGCAGAAGTTTCTGCTGCCATTTGTTCAGCTATAACCGGGAAGGCAGGCCTCCTTGAGCTGCAGTGTGCTCCACCCAGTTTGAGCTTCCCAGCTACTTTGTTTACATACTCAAGCCTCAACAAGGGTGAACGCTCCTTCCCCAGCCTCGCTGCCACTTTGCAGTTCAATCTCAGACTGCTGGGCTAGCAGTGAGCCAGGCTCTGGGGGTGTGGGACCCTCTGAGTCAGGTGTAGGAAATAATCTCCTGGTGTGCCATTTGCTAAAACCGTTGGAAAAGCACAGTGTTAGGGTAGGAATGTCCCAATTTTCCAGGTACCGTATGTTACAGCTTCCCTTGGCTAGGAAAGGGAATTCCCTGACCCTTTGTGCTTCCCGAGTGAGGTGATGCCCTGCCCTTCTCCATAGGCTGCACCCATGGTCCCACAAGCCCCAGTGAGATGAACCCGGTACCTCAGTTGGAAATGCAGAAATCACCCATCTTCTGTGTCACTCACGCTAGAAGCTGTAGACTGGAGCTGTTCTTATTTGGCCCTCTTGGAATCCCCTAAAGTTATTTTAATATATGTGTTCTGTTATAATTACGTTTTGACTAAATTGTGATGGTTACCACTGAGTGTCAACTTGATCACATTGAATGATACAAAGTATTGATCCTGGGTGTGTCTGTGAGGGTGTTTCCAAACGAGATTAACATTTGAGTCAGTAGGCTGGGAAAGGCAGACCCACCCTTAATCTGGGTGGATATAATCTAATCAGCTACCAGAGTGGCTAGAATATAAGCAGGCAGAAAAATGTGAAAAAAGAGACTGGCCTAGCCTGCCAGCATACATCCTTCTCCCATGCTGGATTCTTCCTGCCCTCAAACTTCAGACTCCAAATTCTTCATTTTTGGAATTTGACTGACTCTCCTTGCTCCTCAGCCTGCAGATGGCCTATTGTGGGACCTTATGATCATGTGAGTTAATACTTAAACTCATGTGTGTGTGTGTGTGTGTAGATAGATAGATAGATAGATAGATAGATAGATAGATAGACAGACACACACACACTATATATATATATACACACACACACACACACACACATATTCCATTAGTTCTGTCCCTGTAGAGAACCCTGACTAATACACTAAGTTGAATACTATTATTTTTAAAAATAAAAATAAATATAATTTATTAATACATGCATGGTAGGTGTCATGAACTTAATGATCTTTGGCTCTATCTTTAATAATTTTTTCAACAAGTAAGTTTTTATTAACATGAATTTTTAATACCAAGCATCCAACCAGGGCAGGTCTGTGGCTCATGATTATAATCCCAACACTTCATGTAGGCTGAATTTGGCAGATTGCTTGAGCTCAGGAGTTCGATACCAGCCTGGACAGCCTGGTCCCTAGGAATAAAAAATAAAAACAAATAAATTAGACCAGAGTGTTGGAGCAAACCTATAGTCCCTGCTATTTGGGAGGCTAAGGTGAGAGGATTGCTTGAGCCAGGGAGGTCGAGGCTTCAGTGAGCTGAGATCGCACCACTGCACTTCAGCCCGTGTGACAGAGTGAGACCCTGCCATACACACAGACACGCGCGCACACACACACACACACACAAAGCATCTATACCAGTATTTGGAGGAGGGTGGAAGAGGAGGAGCATGAGGCAGTGGGAAGGAATTCTACTCTGTAGATAGTAAAGCTCTAGATTCATCCAGTTGTGGATTTTGTTGATGAAAAGAGTTAAACTATGTAAATTATTTGAAGAGATTTATTCTGAGCCAAATATGAGTGACCATGGCCTATGACACAGCCCTCAGGAAGTCCTGAGAACATGTGCCCAAGGTGGTCGAGGTACAGCTTGGTTTTATATATTTTAGGGAGGCATGAGAAATCAATCAAATACATTTAAGAAATATAATGGTTTGGTTCAGAAAGGTAGGACAACTCAAAGCAGGGGCTTCCAGGCTACAGGTAAATTTAAACATTTTCTGGTTGACAATTGACTGAGTTTATTTGAAGACCTGGGTTTAATGGAAAGGAATGTTCAGGTTAAGATAAAGGATTGTGGCAACCAAGTTTTATTGTGTAGAAGAGTCTCTCAGATAGCAAGCTTCAGAGAGAGAACAGGTTGTAAAATGCTACTTATCAGACCTAAAAAGGGCCTAGCTCTTAGTTGATCATTTACTGCATCTGGAAAGAAAAGAAGGAGAAATGGTATTCTCTAGAGAATGTGGATTTTTCTCACAAGAGACTTTGCAGAGCAATTTCAAGGTATGGCAAAGAAATATATTTTGGTGTTAAATATGTTTCCTTGTGTTATATTTTCTGGGTGTTATGTTATGCTAGAGATAGATTGAAAACTAAGTTACAATATATAGGGTCAAATAAAACCCATCTGATGAGAATTTATGGTTTGTAGGGCATGACTTCCTAGACCCCATAGGTAGGAATTTGGACAAGATAAAACTCAGAGCTTAGTCTTCAATTTCATAGTCCCCCAAGGACACATGATTCTTAAAAATCATGTACTTGTTCAGGACACTCTTGTCCCAGCAGGGTGCCAGCTTGAGCCACAGTCAGCTTCTTAGAGTCCCCGATGGTGTCATCCATGTTGCATTTAATGCGGACCTTCTTCCCCAGAAAGTCATGCAAACAACCTTGGTCATCCTGGCTGGAGCTGGAATCACCTGGTACCTACAGATGCGACAATCTTCTCGCTTGAGCAATGAATTCCATGATCTCTGACCTTAAATCAAGCTTCAAAGCGTTAGTCTGACGGTTTACACATAAAAAACAAGTTTTAAGCACAGTTTAAGAAACCTGTTCAAAATAATGAAATTTTTTCAAAGCAAAGTCAGTATGCAAACTAAGGAATGTTCGGCTCCAGAATCTGCAATTTCTCCCCTTAAATTATGATAACTAAAGTTAAATTGTTAATATTTGATTTTGTAAGTAATATAAATGAATTAGATTATTATTAGCTGCAAATGGCTATTAAATAATGGCATTGTTTCAAAACTCTATTATTTGCCAGGGTTGGGGAGAAATGATAGATCTGTTTTTTTGATGTGGTTTGTACTCTGGAAGGTAAGGGGCCATTTCAAAGGTAAGAATATTTCAAAGTTCTCCTCACAGTATAAAGCATATAATAGGTCATCAATGATATCTACTGAATAAATGAATGAACAGGCAAAAGAATAAATACTGATAGGTTTTATGTAACATTGAAGTTAGTTTTGCTTTATTAGAGATTTATTTCTCAAAGTTGTTTCTTATATTCTTGTGATATTTTAAGAAATTAGTAAACAGAGAAACAAATTTTTTTTAAGGAAAAAAACATTTTTTATTTGTAGAGGCAGGTTTTTTGTTTGCTTTTAAAGTATTACCAGGCCGGGCGCGGTGGCTCAAGCCTGTAATCCCAGCACTTTGGGAGGCCGAGACGGGCGGATCACGAGGTCAGGAGATCGAGACCATCCTGGCTAACATGGTGAAACCCCGTCTCTACTAAAAAATACAAAAAACTAGCCGGGCGCGGTGGCGGGCGCCTGTAGTCCCAGCTACTCGGAAGGCTGAGGCAGGAGAATGGCGTGAACCCGGGAGGCGGAGCTTGCAGTGAGCTGAGATCTGGCCACTGCACTCCAGCCTGGGCGGCAGAGCGAGACTCCGTCTCAAAAAAAAATAAATAAATAAAATAAATAAATAAATAAAATAAAATAAAGTATTACCATAAAACTCTATACACACTCACATGTAGCGAATTTCATTTTTAGCTTTAAAATATTTAGTTTTATTTAAAATATTTATTTTTATTTTAGTTTTAAAATATTTTTACCAATTAATACAAATATAAATTAACACCATTTATATTTTATAATATAGACATAAGAAAGGATAAATTGATATCATAGTCATATAGGACATGCATTTTTAATAATATATTTGTCATAACCAAGTTATAAATCAATATAAAGAGTTTAGACTGGTGCCTGATAGATACATTTGCTCTTTATTTACCTGATTTAATAGGCGAACAATCAAGAACATTTATCAAATGTGAACCATGCCCATGATCCTTTGCTTCCATGTCACTGGACTTTGTTGTTTCTAGTGTTTTTTAATTATTGCAATTTTTGTGAAAAACAGTGCCTCTTCTCATTCCTTGAGAAGATAAATGTGCTATGTATTTGAAACACTACTTTTCACTTGAACTTCACCTCTTAAAATAAGACAATTAGCCAAAACCCTAAAATGGTAAGATTCCTGCTTACTATACGTGTTAGTTAGGGCTGCCTTACCAAACTATCACAGATTGTGTTGCTAAGAACACATTTTTTTTTTTTTTTTAAACAGTTCTGGAGGTTAGAAGTTTAAGGTGAACTTGGGGGCAAGTTTTGTTTCTTCTGAGTCCTCTCTCCTTGACTTGCCAATGACTACCTTTTTGCTATATCCTCACGTGTTTGTCCCTCTGTGCATGTACATTTCTGGTGTCTCTTGGTTTGTCCAAATTTCTTTTTCTTATGAACACATTAGTCAGATTGAATTAAGGAACAAACTAAAGTCCTCATTTTAACATCATCACTTCATTAAAGACCTTATCTTCAAATGTAGTCAAATTCTCAAGTACTAGGAGTTGGAATTTGAGCATATGAGTTTGGGAAGAACACAGTTAAACCCATAATACTACTGTGATGCAAACATTACAAGTAAATAATTAACCTTAACTTGTCCATATAACCAAGATTGTTCATTTAAGAGAGATGACAGCTGAGTCCAAAGGAAGGGAAAAAAAAAAGCTACAAAATGCAAGACACATAAATGAGTAAAGGCAATAAAAAGCAAAGTTAGGACAACACACATAAAATTGTTTTAATTGTGATTAATTTATTGTTATTTTCCAAACAATTTCAAAGTTTTACTTTCAGATACTGCCCATATATCTTTCAGAAAAAATCTGTTTTAGAGAAAGTCATAAAAAAGATTGTTGTGGGATGGCTCTCAGAAATGCAGTTTATGCATTGGATTTCAATTGTATTTTAATATCAGCAAGATGTATTCTGGAAACCATGTTATTATACTATCGTACATTTCAGACACAATGTGATATTAAATATAATTATCCTAGAACTCATGAATACTGGATTGTTACCAGTTAAGACAACATTTCTTCTCCTGAGATTCTCAACAGAGTATTGGGACTCTGATTAAGGGCAAATTAAGAACAAAAACAAAACGCAAAAGCACTCAATTATTAACAAGCCTTGAGCTCCAACTTCACAACTCAGTAGATTGTTTAACAGGGTGCAGCTGGTGGCTTAAATGTGGTATTTAAATGATTTCTCTGTGGCCCTGAGCCTAGAGCCAATTGGAGAATGAGAGTTCAGGGTGACAAGAGTAACCGAGTGTGTGAAAAAAGGGGGGAAAAAAGTTCACATCTCCTGCTGTGCAGCATGAAACGATAGGCTTTTGACATTCAGCATCCTGAAAGAATATAGCCAACAATTTTCATCTCTGTGACTGTGATGGTTATATGTGTATTTATCATATGTGATATCACAATATGGTAAATATAGGTGTATTTTATCATAAGTGATCACATTTTATCATATGTGATATCACAATACACATGTTAAAATTATTTTGGAGATGTCTTAAATTCTCAGTGAAACATTTCAAAAATGATCTGAAAGTAAATATGAGAAAAGGTGTGATATAATTATAACTAATATTAAGAACCTTACCCAGGACTACACAAATAAATGTCCTGTTCTCTGTAAAACAACACTATTTTCTTTCTTACTTTTAAGTTCAAGAGTACCTCTTCAGGTTTGTTACATAGGTCAACTTGTATCACAGGGATTTGTTGTACAGGTTATTTCATCACCCGGATATTAAGCCTAGTACCCATTAGTTATTTTTCTTGATCCTCTCTTTCCTCTCACCTTCCACCCTCCCATTGGCCCCAGTGTGTGGTTTTCTCCTATATGTATCCATGTGCTCTCATCATTTAGCTCCCACTTGTAAATGAGAACTTGCTACATTCAATTTTCTGTTCCTGCATTAGTTTGCTAAAGATTATGGCCTCCAATTCCATCAGTGTTCTTGCAAAGGACGTGACCATCTTCTTTTTTATGGCTGCATGGTATTCCGTAATGTATATGTACCACATTTTCTTTATTTAGTCTATCATTGATGGTCATTTAGATTGATTCCATGTGTTTGTTGTTGTAAATAGTGCTCCAGTGAACATATGTGTGCATGTGTCTTTATAACAGAATGATTTTGGGTATATACCCAGCAATGGGATTGATGGATTGAATGGTATTTCTGTCTTTAGGTCTTTGAGTAATCATCACATGGTCTTCGACAATGGTTGAACTAATTTACACTCCCACCAATAGTGTATAAGTTTTCCTTTTCTCCACAATGTTGCCAGCAACTGTTATTTTTTGACTTTTCAATAATAGCCATTTTGGCTCTGTGAGATGGTATCTCATTGTGGTTTTGATTTGCATTTCTCTAAAGATTTGTACTGTTGAGCTTTTTTTTCATATGATTCTTGACCATCCACAACCTATATTCACTACTTCTTTTCTTTATTTCTGCTCAGGAAATGTTTTGCTTATAAGCTTTTGAAGTAATATATTCCTATTACTATTAAATTTATCCCTTGGGCAATCAGATATTTCTAAAAAGGGAAATGGACTTACTATTCTTATTAGATACATACTGGATGCCAGATACAAATGAAAAGCAAACAATATAATTAATTCTCCTGTGGATAGGGGTGTGTGTGAACTGTATCTTGTTTTAGACTCATTTTCAAATCACCATGTGTTTTGACATACTCATGTTATTAATAACATTTAGTTCCCTGTCACACATATTTTTACTTATATATAAAATAAAATAGTTTTTAACATTCAATCAAAATTGCCAATTATCTGCATTTAACTAACAATCACCTGACATGGGATATATTAACAGAATGACAACATAGAAATAAAAATGGATGAAAAACAGTGAAATACTGTTTTAAAAATATCCTTCTTTTGACACTGAACCCTGAAATTGTGGCTACTTAACCACAGTAAGAAAAAGCATTTCCAATGATTTTATTCATCATTCCATGTAATAATCATATTATATTAAATTAAATGTTATTTTTTCATTATTCTGATAAATAATCTGGTAAAAAGTATACGTATATTGTTAATAGTATTAAGTTTATCTACTGAGCAAAGCACATTGCCATAAATAATAGACCATTTTGGACAGCTTAATATTTAACTATATAGAGTCATAAAAATATTTCAACTTTTACTGAGCAATAAAAATATTGCTTGCCAAAATTGTTTTCAATTTTTATCAGTGCCATTTTTATAGGTGGATTAGGGAGATGGAAGCTTACATTTCATATATTTGCAAACAAATAGTTCTATACAATATACAAAAAATCATACCCAATGTATCTCATATAGACTATTGTTGCTAGACTTTCTCAAGTCTTAAATGGGATCATTATCCATTTATACTAAGGCAAATTTATATCTTTATATCCTCTATCGCCATCTAGCTCACTGCCTAGGTATTAACTTTTATGCTTATGCATATGTATGTGTGTACGTTTCTGGATGTGCACACAAATTTTTTGCATGTGCACGAAAGAATATCTTAAATACACCCCATGTATATTGAAGTGGTACTATTTTTACAGCGGATGCTGGTTAAATTTCCTTTTCCATTATTATCACTTGAGATCAACAAAATAATGTTTTCATTTTCACAAAAACATAGGTCGTTCCTGAATATATGAACCCATTTGAACATTCATAATTCATTGGTCCACACAATTGTATAAATGTCATAACAATGAAATTGGACTGAGATTGCTGCACAAAATCTTGAAGAAACACATAACCATGATGTGTTTTTATAATAAAAGATGTCTCAGCTACATATGGATTTTTCTTCTTTCCTGAATAATAATTAAAATAGATACACTCTTAGATAATTTTTTAAACTACAGAACTACTTTTTAAGATGTTTCATGTGTCTTGTTTAGGGTCATTGAATGCATAGACAAAACTTAATTGGCAGAGATGCATTTATTCTACAGCAAAGAGCAATGACCATCTGCTTGATTTGAGTTCCACGCTAAATTATTAGGCTACTGTTGCAATAAACTAGATAACAAACTACTCAAAATTTAGTTATCTATAATAGTAAGCAATTATCTTTTGTACTCGTGGTCTGTGCAACAATTGGAGCATCACCGCATCAGATTTCAGGGAGCTGGACTTGGCTCTGGGCTTTGAGTAGGGTTCAAAAGAATTCCACAGGGTCCATGATCCCCTTGGACAAACACTTCCCAGGGCACATTTTTCTCATAATGGACATAGAGTAAAAAGTGGACAGTGCCTGGCACAGTGGCAGATGCCTGTGGTCTCAGCTACTCTGGAGGCTGAACGGAGAGAATTGCTTGATTCCAGGAGTTTCAGTACAACCTGCAGCCTGGATAACATAATGAGACCGTCAAAAAACAAAACAAAACAGAACAAAACAAAACAAAAAAACAGATGTCAAATCAGACAAGAACCTAACTGCTCAGTGGACAAACCACTTCACATGACAAGTCCATAACCCGGGCAGAAGAAATTGTAGTGCACCCTGAAAAATATACAAAAGTGGATGAACATTTGCAGAAAATATTTACACGTATGTGCACACAAGCAGGTCTCTGTTTAATGCCTGATACCTGCTACTTTCTAGTAAAAGTTGAATTATTTTATTAAGAAACTTATTTTAGAGCAGTGTTAGTTTTACAGAATCATTGTGAAGATAGAACAGAGAATTCTCATATACTCCATACTCATTCTACCTTAATATTAAAGTCCTAGATCACTATGGTATATTTGTCGCAACTAATATTGATCTATTATTAAGTAGAGTTCATGCTTTATGATTCCCTCACTGTTTCCCTAATGTCCTTTATCTTTTGCAGAATTCCATCCAAGCTACTACATTACATCCAGTAGTCATGTCTCCTTAGACTCCTCTTGGCTATGACAGTTTTTCAAACATTCTTTGTTTCTGATGACCTTGACAGCTTGGAGGATCACTGTTTAATCTTTTTGTGGAATGTCCCTCAATTGGAATTTTTTTTCTGAATTTTGTTTTGTTTTGTTTTCTGATTAGACTGGAGCGTTGTGTTTTGGGGAGGAAGATCACGAGGTAAAGTACCAGTCTCATTACATCATATCAAGGATATGTACCATCAATAAGATATACTTTCTATGTTAATATTACCATGTGGCCTCAGGTCAAGTTGTTCCTAGGAGAAACTGAGGGTTGGGCTGCTATTTCTCATGGCCCAATAACGAGATGCAGATGAACTGGGGAGGAAGAGAGTTTTAATTTCTGTAACCAGTTACGGGGGAAGGCCTGGAAATTATCAGCAGACCAACTCAATACTACAAAGTTTTACAGAGCTTGTATACCTTCAGAACTATATGTCTACTTGTAAGTGTGCATTCATCTAAAGTCATAAGTGATTAACTTCTTTTAATCTACATCTAAGGTCTGAGTCCTGAAGACATTCTTCTGGAGCCTTAGAAAGTTTAGTTAATCTAAATGGGTATAGGTGCTGGGGTAATTACCCTTCTCTTGTCTCCTACCAAATCATAATGGTTTGGGGAGTTCCTTTAGACCCGAATGAACTTGTTTGTGGAGGCCTGGGGAGTTTCTTCAGACCCTCAGTAAAACTTGTTTAATCCTAAAAGGGTCCTGTTGAGAATTCCTTCATTATCTTGTCATGCTTCAGGGCCCAGGAAAAGCTTAGGCAAAACTCCTGGTGGGCTCTTTGTTATATTCTAGCCTTTGTATAAGGGTACTGGCTCAATCATCCTTTTTTTTTTGAGACGGAGTCTTGCTCAGTCTCCCAGGCTGGAGTGCAATGGCGCGATCTCAGCTCACCGCAACCTCCACCTCCCAGGTTCATGCAATTCTGCTTCAACCTCCCCAGTAGCTGCGATTACAAGCACCCGCCACTATGCCTGGCTAACTTTTGTATTTTTGTCGAGACTGGGTTTCACCATGTTGGCCAGGCTGGTCTCAAACTCCTGACTTCATGTGATCTGCCTGCCTCAGTCTCCCAGAGTGCTGGGATAACAGGCATGAGCCACCGCGCCTGGCCTCAAGCAGCTTTTAATGTTTAATTTAGCTGTTCAGTCAGTGCTGGGATGGTTGTAATGGAGGCCTGAATTAGTGAGACATGGCCTGTCACAAAGTTACTCTATTTTTTCTTCATTTTCTTACAGCACTTCTTCAAAGCAAGTCACTATGCATGATCATACTTAAGGATTGGGGGGTTATGCTGCATCTCCTTAAGGACAACGTATTTCCAGAGATAACTTTAAATTCCTCTATATGGAAAATTAGTCTTTTCTTCATTTGTTTATTTATTTAATAATTTTTATACCAACCTGGATTCAGAAATATGTATTTTCTACTTATATGCTTTTTTAATTTGCATAGATTTAGTGGGTACAAGCACAGTTTTGTTACATGGATATATTACATAATACTGGGGTTTTGGCTTCTAGTCTACTCACCACCTAAATAGTGAACATTATCCCCAATACTTAATTTTTAAATCCTCACTTATCTTCTGCTTTGCTCTTTTTTGAGGTCCCCAGCGTCTATTATTTCCTTATTTATTTCCATGGATACCTATTTCTTAGCTCCTACTTGTAAGTAGGAACATGTATTTTAAATTCTGTTTCTGCATTATTTTACTTATGATAATGGTTTCCAGCTCTATCCACGTTGCTGCAAAAGACATAGTTTTGTTCCTTTTTATGGCTTTATTCCATGGTATATATACCACATTTTCTTTATTTTCTCATTCATTGATGCACACTTAGGTTGATTCCATAACTTTGTCTTTGCGAAAAGAGCTGTAATAAGCATACACTTGCAGATATCATTTTTATATAACAGTTTATTTTCCTTTGGTTATATATTCAGTAGTTGGGTTGCTGGGTCAAATGGTAGTTCTGTTTTTAGTTCTTTGAGAAATCTCCATATATTTTTCCATAGAGGTTGTACTAATTTACATTTCCATCAACATTGTGTAGGCATTTCCTTTTCTCTGCACCCTTGCCAACCTCTATTGGCTTTTTAGCTTTTTAATAGTAGCCATTCTTACTGGTGTGAGATGGTATCTTATTGTGGTTTTAATTTACGTTTCTCTGATGATTTGGGATAGTTAACTTTTTTTTAACTAGTCACTTATAAGTCTTCTTTTGAAAAACATTCATTATGTCTTTTGCCCACTTTTCAGTGTTTTTTTTTTGTTTGTTTTTGTTTTTCTCAATGAGTTGTTTGAGTTTGTTGTGGATTCTGGATAGTAATCCTTTGTAAGAAGCATAATTTGTACATATTCTCTTCTATTCTTTAAATTGTCTGTTTACTCTGTTTATTATTATTTTGGCTGTGCAGCTGCTTTTTAGTTTAATTAAATTCATTTTCCTATGTTTGTTTTTGTCACATTTGTTTTTAAGTTCTTAGTTATAATTTATTTGCCTTGGTTTTTACAAAGGTTTTAGAATGTCCTGAAGAGATTTTTTCTAGGATTTCTTCTCAGTTTTTATAGTTTTAGGTCTCACATTTGAGTATTTAATTCATCTTCAGTTAATTTTTATATATGATGTGAAATATGGGTCCAGTGTCATTCTTCTGCATGTGGCTAATTTTGCCAGCATCATTTATTAAATAGGGTATACTTTCCCCACTGCTGCACCTCAATGAAATAGAAATATGAGAATAAACTAGACACAAAGCTAGCAGAACAAAAAAATAACAAAGTTCAGAGTAGAGCTAAATAAAATTGAGAACCAAAAAAATACAAAGGATAAATCAAACAAAAAATAGCATCTTTGAAAAAATAAACAAAAGAAAAATGTGAAGATTCAATTAAGTCCAATTAAAAATGATAAAGGTGACATTTCAAGAAATAGCACTGAAATACAAAAGATTATGAGACTACTAAAAGCATCTCTATGTGCACAAACTAGAAAAACCTAGAAGAAATGGATACATTCCTGGAAAAAGATGAACATCTAAGATAGAATCAGGAAGACACAGAAACCTTGAACAAGCCAATAATGAGTAGTGAAATTGAAGCAGTAGTAAAAGAAAAAATGTTCCAACAACAAAAACCAAAAGGCCTATGACTAGATATATTAACAGCTGAATTTTACGAGATCTACAAAGAAGATCTGGTTGAAACTTATTGAATCCAATCTTATTGAAACTATTCTACTTATATTCTAATATTATATTATTTATTTTGTTACTGAAACTTTTCCCAGAAATTTCAGTCTTCCTTTACTTTTCTATTCTGGTGTCAATGTGTACATGTGTGTCTGCGTGTTTTCAATTTCTTACTTTGTGACACTGTGGAATGCTCTATACTCATCTTGCAAATTTTCTGTCCTTTCTCCAACAGCCCTGGTTTCTTTTATGGAGGATGGTATTAGAAACCAAGATATGGGCACTATATATGGTTGTTACTACTGGGATTGTATTGACTTTAACTAGTTTTGATTATAAAAACACCAGTATCTCTAAAAAGACATGTAAAGATAAAAAAATTTATGTTTAATGCAAATATATTTATTTTCAACAAGTTGCACTTTCCTTAGAGTCAAGGTAAGCAAACTTCGGTGTAATACACACTTGGAAAAAGTGTAGAGACAGCAAATGTGGGATGTATTTCTAGCTAAAGGGAATCTTTACATATATATATGTGTGTGTGTATATATATATGCACATGCATATATGTGTATATACTTACATTTATAGAGACGTGTATAAATATGCACTCACATATAAACAAACATAGACAAATATGCCTACGTGTGTGTGTGTGTATGTGTATATATATATATATATATTTGAGAGTGATAAAGATAAATCATTTGAATTGTCATTAAAATTTTGCCTAAATTTAGCCATGGTCATTTCTTTATATGACAAAAATATACGGGTCATTTTGATAGGTAAAGAATTGTTATTTTTAAAAGGATAATAATAAATATCCATGCAAATTTAAATGTATACTTTGATTTCAATTTGGGGAATTAGTTAAAAATTTCTCAGCGATTAAGAATATAGACAATTTTGATAATGGTGGTTGTGCTAATGCTAAAGTATGTAAATTCAACTTTCTAATTTCATCACCAATACACTATATTTTAGATGAACACTTTCTAGTTCCTCTTTTTGTCTTCCTAGGCCAAGCCCAGATCCTCATTATAAGCCAAGGGAGTGAAACACACTGATTCCTGAGAATTTACTTCTGAATGATTTTCTTCATTCTAATATTTTATTCTAATGACTCTTGTTTGCTCCTTTATCACTCTGTTGCCTCTAAAATAAGATTTTTGTAATTCTCCGTATTTCTAGTTGTTATTAGTGAAAGTGATAGCCTACTACAATCCTGCGATCTGTAACAGGAAGTATAAAACTGATAGTACTTGTTCAAACAGTTGTTAATGTGTGCCACACTCCCCTTTACCAAGTAAATCCAATATGGCACATGGAATATGTATGTTACAACTGTTTAAAGTGTCATCAGGCATTATTGTCATTGTTGTCAAAGAGATCTGATAAGGACATCATATGGTCTTCCTTGAAAAAGTAGGTGAACATCAATTACATATAGGCACAACTTTATGGCAAAAAGAGCAATATACTGAGATTGAGGTACAAAATTGTTTTCTGTTCCTAATTCCACCATTAAGTTGCACCCAACCTTGAGAAAATCACTACATTTCTCTGAACTTCAATTTTCTCATTTTAAAATCTAGGATAATGCTTATCCTGGAAAAAGTTTGATGATATTTACATGACTGCATAGGAAGCAGACACCCTGAATAGAACAGCAGAGCCTCAAGGTATTCATTATGCACTTTGCTCCCACAACATTGTGAAACATACTGTCCTACAGACTTTTTATTTATGTTAGATTACCTTTCTTATTAATATTTGAAACTGGTTATAAATAGAACTAGTAGTTACTCAGTTACCATTCACTACTATACTATCTGTAATAAGAGAATAATAAAATGATTTAATACAGAAGAAGAAATTATTTGAATTTTTGTTCCTAACCATGTATCTTGTGAAATTTTAGAGGATATGATACAGATTTATGGATAATAAAGTTATTTAAACAAAACAAGTAGCCTGTGTCTTTATATCTTAAAATAGAGCTATTAACTTAAAGTGAAGTGGAATCAATGATGAAGGTTTTACTTAGTGCTTTTGAAAATGTATAAATGGCTTTTTCTAACAATGCCTCTCTTACTTTGAATATATAATAAATGAATAATGTAATAATTATAATTACCACAATATAAGGACAAAAATAACAAAAGTATTAGAAAGGTAGAACATTTTGAAGATAGGCTCCTGAGAGCAGTGGTATGTTTCTGTGAGTTAAAAATAACTTAAGTTTTACCAACACATTTCCAAGTTTTGCCGCAAATCACTATAAACTTTTTGACAAGCCTCATTAATAGTATAAAGTCTGAAGTCTATTGAAAACAAATATTGGAAGCATAGAGTAGTTATATACTGTGTAATAAGAAGTATCATCCAAAAGCCCTTATCTCAGCCCTTCATTAAATCATGCAAGGTGAAATTATTTCAAGACCACTCTGTTGGGTGAGCTTTAGATACAGTATAGGATAGACCACTGTACTAATGTACATATGTTATAGATTGTAGAAGATTTGTCAAATTCACTTTTTTCTGAGTATTTTTATGAGGTTTTGATAAATACAGGATCAAATATAAAGACAGCAGGTCTGTCACCATGTTTTAGTCTTCATTGGTGAGTCAAATTTGGGCTAAGAAGAAGGATGAGATGAAACAGTTGGGACAAACATTTAGCCATGGTTAGTGGAAATTTTTCAGTTCTTCAGCATCTGTTACATTATATAGTACTTGTGAGTTAGGATATTAGAGAAAAATATGAGCTTATTTTTAGAACTTAGGTTTTTATTCTTCAATAATATGAATATTATTTTATCAAATAACAAAAGCATCATTTCAGGCTATGGGCAATATTGAATTTAGGAAAAAAAGACTGTGAGTTTTTACTAGGAAAGACTGGGACCACTGATGGTAGCACATTGAAATTATGTGTATATATACACACACACACCAAGTCTCAGACTATGTGACAAAATATTGTTAGACATATGCATTATGGCTTATATTGTAACAATGATAAATAAGTACCTAGAGACTGAAAAATAAGGAAGATGTGATTCTTCCCTAGGAAAATTATGCCTAATCATAATTACATACAATTTAATCATATTAGATGCTATTTCATTTTATTGTTTATTTTTTTCTGTGAAGAAGCTTTTTGTTTGTTGTATTCCTACTTGTCTATTTTTGCTTTCTTTTGCCTATGTCATTTGTGTCATCCATAAAACATCCTTGCCAAGACCAAAGTCAAGCAACATTTTACTTGTGTTTCCTGGTAAGAGTTTTATGATTTTGGGACTGATATTTAAGTCTCTAACCTATTTCAAGTAAATGTTTATTTATAGCGTAAGATAAGGGTTAAATTTCTTTATTTGCATGTGGTTTTCCCAATGCTATTTATTGAAGACACTATTAGTTTTCCATTGTGCCCTTATCAGTTTAGTTGGTCATATATGCATGAGTTAATTTCTGGGCTTTCTACTCTGTTCTTTTGGTCTACGTGTCAGTTTTTTATGTTAGTGCTATACTGCTTTGATTACAATAGCTGTGTAACATAGTTTGGAATCAGAAAGTATAATGCATCTAGTTTTGCTTTTCCTTCTCAAGATTGCTTCGGTTATTCAGGGTCTTTTGTGATTTCATACAAATTTTAGAAATTTTTTTAATATTTCTGTGAAAAAATGTCATTGGAATTTTGATAGGAATGTGTTGAATCTACAGATTCCTTTGGGGAATGTCAACATTTTAACAATATTGAATCTTTCAGTTCATGAATACCAATGGTTTTTCCACTTGTTTGTGTCTTCTTCCATTTCTTTCATCAAAGTTTTACAGTATTCAGTGTTCAGATTTTCCACCCCCTTGGTAAATTTATTCCTAAGTATTTAATTTGTTGTTACACTATTGTAAATAGCATTGTTTTCTTAATTTCTTTTTCAGAGTTTCTTATTAGTATATATGACCACAATGGATATTTGAATGTGGATTTTATATCATGTAACTTTACTGATTTCAGTTATTAGTTTTAACAGTTTTATTTTTGATGTACTCTTTAAAATTTTCTATAGATAAGACCATGTCTCTGCAAAGAGAGACAATTTGACTTTTTCCTTTCTAATCTGAAAAACTTTATTTTATTTGCCTAATTGTTCTGGCTATGACTTCCATTACTGTTATCAATAAAAATGTTGAGAGTGAGCATTCTTGTTTTGCACCTAATGTTAGAAGAAAAACTTTCAGCATATCACAATTCAGTATAATATTAGCTGTGGGCTTGTCATATATGCCTTTTATTATGTTGAGGTAGATACCTTATATACCTAATTTGTTGATAGGCATAATCTTGAAAAAAAATGTAGAACTTTTATCATGAAAGGATTTTTCTTTAATGTTTTTTATGTGTCCATTGAGAAGATCATGATTTGTATGCTTTATTCTGTTAATGTGATATATCACATTTATTATATTTTGTAGGTTGAGCCATCCTTGTATGGCAGAGCTAAATCTCACTTGATCATGGTGCACAATCCTTTTAATGTGTTGTTGAATTTTGTTTCCTACTCTTTAATTGAAGAATTTTGCATCTATGTTTATCGGGAGTATTAGTCTGTAATTTTTTTCTTGTAATATCTTAGTCTTGCTTTGTTAAAGGGAAATGCAGGTCTTATAAATTTAGTTGGAAATGTTATCTTTACTTATTTTTGGAAAAGTTTGAAATTATTGATACTATTTCTTCTTTAAATGCTTCAAAGAATTTACCTGTGAAGCCATTCTGGAATTTTTGTATTTGCTGGCTTTTCATAAATGCTTCTATCACCTTACTTGTTATTGGTGTCTTCAGCTTTTCTTTTTTTTTTTTTTTTTTTTGAGACAGGTTCTCACTCTGTTGCCTAGACTGTGATGGTATGCTGTCAGCTCACTGCAATCTCCACCTCCCAGGTTTAAGTGATTCTCCTGCCTCAGCCTCCCAAGTGGCTGTTATTACAGGCACTTACCACCACACCTGGCTAATGTTTATATTTTTAATAGACACGGGGTTTCACCATGTTAGTCAGGCTGGTCTCGAACTCCTGACCTTGTGATCTGCCCTCCTTGGCCTCCCAAAGTGCTGGGATTGCAGGTGTGAGCCACCACATCCAGTCTATATTTCTTTATGATTCAGTATCAGTAAACTGTGTATTTCTACAAATTTATCTATTTCTTTGAATTTACCAAATTTGTCAGCATATAATTATTTATAATAATTTATTTTTATCATTTCCATTTCTGTGGTATCAATTGTAATATTTCTTCTTTATAACTTTATTTACTTGAGTGATCGCTCACTTTTTTAATCTAGCTAAATGATTTTCAATTTTGTTTATTATTTCAAAAAACATTTCATTGATCTTTTTTCAATATTTTTCTGTATTCTCTAATCTGGTTTTTTTTTTTTTAAATTTATGCTTAAGTCTTTTGTATTTGCTTCTTTCTGCTAACTTTGAGCTTAATTTTTTTTTCTCTCTTTTTTTCTTCTTCAAAATATGCAGTCAGGTTTCTTAAGATTTTTCTTTTGTCTTAGTGTAGGTATTTATGGCTCTGCATCTTCCTCTTTTTTAATTTTTATTTTTTTTTATTATACTTTAAGTTCTAGGGTATGTGCACAACATGCAGGTTTGTTACATATGTATACTTGTGCTATGTTGGTGTGCTGCACCCATCAACTCATCAGCACCCATCAACTCGTCATTTACATCAGGTATAACTCCCAGTGCCATCCCTCCCCCCTCCCCCCTCCCCATAATAGGCCCTAGTGTGTGATGTTCCCCTTCCAGAGTCCAAGTGATCTCATTGTTCAATTCCCACCTATGAGTGAGAACATGCGGTGTTTGGTTTTCTGTCCTTGCGATAGTTTGCTGAGAATGATGGTTTCCAGCTGCATCCATGTCCCTACAAAGGACACAAACTCATCCTTTTTTATGGCTACATAGTATTCCATGGTGTATATGTGCCACATTTTCTTAATCCAGTCTGTCACTGATGGACGTTTGGGTTGATTCCAAGTCTTTGCTATTGTGAATAGTGCTGCAATAAACATGCGTGTGCATGTGTCCTTATAGCAGCATGACTTATAATCCTTTGGGTATATACCCAGTAATGGGATGGCTGGGTCAAATGGTATTTCTAGTTCTAGATCCTTGAGGAATCGCCATACTGTTTTCCACAATGGTTGAATCAGTTTACAATCCCACCAACAGTGTAAAAGTGTTCCTATTTCTCCACAGCCTCTCCAGCACCTGTTGTTTCCTGACTTTTTAATGATTACCATTCTAACTGGTGTGAGATGGTATCTCATTGTGGTTTTGATTTGCATTTTTCTGATGTCCAGTGATGATGAGCATTTTTTCATGTGCCTGTTGGCTGTATGCATGTCTTCTTTTGAGAAATATCTATTCATATCCGTTGCCCACTTTTTGATGGGGTTGTTTGTTTTTTTCTCATAAATTTGTTTGAGTTCTTTGTAGGTTCTGGATATTAGCCCTTTGTCAGATGAGTAGATTGCAAAAATTTTCTCCCATTCTGTAGGTTGCCTGTTCACTCTGATGGCAGTTTCTTTTGCTGTGCAGAAGCTCTTTAGTTTAATTAGATCCCATTTGTTAATTATGGCTTTTGTTGCTGTTGCTTTTGGTGTTTTAGACATGAAGTCCTTAGCCATGCCTATTTCCTGAATGGTATTACCTAGGTTTTCTTCTAGGGTTTTTATGGTTTTAGGTCTAACATTTGAGTCTCTAATCCATCTTGAATTAATTTTCGTATAAGGAGTAAGGAAAGGATCCAGTTTCAGGTTTCTACTTATGGCTAGCCAATTTTCCCAGCACCATTTTTTAAATAGGGAATCCTTTGCTCACTTCTTGTTTTTGTCAGGTTTGTCAAAGATCAGATGGCTGTAGATGTGTGGTATTATTTCTGAGGGCTCTGTTCTGTTCCATTGGTCTATATCTCTGTTTTGGTACCAGTACCATGCTATTTTGGTTACTGTAGCCCTGTAGTACAGTTTGCATCTTCCTCTTAAAACTGCTTTTGTTGGCTGGGCACAGTGGCTCATACCTGTAATCCCAGCACTTTGGGAGGCCAAGATGGGCAGATCACCTGAGGGCAGGAGTTTGAAACCAGCCTGGCCAACACAACAAAACCTTTTCTGTATTAAAAATACAAAAATTATATGGGCATGATTGTCTATGCCTGTAGTCTCAGCTACTCGGTAGGCTGAGTTAGGAGAATCACTTGAACCTGGGAGACAGAGGTTGCAGTGAGCCGAGATTGCACCACTGCATTCCAACTAGGGCAACAGAGTTAGACTCTGTCACAAAAACAAAAACAAAAACAAAAATAATTTTCTCTTTTATTCTTTGGTTGTTCAGGAGCATGTTGTTGAATTTAAACATATTTATGAATTTTCTATTTTTTTCTTCTATTATTCTAATTTCATCTCATTGTGGTGGGAAAAAATACTTTAAATAATTTATATCTCTTAAATTTGTAAAGACTGTTTTGTGGCCCAACATATGGTCTATTCTAAAGAATTTTCTATGTGCACAAGAGAAGAAATAGGAGTTTGCTGCTCTTGGATGGAATACTCTGTACAAGTCTTTTAGTTCCATTAAGTCTACAATTTTGTCCAAGTCCTCTATTTCCTTATTGCTTTTCTGTCTTGGTTATCTATTCAATGTTAAAATGGAGTGCTGAAGTTTCTTACTATTATTATATACTGCTATCTATTTCTCTCTTCAGCTCAATTAATATTTGTTTATTTAAGGTCTTCAATTTTGGATGCATATATATTTATAATTGTTATAGCCTCTTGATGAATTGACCCCTTTATCAATATATAATGATCTTATTTCTCTTGAAAAATTATTCCATTTATATTTACAGTAAGTATTGATAGTTAAGGACTCAGTATTATTATTTTGTTAAATATTTTCTGTTTTGTGGGTTCTTTCTTTCTTTCTCTCCTGGTGCCTTCCTTTGTGATCTGATGGGATTTTAAAAATAGTATGTTTTGATTCCCTTCTCTTTGTCTTTTTTATATCAACAATATATTTTTCCACTGTGGTTGCCATCTGGTGCCTGGTCTTGGAAGGTATCCTTCATGGATAAGGAGAAACAACAATACTTTCTCTTTAACTTTAACTATTTCCTTTATTATTTCTTGTAAGGCAGATCTGGTGGTGATGAATTCCCCAAGCCTTTGCTTGTCAGGAAAAGTGCTTATCTTTCTTTCATTTCTGAAGGACAGCTTTGTCTGGTGTAATATTCATGCTTTTCTATTTACTGCTTTTCAACACTTTGAATATATTATTTTTTTCTCTTCTGGCCTGCATCATTTCTGATGACAGGTCTTATAATGAGATTCCTTTCTATGTAACATTCGCTTTTTCTCTTCCTGCTTTCACATTTTTCTTTGTCTTTTACTTTTGAGAGTATGATTATAATGTGACTTACTGAAGATCTGTTTCTGTTTAATCTATTTGGTATTCTTATGAATGCTGGTTTTTCTTTTCATACTTGGGGAGTTTTCTGTTATGATTCTTTGGAATAAGCTTTCTGCCCTTTCTCTATCTCTACTACTTCAGGAATCTCATATTGCACATGTTGGTTTACTTTGTAGTGACTCAAAAGTCTCATAGGCTTCTGCATACTTTATCATTCTATTTTTTTCTCCTCTGGGTAAATTCAAATGATCTCTCTTTTTGCTTGCTTATTCTCTTTACTTGAATGGGTCTGCTGTTGCTGTTGAAATGGAAGTTTTCTTTTCAGTCTTTGTGTTCTTCAGCTCCAGAAGTTCTGTGTAGTTCTTTGTTATGTTTTTAAATCTCCTTATTGAACTTCTCATTTTGTTTCTGTATTATATTCCTGAGTTAATTTAGTTGTATACCTCTCTTCTCTTATACCTAATTGAACTTCCTTAAGAAGATTATTTTGAATTCTTTCTCAGGCATTTTGTAGATCTTCATTTTGTTAAGGTTGGCTACTGATGCCTTATTTTGTTCCTTCAGTGTTGTTATGTTTCCACAATTATGCATAATCCTTATTATTTTTATACGTGTTTGTGGATTTGAAGAACTAAACACATCTTCCAATATTAACAGACTAGATTTGGTAAATAAAACACTTAACAATTAGCCCCTCCAGAGATTATGGCAAGTCAATTCATGGGATTCTAAGGTTGTTATGGTGCTAGAATCCTGAGAAGGGCTGACTTAGTGCCTGGGGACTTAAGAGTGTGCCTTGGGCCTGTGTCTGCAGGGGCCACCCTAGTGCCTGGAGTTATGGAGGTGGGCCTCGAGCTAGGGGCCACAGTGCTTTGCTTGGTATCAGATGGTCTTGGAACCTAGGGCCACAGGGACCAGCATGAAGCCTGGGATTATGGATGCCAGCTTGATCCAGGGGCCAGTCTATTGCAATGAACACTGAGACAGGTCTGATGCCAGGGCTTGCAGTGGCTTCAGCTGCTAATTTCAATCTATTTCTCCCACATGGAAGATAACTCTCTTCCTGCTCTACCAAATGAGCTTGGGGAAAGCGTGACATGAATAATGTAAAACTGTTTTTCCTATCATCTTCAAGACATCTCTTCCTATTTCTGTGTTCCACTCAGGTACTGTAATCTCTCACCTGAATTTCTCAGCTCTTGTGAAGCTATTTTTGCAAACCAGTATATATTCAAATTGATATTTTCATGAAGACATGAGTGCTGAAACTCCTATTCCTCCATCTTGCTGATTTTACTCACTGCCTAAAATTTTACATTGTATTCTGTTGCTTAATTCAAAGTTTAGACTGATCTTTAAAATATCAGACATATCAAATTTTGAAAATGTCCTAAGGTTTATAAGAATAGGCTCAAAATATATTTTAATACATGTATTCTCTGAAATATAAGAAAACGCAAAATGTTTAAGATCCATGAATGACTTGGTCAAATGATGTGAAGAACACTGTTGGCAAGGGTAAAAGGAAAATAATAATAAATGAAAACAATGAGTAGTCTTACACTGAATAAGGTTAAAGTCATTTATAAGATTTATTTGCTTTCAAGAAATTCACTTCAGGAATCATGAACTTGAAAGTGCCCTGAAAGGTTCTGATTTTGTGGGGTTCAAGAGTAATAACCAAAAGAAAAATGTGTATGTATGACAAAACCTCTCAGAGCTTATTACAATGGAACTAGCAAAAGACTCAAACAGTTTCAGTCAGCAATTCCTCAAGATGCTCAAGGAAAACTTAATGTTACGAAAAAGATCCAGTGCCTTGTGGTTGCACTTGAAATACAGTTTTTGCCTTTCAGTTGCTTTAAGCAAGTAACCCTAAGGTCTGCAAAAGTAGCTAGAGTCAGAATTTAGATACAGACAGAGACAAGAGGAAATAGAAACCAAGGCATAGAAGAGGGAGAGAATGAGAAAGAATGAGAGGACGTCATACTTCATTGTCCAGTGTCATAGCCATTAGCCACATGATGTTATTTAAAATGTAATTAACTGAAATAAAATTTTAAAAATTCAGCTCTTCAGCCTTGCTAGCCACATTTTCAGTGTTTAAGAGTCACACATGACTAGTTGTCATCATACTGAAGAATGCAGATGAAGTATATTTACATTGTTGCAGAGAGTTCTGGTAGAAAAAGCTGATTTAGAAAATAAGAGAGAAAGAAAGAAACCAGAGGGGAAGTAATCACGGGCTTAAACTGATGGATGAGTGAAATAACAAGAGTTAGTGAGAGTAAGAGGTAGACATTAGAGAGATCAATTTTTGTTTTATTTTTATTTTATTTTAATAGTTTGGGGGTACAGGTGGTTCTGGTTACATGGATAAGTTCCTAAGTGGTGATTTCTGAAATTTTGTTGTACCTGAGCAGCAAACACTGTATCCAACATGCAATCTTTTATCCCTCACCCCAGCTCTCACCCTTCAATTTTTCAAAGACTTTCTTTTGTAACTTACAGAAAAAATTAAAATAAGATGCAATGTAGGAACAATAAATAGGTGCAGAAAAAGTGTGAAAGCCTAAAAAGATCTGACCTGTTTGGTTTGTGGTTTAAAAAAAAATCCATGACCATCACCCCAGCATGCACAATATTCAGTCTTTAAAAACTAAGGACTGAAAAGGTCAGGGATATTATAAATTAAGCTTCCAAATCATTTTTAATTGCATCCATTTGACTTTTAGAAAACACAAAAACTTTACAATTTCAGAATCCCTCTCTTCATTTGTAGATAAAATAGAGCTACTACCTTATCGGGCAGAAAACAATGGGTGTTTTTTTTAAAAAAAATAAGAGAGACACTATAAGAAAAGCAAAACCAAAATTATTAATACATTAAATTTTTGCTATAATTTGATATCCTGACACTTTCCAAACTTTTCTCTGAAAAAAGGAATATAAATTGTATATGGAAAGTTAATTATTTTTTAAACAAAATGTATTTTAAAGATTAAGAAAAATAATTCAGAAATGAAAGACAATCATCTAAATGTTATGTAGAAAAACTACAATATTTAAAAGAAGAATAATTCAGTTAAATTCCTAACTAGGAAATTTATCAAATAGGATATTTTGGGCAGGAAATTTAAAGGGAATTTCTTCAGTTTTTAGATTACATTTTGCTTATTATTTAACTTGACATTTATACATTTGCAACTTCTGTATTTTAGATTTATATATTATATATTTTCATATTTAGGGATATGAAACAGGAAATCAGATTATATATACAGGAATTTAAATGTAATGTAATCGATATTTGTTGCCTGCTGTTTTGAATGGAAGAATTTACCTACATGTTCACCAAGGATTACACTGGGAGCTCATTTGATTTTTATATTGAAAAACCTCTGAAAGAGGGATTACATGAGAAAAACACACTCTACAACGAGGACAAATATGGAAATATCGAGTCTCCTTGGAAGAAAAGAAGTGCAGAGTCTCTGTGAATGGGCTTTATAGTGGAAAATTTAAATTAAGGAGGAAACTTTAAGCTACTGGATTCAAGAGAAACAATATGCATAAAAAATAGGTTATTATTGCCAAGTAAAGAAACTGACAATGGTCAATTATCATCCTTTCATCCTTTCTTTCTTCTCATCCTTTGTTTTGAGAGAGTAGTTTATGTTTACATTCTGTGTCTTTCAATTTGCTCCTTAAATTAGTAGAATAAAATTGGATTAAAATTCTATTGACATGACCATATAAAATAATGTACAAAATAACCATATTAAGATAATCTACTGAATTATTTTTATTTCCAAAATTCTTAAGAAAGTTCTTATTTTAATCCCCAAAACTTTTCAATTCTTATGTAAATGGTTTGACATCAGCAAAACTTTTCACTTTTCAGTTCTTTGATAACTTGGAAACTTTATGCCCATGAAATAATTTCAAGAACGTTCTGACTTTTTTTTTTTTTTTTTTTTGAGATGGAGTCTCGCTCTTCCTCCCAGACTGGAGTGCAGTGGCGCGATCTCGGCTCGCTGCACCCTCTGTCTACCAGGTTCAAGAGATTCTCCTGCTTCAGCCTCCTGAGTAGCAAGGATTACAGACACGCGCCAGCAGGCCCGGCCAATTTTTGTATTTTTAGTAGAGATGGAGTTTCACCATGTTGGTCAGGCTGCTCTCAAACTCCTGATCTTGTGATCCGCCCGCCTCGGCTCCTCAAAGTGCTGGGATTTCAGGAGTGAGCCATCGCACCTGGCTGACTTTTTCTTCTTAGACGTTTTCAAGCATTCCTCTTCATGTTTCTTAAATACTAGGGTTCCCTAGCATTCCCTTTTCTAGCCATTAACTGGTTGTTTCATTCAATTTGCCCGTTTCCCTTGTAATTTATTGCTGATGTCAATTACATTTCCAAATATACTTCCTGGGTAAAACAATCCTTGAGATTCTGATATGTTTTTCAGCTCCTAGATTTCTCTACCTAGATAGAGAAATTTAGAACTCACCACATCATTTCTTTTCTCATATACTTAATTTTCTTGTTCTTTCTCATTTGTACCACTGTCTCTTCTCCTTTTCTCCCCGTCATGTCTCTAATTGGTACTGATGTCTCTCATTTGTGTGTCTGTATTAACGGAACTGCGTACCTGTGGAATTATCTGTAATCTTACTCTAATGTTCAACATATTGTATTGTACCATCATCTTAAATGCCTGTGACTTCCAGTAAGCTCCCTAAAATAAAGAAGTCATATTATTTTTTAATTGTAGAGGAATTTGTGATGAGTTGAACCACAAAAGTACATTGAGATTATTTAGAAGATGCCCATGTAATTTTTCAATAAATCATTTGGTTTCCTTCACAGTGGTAAAATTAATTCTGTTAAATAAATTATGAGACTGAGCTGGATGATGATTTATGATTCCTGGGCTTCTTTCAAATGGCTTTGATCATGCGAAGAAATATTATATTTTTAACTATCTCAGTCTATGATTAAACTGAAATCATGAAGGATTAGATATTTAGAGTGGAAGCAGAATACTGACAGACAGAGAGAGCAAGTAAGAATAGCAGAATAACTTTGTTTAATATTTGATAAACATGTTAATTAAAAGCAGAAATGACTCAACATAATTAAACAATATGAAGCAAGATTTATTTTGAACCACTTTGACAATCTTAGATCTAAGTTTAGGCTTTTTGAGAATGAAATGCAATGACATTTACATCATTATGAAAAGAGTATAGTCTACTTTAAACCTCAATTACCAGAAAACTAAAATAACTTGAGATAAAATGTCATCCTTCAAGACCATATTAATGTATCTAAGTGCTTAGTAACAAATATAATCACCATGTCTGTGTGAAATTTTGATAGTTTTTGCTAAATGCTGCTTTCATGGTATCTATATCATGCTCAGACCTAGAAGATTTTCTATAAAATTTGAACATTCATACTATCATTTATGGTTCAATCACAGTTAATTGAGTATGCTCTTTCCCAAGCATGAACTAGGGCTGCAAATATAAATAAGGTCAAGGAGCCTAGAGTGATATAGCCAAATGACAGAAAATATGATACGTTTGGATGTAAGTAAAAAGAAATTGCATTTTTTTTTTTCTTGTGATGGAGTCTCACTCTGTTGCCCAAGCTGGAGTGCAGTGGCATGATCTCTGCTCACTGTAACCTCTGCCTCCCAGGTTCAAGCAGTTCTCCTGTCTCAGCCTCCAGAGTAGCTGGTATTACAGGTGCCCACCACTATGCCTGGCTAATATTTGTATATTTGTGGAGACGTGGTTTCACCATGTCGGCCAGCCTGGTCTCAAATTCCTGATCTCAAGTGATCTGTCCCCTTTGGTCTCCCAAAGTGCTGAGATTACAGGTGTGAGCCACCGTGCCTGGCCAGAAATTGCTCATTTTTATAGAGGTACAGACAAGTCTTGCTTCAATCCACTTGCAAATTAGAGAGAAACAGATTTGGGAATTGGACAAAACATGCAGGTAAGTATGAAGGTCAAGATAAGAGCATGGAGCAGATGGCTTTTGTTTTTATCCGGTCTCTGATTTCTCAATTCTAGAAGATGGATACCAATAGGATCACTTTAATTTTTTTTAAGAATGTAGAGTTTATATATATATATATAATATGTGTGTGTGTGTGTGTGTGTGTGTGTGTGTGTGTGTCACACAGAAGTATTCTGGCACATTATCAGCACTCTATAAACACTGTTGTTATTGTTACTTATCTGTGACATTATTTATTCTCATACTAACAAGCAGTATCCCTTACATTAGGATCATGCATTATATTTTGTTTGCTGAAGATGCACAGAATAATTAGCGTTTAATGTTGAGATGATGGACTTTTTTATTGAATAAGTTCGTGCTCTCAAAGAGAAAAATCCTAGGAGAAAATAAGTAAAATATAAAAATATACAAAAGTGCTCTCATGTATTTAATTATAGATGATTCTAAGCATATTACATGACAAAATCAATACAAGCAATTAACATAATAGATTTTTAAAGTTTTGTAGACATTTCACCCAAATATTTCTCAAAAATAAGCACTAGTTCTTACTGAGTTTCTAAGACAGAGAGCGGAACAGCAGTAGATAGTTACCTCGAAATGAACATAGACTTTGCATTCCAGTTTTCCTTCTCCCATCATAGTAGATTAATAAAACTTCATGAGTCTTTGGAGGGTTTTGTTTGTTTGTTTAGTTAAATGCGATTAGTGACACCAACATACAGTTTCCCTCTGGTTATTGGGTAAGAATAAAATAAGTTAAAAGACTGTGGCAGCATAGTTTAAATAAAATTTTAAATGATAAATTAAGGCACTTTGAAGTACAGCTATAAGACAAATTGGTACCAACTACCTAGTATTTTATGTACTCTGTGGGTGGCAACACTTCCCATTTTGTTTATCTACTAAATACTGTAAAATAAAGTAGTATGTTTTGAAAATGATTTTCTGCAGATACCTTATTATGGATTTTAGCTGCTGAAGATTTCTCTGAAAATTCTCTGGTTTGGTATGAATATGGTATTTCCACATCGGGAATAAGATTCTTCCAAGTGTGTAGCTACTCCATAAAACAATAACTGCAGAGGTTACAGCAACAGCTTCTGAAAACACAATTTAAACTACTCAACCTGAAAATACACATGTATTTCAAACAAGTCAATTTTGGTAGGAAAAAAAAAAAGAGGATCAAGTGCCATGTTTACATGTATTTGAACATTGGTGCCTTTGGGATCATTCTACTACTACCTTTCATATGATACTGTAATATTTGCTCCCTACAAACAGGAGGGGAAGCTGCCATCACAAATTGTCTAATACACTGTGCTTTATGCAATCAACTTCATTTTTTTGACACCAGATATGCAATGCCACATTATCCCTTTCAAAGTTCAAGCTTGAAGCCAGGCACGGTGGCTCATGCCTGTAGAATTATAATCCTAGCACTTTGGGAGGCCGAGGTGGGTGGATCGCCTGAGGTCAGGAGTTCAAGACCAGTCTAGCCAACATGGTGAAACCACGTCTCCACTAAAAATACAAAAATTAGCTAGGTGTGGTGTCGCACACCTATAATCCCAACTACTTGGAAGGCTGAGGCAGGAGAATCTCTTAAACCCAGGAGACCAAGGTTCCAATGAGCTGAGATCAGGCCACTGCACTCCATCCTGAGCGACAGAGCCAGACTCCACCAAAATAAAATAAAATAAAATAAAATAAAATAAAATAAAATAATTGTTCAAGCTTGAAGAAGAGTGATGAAAACAAGTTAAGGGGAAGGGGACATGAGGACATCTTGGTCAAAGAATACATAATTACAGTTAGATAAGATTAATTTTTAAAAAGACAGAATAGACAAATACATAGCAACAGAAAGTTGATAAGTGATTGCCCTGGTCCAGTTTATAGTGAGGACATAAATAAGAAATGACTATTAATGGTTGTGGAGTTTCTTTGTCAGGCATTAATGCTCTAAAACTGTAGTAATGGTTGTACAACTTTTTGATCACGCTAAAAATCACTGGATTATACACTTTAAAGGGGTAAATTTTATGATACGTAAATTACATCTTAATTGTAGATTAAGTTGTTTAAAAATATTTTTTCTGCATTTACCTTGCACCTTTTTGTTTTCTAACACAGGAATAGATATTTATGAATACCTAATATGCTATCTTTTAAAAATATTTATAATAGTTCCTGGATCAACATCTTGGTATTTTAATTTAAAAAAGGGGAATTCTGTTACTTTGATATATTTCAGATCTATTAAAACAAATAATATAATAATTAATAAAATGAAATTAATTGTGAAAGCTAACACCTAATGAAGATAGATAATTAAATTTGTATGTTCATGTATGTAGACAATATATAGTATAGGCTTATTACCAAAGTTACTAGAGACAATACTAATATATGTATATACACACACACGCGCGCGCACACACACACACACACACACACACATATATATTTATCCTCATTTACTTTTAAATGAAAAGAGGATAACAATGTTAAAGACTAATCTTTAAACTTATTTAACAAGTTTTTTTTTTTTTTACGTATTTATTCCCTTTATTTCTCTTAAAAATTCTTACTAGGAAAATGAAAATAATTTTTATTCACTAAGGTATCCATTTTGTAAAATTAAAAACACTGATGGCTAGTCATTCATTAATGTAGTTTTCCACATTAATAAAAGGTCTAAGGAAATATTGAAAAGGTACCTTGCAATGAAAACAAAATCTATATCACGGTTGAATGACAAATTATATTTACATTTTCAAATTTTTTTCCTGTAAAAACTCCCTTTCCCCATGCAATTTTGGAAACTTTCTTTTTTATCTTAATTATAACTTTATGGTTTAATATTTGCCTGTCCACATTAGAATAGGGTGACACTACCACTTGCTCACAAATTATTGATGCAGAGGTGAGAAACAGGCACAGCATATACAATTAAATATTTAAGTAATTGAATTAGCACTTTAAGATGACCCTTATTATTTGTGCCCTTTAATACAGTGGAGATTTCAATTCAGGAGTTATTGATGTGGGCCAATGTGGATTTAAAAATGAAATTGATTTCCAACAGGTGAAACAAAGTGTATGAAATAATAGATGTACACAAATAGAGTTTGAAAGATTTTTAAAATATGCTTTTAGTTGAACACTTTTTGGGTTTCCTTAGTTATTCCATAACTTTTATTATACCTTTTTGTTTTTTAATAAAAAGTAGTAAACATAATTTGAAAATTTCAGAGAAAATTACACAATACAGGTCTTAAAGCATGGTCAAATGGATTAACATAATTAGTTAATATAGATGTTTCTCCTAGGATTCTTATAGTTTGAGGTTTTACATTTAAGTCTTAATTCATCTTGAATTTATTTTTGTATAAGATGATAGGTAGGACTGCAGTTTCATTATACTGCATATAGATAGCCAGTTATCACAGCATCATTTATTGTATAGGATTTATTTCCCTATTGCTTAATTTGATGATCAAATGGCTGTATACGTGCAGCTTTATTTCTGAATTATCTTCTCTTTGATTGATCTCTATGTATACGTTTGCACCAGAACCATGCTCTTTTGGTTACTGTAGCCTTGTAATATAGTTTAAAGTCAAGAAATGTGATGTATCTGGCTTGATTCTTGTTAGGATTGCTTTGACTATTTGGGCTCCTTCTGGTTCCTTATAAATTTTAGAATAGTTTTTTTTTTTTGTTCCTAATTCTGTGAAAAATGACATTGGTAATTTGATAGGCATAATGTTGAATCTGTAAATGTATCTAGGCAGTACCATCTCACACTAGTTAGAATGGTTTTGGTTAAAAAGTCAAAAAATAGGCGGGGCGTGGTGGCTCACTCTTGTAATCCCAGCACTTTGGGAGGCTGAGGTGGGTGGATCACGAGGTCAGGAGATCGAGACCAAACTGGCTAACATGATGAAACTCCATCTCTACTAAAAACATAAAAAAATTAGCCAGGCATGGTGGCCGGTGCCTGTAATCCCAGCTAATCAGGAGGCTGAAGCAGGAAAATGGCATGCACCCAGGAGGTGGAGCTTGCAGCGAGCCGAGATCGTGCCCCTGCACTCCAGCCAGGGCAACAGAGCAAGACTACATCTAAAAACAAACAAACAAACAAACAAAGTCAAAAAATAACAAATGTTGGCAAAGCTGCGGAGAAAAGAGAACACTAATACACTGTTGGTTGGAATGTAAATTAGTTTAACTACTATGAACAGCAGTTTGAAGATTTCTCAAATAACTTAAATCAGAACTACCATTCAATCCAGCAATCCCATTACTGGGTATATACCCAAAGGAAAATAATTATTCTAGCCAAAAGTCACATTCACTTGAATGTTCATCACAACACTATTCACAATAGAAAAGACACGTAATCAACACAGGTGCCCATCAAGGGTGGATGGAATAAAGAAAATATGGTATCTATATACCATGGACAACTACTCAGCCATTAAAAATAATCATACCCTTTGCAGCAATATGTATGTAGCTGGATACCATTATTTTAAGCAAATTAACATAGAAACAGAAAACCTTAAATACTTAATGTTCTCACTTATGAGTGGAAGCTAAACATTGGGTACACATGGACATAAAGACGGGAACAATAGTCCACTGAAGACTCTTAGAAGGATGAGTAAGAGAGGGAGGCAAGGGCTTAAAAACTACGTATTGAGTACTATGCTCACTACCTGGATGATGGATTTAGTTGTACTCCAAATTTCAGCATCACACTATATATCTTTGTAAAAACTTCCACATGTACTCCAGTTCTAAAATGAAAGTTGAAAAATTAAATAAAATAAAATATGTCTCTATATGTGCTATAATATCAAATTATCTAACCTCTATGTAACTAGTGTCCCAGAAGAATATATTAAAAAAAAGAAGAAGACAATCATTGGAAGATATAAGGAATGGGAATATTCCCAGTAGATGAAATATATTAATTATATATACACGAACTTTAACAAAACTCCAAGCAATTTATAATATACAAATAGATGTACTATTTGTGTAACATACAAATAGATGTACTATTTGTGTAACATACAAATAGATGTACTATTTGTGTAACATACAAATAGATGTACTATTTGTATATTATAAATTAAGTGATTTAAACCAAAGAAAAAGAGAAAATCTCAAGGGGCAATAAAAGAGTACTCAGTACATGTGCATGTGTCTTTTTGTAGTGGTACAACAAAATAAATGACTAGTGACTTCTGATCAGGAAAAAAAATAAAGATGAAAAGAAAATAGAATTTCAAAATGGCAGAAAGAAAATAAATCAGAATTTCAACCTAAAATTTTATATTCAGAAAAGGTATTGCTTTAAATTTCAGCAGGTTTCAAAAATATTTCCAATCAAAACCTCACAGTATTTCATCCAGTAAATTTACGACAAAAATTAGTTAAAAAGTTCCTCAAGATGAAGGGAAAAACTAACAACCAGATGTACACTATGTAAGTAAAAGCTCCATTAAAAGAATATACCTACAAAAATGTAAAAACACAATTTTTTAGTATTCTTTCATATGTAGAGTTGTAAAATTATTAATGGCTTAATATTATTTTAAACTAAGTAAAATAGAGAGTTTATATTGCAAAAGAAAGTAAAATATAAAACAACAAGTACACAAAACTTGGAAGAAAATAAACCTGTTTTACTCATCTAAAGTTCCTAAAATGATTATGAAATAGAATAACATTTGCATATTAAAATGCATAGCATAACGAAAAGAAACATAAATAGTTAAATCAATATATGGTATATTCACAACAAAGAAAACAGTGAAGACAAATAAAGAAAAACATTTTAAAAAATCAGATAAATGAAATCCAAATGGCAAGATGAAAGACTTAAATCAGACATATCAATTCTTAATTGTATATGTTTGAATTAAGCTTTTCAATTGAAAGGCAAAGATGCCAGACATAATGAACAAGTAAGGCCATATTATATATTGCTTACAAGAAACACAATTTAAATATATAGATATACTCAAGCTGAAACTAATATATTGGGAAATGACATAGTATGTGAACACTAACCTAAAGTGGCCCAGAGTGGCTATATTAATACCTATGTGGTATAACTTCCACAGGAAAGGAGCTTCCTTAACCTAACAGAGGGCACCTTAGGGCATCTAAGACTGTATTTATGATTAAAAAAATGAATGCTTTCACTTTGAGCTCAGCAGCAAGACAAGCCTATCTGCCTTCACCTTTTCCATTAAATGTTGTGTGAGAAAATATGTGAAATATATATTATATCTGATTCTTTTTAACAGATACAGTGTTCTTTAAGTCTGTAAAGTAATATTTATTTTACATGCATAAGTTAATTATATCAAGTTGCTTCTTTTTTTTTCCCCAATTGCTTTAGTTTCTGTTTTTGTAGTAGTTTTCTTCCTGGTGCTCTTGATCTATTCTCTCGTGTACAAGACAGGGGTACTAAAACAACAAGTTCAAGTAAATGCATGTGGGGATACTTGCTCATTGTGTTCTTTACTGTAGGATGATGATGATCTTTCTGCCACTTATCATTGTGAAAATCACTGCTGATGATATTTGTCTTTTTTTTAAAATTTGATCTTGGGTTTGTCATACATTTTAGAGAAGATAATGCCCATTTCTCATCACTTATTTAAATAAAATGTTAACAATTAGACCATCAAATAGTAGAAATATTTGGCTAGCCCTGAATCTCCCTGTGAACAGGATGTTCTCCCAACATTCAGGTTTTCATCTCAGGCCAGATAATTTTTGTTTGATGCTCTCTAGAGTATAATCCTATCTTCTCTAAAGGAAGTGTTTGGTTGCATGAGTGAGTTCTTTAGTGTTGATTTGTGCGATTTTGGTGCATTGATCACCCGAGAAGAATACACTGTCCCAATTTGTAGTCTTTTATCCCTCACCCTCCTCCCACCCTTTCTTCCAAGTCCCCAGAATCCATCGTATGATTCTTATGCCTTCTCATCCTCTTAGTTTAGCTCCCACTTATAGTAACAACATACGATGTTTAGTTTTCCATTTCTGAATTACTTCACTTAAAATAATGGTCTTCAGTTCCATCCAGGTTGCTGCAAATGCCATTATTTCATTCCTTTTCATAACGGAATAGTATTCCTATCTTCTTTCAAGCAGAGAAACTGCTATCTCCTGCATACATGGAGTAAAGAGAAAGAGAAAGCGTTAGGTAGAATTTATTCTAAATTAGGCCTTTAACTAGCCCTTCTGGTTTTAAGGTTACCTTCCTTCACCTTTCAAAGTTTACTGTCACCAATAACTATGGTTTCTGGAAAATGTATTGGGGTATATTAACTACCATCTTGGCTTTTCCACTGACAAACTAAGATACGTCTTCTCAAGTTCATTGCATTTCGTGAAAAGACACTCTGTTATCTCTTCAATCCTTTTAACGAGACTTAGGCTATGCGCAAATGTGCTTGTGTGTGTTAATGTTTTTTTTCTTTTTGTCATTCTGAAATGTTATGCTCTTGGCATAACATTGGCGTTGACTTTGAGTTTAAGGCCAATAGCTTGAGGTCTCCTGGTACATTTGACTGTTGACTTTCACTTACTATGAATGTTGTAATTTTTTTGTTTTGAGCTTATGATCTCATGTTAATATGGCATCTTTTGATTTTCCCCTTTGTAAATCCTACATGAACTAACACGTTCCTCCGGATAATTTTTTCATTTGATTCGTAGACCCCCCAAGGGTTTTCACCACACCAGGATCATTTTTTAATTGCCAGCTTCTCAGCTTGTGGTATCCCCACATTGTGAGGACAGTGTAAGTCTGTGTTCAAACACGTCAAAGTTGCAGGGCTATTCTTTTGCTTTCTGTTGAGAATTTCTTCCCACACACATGGCCAGGTAAATTACATTTTATCTGGTGAGAGATTCAATTCATTCTTTTATCACTAATACTAGAGGTCTTTGCTGGTACCAATTCTTTAGGATTTTTGTAGGCATGAAAGCTCACGACTCTAACCATTACTATTTCAATAACTTCACATGGTTACTGCTTTATTAACTTATTTACCTCTCTGTCTAGGTCTCAGAATATTCTTCACTTCTGGCATCTACAATGATCCAACATTTTTTGTAAAGTACAGTGCAATTTGTTTAAATTAAAAATTTATCCAGAACATTTAGTTTTTTTTCAGAAAAAAATAAATAACTGTAATTATATTACTCTAGTTCACTACACATTATAAGCAGTATTACAAAGAGATAACTGTGTATTTGTGTTTCTCATTAGTGATACATGTTCCTCAAGAAAAATGACTTTCAAAGGCCGACCACAATGTGTTTTTGTATGTGTGTGTGCATGTGTGTGTCTTTCCTTTTTCAATATCCTTTTTGAAAATCTCAGTTTTCAGTGCTATCATATTTGTTCATGTGCTAGTCAGTCCTTGAAACTTACACTTGCATTGGTTGTTAGTTCGCTGCACTAGGTAGATTTTCTCGGTCATTAAAATAAACTCTTCATGATTTTGCTGTATCTTCTCACCTGTCTTCCAAGTGGATATCTTCTCAAGTGTCTTACATTATATCTTTTTGTTTGACATGGTAGTCCCAGTATGTCACCAAGCAAATTATTTGCAATAAACCAAAAAAACAGATGGTGGCTTTTCCTACCTTCATGCATCTCTTTAGAAATACATTATTAGTGGTATGGTTGACTTGTGAGGCAGTCTTTCCAGTTGATGGTGCGGCTGGTTCAGAGTGACACTTTGAAGCTACTCAAGAATCTGAATGTGACATCCACGGCAGGTCAATGTTTCACAGAAGGAGAGATTTTGTGTTCAGCTTCGCTCTATTGACTTCTTGTTCAATTTGTCCTTTCTTGCCATAAGCCATGATTCAGAAATAGATGCTGGCTTTTTCTATTATAAAAGTATCTACCACTTGCCAGATAATGTACCTCATGACAGGGTTGCATTAGAATACATTTGTGTATTTGAAGACATTGCCTGATTCTTAACAGAAAACACTAGAGTGCCCACATTTTTCTTGCAGGTGATATATATTGTAAAACATGTCAATTCAATTATATTCAAGTACATATGCGCACAAGTATGCATAATTGTACAAATACACACATATACAAATTTTATGCATATGTAAATGTGTGTGTGTGTGTGTTGAGTATCTGTAATCCAAAAACCTAAAATTCAAAATGCTCCAAAATCCAAAACTTTTTGAGAGCTGATATAATGCTCATTGGAGCATTTTGGATTTCAGATTTTTGCATTATGGATATTGAATATTGTAAGTGTTTAATATCCAGTGAAAAAGAATATCCAAAATTTAAAACACTTCTGGTCTCAAGTATTTAGGATAAGGGATACTCAAACTATATATAAACTGTATGTTTGTGTGCATGTATGTGTGCATCTACATTTACTATTTTGGTGAACTCATGTAATTTTATGGTATTAAATATCATCTTTATGTGGACATTTTAAAATTTATATTGCAAGCAGTATTTTACCTTCTAAACATGAGTCACACATTTCTAACTTACCATTTAACAGCTATTTTCAGCTCTTCAATCACTATTTGGTAAAAATCTCAAATTTTCCACCTTCAAAAATCACTGGTTTTCTTTCTTCTCATTTTCCCATCTTCCAGTCTTCCCCCATTTCAATTGATCCCAGCTTCTATTGATCAGTTGAAAAACCTTGCAGTTATCTTTAACTCTTGCCTTTCTCTCATATTCCATAGCCAACCTGTCATGATCTTTTATTTGTATTTCTTCAAAATAAGTGTAAAATCTAAAATTTCCCAACACTTCCACTTCTAGAACAAGTCACTCATTCTGTCTCAGCTGAATTATCGTAATAGCTCCCTTCAGTGCCCTTCTTGTTTTTGCTTTTTCATGCTTTCCTCACTGTAGTCATAGTAAACTTTTAACGTAAGTCAGATGATATCACTACTCTGCTCAAAATCCACAGCTTCCCATTTCACTCCGCAAAATAATACTTACAAAAATTTCTATGGTGTCGGCAATATTATTATCACAGTTTTACAAATAGAGTATCTAAAGGACAAAGAAAATCAGTTTGTGGATCCAGATTACTTGGCTAAGCATGGCAGCATAGGATTTGAATCCAAGCAGTCTTTTTCCAGTATCTGTGCTTTAACTGTAACAGTATCTTGTATCCTGGCAGTAAGAGACCAGAGGCTCTGCCTGACTTGCACCCACTCTCTCCTCTAGCTCCCAGTGGTCTATCTTACTTTACTTCCTTTTCGTCTATTGCTTGTTCTGTCAAATTGAACTTGTTAATATTTCCCAGATAGTTCAGGCACAATTCTGCATCGAGTTCTCTGTATGGGGTTTTCTCTTCTGCTATGATGTTCTTCTACCAGAAATCCATTTGGTTCACATTCTGAACACATACCACTACTAAAATAATATTTAAGAGTAGTATCTTCTCATCGAGACCTAGCCTCACTTCCTTATTGAAAATTTTAACATCCCCTCCCATAGCCTCAGACTACTCTAATCTGCCTTACACAGTTCAGTGATTGTCCACCAACCCACCATCTTCTAATAGAATATTAATTTTACTTCCAAATTAATTACATTTAGTTAATTTTGGTGTCAAACAGAACAAAAAATAAAGAAGAAAAATACAATTAGTATTGCACCAAAAATCAAACACCGCATGTTCTCACTCATAAGTGGGAGTTGAACAATGAGAACACACGGACACAGGGAGGGGAATGTCACACACTGGGGCCTTATCAGTGGGAGGGGGCCTAGGAGAAGGATAGCTTTAGGAGAAATACCTAATGTAGATGGTGGGTTGATGGGTGCAGCAAATGACCATGGCACTTGTATACCTATGTAACAAACCTGCACGTTCTGCACATATATCTCATAACTTAAAGTATAATAAAAGAAAAAGAAAAAAAGAAATAGAATAATAAAAGTTAAATTATATATATTCTAATCACTCTTTAAATTTATATACAGGCTTTTCCTCTGACTTTATTGTAAAATAGTTAATAACATTTTCAAATTGTAGTAAGTGCAAATGAATTTAAATTTGTAAAGAAAAGTTAATAATTGAGGTCAGAATTTCTAATTTTTTAAGGCTGACTTTAGGGACAAAATAAACTAAATCTAATGAAGCATGCTAAAATTGGTGCTTTATCATTTCCAGCATTACTGTGCTTTTTCCTTCAAATAACTCTTTTTATAAATAGATATAAAGGTATTTTGAAAAAAAGCTAATAGCAAATATTTATTAAGCACTTGCTAAATCTAAATCTAAATATGTTAATACAGGATTTCATTTATGAATACAAATATTCATGAGGTTCTATTATATCCTATATTTTATAAATAAGAAATTTAGTTTACAGAGTTTAAATGGCTCAATTGAGTTTACCCAATTAGTGACTCATCCAGAATATAAATTCAGTGTTTCCTCCCAATGGAGAAAGTTTCATCGCCCACTGAAACCCAAAATTTTCTTTCCTAATTCTTAGTATTCAGAAATATAAAAACTATTTATACATATAAATTAGTTTTAGAATATTTATTGCCATGGCCAGTATCATTTCACAATACCCATTTTTATTAATAAATTACATGTCCTCTTAAACTATGACCATAACTCTAGTCTTCTTATTACTTTTTCTATCAGTTTAACTTCTCCTCAGGAAATCAAATATGTTTCCAGGTACACATATTATTTCTAAAAGGGACATATAAGGTGGGATAGGTTACTTTTACAGGCATACCCATAATTATAGAAATATAATTCCAGCTTTTTCTTACACATTTTCTATCCCTTCGATTCTTATAAGATTGAGTGTTGCCCATGTATATATTTCATGGTCTCTGATTTTCAAGGATGTCCTTTTCAAACCATCTGTATCTTCCTAAAGTACATTCACCTGTGGTGAATTAAAGTTTGTAACACAGAGCAACTTTTAGCTTCCACAGCATTTCTTGAAAGCTACTACAAATCAATTTATAATGAACATATTTATGGAAAGACTAATATCCTACAAATAAATTACCAGCATAAAAGAAATTTTCTATTCTTTACATATATACTTTATTAATACTAAGACATTTTACATTTGAATTTACTGTCCAATGTCTGTGTAAATTTAAGGCTTAAAAAATTCAAGAAAAAATACAAACGAGATTGAAGATTTACATGTTTCAACTATTTTTTTCTACTTCTTTGCCTGATTGGAACATTATTTGATATACAACCTGGATATATCATCAAAACATGTCACTTCACTTCAGGAAGAAAATGTTTATATGGTTTATGTTATGTTAAAATGTATCTTTGCAAATGTAAATTATTAGAGCATTAAAATGATTCTTTGAAATATTTATGCAAATGCATATGAAAATAAACTGTAATATCATTTAAAGCCTATTATTGGGAAAATGAATTGGATTAAAGGTTGATGGGTGATTTTTATAGGAAATGATATTCAGAACCAAGTCGATACAAGACAAGGAGTAGTGACAACTACTACTAAAAGTACAAATAATTGTTAATTTTTAATTTTGAAAAATGAAGAACAACAGTTAATAACAAATACTGAATTAGCAGTATAACTGGTTAAATTCAACTGACTTATTATTTGCTCATCTGTAATATGGAGATAATAATACCTGCCTGGCCTTCGTCACTGAGATTTTATAAGAGTAAAAGGGTTGACAAATATGAAAAAATAATACAAACTACAGTCACTGAAATATCAAAATCCTTGATCTATTTACGCTGGCCTTTCTGTTGTGGCTTACTCCTGTATTACCAATCTCACTATTAAACACATTTATTAAACATAGGCTGCTATTGAAAATGAATTTATTGGCCAGGTGTAGTGGCTCATGCCCATAATCCCAGCACTTTTGGAGGCCGAGGCGGGTGGATCACCTGGGGTCAGGAGTTCAAGACCAGCCTGGCCAACATGGCAAAACCCCGTGTCTACTAAAAACACAAAAATTATCCAGGAGTGGTGGCACATGCCTGTAATGCCAGCTATTCAGGGGGCTGAGGCAGGAGAATTGCTTGAACTTGGGAGGCCAAGTTTGCAGTGAGCTGAGATGAAGCTACTGCACTCCAGCCTGAGCAACAGAGCCAGACTCAGTTTAAAAAAAGTAAAATAAAATAGAAGTTCAAACTTGAAGAAGAGTTATGAAAACAAGTTAAGGGGAAAGGGACATGAGGACACAAACCAAACTCCCAGGAGAATTGCCTGAACCCGGGAAGCGGAGGTTGCAATGAGCTGAGATTGTGCCATTGCACTCCAGCCTGGGTGACAAGAGCAAAGATCCTTCTTAAAAAAACTGAATTTATTATATTCTGTTGCTAAAACAAACTGTAACCTTGTATACCTTCTTGCCTATGTGCCAATTTCCCTTCTCGAAGGTGCTTCTTTGTTGGTGATGGTCTCTATTCTATTCACTACACAAGGAGACTATTCTGCATCAATCAGTGTATAAGCAGGAGAAATGAAAACCCTCTGGACATTTTAAGCATAGAAGGATTTGGTCAACAACCTATTTGGAAGCCCTGAAGTTGCAAAAGAGAGAAAACATATTTCACAGATATGTAGAAGCTGCGATCACCCTAGCCCACAAGCCTTTACTTGCAGCTTTGTGTGGCCGGAGCCTTTCCTGTTGCCACTGCTGATAAGGATATTGGAGCCCACAGATTCCTGGAGGTGCCAAAATCTGCTGTTGATGTTTCTATCACAGTCAGAGCAAGAAATGATCTGTTTTCTTTTATCTTCCCTTCTAAATTTCCATCAGGAGACTCCTAGTCACAGCAACTAAGTAGAAATCAGCTGTCAAGGATGTCTCCAAAATACAACTTCTAGGTTCTTAGCTCTGTGTAAAACTGTTAAGATCTAGAGAGGGTTGGAATGTAACTTGGAAAAAAACATATAGTATCTGACAGAGTGTTTGCACTGGTTTTCTAGGTCTGCCATAATGAAGGACTATAAACTCTGAGGCTTAAACAACTAAAATATATTTTTGCACAATTCTGGAGACTAGTAGTTCAAAATTAAGGTATTGGCAGAATTGGTTTCCTCTGAGGACTATGAAAGAAAGGTTTGGTCTAGGCCTCTCTCCTTGGCTTACAGATGACTGACTTCCCCCTATGTCTCTTCACTAACTGTTCTGTCAATATATGTCTGTCCAAGTTTTTCCTTCTTATATGAACACAAGTCATATTGGATTAGGGGCCACCCTAATAACCTCATTTAACTTGATTATGTCTGTAAAGTTTCTATCTGAAAATGAGGCCATCTTTTGAGATATGGGGGTTAGGGTTTTATGCATATGAATTTGAGAGGAACACAATTCAACCCATATCAGTGTCCTGATGTACCAAGTGGATACACGAATCAAAGTCCATTTGAGAGTTTATCCAACTTCCCTAGCATGTTTTATTCTCTGCTACTCTAGAAGAAATCTTGTTTTCCTACTTTTTTTTAACTTTGTCTTGTTGAACACTGTGGGCCACATTAGAAAAATTTAATATATGTCAGTTGATCTGTCATTATAGATGATTGAACTGAACATTTAATGTTACCTTCATGACTTCCAAAACTTACATTTCAAAAATCTTCAACATTGTTTTCCTATATCATTTTATTAATATGCTTAACATACATCTATTGATACCCTGTGCATCAGACATGATCTTAAAAAGGCATTGAGATTATACATGGAATATACAAATTCAATTAAATGTTATTACTTCAAAAAGTTTATAGTCAATAGATAAACAAAGAGATCTAAATTTAAAATCTTAGCACAGCTTAATAATTACACTCTAGATGAATGTAATGCTCTGTGGATAGAACAAAGCTAACCAGGGGCTCATCTTTCTACAGTACTCATTTCCACTCACACATATGAATCGTACTTTTTATCCCACCACAAATGCATCCACACTACTCTCTTCCTATGGACGATGTATCCCTCAATCCTTAAGTTATTCTTTTCTTTATCTCTAAAAGCTAATGCATACTAAATTCCCCACCAGAGAGCCTAGAGGTTTCTTTCTATGTTACTCTCCTCTCTTTCCCTCTCCTCTCATTTGTTCTGCTTCATCCTCTCTCTTTTAACTCACTTTCTATACCACTTCATTTTATATATTAATAGCAATTCAGTCAGTTTTTCTGTAATGCAAAATCCGTGTGTATAGAAATCAATGTGCTATCAAAAATCATGTCATAAAACCATGAGGTTTTGGGAAAATGGGATTTAAGGGCACAATACTCAACAACTTTGTCAGTGATACATTTAAAAAAGCAAATTATTGTAACATAATAAAAATAGCAGAATGGTTCCACACATATTAAATAGTTAAGAAGTACATTTTTAAAAACACAAGAAATATAACTATAGACCTAAAAAAAATACTTGAAATTTGCTTGTGGATGTGAAAAGTGGAAGAATTGAAATGGATGAGTCATTTTGGGGTGGTGGAAGGAAGTTTATCCGAAATTGGATAGACAGTTGTAACAGCAGAAGTGGGTGGCTCATAACACACACTGCTATGGTAAATAGTATATGTTTGATGTATACGTGTGCTTGTATATTCCTATGACTCACCTAGATGAAGTTTTCTGTTTTCACCTAGGGTATCTCTTGAATTTGCAGATAAGTAAACATGATTTCACTTTATGCTCCAGTTGTTCCCTAGTACATCCATTACATTTGAATAAAATCTCATTCTCAAAAATAGTGTGTGATAGCAGAACTTACTGTCTTCTTTCTATAACTTGTGTAATAAATGGAATGCGGACACAAACATAATTCAGATGATAACATTATTAACTTGAACACTTACTGATATAGTTTGGCTGTGTCTCCACCCAATCTCATCTTAAACTGCAACTCCCACAGTTCCCACGTGTCATGGGAGGAACCCAGTGGGAGGTGATTGAATGATGGGGGTGGGTGTTTTTTCTGCTCTTCACATGAAAGTGAGTAAGTCTCATGAGACCTGATGATTTCGAAAATGGGAATTTCCATGAACAAGCTCTTTTCTCTTTGCCTGCCCCAGCCATGTAGGATGTGACTTGCTACTCCTTCCCTTCCGTCATGATTTTGAGAACTTCCCAGCCATGTGAAATTGTAGTCCATTAAACCCCATTTCCTGTGTAAATTACCCAGTCTTGCGTATGTCTTTATCAGCAGCACACTTCCTAACATAAACGCTAACCCGCATGAGAGAGAAGACCAAATGGGTAACTTGGATGACAACGTGGGAGATGGGAGATTTGATTTTGATAACATGAAAAAAAGGGTATCCCTTCACTGTTTTGGCAGGGCTTTCATAAATCTTGGCCAAGTGTATTTTCTGAATGAATCCTGGATTTTTAATAAAATCATGTATTTTTTCACTTAGTTTTTATTTTTTGAAATATTTTTGATTTATGAAAGTGTTGCAAGGATAATACTGAGTATTGACTTACACTTTTCCTAAGAAATTAACATTGAGACAATCTACGAAAAAAATTAGAAACTTCATTTAGGATTTCTCCAGTTTCTTCACCAATGATCTTTTTCTGTTCTAGGATCGAATCCATGATGTATTCTATTTTTTGACAATTTCTACATCTGTTCTTGTCTTTCATAACTGCATTTTGAGGAGTACTGATGAGGAAATGTGTAGACTGTTCTCCAGTGTGGATTTTTCCAATGTTTTTGCTTGAATAGACTGAGGGTATGGATTCTTAGGAAGAAATATCAAGGTAAAATATTATTCTGATTGAATGATTATTATCAGATATGTGGTACTGACACAACTTATTGCTAGTGATATTAACTTTGATTACCTGTTTAAGGCAATATCTGTCTGTTTTCTTCACTGTAAGGTTACTATGTTTCTCTTCCCATACTCTGTTATTTGGAAGTTAGTCACTAAGACCAATCTACACCGAAGGAGGGGGAATTAAGCTATAACTCTTCACTGAAGGAGTATCACATAATTTGAAGACATATGTTAAACCAACACAGTAATATCATTAACTGTAGTAATTTATCAGAGAAGCTGCAGCAATTACTACTGTGTTGTTTTGGTAATTTGCTATTTTCTAAATTTCTTTAACATTTGCTGCTTAAAATTATTTTAAGAAATATACATTCTCGTCTACTTAACAGTGTAGTTTTTATTAATGTAAACTCATAAATATTCCTTTTATTCTTTGAGTTATAATCAAATAAATACTTCTAAGTTACTTACTCTATTGCTTAAATTATTTTTCCAGATTTCTGGCCTTTCCAAACTCAAGATAGGACTTAAATTGCAATGAATTGGAAAATATCTTTCATTTTCTCATTATTAGCTAGGATTCCCATGTTACCTGAAAAAAGAAAAAAAAAACCCTTATTTCTAATATTTAGAAAACTCTTTTTGTCTATATTTCTTCAAAACTAGATTACCTACATTAAAAACTTAGTAGGGTATCATTCATGACCTATATAAATATTCTTCAGGTGACATTGAAATAACAGAAAGTAGACACCATGCATATTATTCCATAAGTCATGAAAAATTTAAAATGTGGGAATACTACAATATACAGAGAGACATAAAATAGTCAAGTGAAAAAAGAACCTTAAAAACATAATAATTTATACAAATATTTACAACAAGATTGTGCATTTGTGTGTGTGTCTATGTTGTGCTCTATCTTTTTTATGGATTTGTCCACTGTATTTAATTTTATTTAATTGACTGGTTTAAACTTACTGATAATGATTATAAGAGGGTCGTTTTTAATGTTTTTAATGTCAGTAAAATGAGGAGGAATAAACTTTTTACTCGCGAAATTGAGATTTTGTGATTTACTTTTTCAGTTCCTCCCATTTTTTGATTCCAGCTCCAATTTTATTGAGTTTCATAAAGTTAATTTCTGCTGTTTATTGTTTTATTGTACAACTTGCTGTTTTCAAATTTTTAAAATTGTCTTCTTACAATTATTGTTTCCATTTTCCTATGTCCCCAGGATTTAAATTGCTGATTATTTGCCTAAATTTATGACACAGTCATTAGCATAATTTATTTCAAATTATACCTTTTCTATAATGTACATATTAAATAATAAGCTTGTGGAATAATTACAACAATGTGTGTTAGGGTAAAATAAAGGGTGTTTCTGGTTTCTGTGTGTTATTTCAAGTGCCTGGGAAAGACTACATTTGTCTGGTTAGTTGATGTAAACATAGACCTTAAGGCAATATAACAAAATAAAGTTTAAATTTTTGAACTTCTTTGGGTTGCTCTAAAAAAAAGATATTTAAAAAGATTGAGGGATGGAGATATGGAGTCCCAAAATTTAGAGTGGAGTTACACCATAAAAGTTATTCATTTATCCTCTACCATTATCAGGGACCAAAAATGTATAAATAGATATTTATATAAATATATAAATGATACATCTATAAATATTTAATTATATATTATATTTAACTTAATAAATATATATCTAAATAAATGAATATATATAATATCTGCCATAATAAATATATACATATATTAATAAATATATAATTATACAAAAGTTATGAGTGGTCTTGATATTATTGAACAATATAATGGCTATGATCCATAGGCTGGAAATAGCAATGGAACTGAAACTGGGCTCTTGGTAATAAATAAATATTCTGAGATTTCCTCAACCTTTAAACTCAACAATCCTTCAGTAAATTAAATCTTCAGTCACTTCTTTGAATGTATTTGCTGTTTTAATCTGGTAACCTTATATTTCAAGCTGAGTACAATAAGATATACTGCTTAAATATAAGTCCACTGAATGTATTTGATATATTTGATGCCCTCTGAAGATTTTAACAAGCTGGGTTATAAATTGGTAGCACAATATTTCTGACTAATTGGAATAAATTAAGTGAAGCTTTTTTGTTTATCAAACTTGAATTGTTGTTTTCCCTTCATTAGTCAACTAGTATAAAATAATTTCTATTGTGGCAAATGTTTACCAAAAGTCACAGCAGGAAAGTAAAGAGTCTGCTTATGCAGCATACATACATCTTCAGATGCCTGGGCTTAGCCATTTTTGCACACCTTTAATTTGCATTAAAACTAATAGTACTTAATTTAATTACTGGGTGGCTCAAGGTAAGTTTGAAATTGATACAATGAATTTCATGTTTACTTAAGGTTCACATTGCTTACCCATAGAAAACCAGGTACTAAAACCCAAGAAAAGACAATGTATTGACCTAAAATGAGTCTTTATTTACAATTTTATGGATTGTCGTGGGCTCAATACCATGTGTAATTTTTCATAAACAAATGGATATTGTGTATCCATAACCATTCGGTCCATATAGTCAAATGCTTTCACCACTGTGGGAGAAGTCAGAATTTATTCTCATCCTCTGAATGCATTCAGAGCTGGACCTGTCTTTCCCATACTCAACAAATGGGTAAAAGAAGTAAATCTAAATAGGATATATTTTTCTTCAAAATGTAATTGTCCCACTAAAGTTTAGTGTAATCAGTGCCAGAACAGATAAAGTACACCATTCTGTTCTTCAATTAAAAAGTAATATTTCTACTCGTCTTGACCACTGGATGCCCAAGAAACTTTAACGATCTAGTGGACTATTTATTCAGAGAAGCATCTCTGTCTTTTGTGACACTTGTTTTCGCCATAGCCTTACAAACGTAGAACAGCTGGACAGTTGCTCTCCAGGTTGTCCAGTGATGATGTCATCAAAATTTTGAAGAGATGAATATTATCTCCAGGTTGTCCAGTGATGATGTCATCAAAATTTTGAAGAGATGAATATTATCTGAGATGGTGAAAGGTTTTTGGTTTTTTTTTTTTTTTTTTTTCTTTTTTTCCTGGAAACTCAGTTTTGGAACAGAAATGAAGTGGTGATGCATTCTCTAAGAGTAGAGTAAACTGTAGCTGTTCTTATTCGGCCATCTTGGGACCAAAAAATAAAAATAAAATAAAGAGTAGAGTAAAATATGTACTTACACTACTCCCTTACAAAAACATTTCCTTCTGTCATTAATAATTTTTATGACGAGAGGAAAAATCTGATCTCATCAATGGATATACAAGATACAAGCAACCTTATTAATTTTCTCCGTTAGGGAGACCACATCTGGACAGCAGCTGTAAAGAGATTCACCACCCAATTAAACCGATGATTGTTTACTGTCATTCTCCAAGTCCCATCTGTCTATTGAGCCAATTGAAGTAGAAATTAAATGAGGATGTGTTAGCAACCATTGCTTTTATGTCTTTCAAGGTTTTAATAGGGACAAATCTCTGCAGTTCTACCAAGAATAATATATTTGAGGGGTGTGAGTTGTGTGTGTGATGGTGATGGTGGTGTTTGTTTTGATTTGTTTTTATCTTTGTTATAGTGAACAGACTGTTGGGGTTTCCCCTTAATTGTTCTTCCAAAACATTAATACATTCCAAAATGAAATATATATATATATAAAATATGTGTTTAAATTTTATAAAATCCTAAGAAATTAAAATGAGGGTATATGTAGTTTACTTTGAAGCATAGATCAAAACTGTATTTCTTAACAACTTCCATAATTTTTCATACTTACTTGTAGGTTAAAAAAAAAGTCTTTTGTTCATGAGAATTTATAATAGCTTAGATTCAGGTCTACTATTTCCTGAAAGTATTAGTATTTTTTTGTTTTTGTTTTTTTCCATATCCAGTGATGTTGATAATGCCAAGATTCCATTGGTGATGACTAAGAAAAATAATATCGGTATATATTTGTAGTATAATATGATTGTGTGTTTTTTCTTCAGGAATGTCAAAACTATAATTTTCTCAATTGACTTTGGGTGCTTTGATTTACATAGGTCTTGGAGTTGGCTTAGGAGTCACAGAAGTATTATGGTGGCTCAAGATACGTTTTGTAAACCTGAAGATTTGAGATCACATAAGCCAAATCGAAACTTAATTGGCATTCATAACTTTTGGTTCCAGAGACTTCATGATCAACTATGAGTGACCAAACATTTCCCATGTAGACTATTTTGACCATGCTGACTCTGCTGACTCTTTGGTTACTGTATTCACTTTACCTCTAGAAATTAATTCTTACTAATGGATGTCTGCCACTGTAAGATCCTTCTATCCTCTGAAATAGGGAGAACATTTTAACTTCAGCAGTTTAAACTAGTGTCATAAACTATAGCATTCAAAATGAGATAGGATATGCTAAAGTAATATACAAACCAAAAATCCCAGTGACTAACCAAAAAAGTTTTTCTTACTCATTTTACATATCCAGTATAAGTCAGTAATAGAACCAGAGACACCCAGAGACCAAGGATGAATTTATCTGTCTGCACACATAGTTCGCAATGCCTGAGTGAGTTATGCTTTGGCCTTTAAACTTCCACTCATATTTAATTGAATAAGGATTTTGCTCAAGTGCCATTTGATGATGAGTTTCATGACCATGATCAACTTTAAGAGAACTTGGAAGTACAATCCTCTAGAGTTTCTGGAAATAGCAGAACTATAATATTTGAGAAAAATATTTTTTAATGTATAAAAAATTGGCAGGGTAGGCTAGCAAGCAAGAGATCTAGAAAAAGTTGATTTGCAGTCTCAAGACTAAAGGCAATCTGCAGGCAGAATTATTTCCTTCAGGGATCTCACTCTTTTAATATAATCAGCTGACTGGATGAGCCCTACCATATTTTGGAAAATAATCTGCTTTACTCAAAAATTACTGATTTTCATGTTAATCTCATCTAAAAAAATACTTTCAGAGCAATATTTAGACTGGTATTTGAATATATATCTCGGATGGCCTAGCCAAGTTGACACATTAAATTAAGCTTTGTAATACCATTTTAAATTTTTTTATACAATTTCAACATTTATTTCAGATTCAGGGGGTATGTGTGAATGCTGGTCACATAAGTATATCACATGATGCTGAGGTTTGGGATACAAATGATCCTGTCACCCAGATAGTGAACATGATACACAGCGGTTTATTTTTAAACCATTGCCTTCCTATTTTTCGACCCTTTCTGTTAGTCCCAAGTGTCTGTTGTTTTGCTATCCTTATTTCCATTCGTACCCAATGTTTATTCCCCACTTATAAGTGAGAACATTTGATATTCGGCTTTCTGTTCCTGTGTTAATTTGCTTAGGATCTTGGTCTCCAGCTGCATCCCTATTGCTGCACAGGACATTATTTTGTTATTTTTAATGGCTACATAGTATTTCACAGCATATAGGTACCACATTTTTTATTCAGTCCACCACTGATGCGTATGTAAGTTGATTCCATGTCCCTTCTATTGTGAATAGTGCTGGAATGAACATAAGAATGATGAGTGTATGTGACATTTTGGTGGAAAAACAATTATTTTGGTGGGCATATACCTAGTAATGGGATTGTCAGGTCAAATGGTAGTTCTGTTTTAACTTATCTGAGGAATCTCCAAACTGCTTTCCACAATGTCTGAACTAATTTACATTCTCATCAACAGTGTGTTTAGTATTTCCTTTTCTCTGCAGCCTTGACATCATCTACTGTTTTTTAAAAATTTTAAATGATAGCCATTCCGACTGGAGAGACATAATATTTGCATTTATCTGATGATTAGCAATAAAGAGCATTATTTCATGTATGTTGGCTGCTTGTATGTCTTCTTTTGAGAAGTGTGTGTTCATGTCTTCTGTCCATTTTTTAATGCAGTTATTTGTTTTTTGCTTGTGGAATTGTTGAAATTCTTTGTACATTCTGGATATTATACCTTTGTCAGATGTATAGTTTGCAAATATTTCCTTTTATTCTGTAGATTGTTTACTCTGTTGACGGTTTATTTTGCTGTGCAGTAGCTCTTTAGTTTAATTAGGTCACAATTGTGGTTTTTTTTCCAATTGCTTTAGAAGACATTGTCATATTTTTTTTTCCCAAGGCTACTGTCCAGAAACGTGTTTCCTGGGTTTTCTTCTAGGATTCTTACAGTTTGGGGTCTTACAAATTAAATTTTTAATCCATCTTGAGTTATATTCACATATGATAAAGAATAGGAATCCAGTTTCATTCTTCTGCATATGACTAGCCAGCTATCCCATCACCATTTATTGACTAGGGGGCTCTTTCTCCATTGCTTAATTTTGTTGTCTTGGCTGAAAATTAGATGGCTGTAGGTGTGCAGCTTTCGACAATAATATGCTGTCATGCTCTACATCTTTTATGGCTACTTCAACTTACAACATGTCGTAAATACATATATAATATTTACTTTAAGGGAAGTCAACAGTTTAGACAAATAGCATTGTAAAGGACTACAGAAGGGTAGAGAGTTTTCATATTTGTTTTATTCCATTATATGTTGTCAGTTTTTACCTCCTTTTGGTTCAGAATTCTTTAAAAGTATCTAATTAGCATAGGTATTTTCATTAGAAGTAAAAAAAAATGCCAACAGAATTAGGAGATGTAATTAATCTAACTTCAGAGCAACAGGGAACATAATGCAATTTGAATTCACTTTAATATATGCTACTCTTTTCTCCAATTTCTTACTCCTGGAAAACAATTCTGGTGTATGTGTTGGTGTTTGTGTGAGTGTGTGTGTGTTTAACATACCCTTTTGTTAATCATGTAATTAATTGTCTTTTAGATTACATTTTATTAACACATGCTGAAAGCACAACAGCAATGTCAAATAGAGTTATCTTTTCTTCTTTGTAATTTTGTTAAATTCTGCAATATTGATGCTAGATTTTAACATGGTTTGTGACTTATCACTTACCATAAATTAAGACGTGTTAAGCAATAAAAAATAAGCACACAGTGTTTTCCTTTACAAACTGCTAGCTTTTTCTGAATAGAGAAAAACATTTAAGCAATATATGACTAAAATTTAAAATACAATGAATTATTTTACTACTGTTACATATTTTTGAGGCTAAGCCTATTCTCAATAAATACATTTCTTCTTAATGTTATACCTTCAACTTACTGAATTCAAAAAAAAGGAAGAGTTTACATATTTAAGAGAAGTGAGAAACTCTGAAAATTATGAATAATTAAGTAAAACTACAGTAAAGTCTTATAATTATGTAGGTGTGCTATTTGAGCTTTTAGGATTAGCTTTATTTTCATAAGAAATATAAACTTTTCTCTGATGGCCAGTGATGATGAGCATTTTTTCATGTGTCTGTTGGCTGTATGAATGTCTTCTTTTGAAAAATGTCTGTTCATATCCTTTGCCCACTTTTTGATGGGGTTGTTTGTTTTTTTCTTGTAAATTTGTTTGTGTTCTTTGTAGGTTCTGGATATTAGCCCTTTGTCAGATGAGTAGATTGCAAAAATTTTCTCCCATTCTGTAGGTTGTCTGTTCACTCTGATGGTAGTTTCTTTTGCTGTGCAGAAGCTCTTTAGTTTAATGAGATCCCATTTGTCAATTTTGGCTTTTGCTGCCGTTGCTTTTGGTGTTTTAGACATGAAGTCTTTGCCCATGCCTATGTCCTGAATGGTACTACCTAGATACCATCTCACACCAGTTAGAATGGTAATCATTAAAAAGTCAGGAAACAACAGGTGCTGGAGAGGATGTGGAGAAATAGGAACACTTTTACACTGTTGGTGGGATTGTAAACTAGTTCAACCATTATGGAAAACAGTATGGCGATTCCTCAAGGATCTAGAACTAGATGTACCATATGACCCAGCCATCCCATTACTGGGTATATACCCAAAGGATTATAAATCATGCTGCCATAAAGACACATGCACACGTATGTTTATTGCAGCACTATTCACAATAGCAAAGACTTGGAATCAACCCAAATGTCCATCAGTGACAGACTGGATTAAGAAAATGTGGCACATATACACCATGGAATGCTATGCAGCCATAAAAAAGGATGAGTTTGTGTCCTTTGTAGGGACATGGATGCAGCTGGAAACCATCATTCTTAGCAAACTATCACAAGAACAGAAAACCAAACACCGCATGTTCTCACTCATAGGTGGGAACTGAACAATGAGATCACTTGGACTCGGGAAGGGGAACATCACATACCAGGACCTATCATGGGGAGGGGGGAGGGGGAAGGGATTGCATTGGGAGTTATACCTGATGTAAATGACGAGTTGATGGGTGCTGACGAGTTGATGGGTGCAGCACAGCAACATGGCACAAGTATACATATGTAACAAACCTGCACGTTATGCACATGTACCCTAGAACTTAAAGTATAATAATAAAAAATAATTTTAAAAAAATATATAAACTTTTCAGAATCATTGAATATTATTTTATTTATCTGTTTAAACCAATTTAAAAACGATATTTTGCTCTATGTAATATTATGATTAAATAATTCTTATGTAGACTTTCCTTCTGGGGAAATGGTGCTCTGGAAGAACCACTCTATCTCTCTTGTCGTATCTCTGCCTTGACTCTTGGAGCCCAAGCTAAAGCTGCACACACTCTCCAGAGAAGTGGTGCCTTGAAAGAGTTACTCCATATTCCCTTCCCAGTCACTGCTACGCTTTGCCCCTAGGGAGCTGAACTGAACTTGGATATGGCATCCTGATATGAGGCCTTTGCAGAACTGCTCCAAAACCTTCTCCCCATCATGCTGTACCCTGCCCAACTGTGCTGGAACTGAAATAACACCAGGCATCCCAGGAGAATGGTGCCTTAGAGGTGTTGTGCTTATGGCAGTCTGTGCCTGAGCAAAAGTGATACCCTGTCTCCCGGGAAAACAGTACCTAGGATGCTCAGAACAGTCATGCCTCACTGATGCCTAAGTTGAACCACTTCTCTGCCTCCCAGGAAAAGGTGTGTTGGCTGCCCAGAGCAGCCATGGACCCCAGAACCTAAGATAAAGTAGAGCCTTGCATATCAGGGAAATGCTGGTTGGGCCACCCAGAGAACAGTCACATCTTCTGGGCATGAGTCAAAAAGAAACATTGCCCACGAAGCAAATGGTGCCTTGCTAAGCTAAGTAGCTACACATCCCAGGACTGAGCTGACATAGTACCCTATATTTCAGAAAAACAGAGCAGTGGCTGAGCTGAGATACTCTGTCTGACAGCCCAAACTACTCTAGTACCATGCTTCTGTAAAGTGGGAATAGCCATCTAGAATCTGAGCTGAGTCACCCCTCTCTGTGGGGAGTGGAGTCATCACTGTACTGTTTCTTATCCCTCCCCTGCCCCCAGTGTCCAGACAGAAGCTGTGCTCCATTATTCTGGGATACTTTCTTCCAACGAATCTGACTTCACAGAGTCTGGGATACAACTCAACCCCACCATCCCAGGGTCTAGAGTCACCACTCTATGTGCCTTAACTCCTGGAACCTGAATTGCCACTGAGTCCATTGGCTCTGGTTCCTGAGTTGCATTCATACCCTGCACTACAGGCCCAAACCTCCAGAGCACCTCTTCTTTCCTGGAGTCAGACTAGTCCTGTGCCCTACACTCAAGGATCACAGCGACAACTCAGCCTCCCTGGGCCTGAGCTGCAAGAAGATTTCTCAGAGTCACAGATTCTGGCTCTGTGTGCAATGTACATCCACTCTACCACAGAAAGAAAACCTGCCCAAGAACCAAGTGACACAATAGGTTTGTGAGACTCTGAACCTAGGATCCTGATTCCACAGCTGCTCCAAGCACCTGTACATGGAACGACTGCAGCTACTTTTAGGTCATGTCAGACCTGACACCAAGAGGAATCTTTTCAGCTAAATCTCCCAATTGTGTAAAAAATTGTATAGGTTTCAAAAGTTCTTGCAATTTAAGACAATAGCAGCTTAGGTCCACTGCTGCAAACTTCTGCAACCTAGGCCACTTACATACCCACAGCTATTGCTGACACTTCACACAGCTGAAGAAACTTCATGGAGATTATGTCCCTGCATCTATCCAGAAGCAGTCACCACACCCATCCTAACGAGCCTCCTAAGATTCAAAAGCAGATGAAAGTAATTCTCTATAAAAGTCACCATAGAAAGTTTGGAAAAGGCAATTGTTTCACCAGAGGAACAGACATCAATGCAGAAATACAACAAACATTAAAAAATTAAAAAACAAAACACTACAAAAGCAACACAAGAACTCTATAGTTACATACCACAATGAAAAGGAAATATGAGTTGCCAATAACAAAACCCAAAGTAGACCAGGTGTGATGGCTCACACCTGTAATCTCAGCATTTTGGGAGGCTGAGATGGGAGGATCACTTGAGTCTAGGAGTTCAAAACCAGCCGAGGAAGAATAGAGAGACCCATTCTCTACAAAAATTTTTTTTAAATAGCTGCATGTGGTGGTTCACATTTGTTTTCCAAACTACTCAAGAATCTCAGGGAGGAGGATTGCTTGGGCCCAGGAGGTTGAGACTTCAGTGAGCTATGGTCACCCCACTTCACTGCAGCCTGTGTGAAAGAGAAAGACCCCATCTCAAAAAATAAAGAGTAATTCAAAATAATAATCTTATAGGAACTAAACAAAATGCAAGGAAATACGGACACTTAGTTCATCATAATCAGAAAACTAATTCACAACATGAATAAGAAATTTAACGAGGAAATAGATATTGTAAAAAACAAACAGGAAAATGGCAGCTAGAGAAGTCAAATAATAAAATGAAAAGAGAAGGAAAGCTTCAACAGCTGACTTGATGAAGCAAAAGGATTTCTGAACATTCAGATACAGGAAGCTCAAAAGTTCTTAAATAGATTAAATCCAAAAAATTCTTCTACAAGGAATACTATAGTTGAATTGTCAAAAGTCAAAGTCAAAGATGGATTTTTTAAAATCAAGATAAAAGCATCAAGTCACATATAGTAATTCCCATTAGGCTAACATCAGAATTATCAATATAAGTTTTTCAAGTCAGGCAAAAATGAGAAGCTATATTCAAAGCACTGAAGGAAAAAAAAAAATACTAGCCATGAATACTATACCGAGGACATCTATACTTCAGAAATGAAGGAGAATAAAGTCTTTCTCAGAGAAGCAAAAACAGGTAATTTATCCCCACTAGACCAGTCTTAGAAGAAATGCTCAAAGAAGTCTTAAATCTGGATGTGAGAAAATAAAAATCACCATCATAAAAACATACAAAACTATAAAACTCACTGGTAAAGCAGATACACAAAAAGAAAGAGAAAAGAATCAAACCTTATCAACATCTATACGTCAGATATGAGGGAGAATAAAATCTTTCTCAGACAAAAAAGAGGTAATTTATCCCCACTAGACCAGCCTTACAAGAAATGCTCAAAGAAGTCCTACATCTGGATGTGAGAAAATAAAAATCACCATCACAAAAAAACATAAAACTATGAAACTCATGGTAAAGCAGGTACACAAAGAGAAAGAGAAAAGAATCAAACCTTATCAATACAGAAAGCCACCAAGCCACAAAGAAAAATAAGACAGAAAGGGCCAAAGATATACAAGACAATAAGAAGATAATTAACAAAAGGACAAAAATAAATCCTAACTTATCAATAATAATCTTAAATGTAATTAAATTAAATATCCCACTTAAAATATACAGACTAGATAAACAGATAAATAAATAAAATGACCCAACTACATCAGTCTATGTAGTGCACATATATAGATTGAGTGAAATTACAGAAAAATTATTCCACAAAACAGAATCCAAGAATGAGCAGAATTAGTTAAACTTATCTAAGATAAAATAGACTTTAAGTAAAAGACAGTAAGAAGGGACAATGAAGGTCTTTATATAATCAAAAAGGGATTAATGCCTCAAGATGATATAACAATTATAAATATATATGCGCCTAAGAGCAGAACACCTAGGTACATAATCCAAATATTATTAAATATAAAGGGAGAGAGACTCCAATACAATAACAGTGGGAGACTTCAACCAACTTCGCACTCTCAGCATCGGACACATCATCCAGACAAAATTAACAAACATTAGACTTAAACTGCACTTTAGAACAAATGAACCTAAGAGCCAGTCATGAAACTTTTCATCCAACAGTTGCAGAATACATATTATTTTCATAAATACATGAAACATTTTCCACATGTTCAGCCATAAAACTAATTTTAACTGAGAAATGAAATTATACCGTGGCTTTTCTGATCACTATTGAATAAAGCCAGAAATAAATAACAAGAGAAACTTTTAAAAGTGTGTGAATTCATGAAAATTAAACATCACACTCCTGAATGATCAACAGCTCAAAGAAGAAATTAAAAAGAGAAGTTGAAAATTTCTTCAAACAAATAAAAATATAAAGTCAACATATCAAAAACCATGAGATACAGTAAAAGCAGCATTAATAGGGAAGTTTATAGCAATCTATGCCTACATCAAAAAAAGTCGAAAGATTTCAAATAAGCAAGCTAATGATATATCTCAATAAACTAGAAAAGCAAGAACAAACCAGCTGAAAAAAGTAGTAGAAGAAATAAATCATAAAAATTGGATCAAAAATTAAAGAAATGGAGACTGAAAACACAATACACATTATCAATTAAACAAAATGTTGTTTTTAAAAGATAAAGAAAATTAAGAAACCATTACCTAAACTAAATAAGAAAAAAAATATACCCTAATAAGCAATCAGAAACAAAAAGAGATGTTACAACTTATTTCATAGAGATAGGAAGACTTATTAGTCTATTATGACTAACTGTATACAAGCAAATTGGAAAATCTAGTAGAAATGAATACATTTCTAAGCACATACTATCCACTGAATTTCAACTAAGAAGAAATATGAAACCATAACATATCTATTATAAGTAACAAGATTGAATCAGTAATGCAAATGTTCCTATCAAGGAAAAACCCAGGACCCAACAGCTCAGCTCCTGAATTTTACCCAGCATCGAAAGAAGAACGCATATCAATTCTTCTCAAATTCTTCCAGAAAACTGAGAAGAAGGGAATTTTTCCAAACTTCTTCTACAAACCCAACCATGCTCGAACACTAAAACCAGATAAGGACTCAAATGCGCATATGCACACACAATCCATAACACAACTATCAGTCAATTTCTCAAATAAATATAAATGCAAAAATATTCAACAAAATATTAGCAAACAAGATCCAGCATCACAATAAAATTTACCACAATCAAGTGGGATTTATTCCATGGATACAAGAATGTTTATAAATACACAAATGAATAAAAGTATTGTGATTGGATATATCACATCAATGAAATGAGGGATAAATACCATATGATCATCTCAAAAGATTTAGAAAAATCATTGGATACAATTCAACATTTATTTGTGATAAACTCTCAAAATATAGATATAGAAGGTATATGCCTCAATACAATAAAAGTCATATAGGGCAAATACATAGCTAACTTTATGCAGAATGGGTAAAAGCTGAAAGCTTTTTCTCTAAGAACTGAAAAAAGACAAGTATGCCCACTCACACCAATCACTAAACAGTACTAGAAGTTCCAGTCAAAGCAATTAGGCAAGTTAAAGAAATAAAAGTAATTCAATTTGAAAAGGAGGAAGCTTATTTTTTTTTCTGTTTGTAAATGACATAATATTATATATAGAAAACCCTAAAAGGTCCACTGAAAAAACTTTTAAACTTACAAATTCAGTAAAGTTAAGAGACACAAAATCAGCATACAAAAATTATTAGGGCTGGGCGTGGTGGTTCACACCTGTAATCCCAGCACTTTGGGAGGCTGAGGTGGGCAGATCACAAGGTTAGAAATTCGAGACCAGTCTGGCCAACATAGTGAAACCTCATCTCTACTAAAAAATACAAAAATTAGTCAGGCATGGTGGTACGTGCCTGTAGACCCAGCTACTCGGGAGGCTGAGGCAGAAGTATGACTGGAAGCCAGGAGGTGGAGGCTGTAGTGAGCTGAGATCGCACCACTGCACTCCAGTTTGGGCAACAGAGTGAGACTCAATCTCAAACAAACAAACAAAAATCACTAATATTTCTTTAATGACAAATTTGCAGAAATAGAAATGAAAAGCAATCCCATTTATAATATGAACAGAAAATACAATACTTAGAAATAAGTTTAACTCAGTAGGTGAAAGATTTCTACAAGATATACTATAAAACACTGATTAAAGGAATTGAAGATCACACAAAAAAATTGAAAGATATCCCATATTTATACATTGGAAGAAGCAATGTAGTAAAACTGACCATACTACCTAAAGTAAAATACACATTCAGTGCAATCTCTATAGCAATGACAATCTTACAAAAAATAACAAAAACATTTCAAAATGTATATAAAACAACAAAAAAACCTGAATATCCAAAGCAATACTGAACAAAAAAACAAAGCTGAAAGCATCACACTACCTGACTTCAAAATATACTACAAAGCTATGGTAACCTAAGCAGCATGGTACTAGCATAAAAACAGGCACATAGACCAATAGAACAGAATAGAGAACCCAGAAATACGTGCGTATGTTTGCAGCCAATTGATTTTTGACAAAGGTACCAAGAATATTTATTTGAGAAAGCTCAGTATCTTCAATAAATGGTTCTGGAAAAATTGAATATCTATATGCAGAAGAATGAAACTACATCACTATCTCTCAGCATTTAAAAAGCCCAATATGGATTAAATTTTTGAATGTAAAACTCAAAACTGTGAAACCACTAGTAAGAAAACACAGGGGAAATGATTGAAAATACTAGTCTGGGCAAAGTTTTTATGAAGAATACCTCAAAAGTATAGACAACAAAATAAAAAATAGACAAATTATATCACGTCAAATTAAAAAGCTTTTTCAGACGGGCATGGTGGCTCATGCCTGTAACCCCAGCACTTTGGTAGGCCAAGGCGGGCAGATCACAAGGTCAGGAGATGGAGACCCATCCTGGCTAACCTAGTGAAACTCCTTCTCCACTAAAAGTGCAAAAAATTAGCCTGACATGGTGGCATGTGCCTGTAATCCCAGCTACTCAGGAGGCTGAGGCAGGAGAATCGCTTGATCCCGGGAAGCAGAGGTTGCAGTTAGCCGAGATTGCATCACTGCACTCCAGCCTAGACAACAGAGCAAGACTCCATCTCAAAAATAGACTTAAATAAAATAAAAATAAAAAGCTTTTCTACAGCAGAGTCAATAGCCAATAGAGTGAAGACAATTAGCAGATAGGGAGAAAATCTTTGCAAACTCTTCATCCGAAGAGGATTAATACCCAGAATATACAACAGTGTCAAACAACCCAACTGCAAAAAACAAATAACCTGATTTTTTTAAAGGAGAAAACTAGTTCAATAAATGTTTCTCAAATGACATACAAATATCCAACACATGTATGGAAAACTGCTCAACATCATTAATTAATAGGGAAATGAAAATCCAATACACAATGAGATTTTATTTCACAACAATTAGAGTGGCTATTATCAAGGAGTCAAAAAATAACAAATGTTGGAAAGGATGCAGAGAAAGGGAAACTCTTATTTGCTGTTGGTGGGAATCTAAATTAGTACAGCCATTATGATAAGCAGTATGAAAGTTCTTTAAGACACTAAAAATAGAGCTCTCATATGACCCAGCAATCCTTCATTTGGTTATATATCCAAAGGAAGTAAAACCAATGTGCCAAAAAGATACCTATACTTTCATGTTTATTACAGCACTATTGATAATAACCAAAATATAGAATCAAACTAGGTATCCATCAATAGATAAATGAATAAAGAAAATGTGGCATATACTCATACTGGAATACTATTCAGCCATATTAAAAATGAATTTCTGTCATTGTGACATCATTGATGAATTTGTAGAACATTATATGAAATAAAATAGACCATGCACAGAAAGACAAACACTGCTAATTTATTCCATAGATGGAAGCTAAATAAGTTGATCTCATAGAAGTAGAGAGTAGAACAGTGGTTACTAGATAGTGGGATGGGCATAGTTACTCAGAGTTTGGTGACGGAATACAAAATTATAATTAACTAGGAAGAATAAGTTTAAGTGTTCTGTGGCACTGTAGGTTGCCTTTAATCAGTAATTAATTACATATTTTCATATAGATAAAAGCAGATTTTGAATGTTCCCAGCATAAATAAATAATAAACATTTTAGGTGAAAGGAATGTTAATTGCTTTGATTTGGCCATCAAAAATTGTATACGTTTATCAATATTTTACATTGTGCCTAATAGATAAAATGTTTATGTGTCAATCAAAAATAATAAAAGCAGAAAAAGTAGATTTACTATTACATAACATACAACTCACAAAAATTTTTACATTATACCATGATAAAATAATTAACCAATTCTGTCAATGTGAAAAAATAGAAATCTAAACCTAATAGAGATTAACTGAAATTATCTATCAGTAGAAAAAAATATTATTGCATAACATCATGTTAAGATTATATAATTCATATGTAATTCTTGTGGATTTGCACAAATTAGTAATATTTCAAAATTAAAGTGTAGTAGGAATAATAATGACCTCCTTGTAAGATCTACATGTAAAAGCCTATATTTTGTGAATACTTTCACTTGTATGGCAAAGGTGATTAAGATTATAGATGAGTTTAAGTTTGATAATTCATTGACCTTGAAATACAGATATTATCCTGGATTTTTCAGTGGGCACTATATAATTATAAGGATCCTTAAAAGTGAAATTAGGGAGCAGAAGCAGAGACTCAAAGGAAAATTTGACAATGGAAAAAGCACAACAAAAATACCAGGGGTTAGGTCTAGGTCCTGTTGCTAACTGCACAGAAGGCCAATCACTGAGACAATGAGTATTGCCAGGGAAGAAGATCTTTATTTGTATGACATCCACAGGGAGACAGGGATTCAGTCTCAAATCTGTGTCCCTAATTTACTAAATTTGGAGGTTCATATAGCAGGGAAGAAATGTAGTTACCTGTGGATAGAAAGAAATTAGAGAGAGATAAGGAAAATAAGTTGTCTGTTTGGTGATCTGGTTAGTTTCAATTCCTTGATACTATCTGGAATGCCCAAGGGTCAGTTTTTCAAGAAAGTGACTCAGATAAGAAAAATACAGGTTTTAAGCTTTAGAACTAGAGAGGTCAAATTCTATGGTTTTTTTTGTTTGTTTGTTTGTTTGTTTTTAAACTGTACATATCAGTTCTACCGTGGAAATGGGTAGAGAGTGATGTAATATTGCTGGCTTTAAAAATAAAGGAGAGGAAGGGCTCTGGAACCTGTATAATACAAGCAGGCAGATTTTTTTTTTTTTTTTCAAAAACTCCTTAGAAAGAAATACAGCCCTGCAAACTCTGACTTTAGCCAATGAAAACCACATCAGATGTGTGATCTATAATGCTGTAAGGTAACACATTTTCATGTTTTTTAAACTGCTACATTTGTGAAAATTCACTATGGCAGTATTAGAAAACAAACGTGAATTTAAAGTAAATTTAAATTTTTAAACATATTGTAAAAAAGGCTTAAAGTGCATTCAAAACCTTTTCTTGCTATCTCCTTTATGAATGTAGGATGGAAAGAAAGAGGATAGTGGAAGAATCTTACTTGGGATTTCTGAAGCATCAGCTATCAAGATGTTCCAGGAATTCAAAGTTAGAAAATACACAAATGACTAAAATTTTGGTGACATGAAAGGTAAAAAGTACACAATCATAGTTTGAGAAACTGTTTTTCTATTAAAGAATATCTGTTATGCTGAGGAGTAGAAGAAGGAGACATTTCTCAGTCTTCCTAATCTCATAGGAAAAAAACTTACATTTCACAATCTAAATTATTCACAATCATTTAATATTGAGATGGACTGTATTATGGTTTGGTTCTGTTTCACCACCCAAATCTCATCTCAATTATAATCTCTACATGTTGAGAGAGGGACCTAGTGGAGGTGATTGGATCATTGGGTCAGATTTTCTCTTTGCTGTTCTTGTGATAGTGAGTGAGTTCTTTTGAGATCTTGTTTGATAGGTGTCTGGTGCTTCCGCCCCCGCTCCCCCCTCCTTTCCCCTGCTGTCATGTAAGTAAGATGTGCCTTGCTTCCCCTTTGCTTTATGCCATGACTGTAAGTTTCCTGAGGCCTCCCAAGCCATAGGAAACTGTGAGACAATTAAACCTGTGCTTTATAAATTACCCAGTCTCACATAGTATATTTACAACAATGTGAGATTGGATTAATACAAAAGAATTGGCACTAATGTGTCCAATTCTTGGTCTCACTGACTTCCAGAACGAAGCCGCGGACCCTCGCCCTGAGTATTACAGCTCTTAAAGATGGTGTGTTCGGAGTTTGTTCCTTCAGAAGTTCAGATGCGTCTTGAGCGTCTTCCTTTTGGTGGGTTCATGGTCTCATTGTCAGGCTTGAAGCTGCAGACTTTCGTGGTGAGTATTACAGCTCTTAAAGGCAGCGTGGACCCAAAAGGTGAGCAGCAGCAAAATTTATTGCAAAGAGTGAAAGAACAAAGTTTCCACGGTGTGGAAGGAGACCCAAGCTGGTTGGCGCTGGCTGGCTGGGCAGCCTGCTTTTATTCCCTTATCTGGCCCCATCCACATCCTGCTAATTGGTCCATTTTACAGAGAGTTGATTGGTCCACTTTACAGATAGATGCTTGGGTCCACTTTACAGAGAGCTGATTGGTCCATTTTGACAGAGTGCTGATTGGTGCATTTACAATCCTCAAGATAGACACATAGTCGCAAAGTGCTAGTTAGCTAGATACAGAGTTAACTAGATACAGAGTGCCAATTGGTGTATTTACAAACCTTGAGCTAGACACAGAGTACTGATTGGTGTATTTACAAACCCTGAGCTAGACACAGAGTGCTGATTGCTGCGTTTACACTCCTTGAGCTAGACACAGAGTCACAAAGTGCTAGTCCTCCAAGTCTCCACTAGGTTAGCTAGATACAGAGTACTGATTGGTGTATTTACTAACCCTGAGCTAGACACAGAGTACTGATTGGCGTATTTATAAACCCTGAGCTAGACACAGAGTGCTGCTTGGTGCACATACCATCCTCCAGCTAGATATAAAAGTTCTCCAAGTCCCCATCCAGTTCAGGAGCCCAGCTGGCTTCACCCAGTGGAACCTGCACCAGGGCTGCCTGTGGAGCTGCCCCTGAGGAGCTGCCCCGGAGTCCCCAGTCCCCAGTCCCCAGCCGGCCTGCACTCCTCAGCCCTTGGGCTGTCCATTGGACGATTGGACGGGCTGCCACGGAGCAGGGGGTGGCGCCCGTCGGGGAGGCTTAGGCCACAGGGGAGCCCACCGCAGAGGGGGAGCTCAGACATGGCAAGCTGCAGGTCGCAAGCCCTGCCCCGCCAGGAGACAGCTAAGGCCCCCTGAGAATTTTGAGTGCAGCAGCGCTGGCCAGCCGGCACTGCTGGGGGACCGGGTGCAACCTCCGCAGCTGCTGGCCTGAGTGCTAAGCCCCTCACTTCCCTGGGTAGGCGGCGCCGGCTAGTCACTCGGTGTGCCGGGGCCGCAGAGCCCACGCCGGTGCCTGCCCGAACTCCCACTGGCCCGCGAGCGCCCTGCGCAGCCCCAGTTCCGGCCCGTGCCTCTCCCTCCAGGGCTCCCGGCAAGCAGAGGGAGGTGGTGGGCTGAAGGGCTGTTTAAGCGCCGCCAGAGTGGACGCTGAGGCAGAGGAGGCGCTGAGAGTGAGGGCTGCTAGCACATTGTCACCTCTCACTGGGAGTGGGGCACTGCTATAAAGATAACCTGAAAATATGGAAGCAGCTTTGGAACTGGGTAACAGGCAGAGGTAAGAACAATTTTGAGGACTCAGAAGAAAACAGAAAAATGTGAGAAAGTTTGGAACTTCCTAAAGACTTGTTAATGGTTTTGATCAAAATATTGATAGTGATATAAACAATGAAGTCCAGGCTGAGGTTGTCTCAGATAGAGATGAGAAACTTGTTGGGAACTGTAGTAAAGGTCACTCATGCTATGCTTCAGCAAAGAGACTGGTGGCATTTTGCCCCTATCCTAGAGAACTGTGGAACCTTAAACTTGAGAGAGATGGTTTAGGGTATCTGGCTGAAGAAATTTCTAAGCAGCAAAGCATTTAATATGTGTCCTAGTTTATTCTGAAAATGTTCAGTTATATGCATTCTAAAAGAGATGCTCTGAAATTGGGATTTATGTTTAAAAAATAAGCAGAGCATAAAGGTTTAGAAAATTTGCAGCCTGACCATACAGTAGAAATGAAAAACCCATTTTCCAGTGAGGAATTCAAGCTGACTGCTGAAATTTCCCTAAGTAACAAGGAACTGAATGTTAATAGCCATAACAATGGGGAAAATGTCCCCAGGGCATGTCACAGACCTTCATGGTAGCCCCTCTCATCAGATGCCAGGAGCCCTAGGCGGGGAAAAATGGCTTTGTAGGCTGGGCCCAGGGCCCTATTGCTCTGTGCAGCATCAGGACAACTTATACAAACTTATACAACTTATACAAACTAGCGTCATACAACTTATACAAAAATTAATTCAAGTTGGATTAAAGACTTAAACATAAGACCTAAAACCATAAAAACCTAGAAGAAAACCTAGGCAATAACATTCAGGATATAGGTATGTGCAAAGCCTTCATGACTAAAACTCCAAAAGCAAGGCAACAAAAGCCAAAATAGACAAATGGGATCTAATTAAACTAAAGAGCTTCTGCACAGCAAAAGAAACTACCATCAAAGTGAACAGGCAACCCACAGAATGGGAGAAAATTTTTGCAATCTACCCATCTCACAAAGGGCTAATATCCAGAATCTACAAAAAACTTAAACAAATTTACAACAACAAAAGAAACAAACAATCCCATCGAAAAGTGGGCAAAAGATATGAACAGATATTTCTCAAAAGAAGACATTTATGTAGTCAAAAGTCACGTGAAAAAATCCCCATCATCAATGGTCATCAGAGAAGTGCAAATCAAAACCACAGTGATATACCATCTCATGCCAATTAGAATGACAATCATTAAAAAGTCAGGAAACAACAGATGCTGGAGAGGTTGTGGAGAAATAGGAACACTTTTACACTGGTGGTGAGAGTGTAAATTAGTTCAACTATCGTAGAAAGCAGTGTCATGATTCCTCAAGGATCTAGAACTAGAAATACCACCAGTGATCCCATTACTGGGTATATACTCAAAGGATTATAAATCATGCTACTATGAAGACACATGCACATGTATGTTTATTGTGGCACTATTCACAATAGCAAAGACGTGGAACCAATCCAGATGTCCATCAATTACAGACTGGATTAAGAAAATATGGCACATATACACCACGGATTACCATGCAGCCATAAAAAAGGATGAGTTCATGTCCTTTGCAGGGACATGGATAAAGCTGGAAACCATCATTCTCAGCAAATGATCACAAGGACAGAAAATCAAACACCACATGTTTTCACTCATAAGTAGAAATTGAACAATGAGTACCCTTGGACACAGGGCGGGGAACATCACACACCAGGGCCTCTTGGGAGGTGGGCTGGGGTGGTATAGAATTAGGAGAAAGACCTAATATAAATGGCAAGTTGATGGGAGCAGCAAACCAACATGGCACATGTATATGTATGTAACAAATCTGCGTGTCGTGCACATGTACCCTAGAACTTAAGAAAGAAAGACAGAAAGAAATAAGAATTATAAATGAAAAAAAAATCGGACTCACTATTCTTGTATCAGGTAAAACAGACTATAAACCAACAACAATTTAAAAAAATAATAAAAAGAAAAGATCAAGCAAAGCATTATATAATGAGAAAGGATTCAATTCAACAAGAAAGAGCTTCTGCACAGCAAAAGAAACTACCATCAGAGTGAACAGGCAACCTACAGAATGGGAGAAAATTTTTGCAATCTACTCATCTGACAAAGGGCTAATATCCAGAACCTATAAAGAACTAAATCAAATTTACAAGAAAAAAACAAACAACCTCATTAAAAAGTGGGCAAAGGATATGAACAGACACTTCTCAAAAGAAGACATTCATACAGCCAACAGACTCATGAAAAAATGCTCATCATCACTGGCCATCAGAGAAATGCAAATCAAAACCACAATGAGATACCATCTCACACCAGTTAGAATGGCAATCATTAAAAAATCAGGAAACAACAGGTGCTGGAGAGGATGTGGAGAAATAGGAACACTTTTACATTGTTGCTGGGACTCTAAACTAGTTCAACCATTGTGGAAGACAGTGTGGCGATTCCTCAAGGATCTAGAACTAGAAATACCATTTGACCCAGCCATCGCATTACTGGGTATATACCCAAAGGATTATAAGTCATGCTGCTATAAGGACACATGAACACGTATGTTTATTGCAGCACTATTCATAATAGCAAAGACTTGGAATCAACCCAAATGTCCATCAGTGACAGACTGGATTAAGAAAATGTGGCATATATACACCATGGGATACTATGCAGCCATAAAAAAAGATGAGTTTGTGTCCTTTGTAGGGACATGGATGCAGCTGGAAACCATCATTCTTAGCAAACTATCACAAGAACAGAAAACCAAATACCGCATGTTCTCACTCATAGGTGGGAATTGAACAATGAGATCACTTGGACACAGGAAGGGGAACATCACACACCGGGTCCTATTGTGGGGAGGGGGTAGGAGGGAGGGAAAGCATTAGGAGATATACCTATTGTAAATGTCGAGTTAATGGGTGCAGCACACCAACATAGCACATGTATACATCTGTAACAAACCTGCACATTATGCACATGTACCCTAGAACTTAAAGTATAATTAAAAAAAAAAAAGAAAGAAAGACAGAAAACCTGTCTTAAACATAAACATAGCCAACACTGGAGCACCTAGAGTTATACACCAATTACTACTAGACTTAAAAAGGAAAAAAAAGAAAAAATATATATATAGACAACCTAACAATGAAAGTGGGAGACTTCAACACCAGAGAGCATGAGATAGATCATCTAGGTAGAAAACTAACAAATTTTAGACTTAAATTTGGCACTTGACCAATTGGACCTACTAAACATCTGTACAATATTTCAGCCAACAATCACAGAACATATATAATTCTCATCTACACATGGTAAAAACTCTAAGATTAACCACATGTTTGGTCATAAAGCAAATCTCAGTAAATTTTTTAACAATTGAAATAATATCAAGCATCTTCTCAGACCACAGTGAAAAAAAAATAGAAATCAATATCAAGAAGAACTCTAAAAACAGACACATACATGGAAACTAAACAACTTGCTCCAAAATAATTTTTGGTAAACAACAACAGCAACAAAATATGATTGCATAAATTTAAACATTTTTTGAAACAAATGAAAATAATGACACAATAGAGCAAAACCTCTGGGATGTGCAAAATCAGTGTTAAGAGGAAAGTTTAGAGTGCTAAGCTATGTAAGGAAGATTAAAATATATCAAGCTACCAACCAAATTTTGCACCTAATAGAACTAGATAAACAATAACCAATTAAACCCTGTCTCTACTAAAAAATACAAAAAACTAGCCGGGCGAGGTGGCGGGCGCCTGTAGTCCCAGCTACTCGGGAGGTTGAGGCAGGAGAATGGCGCAAACCCGGGAGGCGGAGCTTGCAGTGAGCTGAGATCCGGCCACTGCACTCCAGCCTGGGCGACAGAGCGAGACTCCGTCTCAAGAAAAAAAAAAAAAAAAAAAAAATAATAATCAATTTCAGGGCAGAACTAGATAAAATTGAGAAAAAGAAAACCATTCATTGGATATCTGAAATGACAACATGGTTTTTTGAAAGGATAAACAAGATTAATAGACCATTAGCTAGATTAACAACAACAAAAAAAGAGAAAATCCAAATAAGTACAATCAGAAATGACAAAGGTGACATTAGAAATGACCTCATAAAAATACAAAAGATACTCAGAGACTATTATGTGCATCTCTGTGGGCACAAAGTAGAAAACCTAGAGGAAACAGGTAAATTCTAAGAAACATACACCCTCCCAAGATTAAAGGAGGAAGTAATAGAAACCTTGAACAGACCAAAAATGACTTACAAAATCAAATCATTAATAAGTATCTCCCAAGCGAAAGGAACACCAGACCAGATGGATTCACAGCCAAGTACTACTAGATGTACAAAGACATGCTAGTACCAAAAACACTGAAACTATTCCTAAGAAATTGAGGACGAAAGATTTCTTTCTAACCCATTACACTAAAGCAGTATTATCCTAATACCCAAATCTGGGAAAGACACAATAAAAAAGGAAAACTACAGGCCAATATCTCTGATGAGCATAGAAACAGAAATCCTCATAAAGTTCTAGTAAATTGAATCAAAAAGTTAATTGACCACAATCAAGTGGACTTTATTTCTGAGATGCAAGTATGATTCAACATACAAAAATAAACAAATATAAAAGTAAAATAAATTCACCACATTAATATAATTAAAACAAAACTGTGTCAGAATCTCATTGGGCTAGAAAAAGCATTTGATAAAATCCAACATTCCTTCATGATTAAAGAAACTCTCAACAAACAAGGCATCAAAGAAACATACCTCAAAATAAGAATCATCTATTACTCACATAAGTAATCGACAAACTCATGGCCAGCATCATATCGAATGGGCAATAGTTGGAAGCATTCTCCCAAAGAACTGGAACAAGATGAGGATGTCCATTCTTACCACTCCCATTCAACATAGTACTGGAAGTCCTAGCCAGTACAGTTAGGCAAGAGAAAGAAATAATGGGCTTCCAAATGGAAAAAAGAAAGTCAAATTACCTTTTCTCCCTGAAGATGAAACAGAAGAACCCTAGTGTAAAGTCTGTCTTGTATGCTCTGTTTGCACAGTTCTGACACTCCAAAAACGGTCGGTCAAACTTCCATTGTCTTTGTAATGTAAGTTTTATATTGCAATTGCTTAAGACACTCTTTCAGTAAAATGAGGTATTTATTTTTACTACCTTGACTTGCTACTCATTTGCTGAATTAAAATGAATGGCCAACCTGGGAACCTGAAGTAAAGCAAATTCATGTTGCTTTCATTCTGTTGACTTGATTCACTAGCAGAAAATACAAACTGGGGAATAAAATATAAGGAAGTGAAGAAAAAGCAGCAGGTATGGGACACACAATCACTGCCTAAATCTGCCAAAAGGGAATGAGAGTTGACAAGAAAAAATTAGCTTCCGGAAAGATTTTTCTTTTTGGTTTCTCATTGTTTGTTACTTAACTTTAGGAATGGCCAACTCCTAAGAAAATAAAAAGTAGGAAAACAAAATCTGGTGAGTCAAGTGAATTTGACAAAGCACTGGCTTTATTCTCTGTTCCTCACCAGCTCCGGAAATTAGCATGACACAAACAAAAGGTAAATCATTAGGAGTGTGGCTTCCTGAAGATTCATCCTATCTGATCTCTGCATACTCTTAAAAGAAAAGAGAAAGAAAGAAAAATAAATGTTCTACAACTGTTGAAAAAACCCAAACAGGGAATTTGGATTACTTTAAGCTTGATATAATTTTATGGTCTTACCCTTCAAAATCTTTCAGAAATTTAGAAAACTATCCATTTTTTTTTTCTGAAAATATCAGCTATGCATCAATAAACATTTTCAACCAGAAGAGATGCTGAATATTCCCTCAAATTTAATGAGTAGTTTAATCGGTCTTTCAGGATTGAGTCTTTCCTTGATTTCCAAGTGACATTGATATCTTTTTCAAGCAATGTTCTGAAGTTGGAGTTAGGATTAAGTACCTATATAGAAATTATTGACCATTATTAGATTTAAAATGTATACAACATGCAAATTTTACTTACAATGATTCAAAAATATACACTAATGAATTAGAAGTAAATGTATAACCATAAAGTCATACATTAAATGTTAGCTAAAATAACAAGATGAAAAAGCTTTACCTAGAGATATGTGTATGCATATGTATAAATTATTACTATTTTATATGATTCAAATTTAATTGTCTTCTTAGAATTATATCTATAAATTAAATTAAGTATGCTGTCATGTTATTGTATTAATATTACATTATCATATAAATTGTGTTGTAATAATAATCGTACATTTGCTGTGACCTTGAAATTCAGGTGTATTCATTTCTTAAAACATTTGTGAGCCTTGTAATAAAACACCAGGTTATTGAGTGGGCTAACTATAATTATACTTCCGGTAGCATAACTATAATTAAAATTTTTAACATGTAGTCCCCCAATGTCCCTGAAAAATAGATAATTGATGAGTGTAAGTACGGCAATATAATTAGTGAAAGGAATTTTTATACTTATAACTCAGTGTTTGAAATACAGCATAAAATGATCTTCATTTTGAACTTCACAGCTTTTACATAATAATTGGAAACATATTATATTGTAGGATAATAGTCATTTTCTGAATTCTTCCTAGTTTTTCATTACCGTTCTTGTATTATATTTGAGATATGAATTTAAAATGTCTTTGTTCCCATGAGGAAAAATATTTAGGTATTTAGAAAATTATACTTTATTTTATCACATCTAAGACATTTTCATTGTTTAGATACATGGATATGGAAAATAATGTTTAATTAAGTAATCAGAAAATATCACTTATTTGTTCCATTTCAAATTTCAAATTTCAAATTTCATTGTAAAGATCAGGCAGTGAGTTTAGGAATTGATCATTAGTTGTGCAAAATTTTGTCTTGCAGTTTTTTTCCAAAATTTTTGCACCATAAGTAAAATTTTATTTTGACAACAGGCTACTATACATCTGGTCTCTCTTGAAATGAATTTGTTTCAAAAGGTCGTAAGGTCTATTCAATTAGAAAATCAAGTATAACATGTTAATTAAGAACATGGACTCTGGGAGCCAGACTTCCTGGGTTTGAATCTTTCTTCCAAAGCATACAGGTAGTCTGGGATTATCTGACATTAATTTTCTCATCAATAAAATGGGGAAAACATATGTACATCATAGAGTTGATGGGAAGATTGAATGATTTCATATATAACCATAGTAAGCACTATATAAATGTTTATATTTATATTATGATTACTCTCTAAATAAGTGTGTGTAGATGATGACCGATAATAGTATAGAATGATTAGCAAAGTGTACAAAACTTTGCTTTCTTCAAATTTGCAAACAGAACCATTAAAGAAATGTGATTATCTAAATTTGTATTTGGCCTAACTAGACAGATGGTAAGATATTATTAGCATGCACTGGTGGATTTATCTAATGCTCTATAATAGAACGGCTTTGGAAAATGGAAACACTCACCATAATGACTTTTTCAAATCCTTTCCCTGCAAAGTTAGTTTTTCTACCATGTGAGGCATATCTCCTTTCTTGATACTTTTCTGCCTAGGTTTATGACTGGTCCATCTTTTATTTCTGTAAAAACTGCTCCCTCGTTTCTTTATTGATTTTTTATTTATTGTTCAATAAATGCACATATTCTTTCATATGCCTGTATTTCACCATTTCTTTATTGTGTCTATTCTAGCCAATAAATATAACAGCGGCTCCACAGATCTAAGTATTATCTCATGTGAATTATGACAAATTCTCTGCATCCAGCTCAGATTAGTTTTCTGAGCTACACTTTCACAAATCAAACTGCCTGTAAATATTACTGAGGAGTTTTTCCTTAAATTTTACATATTGTATTTCATATTATCAGGTCAGAATAATTTTGCAAATGATAAGTCAAATAAGTTCCTGATGATGTTAGACATTTTTTAATGATTAGAGTGGCTATGTTTAGCTACACAAAAAGTAACTGTAGGTAAATTTTTTAGGGAATTGGCGTATTAGGCAATGTAGTCAACACATAATTATGGTAACGTGGCTGGTCAGAAAACCGTATTGCCTAATGCAGTCACCAAGACTTCTGATTGTTTTGTTGATGAAGCGTTATAAAGCCTAGTATTAATGGAATTAAGATTGACCACCAAAAGGAGGAGCTTAATGCTGCAACATAACATTGGCATATTATTCTTTCTCATTCATAATTCAGCAAAGAGCACATAAGTTAACTGGTAAAAATTTATTATTCAATATTGAAAAATATTCCTATTCAATCACTAATTTGAAATATTTTATGAAAAGTAAATGGGTAAACCTATAGATGCTCTTCCTTGTGTGAAAAATGTAATATTTCATGAAGTAAAATTTTTCACTCTAGTGAGCTCATTAGAAAGATATTTTTACATTATGCACATGGCCATCATCACTTGTATTTAACCTACCTTCAGCAATTGGAGACTAGAACCTGAAGAAGTTTTTGATAGCTATGCAGATGCTGCCTACATTGAATTGTGTGTGTGTTTATGCATGTGGTGGGTTTTGAAAGAGAAAGATACAAAAAGCAGCCTCTCGGTGGCCTGAAGCTCATTTCACAGATAATGAATTTTGCAACTGAAGGAAAAGCAAGTAGCAAACTATTGACATTTAGGTTTGTAGGTTTGAGTTTAGGCATTTAGGTTTGAGAAAATACTTCGTTTCTGACCCATTGCTAGGTCCATGGTTAACATCCTTATAACAAAAGACAGACAAACAACAGTAAAGCACACACATTTATTTAATACACGTTTTACACTACATGGAGCCTTTAGAACTGAAAACGCAAAAGAAACAGGGAAGTCTATGTATTTCATGCTATATTTATTTTTAAAAGTAGATAATTGTGTAGAAGTTTGATTGGATAAAAAAAGCATGATTAGTGATTAACTTGGGGGACTTAGGTCTGTTTCTTCAGATTCTTCTCTGTTTTCTGATGTTTTTGATAAGAACATTCCTTTCATTCATGTGTAGGGTGGATACCTCTGAAATGAGGATCTTGTGAAGTGTTTTTCAGAAAGATCAGAAAAAGTCTTTCTAGGTTTTATGACCTGGCTCAGAGAGAAGGGTAAGGGGAAAATAAGAATGACATTCTTGATTCTGCTATTTTTTCAAATGCCACACACACACACACACACACACCTTTTTGTGTTGTGACATGGCATGAGTTACACCTAGGGGATCAGAGCTTTTAGGTAAGATAGTATATGGCTTGTTATGGTTTAAATATTTGTCCTTTCAAAAACTCATGTTGAAATTTAACCACTAAAGCAACAGAGTATTGGGAGGTAGGGCCTAATGGAATGTGTTTAGGTTATGAAGGCTCTGCTTTAATGAATAGATTAATGCCATTATAAAAAGGGCTTTCAAGAGTGGGCTCTCTGCTCTTCTCCCGTCTGCTATGTGATGACACACATAAAAAGGCCTTCACCATATGCCAGCACCTTGCTATAGGACTTCCCAACCTCCAGAACTATGAGAAAATTAATTTCTGTTCATTATAAATTACCCAATCTCAGGTATTCTGTTATGGCAGCACAAAATGAACTCAGACACTGATATAACCAATGATTTCTCAAATGTGACATAGCTTCTCCATAACCGTATGAAAATGACACTATTTTTTTCTGCGAGCATGTTTTTAAAACTTTTCTTTAAAGTATACATCCTCCAAGCTCATAGTTTTGATAGTACACCTTTCCAGTCTTTATAGAATATTGAATTCGTAGAACTTTTAGAAGGTCACATGAGACAAAATATAATGGTTTGCTTTATTCTACAGAATGAAACTGGGTGAAAAAATTCAGGACACTTTAGCTTCATATTTGAATTCTAATTTTCACTGTTACAATTCTATGAAATATGTGCTCATTACTGAACAATATTATTGCTCAAAAGACATCTTTGCATTTTAAGAGGAAACCTGTTATGCAAAGATGCCCAGACATTTCTACATAATTTATATCTGCATAAGAAGCAGTAGGTCACCTTTTTTGAATAGTGTCCACCAAACAAAATAACTTGGGAAAGTCTCTTGTAGGTTACATTAGTACTATCTGACCTACATACCTAAAAGTTACTGGTGTATTGAGCAGTGGTTAATAGGTAGCTTTAGAAAGCTTATTTAATTTTTCAATTTAAATGCCTAGATAATGCTGGGGGCAGTATAGATATATAAACAACTTGTTATTGGCCTCAAGAGGTGTTATTATTGCTTAGGATGAGCAATTATTAAAGATATCTCCCGGGGATGTGCGATGTGACAGCACTCACACTGACAATGTTTAGAAGCAGCCTGCCAGATGGTCAGAACCTGCAGTGGTGGAATGAATGAGGATAGTAGGAAGCGACCTGGAGCAAAACAGCTTTTGTGTACCAATCTGATGGCAGCAGCATTTGGAAATTTGAGAGACTCATTCCCCGGGTTTGAGAAAATGACATAAACTCTACAAATTTACATGAAAAATAGTTAAACACAAGGAGAAGTTAGACTAATTTCATGACTCAGTCTTTTCCTGTTAACATCTTCTATGGCCTAATATATTGGGCTGTTTTTACTTCATTATGACACACCATACAAGTTACAGTAACATTTTATATTTTCCTTTAAGAAGTGAATTGTTCATTGCCCTGGGCCAAAATAAGTTGGATATTGCTCTGGCCACAATTTTAGCTGTTCTTGAAGTCGCCCCTGTTATAGGAATATTTTGCTATCTTCACTGTCCCCCTGTGTCCTCTGCAGTATGCGGTGCTCAAGACCATTTATTTCACTGCCCAGCCAGCATGTCATTGGTGAATAAGTATATATGGAAGGCGGCGTGAGTTACTAATGAATGTTAGAAAAAAGGGAGACAACATTGTCTGTTGTGTTTATATAACTCATTTTAAGTGTTACGTTAGAGAAGCATGATGAGTGGTGGGCAAAGAGATATTTAAGAGAAACTCCATAGACCATTCGTTTGAGCAAACATGCAATTCAATTAAAATATAATATTTCTAATGTTTCAAATGTTAGGAATGCTCATGATAATATAAAAAAGAAGTTATAATTGTAGTAACATATCATAAACCTTAATTTCTAAATATATTGCAATATAATTTGAAAACAATAAAATGCCCCCATGGTTATATCATACTACCTTGATTACTCTTAATCAATTAAGATTACTCTTAACTATTTGATTTCAAGACATATAATGAAGTTTTTATGTAATCAAGCCTCATTATATATCTTGAAATCAAATAGTTAAGTGTCTGTAAACTTTTAAATTCTTTTTCCAAGTAGTTGTGACTATTCTAGGCCATTTGCATTTACATTAAATTATATAAGCTTTTGTCACCTTTACAAATTTATTGCTGAGATTTTGATCAGGATTACAATAAGTTATGAAGTCTTCCAACTTAAAAACTTGATCATTTATTTAATTTTCCTTAATTTCTAGCAATCATTCCTAAGTATTTTGTTTTTGATACTACTGTAAAGAATGTCTTTATTTTAATTTTATATTCCATTTTTTATCCCTGATATTTAAAAATGCATATTCCTTTTATATATAAATCTTGCATTTTGTGAATCTGCCAAAATCACTTATTTATGTTTTTAGATTTTTCTGTTTCTTAACATAGATACTTAGATGATTTGAAGATAGTTTTAGAGTGGGACATCTTTGCTTTGTTGCAAATCTTAGAAAGTATTCAGTCTTTTGCCATTAAATCTGATTCTAGCTCCAGAATTTTTATAAATGACTTTTATTAAATTGAGAAGTGTTTATTCTATTCCCAGTTGGATGATTTTTTTTTAATTATGAATAGATTTTGAATATTGCAAATACTTTCTTTGCACTATTGAGATGACCTTATGAGATACTTTTTCTTTATTGTTAATGTGCTAAGTAACATTGATTTTCAAATATTAAAATATACTATTACATCACTAGGTATATTTTCAACTATTTTTAAGTTTTATGTTATTTTTAGATATATTGTTATATATGAATGTTAGTATTGTGTTGAGGATTTTTTATCTGTAATCAAGAAAGACATTGGTCTGTAATTTTCTCTTTTTAATTTTTTTTTAAACTCTTTGCTCATTTATTACAATAGATCACCAGCAGCAACAGGATGCAAGGTGGTGTGGAAGACTAGTCACACTTACTCTTCAAGTAGATCTTGGGTGTCTGCCAGCCCTTGAGAACTCTGTTTGATCTGCCTTCAGCCACATGCACCTCAGGTTTCTCTGGAACCTAATCTGCTACTGTCTAAGGCATTCTTCCTGACCCTACTGCCCCAGGAACTAAGCCCTCTTGACCAGTTTGTGGTATTTGTGGTGGCTTATTGTCCCACCATGGATTTTCAGTACATTTTCACATTACATGTCTACAGGGTGCATCCTAGGCTCCCTCAGGCCTCCTGCTAGGCCTCTCCCTCCATTACCTGGCTAAGGGGACACTTGTAGAAAGGGGCTGGAGTCACAATCTCTGCAGTCCCAATATCCAGTCTGGACAGGAGATATCAAAGAGGTAAGCCAGCTCTCCAAGGGGCTGATAGTCATCTTCTTGGAGACCAGACCTTCCTCAAGCTCCAACTGGGCCGCCTTGCTAGAGACAGAAGCATCCCACCTGAACCTGTTGACTGAGTGCTCTAGCTGCCCAGCAGCCCTGAGACAAGCCAGGGAAGACTAATCAGTTGAAATGTCGGCACATCATGAGAATGGTCTATGGATTATGGTAGCCTCAGGCACTCAGGAGATCATTCTGCAACTCCTCTAGGGCACTTCTGTGTCTAGTATCATCTATATCAAATTTGGGTAACATGGATGTGCTGGTTTCAAAATTGAGTTGAGGAGTATTCCCTCTTTATTTAGCATTGATCTGGAAAGCCACTTTAATAAATTTTCTTTGTGAAAAGATTTATGCTTAAAAATTAAATTTCTCTAATAATATAAGGCTAATCAGATTTTCTGTTTGTCTGTTTTGGTACTTTTTTAAAAGTTACCAAAATTGTTTCCCAAATTTTATAAATGTTTGCGTTAAATATTTTATCACTTTATTAACTTGAAGTTGTTTGTAAATTTTTATGATTATACTTTTAATGTCTAAAGAATTATGTCTTCATTAATTTACCTGGCTAAGGGGACACTTGTAGAAATGGGCTGGAGTCCTAGTATCCAGTCTGGACAGGAGGTATCAAAGAGGTAAGCCAGCTCTCCAGGGGGCTGATAGTCATCTTCTTGGAGACCAGACTTTCCTCAAGCTCCAACTGCGCCGCCTCAAGCTACAACAGTAATGATGTCTCCATTCCTTCCTATTATTAGTAATCTGTGTGCATGTATATTTTTTCACTTTAATAGTTTTGAAGGCTTGTAATTTACTAACTTTACTAATCTTTTCAAATAACACTTTACTTTTTTTGTTTTTTCTTGTTCTTTTAGTCTTTGTCCTTTTATTTTTTAAATTTCATATATTACTTTTCATTATTACTTCTTTCCTTGTATTTACTATGGGTTAAATTGCACTTTATTTATTTATTTATTTATTTATTTATTTTTGAAATGGGAGTCTCGCTCTTTTGCCAGGCTGGAATGCAGTGGCATGATCTCAGCTCACAGCAACCTCCGACTCCCTGGTTCAAGCGATTCTCCTGCTTCAGCCTCCTGAGTAGCTGGGATTACAGGCACATGCCACCACACCCAGCAATTTTTTTTGTATTTTTAGTAAAGACAGGGTTTCACCATGTTGGCCAGGATGGTCTCCATCTCCTGACCTCGTGATCTGCCTGCCTTGGCCTCCCAAAGTGCTGGGATTACAGGTGTGAGCCACTGCGCCTGGCCTAAAATATCTTTTTAATGTAAAAACATGTATCATTGCTTTGAAACATTGTTGCTTTCCAATATAGAACTTTCATAAAAAGAATTGCTTTTAAGTAATGCTGTATCCCTATCACACAAATTCAGATAGGCTATATTTTTATTATTAAACTTGAAATGTTTTCTAATTTCTCTAAAGATTTTTTTGAAAATTTTTTATTTTTGATTCACTGTTTACATAGATATGTTGTTTAATTCTAAATAGTTGAGATTTACTAGATGTTAGTATGCATCTTAACTAACTAAATCTGTGATCAGAGGAGAGACTGAAGTTTAATAAGTTCTGTTACTTGGCCTAGAAACTGGTCTATCTTGGTGAATGGCAATTTGTATTAGAAAAAAAAAAAATGTGTATTCTGTCTGTAACTGTTATTTGTAGTGTTCTCTAAATGCCAGTTTGTCTAGTTTTATTGATAGTTTTCACGTGTTTTGTATTTTCTCTGAGATTCATTAATCATCAGTTTTATCAATTACTGAAACAACTGCTTTAAAAATCTTTAATCATTTTTTTGTTTTACCATTTTGTTTTCAGAAATTTTGAAGCACTCATTAAGTGCATAAATATTTATGATTGTGTTAAAAATAGGAGGAAAAGATCATGCACACATTACCCATAAGATGTTGTCTATGATTAAAAACACTTCCCAGATTCATTGAGCCTATTTGACCCAGGTAAGATGTGTGCAACAAGAAAAACTGTAGATAAATTAAATTTAGCAGAGTTTATTTGAGTAAAGAACAACTGATGAATAGGCAGCACTAAGAACCAGGAGAGTTTTAGAGAGCTGTACCCAACAAAATGGACAGGCAGCATTTACAGACAGAAAATGGCAATACCATCTAGAAACAGTTTGATTTACTACAGCTCAGCATTTGCATTTTATAGCTATTATCTGATTAGTTAGCAGCCTGTCACTGACCAAGACACCTATTTGTTACAAGAATATACTCTTATTTAGGTTGGAATTTGCTTGCATCTTAAATTAGGTTGAAGTTCACGACATAGGAAGGCAGCTTTAGGCTAGATTTAGTTTAATTTAACATGTGTAAAGTAATATTTGATAAAAAACTAGAGGCTTATGTATTTTGAAAGTCTTATATTAAAAAACATTTTCATATTCAGTGATGTGTTATTGCTTAATTAGTAAGATTGTCCTGCTAGTTGCAAAAAATGTTCTTTAAAACATCAAAAATATTCTAGCCTTTATGGTCGCTTAAAATTAGTAGAAATAAGTGTGCCTTGGGAAGTAACTTGCTGGAAACAATCAATTTCAACTCTGTCACTTTCTATGTGCATGACCTTGACCTTATTTATTTGTACCTTACATTTCTGATCTATGTACTTGGCTTGTGGAGAGAATTTAGTGAGTTCATTAATGTAAATATATTTTTTGGATGACAGCTACTTATTAAGATGCCAAGTGTTACCTAATAAAGTTCATCATTAGCTTTGTAAAGGTAATTATCAGTATTTTATGAATTATGTTCAAGCCAGATAGATAAATAGGGACAAATAAAGAATGTATTAGTTCTTAGGCCAGGCATGGTAGCTCACGCCTGTAATCCCAGCACTTTGGGAGGCCAGGATGGGTGGATCACTTGAGCCCAGGAGTGGAAAATCAGCCTGGGCAACATGTTAAATTCCCATATCTACACAAAGTACAAAAATTAGCTGGGCATAGTGACACACACCTGTAGTCCCAGCTACCCTAGAGGCTGAGGTGGGAGGATTGCTTGAGCCTGGGAGGTTGAGGCTGCAGTGAGCTGGGACTGTACCACTGCACTCCAGCCTGGGTGACGGAGCAAGGGTCTGTCTCAAAAAGAAATAAATAAAGAAAAAAAAAAGAATGTATTAGTATGTATTAGTTCATGAACTTTCTTTCCTCAACACTTGGTTTCTTAGCTAATAAACACATGGGGAAAATCCAATTGTTTTATTTATTTATAGGATAAACATTATTCATCAGTTGTAGTGACCTACTTAAATTCAGATGTCCACAAAAAAATATCGTACTACTTGTACTTTGGGGAAAATCTCATTTTTGTAAGCAATAGAAAATAAGTGAACTATAGGCTTAACTAAATTTTCGAGAGGATTATTTCTGTTACTTTCAAGTCTTTACTCCCAGATATAATGAAATTAGTTATCTTAAAGCCTTTTGAGAGCCATTTCTTTCTCTGCCAATTCTTGTGATTATGCTAATACCAATTTTTAAAAAAATAACAAAAAAAAGTAAACTGGAAAAAAGTTGACTTCTGAAGAGATTTTAAAAAATAGCAAAACTCCAAAGGCAGGTGAATCAAACTTTAAGAAACCCAACGTTTTCTTATTTTTTTCTATTTAAACAAATTATATAGTGAAATCATGTAAAGAACTTCAAGAAGATTGAATTTTAATATCTTCGCTCTTTGAGAATATTTACATAGACTGAATTCAAGCTTCTTCGTGCAGGTAGGATGACAACAGTGAGGAAAATATGCTCTTTGTTAGTATAGACCATGAAAAGTTTCTTCATGTCATTGTAAGATTATTGAAAAGTTCTTCCGGGAAAAATATGGTTGACGGAGTTACAACAATATAAAATACCACCTGTGTCCCTAATTGGAATGCTTCAATTTAAATAACCCTAAATATCAAAATTATACACAGTATTCTTTACCGAGGCTATGTTAATTACATAATAATGAGTAACATTAAGATGTCAAAACCATTTAGAATTACTGGGGTTAATTGCACATAAAAAAGGATCAAATATACTCATTATAGTTCACTAAAGCACAATTAGATACATGTTATTTTTTTCCCAACAATGTATGCCCACTTTCAGGGCCAACGCCTGGAGCCTGCCCCTGACCCCCACCCTTCCACCTCCCTCCACCCACAAGGCAGGTAGCATTTTTGAATTAGTTTATAAATGAATAACCGAATGTAGTAGGAGTCCTCATTTGCCCGAAAAATAGGGAAGTCAGAGGATCAGTGAGCAGAAACACATGAGAAATTACAGAATATACTGATGATAAAACGATTCATTTTGTGAAATAAAGAGGTGATTTTTAATTTCCTGCTATTAGGTTTTGTAATTCGTTGAGAAAAGCAGATCCATGGGAGCCCATGGAGACACTAAAGGCAATGGATGGCCCTTACTGAGCTGAGTAATGCTGAGATATAGTCCAGTTTATTTATAGTAGTATTTCTTGACCCTGTGCATGTGAGAGTCCCTGAGAAGCAATAAAAACGGTGCCCCTGCTCTATCCCTGGACATCTTAGTTATTTATTTTGAGGTGTTCCCAACTGTGAGAATTTGTCAAAGCACCTCAGATGATTTGCAAACGTAGCTACAGTAATAAATACAATTCAGCCAGACAAACAAAAAGATAATTTCTATCTAGATTGAGGGAATAGTAGAAACAAAATGCAACATAATAAACCATTATAACATAAGTATTGGAAGAACATGGTAGTAGGGGGAGTAGAGAGTATACAGAAATGAAGTTGAGAAAGAAGAACATGGAGAAAATTGTGTCAAACATTTAAAGGCTAGGATTTTACTATAGACAATAACAAGAAATGTTAAGAATTTCAGCAGAAAAAAATAGCAGACTCAGTTTTGGTTATTAGGTTGAACTTTCTCGTGGAGGTGTTGTGGTTGTATCTGAGGAGTTACATTAAATAAATACCTCATTTAAGATTATGACTCTATTATAAATAGGAGACAAAGATGACCTGAATTAAGAATAAGAATAAAGATGGTAAGAAAAAGATAAAAATATATTGATATGCAGGTATGTTTCTGTTAATTGAAATTGGCAAGTTAGATTTATTTACATGATTAGGCTTCTATCTGATGTGAATGAATCAGATATAAGAACACGTAAGAGTATGATTAACTGATGATATTCATACCAATGTTAACACTAATCACAATGTACTAATGCTTTATGTTTACCAAGCATTGTGATGCATGTTTTAAAATTTTAATTGCATTTATTTTTTCTTCAAATCGCGGGAGGCAGATTTCAGTGGTAAAATTGTAATATCTTACACTTACTGAGTAGTTACTTTGCTACAACTACTGTGAATAACTCTTAACACACATGGATTATTTTTTTCTTATTAGAGATGTTGAACATAGCATGTTATTATGTATATTTAAAATATGTGAAGTTTTTAATAAAGAAAATGAAGAAATGTTTGCCAAGTCTCAGATATAAGAAGTCATCAAGCCCCAGTCTCTGTTAATAAAAAGTGCAGGCCGTTAACCATGATCTTATTTATTTTAAAAAATTATCTCTTCTAGTTAGATAATGTAGGAGGAGAGAAATAGAGAAGGAAGGGGTTATGGCAGGTTTATTCATTTTCTAGTGTTAGAGAGCAAATTGATACAAACTTAATGGCTTAAAACAACACAAATGTATTGTTTGTGAGAGTATCACCTCTCAGTTTATATGGCTCAGAAATCTTGAAACCACGTGGCTGGATTGGATCTGATGTGGCCAAAAAGTTGTCCCCAGCTGAGCTCTTCTCTGAAGGATCTGAGGAAGACCCAGCCTCCAATCTCATTCTGTCTATTGACGTAATTCACTTCCATGTGGCTGCAGGTCCTAGGTCTCTGCTTCAATGCTGGTTGTCAGCTGGGTGGCCCTCTCTGCTCCTAGAGGCTTATGGACTCCTTTTCACGTTGTCTTTCAGTATTGAACGCCAGAAATATGTGCTGTGACCTTCTCATTATTTAGATCTCTTTGACTGCTGCTGCTGCATCTCTCTGACTGCCTTTTCTGCATTTCTTCTTCTGCCACCACCCAGAGAAATGTTTCTGCTCTATGGGCTCATTTTACTAGAAAGTGCCAAACCAGATAATGTATATGCTAAGATCAATTCAGATTAGACATTAATTATATCTGCAAAATCCCTTCACAGCAGTACCAAGGTTGGTGTATAACTGAATAATCACGTATTAGGCTGTTCTTGTTCTGCTTTAAAGAAATACTCAAAACTGGGTAATAGATAAGAAAATATATTTAGTTGGCCCATGATTCTGCAGGCAGTACAGATGCATGGGGCCATCTACTTCTGAGGAGACCTCAGGAAACTTCCAATCATGGCGGAAGGCAAAGGAAGAGCAGGCACATCAAGTGGCAAGAAAAGAGCAAGAGAGAGAGAGTAGCTGGTAGAGTTACCACATACTTGTAAATGACAGATCTCATGTGAACTCAGAAGGAGAGCTCAATTATCAACATGGAGACGGCCCAATCCATTGATGAGGGATCTGCTCCCATGTTCCAAACACCTCCTTCCAGACCCCACCTCTAACATTGGAGATTACAATTCAACATGAGATTTGGACATAAACAAATATTCAAACTGTATCAAGCCAGAAGATGGGAATGTTGGAGGGTGGGGACCATTTTTAGAATTGTGTCTACCAGAGGAAGACAAAATTATGCACACACATGCAAACACACATACATACACGGACACACACACCTTCACATAACTCCCTCAACAGAGTTAGAATTCATCAGTGTTTGGCCAGTGGTATAAACTATTGGTATAAATAATTTGTAAATGATGCCTCTCCAGATCCACAAGAGAGAAGATATGTGCCAGCTCTGGGAAAACTAACTACAGGTATGGGGAATAGGATTAGGAAAGAAAAAAAAAAAAAACAGAATCCAAATAAAAACAGGTGATCAAACAGAGAATGTTTATCTTCTCTCTGGAAACCAAAGTGGACAGCAAAAAGGTCAAAGAGATTTTCCGTGTCAAATGCTGAATAAGCAAACGGTGGATTTGGCCGTTAATTATTGTTAATTATCTTATGAAAAATACATGCATAATATTGCAAAGAATAGAAGTTATTGACGGAAAAATTTCTTTGAATAAACAAGTGGGAAGAGGTTCAAGACCAATACTGATCCTAATTTTCAAATGAGAGGCTGATTTAATGTCTATGCATCTCTCCCTTTTGAAATGTTTCTTTAACAAGTCTAAGAATCTGTCTATATCTATCTATCTATCTATCTATCTATCTATCTATCTATCATCTAACCATCCATCATTCTAAATATCTATCCATCTATCAAGCACTAGAAAATAGAAACAAGTCCTCTGAGTGTATTAAATATTTGGAAATAAATGAAAACAAAATAGTGAATAGGACTAAATATATGGGAAAAGAAGAAATTGTACTTTTCTACACCATAGAAAAATAGAAATATCTGTAGTACTTAATATCCAAACTCAAGGATAACACATATTTTAAAAGAAATAAAACATTAAAAAATGAGAGCAGTTATAAAAAATGCAACTTATTTTAAGAGACCACATGAAAGTTTTCCTTTTTATAAGTAAAACATAAAATTAGTAATAATCAATAATTTCAGACATAACTTGTACTTTACTTGAATTCTGACAGCGGCATTTTTAATATGCCTAAAAGAAAAAAAAGTATGCTCTTTTTGATTGGTTATTAAACAGATGATAATGGAAAATATTTAAAGACATAAGGGCAATTAACAAAAAATGTGTAGATGAAAAGAATTATGAAAACAACTGTGAGCTAAATTCTTTGTAAATAATAAACAGCATACAATGGATACACTTTATGTAAGATATTTAGTTCAACAACTTGTTGTGAAATAGATTATGTAACATTAAAATAGTAGTTGTTGGAAGCACTAGAAATAGAGTTGTAGCAGGTGACTATCCCCCAACTAATTTCACAAATAGTAGAGTAAAAAAAGGAAACAAAAAATTTTAGTTTTCGTATTGCGTTCTATGTTATTCTGCTATTCTATGAGAATATATACATGCATTAATTAAATTAATAGGAAAATAATCCAAAAAGAACAAAATTTGGGAGAAAGCATTAAATCATATGAATTCCATTTAGTTGCTGTATTAGTCTACACTCACGCCACTAATAAAGACGTAACTGAGACTCTGGAATTTATAAAGGAAAGAGGCTTAATTGCCTTGTAGTTCCACCTGGCTGGATAGGCCTCACAATCATGGCTGAAGGTGAGTCAGAAGCAAAGTCAAGTCTTACATTGTGGCAGGCAAAAGAGCTTGTGCAGGGGAACTCCCATTTATAAAAACAACAGATTTCATGAGACTTATTCACTATCACAAGAACAGTATGGGGGAAATGACCTCCATGATTCAGTTATCTTCACCTGGCCCTACCCTTGACTTGTGGAGATTGTTACAATTTAAGGTAAGATGTGGGTATGGACACAAAACCAAACCATATCAGTTGCCCTAAAATTTATTTGAAAGAATATTTTATTATTTTGTTATGCTATGATTAACAATGTAACAATTCCCCTGGTGGTAAACTAGAATTATCGTGTTCTTGTTAGAACATGGTTGCTTCAACTGTCTTTTTATGTTCACTGTGCTTGGAAGCATCCTGAAGCATCCCAATAATATCTGAATTCTGATACAATTTTTCCTCCCTAGTGGACATAGTAAAAGCAAATGTATTTTCTCATAATAACAGGAGTGAATAAACGTTGCTCTTAGATTGGTATGAGTACTGAAATGTTAGAGGAAATAACTATGGGTTAGGAGAAATTTTCTCTGTCTCCTAGTAGAAGTATCTACTCCTGGGAACCAGAATCTCCAGTCCAATACAGCCCACAGTTACAAGTATGGGACATACAAATCGTCCACATGATTCGTTGGAGATGATGACGGAAACAGTTACACCTCTCTTAGTCTTCAGTTCCCAAACTCAAGTATTCTAACTATTATGGTCTCAGAACCACATGATGCCCATCAGTTTAAAGTTTATGCCTCATCCTGAGGATCGCATTCAAATCTTTCTGAATGTCTTCACAACAACTTGGATGTGTTTTAAGCTTATTCCAATGTTCTTAGGTTATCAGCCTCTAGGTAATACCATTTATAATAGAAGTGTAGCATTCCATAGGCATATGCCATTGTCATGTCTCACTCACTTTTAGTCTGAAGTAATGTTAAGTAGTGTGTGTTAGGCAATTTCTGAGTCCTGAGTTAGTGGTATTGCCAGAAAAACTGTATTAGTCTTGATTGTCGACAGGTACAACATACTGCGGCAGGGTGGACGTGTCCCTGGTCCCATCTCTGTCACCATATGTCATCCGTTTCAAGCTTCTACTGTGCATCCATTTGGGTCATTTAGGACAGGAAATGGCTGACCTCTACTAAGCTGGACAGTCAATATGCATGCTTGTTTGTTTTCAGTAGCCTGTATGTCTGCGGTTATCACTTTTTGGAGAACATCAATGTGAAATTCAAATATTCAAAATATGCCAAATCCCCCATTTTTTCATTCTTCAAGTCTTGCTTTCTCCAGGTCCTTGCCTACCCAACCTGGATGTTAACCACTGCTCAGGAATCTGTATTAACTTATTTCAGGACAATTCTCACTCTGTCCATAGTAGATGGTCAAGCATGCTATTCAAAACTTTGCTTTCTGGGGGAATGTCTTTTGAACACTGCTTTTCATGTGCAGATCTGAGGCAGGCTATGGAGTAGGAGTCCACTCTCTGTCCTACGTCAACATATCAAGCCCATCATCTGTATTTTAGATCAATGATTTTTTTCCTCCACTGTCAGCTGGTCAGAGGGAAACTTCATGAGGTCATAGATACAAGCTAAGGGAGAGACATCAGTGCAGGAAATGTCTGTGAAATGGGCTCTAAACTATTCATATAATTTACTAATATCCAATATGCATTCTCCGTGTTCATCACAAATGTAGTATTTCTATTCTACAATGGTGCCATGGTTTAGATATGGTTTGTTTGTCCCCATGAAAAGTCGTGTTAGAATTTGATCCCTAATCTGAGAGTATTGGGAGGTCGAGCCTAGTGAGAGGTCTCTATGTTATGGGGGTGGATCTCTCATGAATGGCTTGGTGCCATTCTAGAGGTAGTGAGTCCTCACTGTGGTAAGACTGGATTAGATTTTGCGGGGATGAATTAGTTTCCACTACAGGGGGTTATGATGAAGCTTGGCTGCTCCTCAGTTTGCCTTCATCTTCACATGTGTCCACTTCCCCTTTGACCTTCTCCTCCATGTTATGACCTTGCATGTGGCCCTCACCAGGAGCCAAGTGGATGCCAGTATCATGTTTCTCATGCTTCCTAACCAGCAAAATTGTAAGCTAAACAAAACTTATTTTGGGTGAATTATTTAGCTTCAGGTATTTTGTTATGGCAACACACAATGCAATAAGACCAAGATACTGATAAAATTTTCTTTGTCTTTTTTCTTTGAAATAGGGTCTCACTCTATTCCTCAGGCTGGTGTGTAGTGGCACAATCATAGCTCACTGCAGCCTTGACCTCCCAGGCTCAAGTGATCCTCCTATATCAGCCTCTTGTAGACCTAGGACTACAGGTACATGCCACCATGCCCAGCTAATTTTTTTTAATCTGTTTTTTTGTATGAACATGGTCTCACTGTGTTGTCCAGGCTAATTTCTAACTCCTGCGCTTAAGTGATCCACCCACCTTGCCCTTCCAAAGTGTTGGGATTACAGGTGTAAGCTACCATGCCCAACCTGGTATAATTTACAATCAATCAGATGACCTGTTGGGCCTGACTATGCAGCTCATCAAGGGCAACTCTTTTCACATAATAATTTGCAGTTCTATTATCAAATGTAAGCAGGCCTCAAGCTGCAGTTTAAATAGTGTGTAATTCTCTATTTCAGATAGCATTATCTGCAATCTAGAATTAGATCTTGCTCCAGAAACCCTAGGTGACTAAAGTTGATGCTGGAAGTCTCCTATTAAGACTTGTGAGGAACTCCTGCACTGCATCCTATGTACCACTAGTACCTCTGGCGCCATGGGATCCGATGATTCCATTGAGACAACAGGCAGTACCAGGTTTACTGCAGCCTGAACATGCTGCATTTCTCTTTTCTTCTGGCCCCTATTTAACAATGAAAAATTATCAAGTTACTTTCTAAATGAGTCCAATCTGTATTCCAGAATGTTCAGTGTTCAATGGGCTCTTTATAAAACTTAAATAGACCGATTAAATGTTGTTCCTCATTTTTATAATAGAAGTTTCAAGATATGGTGACTTGACTTTGGCATACCAGCATGACCCAGACAACTAGAACCACTCCCACCCCTGAAAAATTAACCCAAAGTGATATCCCTCTGAGTTTCTGTAAGCTTCTCTCCCCAGTTTCTCATGTTCATGTATCTTCTGAGGGTACCTAGACTATTTGCCACTTATTACTTACCAAGTCTAATGCACATATCATCCATAGGGTGAACCAGCGTCATCCTCCGTGGAATGTCTACATGATAAATGTCCTTTGTACCACAGAGACTGAATATGTTCTTGGTGCACAGTCATAAATATGAACCACTTTTTATGGCAAGCGAATGTGAAATGTTCCTGCTGCTCCTCAATAGGAATTGAAAGGGATTTATTTGCAAATCAATAGTGGAATACTCTATGCTACAAGGTGCACTGAACTTTTCTGCTTAATCATACTACATGCAACAAAACAGCTGGTCTGAGGCTATGGTTTGGTTACATTGTGGTAGTCAACTTCTATGTATCAAAATTCATCTTGTTTTTTTTTTTCTGGAGCATAACTAATAAATTAAACTGAGATGTGATCAGGACCAACACTTCTGCATTAAGTCTTTGAATCTGGCACTAATCCCTGCCATTCTATTCAGAATGGAGTATTGCTTCAAACTTGTTATTAGCTGTAGTGAAAGGATTGGGGGACAGTTTCCAAGGGGCTTCCATTTGGTCTCCCCTAAACTAATGTGGCTAACTCTTGTGAACAGGAAATCAATATGAGAGTTCTTCAAGCTGCTAAGTATATCCTTCCTGATTATGGACTCAACCACTGAGGAATGACCATTCTACTGTGAGACAGAGTCAGGACAGTACTCCAGTTTCCCCTGGCCTGAATAATTCCCCTCTCTTACAGTGAGAAAATGGTGGTGTCTGGGTGCTCTTGTGTTAGTGTCAGTGCAGATCCTTCAACAGAGTGTGAAAAATTGGAGTAGTTTTTTGTGTGACAGCATACAATTCCTCTGGAATAGTTTTATGTCCCTTTGTGGCAGGATTAAGAAAATTGATGCTTAATATCCTTGCAGCAATGCTCGCAGGAGGTTGCTCCTCAAGAGAATATATACTTCCTTTCCATGTATGTGTTCTGAATCTGAGAACTGTTTTGTATCTGGAAATTGGGATAGTGCTTTATATACTCTAGATATTTTAGTTGTTGTTTCATAGGCCTAGCAATGTCCTCATTTATCTAGCCACTAGGAATATTGTTTATTCACCAAGACCAAGGCAATCCGTTGTCATTCTTATGTTAAGTATGTCCATCTTCCCTATAAACTTTACTAACTGCTACTTGGTCTCTGCTGTTTCTCACTGACACTAGGAAGCTTAGTTTCATCTCAACATTCCAACAAACATTAACTTCGGCACACACAGGACAGTCACCATTGAACATTACATTAACAATGACAGTTGACTAGGATATTCTATATCACCATAATGCAAAGAAAGTTTTCTGTGCCCTCCTGAGGAACTTAATGTCCTTACAGATTTTCTGATTCCAATAATAAATCCATTCTAATATTTATTTAAGTAAATTTTAGATTTATTTGAAATAAACTCAAATAATTCTAACAATTCATCAATTTTAGAGTCCGTATTTGGCAAGCTTCAAAGAGGCATCCCAGCAGCAAATTAAGACTGGATCCAGGTGTTAATACCAATACATTATATTTTAAGTTGATTATCAATAAACTTACTCAGCCTTATATTCTGCCCACTGAGGCCAGAATCCTCAAGATCCATCTAACTGTTTTCTCTAGGTCGTAGCCAGTGCTTACCGTCGAAGTCTCACAGATCGTTTTGTAAATAACCTCTTTCTTTCAATAGCAGAGCAAATTCAACCTCAGTGGTCCCTTGACCATAAATGTTTAACTCTAGTTATTAGTGTCATAGTAATATGTAAATATATGAGCAGATTTGCGGAAGAATTATTACCATTTTGCAGGGCACCTGTTTAAGCTGAGGTCATTCCATGATCTCTTGGCAACGAGAGGCTTCTATCTTCTAATAAAGAGTAGGAGAGAAATGCTTCCTAATCAGAGTTTAGTGCAATCGTGGAGTTCAAGGTTTTCAAAAATTTTCGTCCTGATTTTGCAATCTAAATTTTAAGTAATCCGACTCTCTCTCATGTTGATTTTATCACAGGAGACTTTCAGATGCTGAAATACAAGACTCTTTTGGTAACCCAATTACTAATATAATCAGTTCTTACAAGCTATAATAAATCAGGTCCCTTCAAACGCATGCATAGAGACGTTCTTGCTTTCAGGCCATGCTTTTGTAACCCAGGATCCCCAAGTTTTTGAGTATGCACTGTGAAAAAGTATCTACTTGTACCTATTGCACCTTGAGTTCTTGTTATTTCAAAAATTTCCAGCAAAGAGATCAACCCTGGAGAAAAAACAAAAGAAAAAAAAGTTGGATCCAGAGATGCCTGTGTTGGAGATGAACTTTGGTGAACTCTTCTCATTACTATACTAAAATCCTTGCCCAAGGAGGAGCTTATTTATCATTTTCTGTTGCCCAGGCTGCAATGCAGTGGTGTGATCTCGGTTCCCTGCAACCTCCGTCTCCCGGGTTCACGCCATTCTCCTGCCTCACCCTCCTGAGTAGCTGGGACTACAGGTGCCCACCACCACGCTGGCTATTTTTTTGTATTTTTAGTAGAGATGCGATTTCACCATGTTAGCCAGGAAGGTCTTGATCTCCTGACCTCGTGATCCGCCCGTCTCGGCCTCCCAAAGTGCTGGAATTACAGGTGTGAGCCACCACACCCTGCCTTATTTATCATTTTCTATACATGCAAATATGTAGACACATGATCAGCGACTACTTGCACTGCCTTTGCTCCACCTCCACATAGGATGACTGAGCCAATCAACCCAATAAAAGCCATGTTTTCATCACTGTTCTGGGAGGCACTGCTTTAGGAACTATTCCTCGTGCCCTCCTTACTAGCTTCAGATAATAACATTTTCATGTTAAATCTTCCTTTGTTGTGGTCATTGTACTGTCACCCACCAAGTGATAGATCCCATCTGTTATGTGGATAAAACCTTGAGTCGACAGTTCACTGGCATCAGAAAGTCATTTTTGTCCTTAATGGTTTCGATGCAAGTTAACAAAAGAAAGACAACTCTGTGATTCTTATCAGAACATTTTCCACATTTCCTTTTTTTTTTTTTTTTTTTTTTGAGATGGAGTCTCACTCTGTTGCCCAGGCTGGAGTGCAGTGGCATAATCTCGGCTCACTGCAACCTCCGCCTCCCGGGTTCAAGCAATTCTCCTGTCTCAGCCTCCTGAGTATCTGGGATTACAGGTGCCCGCCAGCACACCCAGCTAATTTTTTTATTTTTAGTAGAGACGGTGGTTCACCATGTTGGTCAGGCTGGTCTCAAACCCCTGACTTCGTGATCCACCCACCTCGGCCTCCCAAAGTGTGGGATTATAAGCGTGAACCACCGCACCTGGCCCCACATTTCTTAAATGCTTAAAATATTTATTAAGCCAGGTTATACCTTTCTATAAATATGTTGTCATGATTCACATGGTTTATAGATTCAGAGAGTGAAATATTTCAGCATGCAAGGCTATTCACTACTCCACATACTACCACCAATGGAGTCTTTATTTTCATCTGGCCAATAAGTGATCTGATCTCCAAATCCCATCCTCACAGTCCACTTCCTAACGCCTCTGTTGTTTCCAACTCTCTGGATTTGACTTTTCTCAGAAACAGATCTGAGACAAAGATTTAAGTGCAATTTGCTTATTTGAAACATGGTCCAATAAATGATAAGCAAGGTAATGAAAAAGTGACAATGGTAAGGGTAAAACAGAAAGCAGCAAAGTATGCATTAGTAAACCAGTTACCATTTGTGAACCTGGAAGTTAGTTTCTCCAGAGTAATCTGGTGACAGTATAATATATACCCTCAATTTATCCCAGCTGAGGAGGAAGAAGTATGTGGTATTTATCCACCAAATCTGTAACTGGATGAAGATCACTTCTGGGGCATTTACTGTGCAGGACTCTGACTTGCCCTGAACCTGGACCAAGTGTTCTCCTCAGGCCATAAAACATCTGTAGGTAAAAATAATAGCTATTTTCAATATACATCCATCGTCTTGTAAAGCATGGACCTGATACTGACAGATTGTGCCACCATCACCAATTCTAGGAATTTGTACCATAATAGCACACACAGATTGGTCAAGATTTAATGTTTTCTAGAGATAAGAAAATTGAGATAGAAATTAGAGATAAGGAAATTTATAAAAAGGAAAATAAAGTCCAGAATTTATTTTAAAATTTGGAGAGGGAAAGATCTAGTGACTAGATGTGTAGTGGGTGGGATAGAACATTACACATAGAGATCCACTGTTACACTTCAAGTCACGTAGAGAAATAATTTTGGGTTCTTAAGTCTATATATACTTCACACACCAACTTTATAAAAGTCTGCAAATAACATTAGGAAATTGATAGGAAAGGATAGCATTAGGAAATTGACTGTCTCCACAAACCAAGGTGCTTCTGATGTAGCAATATCTATGTCACTTATGAGACTGCCCAGGAAGCAGTACCCATTAGTCCCAGATTTATGTTTAGGAGCCAGAGGCAACTTTCTAAGACAGGTTTAAAGAATGGGATATTTTGGACAATGAACATATTTATTTTCTTATTTGTCCAGGTTTGTTTTTTGCATATTTTAATTGTTTTTGATTAGCTCTAAATCATCATCCTAGAAAGCATAAATTAAAAAAAGAGATCTCAGAGGCTGTAGTCAGTAGCCAGAATCTAGATTAATATATGAGAACTCTGTCATAGAAATGTATGAAATCACCTACAAAGATAGGGCCAAGTGGGTCAAAAGGCACACCGTTATTCTTTGAGTCTATATCCCCAGGTAAGAATTGATGTTGTAATGCCATCTATAGGTGTTCCATCAAATATGTAACGTATTTCTAAGTATTTCCAAGAGCAGGGAATCCAGCCATCATGAGAAGAATTTGATGTGTAGATCATATAGCCAAAACTATATGAAAATAGATGATGTAAAATTGAAAAAGAAATTGCACGATGTTAGAGTACCTTTAAAATGTTTATATAGATGGGGGATAAGATGGCTGACTAGACATAACCAGGAGAAACATCTCTCACTGATAGAAAGGGCACAAGAAAGCCGGGCACACTCTTAGAATATCTCTTGAGGGGAGGCAATGAAGTGGATGGAGCGAAGACACAGATGCTAGGCTAAAGAGGGAGGAAGCTGTGAAACTTGCACAGGGCTACCATGCAGCAGGACGTGGTTCCTGGCCCTGTATGTCTCCTGGGGAAGGGGTGAATTGAACAAGCAAGTAGTGGCCCACTCTCCCCTTGGGCTTCTGGAATCCACAAGGAGAATTGCCCAGAGAAATGGCAGAGCCAGAACTCCAGCTGGAGGAGAGCACAGAGGGTTCGGTGCAGGAGCATCTGTAGTGAATCATGACCATGATTACCTATTCCCCTAGGCTCGACTGGCTCCCATAGGAGACTTTAACCCTATGAGAATTGTTGGACTTAAGCTCTGCAGGGTGATTTTATCCATGCGATAGGGCCAGTGGACCCAACCACCCCTTAGTCTCCTGGCCTCTCCTGGGGATCCAGCCTGGCAGTTTCTGCTTGTAGTGCAACCCCCGATACTTCCTGCAGGCCTGTTTCATAGCTCCTGCACTGGCGGACTGTGCCTGACCAGTAGACCGCTCCAGCAGACAAGCCCTAGCTGACATACACTAGCCCACCTTCCCACATAATGCAACCTCCCCACAATGCAGCCTCCCCTGTGCCACTTTTCCCACACGTATTTGTCCATAGCCACCACTTGCATTGCTTTACCAGTGCATATGTGTGTGCAGGCAGACCTTGGCTTCCCTTCCCACCAGGGAGATGTACATGTGCACCCTGCTGTGCCACTGCAACCAGCGTGCATGTGAGTGCATTCTGACTCCCCTCCCCCACCACATCCCATTACTTCTGCCAGCATCTTTCTCCTGCACCAAAACTGCCATCAGACCAAAGAAGGCATAGAGAAAAGCTATCTTGCTCCCACCCTGATCAACCACCTTCACTCATGGGAACATGCACAGAGGGGGCAACCACAACCACCAGCATGAACTAGCACACAGTTACCAGAAAAGCAGGGAGTGTGTTCCCTCTAACTGTGCTGTCAATGCCAGCCACTGCTGTGAAGGGCTGTGTGAAGGCCAGCAGCCCCTCACCCACTGGGATCCTGCTGCAGCCTAGGAGCATGCACCCACAGTTCACTGCAGCTGTAGCTGCTACTGGCATGTGCAAATGAGGAAGATTTCTGCTGCCAGTAATCCACAAAGTACCTTGGGTGGCATCACCCATCAGAGTGTTGTGAGGAATAGTCTGGGAGCACATGGGCTCTTCAAGCAGAGCAGGTTCATTACATTGAGGAGCTATAGAACTAAGCAGGAGGGAAGTAGGGCAGGGGTGATACAAGTCTCCCAGAGTTAGAGCATGCACTGCAGGAGTCCTGAACTGAGGCTTGGTCCCTTAAAATCCTCCCTAAATGAAACCAGTCAACTAAACCCACCTTATACAACAATCAAATCCCTGAGGTCATCAAATAGGATCAAAAGAAATAAAAACCCATCCAAAGGACAGCAACTTCAAAGAGTGAAGGAAGATAAGCTCACAAAGATGATAAAGATAAAGCACAAGAACTCTGACAACTCAAAAAGCCAGAGTGTCTTCTTTTTCTCCAAATGAGAGCATTAGTTCTCCAGCAAGGGTTCTTAACTGGGCTAAGATTGCTGAAGTGACAGAAATAGGTTTCAGAATAGTAATAGAAATAGGAATGAAGACCATCAAAATTCAAGAGAATGTTGAAAACCAATCTAAGGAAACTAAGAATCGCAATAAAAAGATGCAGAAGTTGACAGACAGAATAGTCAGTATAGAAAACAACATAACTGACCTGATAAAGCTGAAAAACAAACTACAAAGGTTTTATAATGCAATTACAAGCATTAACAGCAGAACAGAACAATCTGTAGAAAAAATCTCGGTATTTGAAGAAGGAATAAAGAAAACCTCTGTGAAAAATGGAATTATGTAAAGAGACCAAGTCTGTGACTCATTGGCATCCATAAAAGAGATGGGAAAAATTGAAGAAACTTGGAAAACATATTTCTGGATATTATCCATGAGAACTTCCTCAACCTAGCTAGGGAAGCTGACATTAAAATTCAGGGAATGCTGAGAACCCCTGAAAAATACTTCACAAAAGATTATCCCCAAGATACATAATCATCAGATTCTTCAAGGTCAAAATAAAATAAAAAATGTTAAGGGCAGCTAGAAAGAACAGGTCACCTACAAAAGGAAGTCTATCAGACCAAAAGCAAACTTTTCAGCAGAAACTCTAAAAGCCAGAAGAGACTGGGGCCTTTTATTGAACTTAATTAAAGGAAAGAAATTTCAGCCAAGAATTTCATTTCTGGCCAAATTAAGCTTCATAACTGAAGGACAAATAAGATCTTGTTCAGACAAGAAAATGGAGAGTAAATGTTTTACCATCAAACTTGCCTTATAAGAGCTCCTGAAGGAAGCACTAAATATGAAAAGGAAAAACTGTTACCAGTTTCTACAAAAACACATTTAAGATATTCAGACCAGTCACACTATGAAGCAACCACACAAACAAGCCTGGATATGAACTATATACTGACAGGATGGCAGGATTAAATTCACAAATATCAATACTAACATTGAATATAAATAGGCTAAATACACCAATCAAAAGGCAAAAAGAATGGCAAGCTGCATAAAGAAGTAACATCTAATGATATGCTGCCTTCAAAAGACCCATCTCACCTGCAGTGAAACCCATAGGTTCAAAATAGAGGGACAGAAGAAAATCTAGCAAGCAAATGGAAAACAGAAAAAAGCAAGGGTTGCAATCTTAATTTCAGACAAAACAGACTTTAAACCAACAAAAATTTTAAAAAGCCAAAGGAGGGAAATACATAATGATAAAAAGTTCAATTCAACAAGGAGACCTAACTATCATATATATATGCACACAACACAGGAGCACTCAGATTTATAAAGCAAGTTCTTAGAGACCTTCAAAGAGACTTAGATTTCCATGCAGTAATAGTGGGAGACCTCAGCACTTCACTGACAGCATTAAACAGAACACTAAGTCAGAAAATTAACAAAGATACTTAAGATCTGAACTCAACAAGAAACCAAATGGACCTGATAGTCATCTCGAGAACTATATACCCAAAACCAGCAGAATATACATTTTTCTCATTAGCACATGGACTATACTCTAAAATCAATCACACAGTCAGACATAAAATAATCCTCAGCAAATGCAAAATAACTGAAATCATACCAACCACTCTCTTGGACCACAGCAAAAAAAAAAAAAAAAAAAAAATTGAAAATCAAGATTAGGAAAATCACTCAAAACTGTACAATTAACCTGTCCATGAAAGACTTTTGGGTAAATAATTAAATTAAAGGAGAAATCATGAAGTTCTCTGAAAGTAATAAAACCACAGGTAAAATATACCATAATCTCTGGGACACAGCTAAGGCACTCTTAAGAGGGAAATGTATAGTAACAAATGCTCACATCAAAAAATTAGAAAGATCTCAAATTAATAACCTAACATTACAAATAAAAAAACTAGAGACTCAAGGGCAAACAAATCCCCAAGCTATCAGAAGACAAGAGCTGAACTGTAGGAGATTGACAACAATAATATTAATTTTAAAAAAATCGAAAGATTGACAAAACAAGGAGATAATTTTTTGAAAAAAAGTGAGATAGATTGCTAGCTAAACTAATAAAGAAGTAAACAGAGAAGATAGAAATAAACATGATTAAAAATGACAAAAGGGGGCCAGGCATGGTGGCTCATGCCTGTAATTCTAGCACTTTGGGAGGCTGAGGTAGGTGGATCACGAAGTCAGAAGTTTGTGACCATCCTGGCTAACATGGTGAAACCCTGTCTATACTAAAAATACAAAAAATTAGCTGGGCTTGGTGGCGGGTGCCTGTAGTACCAGCTACTTGGGAGCTGAGTCAGGAGAACGGTGTGAACCTGGGAGGCGGAGCTTGCAGTGAACCAAGACTGCGCCACTGTACTCCAGCCTGGGCAACAGAGTGAGACTCCATCTCAAAAAAAAAAAAAAAAAAAAAAATGACAAAAGGGATATTACTCTTGATCCCTACAAAAAACCAAATAATCATCCAAGAATACTATGAACATTTCTATGCACACAGCTGGAAAATCTATAAATAAATAAATAAATTCCTGGACACATACCTCCTTCCAAGACTGAAGCAGGAAGAAGTTGAATCCTGAACAGACCAAAAATGAACTCCAAAATTGCATCAGTAATAAATAACCTACAAACCAAAAGAAGCCCAGGACCAAATGGATCCACATCCAAGTTCTACCAGATGTACAAAGAAGAGCTGGAACCATTCATACTGAAATTATTCCAAAAAAGTGAGGAGAAGGTATTCCTCCCCAACTCATCATCCTAATACAGAAACATGGCAGAGACACAGCAACAAAAAACTAAAATTTAGGGGAAAATATCCCTGATTAACATTGATGCAAAGAGTAATACAATTTTTTTCCTTATGTCATTTCTTTTCTATTGAAGCTTTCCAATTAAATTTTTAATATAATTTAGAGTTGATTTGAGTTATATCTATTCTAATTTTCTATTATGCTATTTTTATTTTATTGAAATTTCTTGGGTTAAAAACAAAAGAATAGCGTTACATCTAATATGATGGGATTTTATATAAACTAAATATTGCAGTGCTCACAGACAGAAAATTATAGGACATGTGTTTTTGCAATAAAAGTTATTTCTAGTGAGTGGTGTAGAAAAAAAACAAAGAAAATACAATAAACCAAACATTGAAAGGTGATCAACAGAGTCTGAAAGTCTGAAGGGTAGTTTGCAGGGAAACAGAGAAATAGGAAAATAGCTAAAAAGAGTCATGTTTTTTTTTTTTTTTTTCTTACTTTGCTTTTCCATTGATATAAACACACTTTGTTTATAAGATGGAAAAATATAGTTTGTTTATATCCTAAACATATGTGTATAGTAAAGAAATGAAACCATACATATAATAAAGATAGAATAAATACATGTGAAAAGTAAATGCGTAGAAATAGCCTTGTATTTTTCTGGTGATTTTAACAAATGTATTCAAATTAATATTGTATTATATTTTAATGTTGGTTTATCCTACCAACATATAAACTGAATTATGGCAAGATCCGTATATTTATCTCAAGCTTATATTTTCATAATTTGGTACAGTAGCCAATGCTTGCTGAAGAAACTTACATAAGTTTCGGAAGAAATGCTTGCTGAAGAATTTTACATAAGGTTTGTGAAGAAATGCTTGCTGAAGAAATTTGAGTAAGGTTTGTGAAGAAATGCTTGCTGAAGAAATTTGAGTAAGGTTTGTAAAGAAATGCTTGCTGAAGAAATTTGAGTAAGGTTTGTGAAGAAATGCAAAGGGTTAAGAGCCATAAAGTGGATGGATATGGATCTAGACAAAGAGGATACCCTTTTCCACTAAATCTGGCAATGTAGATGGGGAGAGTTCAAGTAATTAAGGATTGCGATTGGTCTACCCACCTGTGAAGCATTTCGAGCCTGATTGCACCGTTTTCCCTGAAACTTAAAAGGTAAGAATTCCATTGAGGGAGACTGTGAAGTTGCAAGAGTCATGCAATTTAGTGATGAAATTTAATTATTTTAAGCAGATATAAATAACAAACCATGTAAAGTTGAGCCCAACACAGAAACTTCTGTCAAAAGTAATATGTGCCATTCACATCAAATTGTGCCAATATTACAGGTATTACGAGTGGATTGCTCTTAGTTTACACAGGAATTATTTATTTGCTAAACATCAATGTCACACTGAATTGTTACAATGTACTCATATAACTGTCCTCCAGAATGGACTGGATGTTTCTCCAAAACAGAGGCCACTTTCTTGTCTATAAATCAGCAACCTCAAAAAATTAAAATTAGAACTACCATATTATTCACACATTTGGGTGTATATAAAAGTCTTACCATAAGAATCTCAATGAAAAATTTGCACTCCCATATTCACTGAAGCACGATTAACAAGAGCCAAGATTTGGAAACAACCTAAATGTCTACTGATGGATGAATAGATAAAGAAAATGTGGTATATACATGCAATGAAATATTATGCATCCTTGTACAAAGAAGAAGATCTTGCCATTTGTGACAACGTGGATGAACCTGGAGGACATTATGCTTAGTTCACTTAGTTACTTGATAAGCCAAGGAAAGAAGAAAAAATACTACATAATTCCATTTACATGAAGTATTTAAAATAGTCATAGTAACAGAGGAGAATGTGATCAGTAAGTGTTAGGAGGAGGAGGAAATAAGGAGTTGCTGTTCAATAGGTATAAAGTTTCTGTTATGCAGTGGAAATGATTTCTAGAGCTTTTCTGTAAAATGCTGTTCAAAGACACTTACAAATTGGTTAAAAGGGTAGATCTTACAGTAAGTATTCTTACCACAATATAAAAATGAAAAGAAGAAATAATACATATCTGTACAAAAAAATTCTGGGAAGTTACTGGAAAATCTATTAATAGTGGTCACCTCTGCAGACTCCAAGTGGGTGGCCAGGAGAAATTGAAAGTGAACTTCTATTGTGTGAAATTTTCCTTACTATCAGAGTTTTCCCCTTTGCAAATGCATAACTTTTATAACTTGTCTTTTTAAAATTTTTTTAGACAGAGTTTTGTTCTTGTTGTCCAGGCTGGAGTGCAATGATTCGTTTTTGGCTGGCTGCAACCTCTGCCTCCCAGGTTCAAGAGATTCTCCTGCCTCAGTCTCCTGAGTAGCTGGGATCACAGGCGCCTGCCACCATGCCCAGCTAATTTTTTTGTATTTTTAGTAGAGACGGGGTTTCACTGTGTTGGTCTCGAACTCCTGACCTCACGTGATCCACCTGCCTCGGACTTCCAAAGTGCTGGCATTACAGGCATGAGCCACCATGCTCAGCCTATAACTTGATTTTTACAGAAACTCAACAAACGATCATCTCAACTAAGGAATATTAAATAATATTTAAGACACAAACATAAAGGCTAAAATAAATAAATAAATAAACCTACCATAGTAACAAACACACACTCAGGAATTACCTACACAATAAACATTTTAAATCACTAAACCAAATAGACGGAAACACAAATAACACTGTAAAGTTTGATAGGTATTAGATGGTGTTCAAATGACCTCAGATATCTAAAGTAAGACGCAAGAGTATACCTCTTTCAGTTTTCCAATTAGTTATTTGTTTTAAACAATAGTGTAATGCATCAGTTCATTGTATAATTTATTGATATGGATTTCCTAGTGTCATCCTTGAGACACAGCCAAAAAAACTCAACAATAATATTATCCGTATGAAACAGGACCTCTAAACTGTCCTGTTTTGTTACAGCTTCTAATGAGCCAAAATAGTATAAGAATCTTGAAGATTAAGCATTTCTATAGTGCTTTACTTGACTGAAATTTGGGGTGCTACGCATAAAAAATGCATTGCTTTAGTGTATTATACTTGTGGACATTAAACATTATGTGTAAAGGTTGAGAATTTCTACCATAAAATACATAGATCATCTGTATGTAAATCTTGTATATGACACAAACTAGATGTTAGACCCTAAAAAAGATGTTCAGTTTCTCCATGTGTCAGTTTCTTCATTTAAAAAAATCTAAAATGCGAAGAATAAAACAATGTAGGGTCTTTAGAATAATGAAATTTACTTGATAAGCATTTAATAAATATTTGCTATTATTACTGTGATGGTTAATACTGTCAACTTGATTGGATTGAAAGATACAAAGTATTGACACTAGGTGTGTCTGTGGGGGTGTTACTACAGGAGATTAACATTTGAGTCAGTGAGCTGGGAAAGGCAGACCCACACTTAATCTGGGTGGGTACCATCTAATCAACTCCCAACGTGGCTACAATATAAGCAGGCAGAAGGATGTGAAAAGAGAGACTGGCCTAGCTTCCCAGTGGACATCTTTCTCCTGTGCTGGGTGATTCCTGCCCTCGAATATCAGACTCCAAGTTCTTCAGTTTTGGAAGTCAGACTGGCTCTCCTTGCTCCTCAGCCTGCAGACCTTGTGATCCTAAGAGTTAATACTTAATACGTTCATATATATATATATATATATATATATATATATATATATATATATATATCTGCATTCCATTAGTTCTGTCCCTCTAGAGACCCCTGACTAATACAATTACTATTAATGGAGGCTAAGTTATGTCAAGTTATCAACTTGATAAAATGTCCAACTTAATTGTTTAGAGCAAAAATGAGAGAAAGAGGTGTAAATGTATTGCAAATATCATTAATAAAATAAATGTTCAGCATGTTGTACAAAAATTATTAATTTAAGTACATGGGGTTATTGAAAAATAATATATTTTCTTCTTATGCATCTACTTGTAAAAATACTACATGATTTCATATGTGCTGACTGACATTAAGATAACTTTTTCTTCACTATGCATTTGAAAATGGTATCGTTTCATGAATTTCACTAAAAAATTATCAACTTAATGGTAACTTGACAGTATTATATAAAATCTATGGTTATAACTTAGATTGTGTCTTCAATGCTATTTTATGGTTTGAAAATCCAGGAAAACAGTATGATTAACTTTCTGAGGCTCCAGGAGTGGCAGAAGTTTGTCGGCTTCTTCTTACTTTTTAGCTTTCAGTACATCTCCATATGGCTAGGTTTTTCACTACCCTAGTGAAACTAGCCTCCAAGCAATATCAAGACCAATTTCTCTTGAGCAATTTCAAGAGAATAGCGCTTGTTTTTTTTCAGGTTATAGACTACCAACTCAAGTCCACATTTTTTAGCTGAGATATTTGTATCACTCCTTATGTTTGGCCCGCGGAATGATCTCAACTTAAGAAAATATGTTTATTTGGGAGACCATGTCTCCCAAATAAATCCAAATAAATATATTAGTCCTACAATAAATTGAATAGATTTTATGTTAGAATCATGTGGACAGACATACCACGGTTATTACTAACACTTTCTGCTTCTATATCTGGAATAGCAGCCAGTTTCTAAAATTATCCACCAAGCAATGTAGAAGAACCCTGACAGAAAGAGGTGTCAGTATTTGAGTTTTGATGCTTAGCATATTACAAATGTTCAATGCATACACTATGTAGAAAGGATTATTTAGAAGTTATATTACTAATTGATTTCCAAAGGCTATCATTATTTAGAAAATTTTACATCATTTTCTACTACATGAAATAACTATTTTACAAATTTTTCAGATAGCTCTAACAATATATGATATAGCCAAATCCATGGCACTTCTGCAGAATTATACTTCTCCACATGTTGATTCATTTTTTAATTTTTTTTTTTACCATTTAAAAATAGAAAATTGGGGAGGCTGAGACCGGCGGATCACGAGGTCAGGAAATCCAGACCATCCTGGCTAACCTGGTGAAACCCTGTCTCTACTAAAAAATACAAAAAAAAAAAAAAAGTAGCTGGGTGAGGTGGCGGGCGCCTGTAGTCCCAGCTACTCGGGAGGCTGCGGCAGGAGAATGGCGCGAACCCGGGAGGCGGAGCTTTCAGTGAGCTGAGATCTGGCCACTGCACTCCAGACTGGGCGACGAGCGAGACTCCGCCTCAAAAAAAAAAAAAAAAAAAATAGAAGATTGCCTTTGAAGTTTTCCTTAAAAGGGCTTTGAAATTTGTGTTGGCTAAAATTCCCTAATAATATTCACTTGGTATATGATAAACATATATTTTACAGGTTTCATCCACATACCTTATGACTAAATTATTATTCTTTTAAGATGGGGTCTTCCTCTGTCACCCAGGCTGGAGTACAGTGTCTCAAGAATAGATGATAGCTCACTACAGGTTTGAACTCCTGGGCTCAGCAGTCCTGCTGCCTTGGTTCCTGAGTAACTGGGACTATAGGCATGTGCCACCACGCCTAGCTAATTTTTTTTTTATTTTTATTTTTTCCAGAAATGGAGTTTTGATATGTTGCAAAGGCTGGTTTTGAACTCATGGCTTAAAGTGATCCTCTTGCCTCAGCCTCCCAAAGTTCTGGGATTATAGGCATTAGCCATCGCATCTAGCTTGAATTGAAATTTTTAAGAGAAGGGCCTATAGATCTGATGCTTAAGAAGTAAATTGAGGCTATTTTTATAATTATATCATTATTTAGGTATATGAAATACTAATTAAATTTGTTTTGCTTGTATTTGTTCATATTGAAAAACTTGGTTAAAGTTTATTGCAGAAAGAGCCTTGTATTACCTTGATAATATACTCGGATTTTATGTTTTTCATATATTATTTTCTTCTATAAGGTTTATTTCTGTGATGTAAGTTATCATAATGGGTAAACACTTTAATTACTTTTCATTATTTTTATTAGTTATTTCATAAAACTTCTACATATATACATTAGAGAATATCAAAGATAGCTTTCAATTTGGCATTTAAATTTACTCTTTTCTATCGCAAATCTTTCCCAATTCTGATACTAAAATACAACCAAATGTTAAGAATTGAAGTATTTTAGAATTATTTTTCTTTACATGTGCTATAGGTTGAATTGTGTCCGCCCAAAACAGAAATGTTGAAGTTCTAATTCCAGTACCTCAGAACGTGACTATGTAAAAACAGTGTCTTTACATAGTAAATCAAATTAAATTTTAAAAAATCAAATCAAATTAAAATTAAATCAAATTTAAAAAATTATGTCATTGGGATGGTTTCTGATTAAGAAGGCTTTAGCAGTTCTCAGTTTGGCTAAACTTTAGAGAAGTTTCTTCCTGACTCTAGGCCCCTGGAATCCCTTTCTTAGATTTACTTAGAAAACTTGTTACTGTAATTTTTTTCACCTATACTGTGGTATGTAAATCTTGTCTCAGCTTCTTGCCAGTTTTCTACCCCAGGAATGTCTTTCTCAAGGACCTGGGAACCATCTCTTTAGAATATAATTATCAAAAAGTATAACACCCCTATTTCCCAGTCTCTGTGGAAGTGAGGGACCGAACTTCAATAACACCAATTAGCAAATACAGATGGTCTAATTACTGTAACTAACCTTCCCTGTAATGTCTTCCAGTATTTTTCCACTAGCTCACCCCAGGGCCTGAAAACTCTTGCCATTTATTTCTGCGTGATTGAGTCCAATTTCTCCCCTATTCCCATAGTTTGACCTCTTTTGCAATAGTCTTTGAAAAAAGTCGACCTTATCCTCACCTGTTTAATTTGCTGGGTGCAATTTATATTTGACAACTTCAATCTAATATGGCCATTGTTCCTCATAAGGGGAAAATCTGGACATAGAAACAGACATGCATATAGGAAAATGTCACGTAAAGATGAAGGCAGAGGCCAGGCGCAGCGGCTCACACTTGTAATCCCAGCGCTTTGAGAGGCTGAGGCAGGCAGATCACGAGGTCAGGAGTTGGAGACCAGCCTGGCCAACATGGTGAAAACCTGTTTCTACTAAAAATACAAAAAGTTAGTCTGGTGGCCGGGCGCGGTGACTCACTCCTGTAATCCCAGCACTTTGGGAGGCCGAGGCCGGTGGATCACGAGATCAGGAGATTGAGACCATCCTGTTGAAACGCCGTCTCTACTAAAAAAAAAAAAAAAAAAAAAAAAATTAGCCAGGCATGGTGGCGGGCGCCTGTAGTTCCAGCTACTCGGAAAGCTGAGGCAGGAGAATCGTGAACCTGGGAGGTAGAGCTTGCAGTGAGGCGAGATCGAGCCACTGTACTCCAGCCTGGGTGACAGAACAAGACTTTGTCTCAAAAAAAAAAAAAAAAAAAAGATGAAAGCAGATATAAAAAGGAGGCAGCAGAAGCCAATGAGCATGAAAGATTCCCAGCAAACCACCAGAGGTATGAAAGAGGCATGGAATAGATCTTCCTTATGACCTTCAGAAGAAACTAACCCTGCAGACATCTCAATCTTGGACTTCTATTCCCAAGAATTGTGAAAAACACATCTATGGTACTTTGTTATGGCAGCTTTAGGAAACTAATGGGCCATATTACAGTGACAACATTCTTGAATTGTAATTGAGAAAGCTAGGCTTGAAGATCAACTCTCTTGCTTCCTAGGTTTGGGCCAGAGGAAGTTGGTAAGTCTTCACACCTTCATCAGAGTTAACATGGGAGACAATTTGGATTATAATAAGGCTAAACAAATGTTTTGTTATTTTATTTTAACTCTCAATCAGGAGCTAATACAATTTGGTATGGTTAAAACAGAAACTGGAAAAAGCAGTCTTTAAAAAGTACAACCAGAACTAAGCACTCAGCAGCAGGATCACCTAATACGCAGCGGAAACCTGGAATTTCAAAGCCATACTCTTCCGAGTTAACTACTTTATTAGGATTTTCTGTGGATACCTGATTGTGTTAAGCTTTACCCAATGTACAGAAGCTGTCTGTTTCCCCACAGCATCCACCTCCCATCTAGATTATTTCACTCCTAAGAAACACCATCTTAACCTCAGTATACATTTAAATACATTTTCTGTTTTCATCAAAAACACCTTACACAGGATACAATGTCAAATTTTCCCAAGTATTAATAGAAACACACTCTTCTTTCTTATTTTTAAGACAGCATAAGCAGAGTGACCTAGAAAATTTTCCCTTTCTACTTCAAGCATTAACTGTTCACCACCGGCATGAGCTTTTTAATACTACTTTATGTAACGTGGATGCTCATAGAGAAAATATATAAAAAATAGTCTAATACTTTTCAGAATACTATAACCTTTGAATAAAAGGAAGGTTTTTGTAACAACAAGTCAAAGATTTTACGATACTGTTGTGTTTTTCTGCCCCTTACAAAGGGCTAGGGGAAATTAAACAGGGATCCATTTAATTTCAGAGTGAATGCCAGTTTGACCAGGTTCCATGCAAGACAGTGAGCCATAATTGAAGTCAGTTACACTAATCATCAAACACGACACAAACAGTAATAAAAGCAATTGCCAACCAAATACAAGCAAACTTTAGAGAAGAAAAAATAATTACCTTTTAAGAATGACCAGTTCAGAAACAATGGTTAAAGGCTGTAAGATAAAAGGTGAATTGCTTGTTGTTAATTTTTCTACTTATGTATTTACCCCAGGGAAAACCTTTCTAAAAAGGTGAGTTAATTAAATATCACTTAAAAAATTTTGATGACAATTTTACTTTCTAGTCAGTAGTAGATCATATCAGTGTCTGCATTCCTAGGGTGAGTTAACTGAATGCTTTCAATAAAAATGCTAAACATTACCCACTGAACAAAAGAAAGCTATAGGAAGTTCATTGGACATGAGGTGTGTTCTTTTACTTACAAATTTTAATCTTCTTAATCTTAGGCTAATTACCAATGAACTCTTAAAATAATCGTATCATTCCTCTAGCATAGATCAAATTTAAGACTGTCAAAAGGCTGGGATGTAATCACCAAGCAGATTGATGGTGATGTGAGCAATTTCAGCTGCAGGAGATAGGGAGAAAACGATTCCTTTCCTCTTCCTCCTTTGGCAGTGGACTATCAACAAACACCTTATTATCTCTCTGATCTATTACTGTGAAAACAACTGGCTCCAGCTATTTTGATTTTTATTTATTTGCATATATTATTTGGCACATGAATTTTGCCAACGCCTTTATTGGACATTGCAGTACAAAGATGAATAGAAGATGAGTTAATCACAATCATGTAATTTGTAAAGGAGGAGTGATGACGGTTTGGGGTCAGTGGTCAACGGAACTCCAGTGATGACTGCCAAACAAATTAATATTAAAAACAGAATTTTGATAGAGGAATCTTATGAAAGCATGAAAACATCTAAATGGGAAATACATTAGTAACAGAGAAATGATGAGAATATAATCTAAACTTTTGGCAAAGGTGGTGGAAAAAATAAAGGCAGATTCAGAGTCTTGGAGACCAGGTGGACATGGAGGAAGAAAGTTATCAGTAAAGGATGTTCCTAGATTTCTAACTCAGTAGCTGGGTAAATAATGAAGAAATTAACCAATATTAAGACTACACAGTGCTCCCAAAACAGAGTAGAAGAGGATGCCATTTTCTTTTTTTTTTCTTTTTTGAGATGGAGTCTCGCTCTGTAGCCCAGGCTGGAGTGCAGTGGCCGGATCTCAGCTCACTGCAAGCTCCGCCTCCTGGGTTCACGCCATTCTCCTGCCTCAGCCTCCCGAGTAGCTGGGACTACAGGCGCCCGCCACCTCGCCCGGCTAGTTTTTTGTATTTTTTTAGTACAGACGGGGTTTCACCGTGTTAGCCAGGATGGTCTCGATCTCCTGACCTCGTGATCCACCCGTCTCGGCCTCCCAGAGTGCTGGGATTACAGGCTTGAGCCACCGCGCCCGGCCCGAGGATGCCATTTTCTTAGCATTAGAAATATTGAGTTTGTATAGTCGGTTGGATACATGAGATTAGTAATAATTGATCTTCAGCCTTAAATTTTTAAAAAGCCCTAGACATAAAGATAATGAGAGTAGTGAAATTTATAGAGTGGTAATAGAAGAGGACAAATTATAGGTTTTATTTTTTAAACTAACATGAGAAAACTCAAGAACTTACATCAGCCACTTGGGAGTTTTGACAGAAAACATAAGACAAATTTGGTTTTATCTCCACTTTTGTGAGCTGTTCAGCAGAATTGCAAGTAAACTCACACTACTTGTCATTTCTCTATAAATGATCTGATTCTTTTTTCATAAACACCTAATGCAGAGTATTGGTTTAATCGTTTGATGTTAGTTTTCTATTGCTGCTATAACAAATTACCACAAACTTAGTGGCTTAAAACAACACAAATTTGTTTTCTTATGGTTCTGTATGTTAGATGTTTTCCCAGGTTAAACCCAAGCTGTTGGAAAGGTCATGTTGTTTTCTCGCAGCTCCTGGGGAGTGCCTCCTTGCTCCCCACCCCCTCGATTTTCTGGCTTTCGGAGGCTGCCTACGTTCCTTAACTCTTAGTGCCCTCTTTCCTGGGCAGAGACACAGGTGACGGGTTGAGTCTTTCCTAATCGCGTTACTCTGACCTTTTCTTTCGCCTCACCTTCCACTTTAAAGGAACCTCATGATTACATTAGGTTCACTTGGGTAATTCAGGAAAATCTCCCTATTTTAAGGTCAGATGATTAGTAGTAACCTTAATTCTATATACAGTTTTAGTTGCTCTTTGCCATGTAATATAAACATATTTACCACTTCTGAAAACTGGGACATGAATATCTTTGGGGTACTATTCCTTGAGAGTATCTTGTCATTTCGATGAGATGAGTATTCTGTATATAAGTGCCCAACCTCTGATTTTGCTTTCATGTAATTCTCAAAGTTTAAGTAGGGTTTTAGCTCTGTGGCTTGTATGGCCACGCATTTCATAAGGGACAAGATTCCTCAGATTACAACTATGAGCACTAAATTCTCTCTGCTTCCATGAGCAGATGGTTTGTGCTTTTCTACCCATGATTGATGAGCTTTGAGCTTAACTAGTCCCACCTAGTTTAAGGAGTGCTATGTTGTTACTAAAACCTATAGCTGATTGTGCTGAATCATAGTTGTCGTCTATAGTGTTGGTTTGTCTTGATTATACAGCCTTTGCCATATAATGTTCCTGGTTCATGTCCCCAGACAGAAAAGAAATACAATGCTAGAGCTACCAAATAATTTACAGGCCAAATTATTGCAAGACCATTGCTTCAAGTTCATCTGGCTTTCCTTTCTCGTCTGTAAACATACCGTCTCTCTATACTGAAACTATCATCCACGATCAGTCCTGTTCCTGATCATGCAGCTTCAAGCTTCTCATTTATTTGTGGCTTCTCCCAAATTCAATTCCCACCCTGCAGTTTGGGTTCGAGGTAGTGGGAATATGAAAATGAGCCTCTCAAATTTTCAGTCTCTTTTCCTGATAATTTTTCTAGGTCAAAATTAGTCATTTTTCACGTTTTTCTCCTAGCTCTATCTGCCTTCCATCCTGTGTCAGCAAACACAATGGAAGAGTTATTTGAAGCATCTCTCCATATTATGTAAGACGTGTAGAAAAACACTGTATTAGGTAGGAAACTCTTCGATCTCAGGTGCTTCTTGTGTTTTTTGACCTGTAATGAACAGAAAAGGTATAATTTTTAACTAAAGATTGCAGATTATAAACTATTTTGTTAAGATCCAAAAACTTTCACTGTTTTGCATATGGATATCAAATAACTTCCTACCATTCCATTTCAAAGTGATTTGCTTTTTTTTTGAGGTGGCCCATGCTGGAGTGCAGTGGTGTGATCCCAGCTCATTGCAACCTCCCCTCCCTGGTTCACGTTCAAGTGATTCTCCCCCTCAGCCTCCAGAGTAGCTGGGATTACAGGTGCCCACCACCACGCCCAGCTAATTTTTGTATTTTTAGTAGAGACGGGGTTTTGCCATGTTGGCCAGGTTGTTCTCCAGCTCAAGTGATCCGCCCGCCTTGGCCTCCCAAAGTGCTGGGATTATAGGCATGAACCACTGTGCCTGGCCCAAAGTGATTCACTCTTTACCCTCTATTACTATTCTACTAACATATTTTTAATTTCAAGACATTTATACCTTCTGGAGGAAGCAAATGACTTCCTGAATTTATTAATATGCCACAACAAATTACTTATCATCATTCAATAACTATTTCCTGCAAGTATACTGATAAAATTGTACTGAAGAAAAATGGAAATCATATGTCTCTTTCATCTTTAAGAAGAGTTTAATGTTTGTAGTACAAGGTATATAATATAAAAGCATTATAAAAGGAAAAATAGATGTATTTTTATATGTATTCCTCTTAAATTTGGGATGAAATTACTTGCTGTATAATAAGCATAACACTTTCCATTGGTAAATATTAATCTTTTTGCCACCATTATGACTTCCTGCTACTTGGAGAAATGCCTTGGGGAGCTGGATCATCAGATCATTGTTTCTGAATCTAGCCCTTGAATTCTATTGATTTGCAAGTAAAGGACAAGTCACAGGCATCCCTCCTTATTACACTTTGGAAAAATAATAGTAGGCCTTTAGATGGAGTACACTGTATGATAATATCTTTTACCAACAAGAATAGAAGAAGTGTTCCCTATTTTAACCACAACTTTTAATATTTATTGTGTATTACGCCTCAACCTTTAGAAGAAGGAACTTTTTGTTTATTCATATAATAAATAAGAGGAGAGCAAAATCTATTTTTTTTTTTTGCTTTTTGTTTAATGTAAACCTGGAGTTATATAAATATTAATTTTCCAGACTTTAATGAGTATATATTTTGTTTTGAGTAATTTTAAATATTTGCATCTTTTCAATTATTTTTAGTGACACACTGAGTTAGAAGTGTTTGGACTACGTTTGAACAAATTAGATGACCTATGGAAAGATAAATAATGATAAAAAGAGCATATGTAAGTATAATAGAAAATGTACAAAAATAGAATATTAAATTTATAAAATAATGCTAAAATTGAAAATTTTCTTTCTTTTTTCTTTTTTTTTGGAGACAGAGTCTTGTTCTTTCACCCAGACTGGAGTGCAGTGGCGTGATCTCAGCTCACTGCAACCTCCACCTCCTGGGTTCAAGCAATTCTCCAGTCTCAGCCTCCCGAGTAGCTAGGATTACAGGTGTAAGCCACCATGCCTGGCTAACATGTTGGCCAAACTGGTCCCCAATTCCTGACTTCAAGTGATCCAGCTACCTCGGCCTCCTAAAACGCTGGGGTTACAGGGATGAACCATCGTGCCTGGCCAAAAAATTTTAATACTTTTTAAAACTCATGTTAAGAGGAAAAATTATCTGAATAATTTAATTTGGCATATGGTAAAGAAGTAGAAAATTTGTATGGACATTTAGCTACAGAGAAATTTAATCAGTAACTTTTGATTTTTTTTCCATAATATATAACTGTCTCAGATTACTTTAAAATAGATTTTTTACTAGACATTCATGGAAAGATAAGTCCAATCTCACACATATTGTTGCAGAGATTTGAAGAAACAAATAAAAAAAGTTAAGCTTCTCAACAACGAAAAAGGATAAAAACAAAATCAGTAGAGATAATGCAAGTATACATTTTAAAATATAATGTAATACTATGAAAGGAACTATTTGTTTTCTCCAGGAATTATTCTAGATGAATTCAACAACAGGATATGATTTACACATTAACAGATTAAAGAAAGGAAACTGTATGGTGGTGAAAAAAAAAACAAGGTCAAACATTTATACATCATTTCATGATTCAAGTCTTATTAAATTAGGAAAAAGGAGAAACGTTTTAGCCATATATTGAGAATCCACAAAAATATTACAAATAAGATGTCATATACTAGAAAAAATATTATTTACCCTATATCAAACATAGGTTAACGGTTATTATTGGAAAAACAAAACTTTATTCAAAATATTTAAAAGGCTTGTAAAATTTATAGAAATATTGTTTTGTAGGCAAGGAGACTAAATGTGGCAAATACAACTATACTCTCAAAACTGATCTGTATATTTAATCTAATTGAAATTACGATCCAAACAGAAATATGCTCATGCATATATAGTCATCTAATGTATGACAGTTTCCACATTCTTGGGAATAAGTAGACTAATAAATAAATGGGATCAGGAAAATAGTGATCATTATGTGAAAAAAAAAGTGCATAGCTGGGCTTGGTGGCTCATGCCTGTAATCCCAACACTTTGGGAGGATGGATTGCCTGAGGTCAGGAGTTCAAGACCAGCCTGGCCAACATAGTGAAACCCCGTCTCCACTAAAAATACAAATATTAGCCAGGCGTGGTGGCGCATGTCTATAATCCCAGCTACTCAGGAGGCTGAGGCAGGAGAATCTCTTGAACCCGGGAGGCAGAGGTTGCAGTGAACTGAGATTGCCCCACTCCACTCCAGCCTGGGCGACAGATACTCTGTCTCAAAAAAAAAAAAAAGGAAAACAAAAGTGCATAATTCTCTCACACTATAAACAATACTTGGTCTTAGATGTATGTACATTGATATAACTGTGAAAGGCAAATCTACATTTTTTAGAAGATGACATAAGATAATGACTTTATGGCCTTGGATAGGAAATAATTTTTTAAACAAGAATCACAAGTTATGAAAAGGAAGAAAATAATAGTTTAATTCAGTACATTTAAGAACTTCTGTTCATCTACAGGCAGCATGAATGATAAGACGAAGTAGAAGATGATGTTTTCCACAAATGAAACTCACAAAAGTATCCAGAGAACATACGCGATACATGAGTGAGTGTGTGTGTGTGTGTGTACGTGTGTGTCAGTAACAAGAAGACCACTACCAGGATTTTAAAATACATATGTGAACAGGGATTTCACAAAAGATGAAACATGAATAATGAAGGAATGTTAGAAAGCAGAGAAATGTGTATCGAAACTAGTCATCAACTTGGTAAACATTTCAAGGCTGGACAAAATCGACTACTGGAAAAGATAATGGTGCAAGAGAAACTTTCCTTAACTGCTTAGTAACTGCTTGTCTTACTGCAAATTGATGCAGCCACTTAGAAAATAATTTGACTTTACTCAATCCCACTGAAATATGCATATTTTATGACTCAGCAATCTCATTACTTGGTATTCACCCCATAGACCATCTTGTCCTTGTGCTTCAGTAGACAAGAACTCAGAAGTTTCCTAGCAGCACTGTCCATAATAGCAAAATAATGGAAATCACCCAAATCTCCATCAACAGTGGAACAGACTGCAGCTGCATTCATCTAATTGGACGGATCTCAAAAGTAAAAAGTTGACTAGAATAGCAAGCCCCAAAAGAATATATAATAAATGTATGTTTATAAATTGAAAATACAGGGCCGGGCAAGATGGCTCACACCTGTAATCCCAGTATTTTTGGAGGCCGAGGTAGGCGGATCACCTGAGGTCAGGAGTTCAAGACCAGCCTGACCAATATGATGAAACCCTGTCTCTACTAAAAATACAAAAATTAGCCAGGTGTGGCAGCATGCGCCTGTAATCCCAGCTACTCGGGAGACTGAAACAAGAGAATCGCTTGAACCTGGGAGGAGGAGTTTGCAGTGACACAAGATCACAGCACTGCACTCTATCCTGGGTGACAGAATGAGACTCTGTCTCAAAACAAACAAACAAACAAACAAACAAAAAAGAAACAAAAAGGAAAAGAAAATACAGGCAAAACTACATAACACACATATACAGTTTTATATAGTTTTAATATATGTAGACTTTAAAATATGGATGGTAAAACCCTAAAGAAAAGAGATTTAACATCACTTAATTCAGAATAATTGTTTACTATCGGGTGAATGAAGACCATCAGGGACAAAAAAGGACTTCTAAGATATTAAGCTGATATGTGAATATATTGTTTGCTTTATTGTTATTTAATTGTACATCTAAGTTATATGTAGCAGTGGTATATCTGTTTCACAATTTTTTAGAATGCCAAGCAAATTTGTCATTATTATTGTATTGGATGCACACACACTGGAGATATGGTAGCCCATTTAAAAGGCAGAGAGTCTAGAATTAAGGAAATGCAGTGCTGAATAGTTATTGCACTATTTTCAGGCTTCGTGACCTGGGCATTTTTAAAACGGAGATCAGATTACCCATTTGGTAGGGCTGCTGTGAGAACTAAATGAAATAATGAATGCACAATGCTGACAGAATGCTTGGCACACAGATGCTCGAATGGAAAATCAGCACGAAGAAAATGAACTCTCTTTCGCTGGCAGCAATTTCCACAGGATTGTGTGTGTGTTCACTGTGGCAACTACATTGTAGGAGGAATTGTCAAATTGTGAGTGATAAATGCAATGGAGTAACAATTTCCAATAAATAACATTGTAAGAAAGCAGAGTTTCATCCTACTCAGGCATGCATATACAAAGGGAGAGGGGAGGCTTGTGATAGAACTTGCTCTCTTCCCACTGAGACTCTTTCACCCTTAGATGATCTGTTATTGTATGCAGAACACAGTGGCAGATTTATCCCCACAATTCAGGTTGCTCAGTAATGGTTCAGGTGAAAGCATTTCAGTAATGCCATAAAGTGGGAACTCATAAATGACGGAGTCTATTATTGGGTGACAAGCTCCAGCCCAGTGACTTTGTTTGTGACTTTGTATAGACTCTGCAGAAATGCTTACACTGTTATGAGCTTCAGGAGGAAAAAAAAAAAAATGCAGTGAGAATACAGGTCAGCACATTTTGCCACCTAATACTATTTAAAAACACCTCATGTGGACTAGAGTAAGTCTAAAGTGTTTAAAATAACTGGCATGGGTGCAGAGTAATTACATACAGTGATGGAACCTCTAAGTGTGGAAAGACCTGGGTGTGTTTTACGGTTTCCTTAATTTTATCAAATTCACTGTTCTTTCCATATTCCGAATAAAGCCACTGAATTTTCATTCGGCTTTTATTTATACTATATTTTAAAAATGGTCATTGATTGTGTGCATCTCTATGAATACATGACTGGCCAAAAGAAAAATATGTGTCAATAACAAATACAGGGGACCAATATTCCTTTTAGATATTGAGGTGGGAGAGAAAAAATGAAGACAGCATTTTGTCTCATATAATTGTGCCTCTTGCTATAGAACCTTTAGGACTGAATCACAATAGGACCTGGTTACCCCATAATTTCCTATAATTTGATATTTTTTCTCTCTTTTAATACAAAAGAAACAATGATGCTGGTTTCTATCCAATTATTAATATTTACAGGGACGTTAGAATCTTCAGAAACACGTATACTTCAACTCTGTTCCTGTTAATATTCCATAGGATTTCTTTGTGATGTTAACATGAAATGATACGGATAATATTTGTTTCACATTTTCTGCAATATGCAGGCAAGGAGCTGCAGCACCACTAGAACTGAACTGCCACAAAAACATTTAAGATACAATGTTGCATTCTTGCCACAAATACATGATTATTTCAGTTTTTCTATCAAATGTTAATTAGTTTAGATAAAAGCAGAATTCAGAACCATGCATCAAAATATTGATGAATCATTAACAATCTGCCTAAATAACCCAGAAATAGTGCCTCACAATATAAGGGTGTTTCCATGTACATTTTTATATGTGTTGAATCATATTTAAATGATAAAAAGCATAAAATATGATGGCATAAAAAAACTCAAAAAACTATTTGTGGAAGATTTTGAAGGAAATAGGTAAAGATGAATTATTGCTGTCTCACATTTGTCATATTTGGATCTAAGCTTTTGAGTATATAACAAGATACAAAGATTTTGAGTTAGATATCTTAGTAAGTTAAAAATCCTAAAACTAAATTCAATTTGAAAATGATAAAAATAATAAATGTTTTGTATAGTTTCATATCTAGTGAAGAAATTGAATATGTTATTAAATAACTTTCCACAGGAAAACCTAATGCATTTATCTAGTGAATTATATAAAATATTCAGTGAAAAAAGTATGTGAATATTACACAGCTCTACCAAGATCAGAAAAAAAGAAGAAACGCCTGATAACTACAGGTTAATCCCTCTCTAAATCATGTGTGCATAATTCCTAAATATAATATTTTGAGCAATATATGTGAATAATAATGCACCATAAACACATTGGACTTAGTTCATAAATGGAAGAGCCCTTTGCAACTCAAAACATTATCAACATAACTTTATCATAGTGATTTAGTCAGAAAAAAAAAATATGTGAACAGAAAATTAAAAACCAATAAAAGCATTATATACATTTATTTTTCATTTCTATTAAAAAATACACATTACAGAAGAGAATTTCAATATCCTGAAAAGAATATTTGAAAGATCCAGCTAAAAAATTATACTAACATAAAAAAATTTTAAAAAAGCTTTGTCTCTGAACAAAGGCAACAGGAAGGTCCTATTGTGATTCAGCCCTAAAAGTTCTATAGCAAGAGGCACAATTATATGAGTCAAAATGCTGTATTAATTTTTCTCTCCCACCTCAATGATTAAAAGGAATATTGGTCACCTGTATTTGTTATTGACAAATATTTTTCTTTTGGCCAGTCATTTATTCATAGAGATGCACACTATCAATGACCATTTTAAAAAATAATATAAATAAAAGTCGAATGAAAATTCAGTGGCTTTATTCGAAATAAGGAAAGAACAGTTAATTTGGCAACAGGAAGCCTGTTTCTATTATCTCAACTAGACTTAATTTTAGAACTTATGGACAGTAAAATAAGGCAAAAATTGAAGTGAAAAATAAAAATAATATTTATTCATATAATTTATACTACAATTTATGTAATCTATATATCATTTTAATTACAAAATATGCTTATCAAATATTTCCTTATAAGGCTGAGGTGCAAAAAATTAATTGAATGTGTATATACCATAAACAATTAGAGAAAAATGGTATTAGCAGTGCATTGAGGAAAACCAACTATATGAATATTAAATGTAAACATATTCTGCACTAAAGACTATAAAGCTTATTACTATACATTTGAAAAGACCAAATAAATCAAGGACAGTATTATTTCCCTGAAATCAATGATTCAATATTGTTAAGTATTAAATGTGCTAAGATTGTTCGAAACATTCAGTACAATCAGAAATAAAATGACTCGGGTTATTTTTGTGGATATTGTCAAATATATCTTAAAACATAAACGGCAAACAAAGCAAAGGCAGTAACTTAAAAGAAATAAAAATTTGGGTAATTGTTCTAAAGGCTGTCACATGTATTGGAAAATAAATCAGGAAGACTTATTTTGAACTGAGGATAAGCAAGTAAAGCAATAGAACAGATTAGAATTTGACTAATCTGACTAATCTGATTAGAAACAGACACATACGTATATGAATATTTGATATTTGAAGGTACAGCCAAGCTGGTCTGTGAAATAAATAGTGCTGTGTCAATTACTCAAACATGCACACATATATAATTTTTGTATATATATTATAGGAGTGTGTATCATACAGAATAGTTAAGATATATATGTGTACATAATAATTAAGAGTGTGTAAAATTTAAGCCAGTAACTGGAAAATAATATTTGCAAAATATACAACTAACAAAAAATTATAGTCAGAAAAATATATACATTTCTGCAAATAAATAAGCAAAGACAGAGAATTCCACAAACAATGGGCCAAGTGCTTGATGAAGCGCTTCCGTAAGAAGCATATCTACATTGGCAATCAATGTACGAGAAGATTGCCATTAATCATGAGGAAATGCAAGTAATAGTTACCATGGGGAAAAAAATCAAAAGGAGAAAACACCACACACCTACCAGTTTGTTGAAGTAAATAGGACTGATTGTAGTTCATTTATTGCTGATGGAGGTAGAATGTGACAGGTAAAAATAAAAATTTGACATTATCTATTGTAAATACCCAGCACTAGAGTTCCACTCAACTGTATGTAGTAAACATAAATGCATACTTGTGTTCATCAAGGACAGAAAAATGCATATAGCAGCATTATTTATATTTGCTTTAAAACCAGAAACAAGCCAAAGGCCCATCAATTATATAATGAAAAAATCAATTGTGATATATTTATAAACAGGGAACTATAAATCAATGTAAATGAGTGAACTGTTGCTACAAGCAACATCCTCAATGACTCTCATCAATATAAGTTTGGGCTGTGGTATAGAAGACGTGCTCACGCACACTCACACATACACACACATACACTCACACACAAGTACATAAACAAGCAATCTCACTTCTCCATATATCATATATATATGATAATATAATCATCATATATTAACTACAACCAAAACACACACACACACATACACACACACACTCTGTTCTATGCTGTTAACATATGGATAAGTCAGGAGAAGGACAGGCATTTTGAAGTACTGTTTCATGACCTGTGTCAGAGTTATTTAAGCGTCCAAGTTTCACTATGTAAAAATTAATTGAACACACTTATAATGTGTGTATTTTATACATATGCCACATCTTTAGTTAAAAATATGTTTAAATAATGGCATATGGAAGAATTATACATTCTTCATGGATACTTCTTTCAATTTAGAATGATTTTATAAATTCCCAATAGATAAAGATATAGATTACCAAGAATATCTGCACACTTGGAAGGCAATGTCGTAAGGACAGACTGTATCTTGGAATATCTATGGTTTGTCTAGTGGAGTTTGTGTGAAATCTTTTTCACACGGACAAGCCATTCAGATAGTCTTTAAAATTCAATTTGAGCTGGAAATTTCCAAAGCAAATCTTAAAATATGAAATTGTCATTTGATGTTAATAATATATTTATCTTACTATGTTAATAATATAAGATTACAAACATGCATGAAAGTGCATTAAATGACAGCACCGTTCATGCAGATTTATCAGGTATCAGTATTTTATAATAGCTATCATAAATGTCTTTTTTATTCAGAAATAAAAATAGAAGATACCAAAGCCTTGTGCCACAATCCTTCTCTTTATTTCTACAAAAATTTAAAAAATTATATATATAAATACATATACATATATATATATATAAAATATATATCAGTGTTCTAAAATGGGTATTATCTTACTTTGCTAACTCAGCATTCATTTCTGGAGTTGTTCACTTTGATTTATGTATCTCTCATTATTCTACTGTATAATAAATCATAATGTATTAATATATTCCCTTACTAATGAACAGTAAGTTTATTTTCACTTTTTAAATCTAGAGCTATGTGTCACGTATACAACTTCAAAAATCATCAGATACCTAAGAAAAGTGATGGGTAATGCTGGGAAAGGAGAAAAATTCTTTGATCTCTTAAAATATCAAATAATACAGTTATATATATATATATATATATATATACACACACACACACACACACACACGTATATATGTCACCTAAATTGTAGATATCAGAAATCAGAATTCTGTGATATGAATATTTAGTATTTTTTAATCATGATAAATTATACTTCCTTCTACCTTATGATAATGGATTTTAAGATCGATGCTGTTACTCTATATTTTCCCTTTAATTCATATCTTGCTTATTTTACATGTATCTGAGAATACATTGGGCCTGCTAAATCTTTACTATCATTCACCATCTTATGTTTTAAGATAATTTTTCAATAAAATAAAAATTCTTCGTTGCACCTAGAAAGGAGCAGGGTTTTAAAAGCTATCAATGATTACTCTAATACCTAATATAATAATATAGTATAGTAAAAATTAAAATACTTGAATGAAAAATGTAAAATTAATAGTTTTGCTTTCATTGTTTTTATTCCAGTGTCTATTTTAGGGTGTTTTTACTCTAATTGTGTTTTTATTCAAAACCAAATGAGGTTTAGATAATTCCATTGATACATTACATATGAAATTTCTTGTTAAATTGGAGATAGCATATTTTACTTAAAAATCCAAATTATAAAATCAAGAGGGATTTTAAGTTAAGTCTAACATTTTTGTTTCAATTTTGTTTTTATTTAAAGGCCTGCTATAATTCTGTGAGAGAACTATAAAAGTCTACTCAGAAACATTATCATGTAAAATGGACAGAGAAGGACAATGAGATATTTAATTTACCACGGCAAAGCCATTGCTGTGAAGAATGGATAATATATGTCAATGGTAATATATGAAGAAATAACACAGGTGAATAGCAGAGGCAATAAATCTGTTTTTACCACAGGACTTGTCTTACACTTTTCTCTTAGTAATAAATAAAACAGTTTTCGACCACATGGAGCTAGCTTGAAATCCTCTTGTTTATAGCAGTACATATTGGTTATGATTCAAAAAATATAGCCCATTTCCAAAAACCTGCAACAAAGAGATACTTTCTCAGGTGAGTGTTTAGATCATTATTCGTTACAAAGTGTCAGTTTAGTCTCTATTGATCCTCATTATGGTAAGAAAGTATCTGATCTTGTCTCCATTCTATTAAAACAACATTGTAGAGATTAGCACTGAGTCTTTCCAGCCATATGCATCCGTTCATTTCCCTCTCCAGCTTGAATGTTTCTGTGTGTTACAAAATAAGAAAACAAAAATGACACAATAATCTATTTTGTCTGGGTTTGCTCTTTATTAGTAGAAATTGAGAAATGAGGAGTTGGAGGAAGAAATTGCTTCTGATCTGTTTTAGATACAGGTGAAACTCTCTCTCCCTCCCCATCCTGCCCAGTCTTTCTCTGTCTCCCTCCCTGACCCCATTCTTGTTTCTTCCCCTTACAAATAATTAACTGCTCAGGTCATGTTGAACCAAAACATAGCGTTCGTAGCCCCTGTGTGCTTACTTTAAGTGTATGTTACTGGAAAATGTGGAATGAACACTTTCCATTCATTCTCCTGAGAAGCACAATGATACTATACCCCAAATGCTTTTCTTTATTATTTTAATTTTTATCCTCTTTATTTACATTTCTAACATCAGTTAACGGGGTCTTGTAGTTTTCTGCTATTCGTAAAATCTCCTTGCTCAAAACTCAGATGCAAAATATTATTTTTACTACAATAAATACATTGACAACAATGCTATTGTATCTGGTTTATTTCAAAGTCAAGTTCTAATATAGGTAAACAAATATACTAATAAAGAAATCATGCTGTTCTGATGAAATGTATAATCTAGGAGAAATAAAGATAAACATTTTTAAAAAAAATTCTATTTCATTAAGCAAAAATATGACTCAGAAGAATAATGTATATTAGCATTCGTTTAGTATTGTTCAATTAAATTCTGATATATATATATAAAGTGAATTATTACTAATAGCTAACTTAGTTTAAAGAATTAGTGACTATGCACACTTGGATCTCTATATGTAATGTACTCTCAGCATCTTCACAAACACAGTCAATTTTAATATGAAAGTAAAACTTATTTTACTGAACGATGATTACTCCTTCTATATTCATATTCCTAAACACATACAGTTTCTTAATGTAATTAAGTTTTTAACTAAAAAAAGGGAAATGCATTATTGAGGCGATAGGATTACTGGGTGGCTATAAACACATCCACTGCACAGCTGACATTTATCTTCTACAATGAGCAATGACAATTTTCATTTTTAATCATCAGTATGGACTAATCCTGATGATTTTTTTTAACATTTTAAAATAGGGCTGCATATAACTTAAAATTAATATATACACGTGTACTTATATAATATTCTTATTTATTAATGGAATTCCTACATAGCTCATATTGACATTAGATTTAGATGAAATTCTACAAGGGTTTTCTATAGGTAAGTCATACACTGGACTTCCATATTACCTATGATTATTAAAGTATTTGTTTCTGTTTTTAAGACTTCAATGCAATTGTGTTGGTCATTTATTTTCTGTGTTTTTATTTTGAAATTGTTCTTTGATGCATTGTCCTATTAAATCTTTAAGGTATGTTACCAAAATAATATTTTTAATGAAATTTAGCCTACTGCTTTCCAGGTGAACTCTTGTTTAAAGTATTAAATCACCAGAAATTACTTATATTCAGAAAATGAACTAAAAAAAATATGACATGTTCAAGAAAATCGAACTAAAGATACATGGTGTTTGCAGCATATACAACTCCATATCCTTCTCAAATAGTAAAGAGAATAGTGAATAGAATAGGTAGTAAGCAGAGTAGGAATTGTGGGATATAGAACTCTCAGTCACTCAATAGACTTTATTTTTTAGTAATACAAGATTTGAATTATTCAAGCTGAAGCCATTAAATATTCATAGTGCTTCATATTATAAAGTTATTGATTAATGCCTTTGGTAAAGAACACTATTATTTCTGATTACATCAAGGTCATCCTGAGGAACAGGACCAAGGCACAAAGTTTTATATATGAAATATGAGAACTTAATACATAATTCATATTTAACAGATAACATAAAGGTTAACCCCTTGGAGAATCTGAAGCTAATACCCGTGTTCTTCTGACAATTCTTTATACTGGCAATTTGGAAAATGCCAGTGTTTTATTACTACCTATTCTTGTATTATGACATGAATTAATACATACCTGCCTCACTATTCCTGTGGGCAAAAAAAGACTTTGAATTATGTGCCAGAGAGAGATTTTACAAAATTAAATGAGGCAAAATACTTTTCCTCTGTATACTCATTAGAAATATGCTGAGTAGTTCCGTTCAGTTCCTTTCACTTTCTGATAAAATATAATCAGTTCAACAACATAACAGATATCTGTTAAACTTTTAATGTTCACTGTTTAGAATGAATATGATATTTGGGACCAATTCATATTTTGGAATAATGTGCATGCTAAGCATAAGTGAAGAATTTAAACATTAACTTGATTTAGAACTGGACTCTGGGTTTTAAAAAGTTGAAAAACTGAATTCCAACAAATTTAAATAGCTTGTTTAGGGTTTCCATGGGCAATATGGATTGGTACAATGGAAGGAGAATTCCTTTCATCTAAACGTGGGCTTTATTCTGGCTCTGCCATATATTTTCATTTCACACAAATGTAACTTAAACTGCAAGTGTCATGATTTTTCACACATTTGCAAATGAAAACAATGTTGATTATATAGGATTTGTTGAGAAAATGCAATTATGCCAAGTACAAGTATTTGGCATATTATCTCACTTTATAAATATTAGCAATTATTTTTGTGGAAGGAATAAATCTAACATGCTGACTTTCAGAATTTCTCTTATTTTTCTTTCAACTTTATTGCCATATAACATTTAAGTCAATAAATCTGACAATTAGACTGTGAGTAATTTTCTCCCAAATCCATATCTTGTTTTCTTTATCCATAGCAGCATTTTAAAACAACAGAAGGGAACTCTAATTATAGTAGGTTGGGAGCCATTTTCTTCCTTTGGTCATATTTTCATTGAAATCCCTATATTGTTTAATATTAGGACTTAGTTTGAATATCAAATCAACAAGGTTGCTCAATACAAATATCATGGAATCATTTTTCTGTCATGTCACAGAACTTATTAACCGTATATTCAAAATACAGCTCAATTCTGATCATTTTTGCTACTTTCACCGCTAGCATGCTGGTGCTAACCACCATCATTTTATTGCCTAGTTTATTGAAATGGCCAGCAAACAGGTGTTTCTGATTCTGCATAAGGCACCCTTCAGTACATCCTCAAAAGAGCAACTTGTATAATCCCTTTAAAACATATATCAGGTTATTACCTTTTTCTGTGTAAAACTCTGATCTCTCATTCATTGTAAAAGTCAGGATTTGCACAATGCTTTATAGGTGCTGCACCACATGGAGCCCCCAATTCTTCTATGGACTTCCCTCTTTCCACTATGTAATTTTCTCACTGAGTTTCACATGCAGTAGTTTCTTCGTTATTACTAAACATGCAACAGATATGGTTTGTTCTATATCTTCCTCATGTCTTTGGTTAGATGCCATCATCTCAGTGAGGTTTTCCATAGCCACTTTATTCAAATTCCAAACAATCTGTCCCCTTAGACATACTCCATTCTTAATTTTTTGCCATTGCACTTACTGCAGTCTAACACACTCTACATGTTACATTTTTACTTATTGTTTGTTGTATAGTCCCTAGAATATTAGTTCCCTGAGGACAGAGATTTCTATAAGCTTTTTCAAAGATGTATCCCCAAAGCCTAGAATGCTGCCTGGCAACAAATACTTGTTATAGATAATGAATTAGGAGTGGGTAGATTCACACGTCAGAGAGACAGTGTAGTATATACAATGATTTTTTTAAAGCATTAACTTTAGAGTCATAGATATTAGGATTTGTATCCTATCTTCACCATTTACAATTATGCTACCCTCAACAAGTTGTTTAATCCGTCCATTCCTCAGTTTCCCCATAACTCATATATTGGAAAAATTGTCTACCTCAGAACTCTTCCAAGAGTAATATTGAGACAATGTTTCAACAATGTTTAGCACATTGCTGGATATTAATACATTATTACTATTCAATGTAAGAAATTTTATAGACTTTCGCTAGAAATAGTGAGGATGGAATAGAAATGAAGATCATAAAACATGATTGGAATAAATGTTGGAAAATGTGGATGGTATGCTTAGCACACTCTCTAACTTAAGGAGTGAAATCTTTGTCATATGACTTTATTTTTCTTCTGGAAACTAGCAGAATTTAGTAACACAGTTTTCTTGACCTGAGGATTTGCCCTTACCACAAAATTATTTTGGAACTTGAGTATACACAATAGCTTTTTACCATGTATTTTATCTTCTAGCAGTTCCTCTCCAATTTATTATGGACAGCAGCCAAACTAATTTGTTAAGAGCAAACAAAACAAAACAGAAAAACAGCTATTACCTCATTCTACCGTCAAAGCATCTACATTTTCAATGCAATCAAAATTAAATGCAATCGAAATTAAACGCACAATTCTATTTTTGATGACTTTGGTCCCTGCTTGTCTGCTGTATTAGGCCGTTCTTGTATTGCTATGAAGAAATATCTGAGACTGGATATTATAAAAATGTGTAATTGACTCACAATTCTGCAGGCTGTCCAGGAAGCACAGTAGCATCTGCTTCTGGAGAGGCCTCAGGGAGATTTACTCATGACAGAAGGCAAAGCAGGAGCAGGCACTTCAGATGGTGAAAGCAGGAGAAAGAGACAGAGAGAGTGTTGGGGTAGGTGCACTCTCCTAGAGACAGCACCAGGCAACAAAGGATTCCATCCCGTGATCCAAACACTTTCCACCAGGCCCCACCTTCAGCACTGGGGATCATGTTTCCACATGAGATTTGAGTGGGACATCCAAACTATATCATCTGCCTCCCTCATCCAATACCAGGTGAGCCGTAGCTCACTTTTGTCTAGCAACATGGATTGAATTCAACATTTCCTGTGTGATTTCTTGGTTGAGGTCTTTGCAGACGGTGTTTCTTTGTCCTGAAACTGTCTTCATCTGCTCTTTCAAAATGACTGACTCCACATCCTCAAAGTCTATGCTTATATATTGCTTTTCAGAGGAATCCTTTCTGAACTGGGCATTCTGCCTTCAACCAACTATTTTCTATTAAGTTTCCTGTTTGTGTGTTAATAGTCCTTTTCAACATTTGACTACTCATTTACCTTGTGGGGTTGTTTGAAATTATCTCCTCTTTACTAGATTCCATAGAAACATAGCCATGTCTGTCCTCTTTATTGTTTCTCTACTGACTTGCTGCAATGAATATTCTCAGTAAACATGGAAATTAATCATTTATGTACGCATCCTATCTTGGTGCCTGCTTAGAAAAGTCTACACTGTGATGCCTAATGACCTACACTGGGCTTTCTAGCAAGGAGTGACTTTCTTTACCCTACATGTAATAATGATCCATCAACTTAAACATGTAGTTATATTTCCAGCTGATGGTTGTCTTGAAACTAATATCCAGGGTGTAGTTATTCAAAAAAGCAAAATTATTTTCTTGATTTCCGCCATACATTTGTACTCTCTGTTTTCTTTCTTCTTCTTCTCTTTTTTTTTTTTTTTTTTTTTGAGATGGAGTCTCACTCTGTTGCCCAGGCTGTGGTACCATTCTAGCGCACTCTGCAACCTCCACCTCCTGGGTTCAAGTGATTCTCCTGCCTCAGCCTCCTGAGTAGCTGATATTGCAGGTGTGTGCCACCATGCCCAGCTGACTTTTGTATTTTTAGAGGAGATGGGATTTCACCATGTTGTTCAGGTTGGTCTTGAACTCCTGACCCCTAGTGATCCACCTGCCTCGGCCTCCCAAACTGCTGGGATTACAGACTTGAGCCACCGCGCTCGGCCTACTCTTTCATTTCTGTTTTGTCTTTCCTTTCTCAAGAAAGAAAACAAAACAAAACTAAAACAGTTTGAAAGGCTTTATAGTATTCATCCATACAAAAGGACGAGATAATGTCCTTTGCAGGAATATGGATGGAGCTGGAGACCATTATCCTTAGCAAACACACACAGAAACAGAAAACCAAATGCAGCATGTTCTCATTGATAAATGTGAGCCAAATGATGAGAACACATGGACTCATAGAGGAGAACACCACACACTTGGACCTACCTGAGAGTACAAGATGGGAAAAGGGAGGGGTTCGGGAAAAGTAACTAATGGGGATTAGGCTTGATACCTGGGTGACAACATAACCTGTACGACAAATCCCCATGACACAAGTTTACCTATGTAACAAACCTGCACGTGTACTCCTGAATTTAAAATAAAAGCTAACAAAAGGCCAGGCGCAGTGTCTCATGCCTGTAATCCCAGCACTTTGGGAGGCTGAGACGGGTGGATCATCTGAGGTCAGGAGTTCAAGACCAGCCTGACCTACTGAATATAAAATATTAGTGAGATGTGGTGGCGTGTGCCTGTAATCCCAACTCCTCTGGAGGCCAAGGCAGGAGAATCGCTTGAAGCCAGAAGGTGGAGGTTACAGTGAGCTGAGATTGTGCCACTGCACTCCAGCCTGGGCAAAAAGAGCGAGGCTCCGTCTCAAACAAACAAACAAATAAACAAGCAAAAGTTAACAAAAAGGACATCTCTAGTTCTAAAGCACCAACGCAGAGGTGACCAAAATACTCTAAGAAGCACTGGGAAACATCGAGGGAATGGCTCAAACATCAGAGCTAAGGCCTAATTTCCCAACACTCATTATTTCTGTGGTGTTCTGCATATTAGAGACATATAGATTCCTCACCTAATCGTTTTTTATTTTATTTTAATACATATAAAAGTCACAACAACAACAACAACAAAAAATTCTCATATATCAGCGGCTCAGCTGGAAATAAAAGTCTCAATCAATTGGAAGCCCCTGTGAACTTGTATCAAATTCCTTTCTCTATTCATAGAGGAAATAATGACTCCTAAAATGTAGTAATGAACAAATAACTCTAATTGTTTAAAATTTCCATACTTGTGCAAGTCTCCACAGACACAATTTAATCATGATCGTATATTTTTAGAAGTTAAAAATGTGTCTATCATCAGGGCACGGTGGCTCATGCCTGTAATCCCAGCACTTTGGGAGGCCAAAGCAGGCGGATCATCTGAAGTCAGGAGTTCGAGACCACCCTGGCCAACATGGTAAAACACTGTCTCTACTAAAAAAACAAAAGTTAGCCAGGCGTGGCAGAGGGCGCCTGTAATCCGAGATACTCAGGAGGCTGAGGCAGGAGAATGGCTTGAACCTGGGAGGTGGAGGTTGCAGTGAGCAAAGATCACGCCACTGCACTCCAGCCTGGTGACAGTGAAAACTCAACTAAAAAACAACAAAAAAAAGTGTCTATCTACCTTCTGCTTTATTTTTTTTAAGACATTGATGATGTCCATCTTTGTTGATGCATATAAGTCTTATCAATTATTTTAAATGCTGTTTAGCATTGTACTATAGAAAAATATCAAAACATAGCTCCCTTTTCTTCATTATATTGCCATTTAGTTTTTTTTCTCACCTTTTGCTATTTCAACAAAAAGCTGCTATGAATGTGTGTGTATGTGTATATATATGTGTATATATAACTGTGTGTATATATATATAAATGTATATATATACACATATATATGTCAGAGTTTCTCTAGGATATAAATCCAGTAACAAAATTTAAAAATCATAGAGTATATTGGATCTTACATCACTGCAAATCCTCTCAGCATTACCTCTTGTTCCAGTAAGAGCCTTGATTATCATTTTTATGCAGACTTTGGTCAGCTTCATAAAGATGGAAGTGATACTCTGTGGCTTCAGACTAGAGCAAGACTTCACTTTCTGCTGTGGGATTTCTCAGACAATGTTGTGTGGATTGTTGTAGGTATTTTGCTTGGTACTGATAAATGCACTGTCTAGACACATTGAGAAGTTAGCAACCATGGGGCTATGCTTAAAAAATGGAATTCCTAGAGCCAATGGATACATATTTCCCCGTTGTTTCCCTTCAGTGAATGGTCATATAATATTCCACCACCTAACGTAATAATGTGTTCTAGGTTTTACTCTGTCTCGCTATAGCACCCGTCCTGTTTCTTATTCTTACGCCACAATATGCTCCCAAATTACACACACAGTCTCTTCTTTAGGTGTTGGGGGTTGGGAGTTATTACAAGATGACATGGTGTATGCATTTATTTCTTTGTCTACATTGATTGTACTGATTTACAGTCTCACCAGCAGTTCATAATCCTTCCTTGCAGCTAAGATATGGGCACAAGACTAAAATTTATATCTTTAGCTGATATCTCATTCCTGAAAACTCATCTAATTTGCAACTGCTTTGAATGTCAAATAGGCATCTCAACTTTTGTAAGTAAAACAGAATTCTTGATCTGTATCCTGCCAATCCTGCTTCTATCCCAGTAATTTTTCATTCAGTAATTTGAGCCATTATTAATCTATTTTCTAAAGCTTCAAAATATGGAGTCATTACCGGCTGTTTTATATACACCATTCCAAGCCATTAGAAAGTCAATTTCATTTCACCTGAAAATGTATTGCAAATCTGACAATTATCTCTTACATGAACTACTAAAATAGCTTCTCAGCAGCATCTGTGTGCTGCCATTATCCATCCTTCCTCCAATCTCTTCCCCACCAGGCAATGGAGGTCACCTATTGCAATATAATCCATTTCATATTAGTTTCATTTTTCTAGCTGAAAATATCAAAAGTATTTCATTTACTTGCCTAATAAAAGCTAAAGATATAATCTGGCTCAGAACTATAGACTGGCTTCTCCACCTACCACTATCCTTTGCCTTGATTACTCTGTTCTATATCATCATCTTGCATACTCTTAGCACACGACTTTTATACTCAGTGCTCCATCTGTTATAAACATACTGATAAATGATATTTCCTCTTTAGCAGTGATTTCCTGATCAAGTAATCAATATTTTGGTATCATATAACTTCATTGGATTATTAGTAATGATTGCTAACCTGCTATCATACAACACATATTTAATTTATTTTCTCATTGTTTATTGTCTAAACTGCTAGGTAGAATGAGAGCACTTTATCTATTCTTATCACAAATGTAGGACAATAGCTAGCACAAGGTTAATAACTTACATGGTATTCAATTAATGGTTGTTTGACAATTGATTAAAAACTCTAGAACCTTGGGTTCTATTCTTATCATGGCAATAAAGAATGCTAGGGATGCCAGCTGAATAGCAAGTTTAACCAAGTTGTCCTGTATGGGGAGCCACAGTTACTTAAAATGTCTGACAATTCACAGTCCCAGTGATGTTGTGGAATATCACCCTGTTAATCAATGCAAACAATTTATTTAATAGTCATAGTGCTAAAGCTGTGCATGCCCTCCAAATGAGCAATTGCACTCTTAGTTATGTATTTATATGACTATGTATATAGGTATAGTCATGATAAAACTATTAATTATTATAATTTTTTGGGAAAAGCATAACTGTTAAAAATGAAATTGGTAACAAGACTACTCAATACATCAATAAAAATGTAGCTATGCAGAAACATAGAAGAATTTCAAAAATGAAATGTTGAGAAAGAAAATTTGCACTGTTTTCAAGTCTAATAATAAACAGAACTAAATGGTATTTCTACAGAAACAAATTAGAAAATAAAATTATAAAAAATGCAAGAAAAAATTATCACAAAAGTCGGGATAGGAGTTACATTAAGAGATGCCATGGTCTTATACAAAGAAAACCCTAAAGACTCCAAAAGACTCCCAGACTTGACAAATGACTGCAGTAAAGTTTCAGAAAACAAAGTCAGTGTACAAAAGTCAGTAGTATTTCTATACACCAATAATATTCAAGCTGAGAACAAAACCAAGAACTCAATCTCATTTACAATAGCCACACACACACACACACACAGCTGAGAAATACATTTAACCAAGGAGGTAAAGTATTTCTACAATAAAAATTACAAAACAGGGATGGAAGAAACCTGAAATAAGACAAACTAATGGAAAAACAGCCCATGTTCATGAATTTAAAAAAATCATGAAAATGACCATAGTGTCCAAACCAGTCTAAAGATTCAATGCAATTTCTAGCAAACTACCAATGTAATTTTTCACAGAATTAGAAAACAACAATCCCAAAGGTGATATGAAATCCTAAAATTTAAAAAATGACCTGGATAGCCAAAGCAATCCTAAGCAAAAAGAACAAAACTGGAGTCAGCACATCACTCCACTTCAAATTATACTACAAACCTATAGTAACAAGAACAGCATCGTACTAATACAAAAACAGATACATAGTTTAAGAAAATTAAATAGAGAACCAAGAATTAAAGCCACATACCTACAACCAACTGATCTTCAACAAAATATGTACAAATAATCAATGTGAAAAGGATACCTTTTTCAATAAATTGTACTAGGAAAATTGGATATCCATGTACACAATAAAACTGGATTCCTATATCTCACCATATATAAAAATTAACTCAAGATTGACTAAATTCTTAAATGTAAAAACTGAATCTATAAAATTCCTAGAAGAAAACCTAGAAAAACTTTGCTGAATATCAGCCTTGACAAAGAATTTATGACTAAGTCCTCAGAAGCAAATGAAACAAAAATAATAATACACAAATGGGACCTAAGTAAACTAAAAATCTTCTGCACAACAAAAGAAATAATCAACAGAGAAAACAGACAACCTGCACAACAGGAGAAAATATTCACAAATTATGCATCTAACAAAGTATTAATATCCAGAATCTACATGGAACTCAACTCAAAATAAATAAATAAATACACACATTATGTCATTACAAAGTAGGCAAAGGACATAAATAGACTTTCATCAAAAGAAGACATGCAAGTTGCCCACAAACATTAAAAAATACTCAAGATCACTGATGATCATAGAAATGTAAATCAATATTGAAGTATGTATTAGTCTGTTCCCAGGCTGCTATGAAGAAATACCTGAGACTGGGTAATTTATCAGGAAAACAGGTTTAATGGACTACCAGTTCCTTAGGGCTGGGGAACATTCAGGAACTTACAATCATGATGGAAGGGGAAGCAATCATGTCCTTCTTCACATGGCAGCAGGAAGGAGAAGAATGAGAGTAGAGTAAAGGTGGAATCCCCTTATAAAATCATGAGATCTTGTGAGAACTCATTCACTATCATGAGAACAACATGAAGGGTAACCACTTTGATAATTCAATTACCTCCCACCAGGTCCCTCCCACGACACATGGGGATTATGAGAACTACAATTCAAAATGAGATTTGGGTGGGGACACAGCCAAACCACATCAAAATGATTTGTTTGATATGGTCTTCCCTATCTTCTCTCATTTAGGGTAACATTATTTCCTTGAATCAAAAGGGTATCCCTGTAGACTTTGAGTTCATCTTGACGTCTTTGAAACATGGATTATCAATTGGCAAATGTCATTTGTTGAATTATGGAGCTATATTCCTTGAAATGCTTTTAAGAATGATGTTTTCATTAAAATAAAAGAGGGACTTGAATCCTAATATTTAGGAAGATTTCTCAACATCATCAAATACAATTATGAATTGTTAGGGATACTATTGTGGTAGTTTGGATTTTTATTGTGGTTCAACTTTTAGAAAGCACAAAATATTCATAAATCTACATTTTAATATTTTATAATTCAAATGAATTTTAAGTAATTATTTTGATAGTCTATAAATAAAAATGTCACCTATACTATATAAGGATTCACTCACTTTTCTCTACATTCTCATCAATACCTGATGTGTTGTGACTTTTAAAATAGCCATTCTGACTAGTGTAAGGTGGCATTTCATTGTGGTTTTAATTTTTATTTCTCTGATGATGCAATTGAGCATTATTTCATATGTTTGCTGTCCACTTGTATGTCTTCTTTTGAGAAATGTCTGTTTATGTACTATGTCCACTTTTTAATGGGATTATTTATTTTGTTGTTGTTGTTGTTGAGTTCTTTGAATTTCTTGTCAATTCTCGATATTAGTACTTAGTTGGATGCATAGTTTGCAAATATTTTCTCACATTCCTCAGGTTATCTGTTTTCTCAGTATTTTCTTTTGTTGTGCAGAAGCTTTTTTGTTTAATTAAGTCTCATTTGTCTACTTTTGTTTTTGTTAAATTTGATTTTGAGGCCTTAGTCACAAATTTTTTGCCAAGGTCAATGTCTAGAAGAGTTTTTCCAGACTTTTTATGAGTATTTTTATAGCTTCAGGTATTATATTTATGTCTTTAATTCATCCTGAATTAATTTTGTGGATGGAAAGAAGTAGTGGCCCAGTTTTATTACTCTGCATGTGGCTTTCTAATTTTCCCTGCACTCTTTATTGAAGAGAATATCCTTTTCCCAGTGTATGATTTTTTCAACTTTGTCAAATATCCATTGACTGTAGGTAGGCCTCTTTACAAATATCTACTAATAAAGTGACAAAGTGCCTTTGTATTTTGGGTATATACTCAAAAGAAAAAATATCATTATACCAAAAAAGGTGTTTGCACTCATATATTTATAGCAGCAATATTCACAATACCAAATATATTGAATCAATATGTGTCCATCAACAGATAACTGGATAAAGAAAATGTGATATATATATATATATATATGTATGTATATGTACACATACATGCACAACGAATACTACACAGCTATAAAAAATAAAATTATTTCACTTGCAGCAATATGGAAGGATAATTTGACACTTTATGTCTTTGTCTGTTTTGTGCTGCTGTAACAACATACCTAAGACTGGGTAATTTATAAAAAATAGAAAATTATTTTCTGATAGTTCTCTGGGCAGGGTAGTGAACGATCAAGATACCAGCATATAACGAAGGCCTTCTGTTGAACCCTCAGATACCATTAATTTAAAGGGCAAGAGAAAGTCAGAACTCTATTTGAGAGGGCTGTTGTAATGTTACAGCATGATGCTTTTTGTAAAATATAGTTTTGAGTGTTTTTAATGAAAAATGTGAATATCAAAATCTCTGCCGTTTGTGTCATGTTATAATAATTAAGTATAAAACTGCGTTATTCAGAATACATATCAATAAACATTAATATTAAAAAGTTTTAAAAATCTATGATTTTCCTTTGCATACATTGCTTCAATTGATCATAACAACCAGTGTCAGGTATTTCTACTGTTATCATTAGAAATCAAAGAAAACTAACATATTGGTTGGTTTAAAAAATTGTAAAAATTGTAAGCATACATATAAATATTAACTTGGAAGTAAGTCATCTTGCAAGTATTAGAATCAAATTTCATTTTCAAATCATGATGAATCTAACATACCTAAGTTTGTATATCGAAAAATGTGTATACATAGGCACACACTTTTAATTTAGATTTTTCTCATTCTGAGTGATAAAGCAGCAAAATGTAAAAAGATTACACTATAATTATGTTTAAAACCTTACTTGTACTTTGAAATAAATTACAGGTTGAGTCATGATAACAGGACAAAATATACTTAGCTGCTGAATATAAACAAAGTATACAGAAGCATAAATCTTGCAAGCACAAAAGTGTTAAAAACAGCAAGATCTAGAGGCTCAAGTACAAGAGAGATATATTACACCAAGAGCAGTAATCTCAAAAATTTATATCCCAAATGTGCAGACTTGATCTTATTTTCAGTCAGTGTGTTCTGTATGGAAGATGAACATGCTCCTGACAATGCAGTGTGATTTAGAAAACTATATCCTGCACAGAGGGATATAAAATGTGATTATATACTGCACTTCTGTGCAAAATTTTAAACAGAATTTAATCAATCACTTTGAAACCTAGATATATTTGTGGAACAATGACATCACTTTGAAATTATGTGTAGTTTGTAAATGCACAAAATTAATAATGTCTTTTGTGTAAATGGATTACTTTGGAAAGAAACCCATAAGAACTACATTATCAGAAGAAACATTCTTTGAAAATGTGTGTGCTACAAGGCAATTTGCCATTTCATTTTAATGGAATGTTCCATGCTGAAAATGTCTAACTGCTCTGAAGTGGAATAGGAGTGTAAATTTATTATCTGAGCAAAGAAAATTAATTGACACAGGCCAAAAATGTAATGGAATTAGACCCATGTGCCTTAGTGAGAAAGTAGGAACTCTATCTGGGCTCTATGGAGTGATAAAATTATAAGAAAAAAAAATGAAATATGTCATTTTTGCACAAAGCTCAGGATTTCTCAAAGGAATATTATAAAATAATGAAGTCTTCTTTATCTCCAAGACAGTCCAGTCTTAGAACACAATGGAACATGCCATTTGAAATGAAAAACAAATTTTGTTTTTGTTTTGTTTGGTGCTATTTTAAGTGTTTAACATTCATAAAGAGAATTAGCACTTAATGAGATAAAGTTTAAAAAAATCTAGAGATTAGGACAAGGTAAAAAAAATCATTCAGTCTTGAAAATCTGTTATTTAATAGGTCATGTTTTAAGAACCGGGAATACAGATACTATGTGTATTTTAAATAGAAAATTTGAAATGTACAATAAATCATTTTTAAATATAGTCACTCTGCTATAAAGTCAATCTCTGTAACTCAGTCTTTGTGTCTAACTGAAACTGTACCCTGTGAACAACATCTCCCCATTCCCTATCCCTTGCCTCCAGCATTGAGTAACCAGGATTCTACTCTCTACTTTTATTGGTTTGCCTTTCTTAGATTTCTGAAAAGTCTATTTTCAGTGTTCTCACCACAAAAAAGTTAAATATGCAACATAAGAGATGTGTTAAGCAGCTTGATTTAATCATTCCATATTAAACATAAACATATACGAAAATATCACACTGTATGTCTCAAAACAATTATTATTTATTTAAAACATTTAAAAAAGAAAAAAAATGAGACAAATATCAGGAAAGTAATTTTATATATAAGCTAGATAATTTTCTATAGCTGCATATGCTGTGAAATAATTTCTGTTTGAAAAGGCAGGAAAAAGTATATGGGAAAACCATAGTGCAGTAATAAATTGGTCATGTTTAGTAAACAAAATATAGTTCAATGTGACTGAAGCATGGTAAGAGTCAGAAGAATGTGGTGTACATTTTAGTATAGAGGAGTGTCTTAGTTTGGACTGCTATACAAAATACCATAGATTGAGTGGCTTATAAATGACAAACAAAATATATATATATATCTTAACTGTTCTAGGGGTTGGAAGTCCAAAGTCAGGGTTCCAGAATGTTCTGGTTTTGAGGAGATCCCTTTTGCAGGTTGCAGACTGTTGGGTTTTTGCATAAGCACATGGGGAAGGAAGTGAGAGCTCTCTTAGGTCTCTTTTGTAAGAAAACTAAGCCTATTCATGAGACCTCTACTATCACGAACTAATTACCTCCTGAAGGCCCCACATACTAATACCATTACATTGACAGTTAAGATTTCAATACATAAATTTCAAGGGTATGCTTTAAAAATTCAGTTCATAACATTCTGCCCTAGGTTCCCCAAAATTCACGTCTTCACATGCAAAATGCGGTCATTCCATTCCAACAAATCCACAAGTCTTAACTCATTCCAGCTTCAAGTCCAGTCTAAAGCCCAAGGTCTTATTTAAATATGACCTAAATCAGATGTAGATGAGATTCAAAGTGCAGCTCATTCTCACGAAATTTCTCTTCATCTGTGAACCCGTGGAATCAAACAATATGAACTTTTAAAATACAATGGTGAGACAGGCTTAGGATAAACATTAAAGGAAGCCACATTAGGAAAAAAATAGATAAACGAATGCTGGGTCTCAAGTAAATCTAAAACCTAACAGGGCAAACTCCAGCAAACCCTAAGGCTCAAGAAGCATCTTCTTTGGCTTGATGACTCACCTTCCAGACAGTCCCCAACAGCTCAGTGAGGCACTGCTCGCTGCTGACTTTATGCATTGGACCCACTCATGGCACTGTTTTTCGTCAGGGCTGAGGTCACTCACCCAGGGCTTCCCTGGGTGGCCCTCCCCCACAGCTCCTCTGAGCATCATTTCAGTCCTTTGAAATCAAAATGGAGGCAACCTTGGCCCACCATCCCATACCCTCAGGATTTTTGCTAAAAGTAGCAGCTGTAATTGTTTCCAAATACCCTTTGGGCTCCCTCCTCCTTAATTTTGAAGAATAGAATAGCAAACAGCCACAACTGAATAGCTCTATGGTCTAGGCCTGTAGGGTTTAAGCATTCTGAATGTCTTCCTTAATTTCGTCCCATTATCTCTGTTTCCTTTAGTCCCAACTGGCAGTGTTTCTCCTGGTATAATCCCGTTTCTATTCATGGTTTGTGTTGAGATGTTTGATTAAGCCTATGGTTCACACCCATACTAATCAAATCAGGGTCCGAAATACTCTTGGTGTTCTCTTCAGAACACACTTTCTCCCTTTTTTGCAATATGGACAGGCTGAGAATTTCCCAAATCTTAAATTCTGGTTACTTTTTCCTTAACAATTCCATCTTCAAACCTTTTTCTTTTTCTACATTTGACTCTACAGATTCAGAAGGAACCAAGCTGATTCTTCTACATGTTGCTGAGAAATCTGCTGGGTTAAATATCCAATTTCACTGCACACAAGTTCCACCTTCCGCAAAACACAAGAACATGAGTACAATTCAAAGAAATTTGTTTCCACTTTTTAACATGGATTGCTTTTGCTCCATTTTCCAATAACATATTCATTTGCATTTGAGATTCCAACAGCTTGACCTTTACTGTCCATATTTTATCAATATTGTGTTCATGATTATTTAGTTATTCTCTGAGAAGACAGCGTTTTCTTCTACATTTCTTTCCTCTTTTCTTTCTGAGCCCTCACAAGAATTGGATTTTAAATTTCTTTCACAGTAATCTAGCATTTTGCATAAAAAACTCATCAATCTCTACCAATTACTGAGCCTAAAACCATTTTCAGTTTGTTTTAGGTATTTGTAACATCTCTCCCACTTCTTATAATCAATTTCCGTCTTCAGCAGTTCAGGCTGCTTTGATAAAGTTCCATAACCTCAGTGGCTTTTAAATAACAGAATGCACATCTCACAGTTCTGGAGGCTGGAAGTCCAACAGCAGAGTGCCAGCATAATTGGGTTCTGGTGAGAGAGCTCTCTTGGGTTTCAGACTGCTGGTTTCTCAATGCAGCTTCACATAGTGGACAGAAAGAGCTCTCAAGAGTCATTTTTAAGGGCACCAATCTAATTTATGAAGCCTCCACCATAATAATCTAATTACTTCCCAAAGTTCTTTATAAATATGTAGTTTATAGGTCCTACTACCATGACACTGAAGGTTAAGTTTTCATCATATGAATTTTGAGGGGACATGACATTCAGTCACAACAAAAAATACTCAATGGTTTTTAATTACAATATTAATTATGTAAGTACAGAATAACTTTTAGCTCTAAACATTATCCATGATGTGATAAATTAAATTACTAGTTTAAAAAATTGAATCTATAATTTATCTTGCCTCTATAATTATTATAAGAACTTGTAAACTTTTAACTTGTTTTCTTTAATTTGACCATTTCTGAAATTGTATCTCCAAGTATTGATATATACACTTCCCAGTGCATATAAAAGTTATGCATATTTAGAGTAATAAATCACGTGTTATCATGTTTTTATATCAGGGTAGGAAGCAGGAAGTTGAAGAACAAAGTGTCCTTTTCAACAACTTCAGTCTACATACCTTTCTATAGAACTATAACATGTCACCAGCCACAAGGGGCAAGGAGACTGGGCATTGTAGATATTTGGCAGGACACATTGCTCTTTCAAACAAAAATGGCATTCAGAAACAAGAAAGTAGGGAAGAGAGGTATTGGTTGGACAACTTGCATTGTTGTCCCTTCTTTCTTAGACTTCAAAATGTTTGGTTTCAGAACTCTTTATAAGGTTACCCCTCTGAGTAATTTTATCTATCCATTAAATCTCCCAAGTCCAGGGCCCTACGCTCTTCTCAATTGGTATGACAGCAACTTCTACAGAGATGTCAATGCAGTACAAATGCTTGTTTTAAAGTGGTTGTTTTACTCCCACTTCTAACATTCTAAATATTGTTTTAATCCAATATTCTAATTCAGAATATTGAGAATAAACTACTCCTACATGAAATCCTTTATCTCCTATTATTTGATATACTTATCTATAAAAGAACATTTTCTAATTACAGAATATACAAGCAAAAAACAAAAAGGACCTGTGTCCCTAGTCCCATTTTCTTCCTCAGACGTAACACGTGCTACCATTTTTAGTTTTCTGTTGTTCTTCTCTAATGCTCCCAATAATATAGCTTTGCTGTTGTCATTGTTGTTATTATTGCTCTTGCACCAAGCAGTATGTCTTAGTGCTCATGCACATCCTTACCGAGGTCCATTTCTTTACTCTCTGCCCCATTCCAAGTTGTGTTAGGTAGAGGATTATATTGATCAAGCCCAGTTTGTAGCTATCTTCATAACATTAACACTTTAAACCTCAATGTCTTCACTGTTCTACAGTCCTATGAGCTCTAGCAGTCTCAAGGTTCATGTCACTTCCCAGACCATGACAATGGTAGTCTGCATTAATGGCAAAATCATTAATATTGATGAAAATTTTTATTTTCTGCCCTTCCCAAAATCATCTACGTCTTTGGAATTTACATTAGCAGGCAACAATGGCAGTGACAATACTACCTTTTGGAAGGTAACTGTAGCTCCACCCTTATCTGTAAAACATATGTATTAAGACCCCCAGTTGCTGCCTGAAACAGTGGATAGTAAACATGTACTATTTTTCCTACACATGCATATTTATAAAAGCGTGCAATTTAAAAATTAGGCATAGTGAAATTTAAGTAATAATTATAGTGGTTTATTAGTAAAAATACTACTACTAATTATTATAGTAGTAGTATTTGTTTAAACTAATATACTCATTATAAGAGTAGTATTAAACTAATAGGCTAATTATATTAGTTTAATAATTCTATTAGCTTATTAGTTAAACTAATACTACTAATTGCAATAGAATTATATTAGTTATACTTATATACTAATTATAGGAGTAGTATACTTCTATAATTATATAGAAATATAATTATATTCCTTTTACTAATAATTATATGAATATAACTAATAATCAATAGAACTATTATAACAGTATACTGTAGTAAAAGTTATGTGAATGTGGTCTTTCTCTTGAAATACCTTATTATTATCTACTTTTCTTTTTGTGATAAAGAAAACAGGGAGTAGGACAGACAACCTGAGAATTTATCAGATTATGGTACACAATTTGAAAGTTATTATTTCTATAACTTTTATTTAATATTTTTCAAAACATGATTGACCCATGATAGCTAAAACTGTGAAAAGTGAAACCGCTGGTAAGGGGGGACTGCTGTGTTGCGAAAAGGGTCTTCCTTTGATAAATGTACCAAGTGTAGATTCTCAAGAGGAGTAACATAGATAGGAATTTACATTGTAGATGGCCTCGGCTATTGCTAAATATCTACAAATTCACTTGGGAATAATATAAGCAGCTACATCAGCAACAATATCTTTAGTAATATTGTTAGTGGAGCATCAGTGATTAGGGCTTTGCAATTATGAAACACATTTCTCCAAAGACATGATGCAAACCTCCTTAGCAGCAGAAGAGAAAAATTGAATTCCAACTCTTAGTCAAGAGGTATTTTTGGGAATTGCTATCATACCCTATTTTCCCCCAGGATTATGTGGCATGATCAATATGCCTTACAATAAAGTAGTTAAGAATATTTTAGGTAATACGTATTTCATCACCTTAAGCAATGTGAATGGCTGTTTGGAGGTATATTAACGTCATGTAGATTGAGGTTCAAAACTGCTGAGATAAAATTGGATACATTTAGAAAGACTGATGGCATATTTTCCTAAAGAGAATCTTTAGAAAACCAAAGACTTAATGTCAGGTTTTCATATGTCTTAGTAGTCTGAATAAAACTTGTTAAATAATTTTTTCCCAGAAGAAACATTATATGAATATTTAATTTTCCAAAAGTGATATTAATAGTTAATTATCCAGTTATCTGGACCTTTTCCAAAAGAGTATATCTATAAAGAGCATCTAGTCTATCAAATGTAGAAATAAACTCAAGGGATAGTAAATTAATATTTAGTCTGTAAATATTATCTCACTATGTCCATGATGTTGTAAACTTAGTAACCATTTTTAAGGATTTAATATGTTTGCTTGTTGTTAACATATATATACACAGAAAAATAAATAGATGAATTTTCAGAATTTATCTAATTTTCTCCTCCATCAAAGTTACAAATTAGCTGTTGGATTTATTATGCTCAGTTAAAATTCTCTGGCATTTTATCTTGATATTACTGACAGCCTGGAGGTAGTATCTTGTTTGTTTGGCAAGTGGGTAGTATTTTTTTAAAAATAAATTATTGCTTCATAATTTTTATTGTTTATATTTCAAGGTTATGAAAATGCCTTTAAAAGATAAATAGTATATATATATATACACACACACACACATATATATGTATATATTTTTTTAATCTCCATCTAGTATACCTGTTACGACATAAATAAATGAAAGCTTAATTTCCTGCCTTGTTGTTAACTATTACACCATATTATTTTAAGCACTATGCTATACATACTTTTTTTGAAAATTCACTGCACTTATACACACTTCTTTTAGAAATACACTGCACTTATATACACTTGTTTTGGAAAAACTAATAAAGTAACGTATGTTCCAATACAGAATCATCACTAGGGCACATTATGTGATAAAAATGCAAGACATTATGCATGCTGTTTTTAAAGTATATAAATATGTACGTAGGCACATATGTGCAAAAAATTGGGAAAAATAATTCAGAATTTGGTGACAGTGGTTACCTTTGGGGAGTGGAACCAGAGTTGAAGAAATATTTCATTTTTTATCCATTTATATTTTGAAGATATATACATACAAATATTTAAGAAAGACTGTGTAGCTCAACAATATATCAGAAAACCTGTGTAACTAGAATACAGGTTAGAAGCTAGAATTTGCTAGCACACAGGGTCCTGGCAAATACTTTTGACCATTCACTACCTCTTACCTTCACAAAGTTAACTACTGGTATGACTTTTACAGTAATCAATTTCTTGATTTTTATACCTACATGTGCTTCCCCAAGCATGACACTTCAGTATGCCTAATTTTTTGAACTTCTTTTAAATAAAATCATGCAGAACATATGATTAGTTTTATTGGGCAATAGCAAATGGTTCACTAACAAGATTCTCACCAACAGCTACATGTTTTGGGCAATATTTGACATGGGCAGTCTACTTAATTTTAAGTATTTTGATTCTTTTGTCATATTATCACATTAAAGTTCTTTTTTGCCTTTTAATGACAGCTATTCTGATTTTCATTTTACATTTTGATTTCCTCTTCTATAAAGTCTCAAGTCCTTTTATATTACTGTGTCTTTGATATCTGTTTTAAAATATGTTTTGGATAAAAGCCTTTATCACTTATATGCATTGAGAAGAGCTCCTCTATGAATTGTCATTTCACTTACCTTACAATATCTAATAAACACTAATGACAATTTTTTTTTTTTTTCTTTTTGAGACAGAGTCTCGCTGTCACCCCAGGCTGGAGTGCAGTGGCATGATCTCGGCTCACTGCAAGCTCCCGCCTCCCAGGTTCACACCATTCTCCTGCCTCAGCCTCTGGAGTAGCTGGGACTGCAGGTGCCCGCCACCACACCCGGCTAATTTTTTGTATTTTGAGTAGAGACGGGGTTTCACCGTGTTAGCCAGGATGGTCTTGATCTCCTAACCTCGTGATCCGCCCGCCTTGACCTCCCAGAGTGCTGGGATTACAGGCGTGAGCCACCATGCCCGGCCATGACAATTTTAATGTAGTTTAATTCAATGGTTCTTAAATGGGTTTTGTTTAGTTACCTAGGGAATATTTCTCAATGACTCATGACAATTTTGGTTGTTATAACTGGTGAGATGCTAATGGCATCATGGAGGTAGAGGACATGGATGCTGCTAAACATGCTATAATACTTGGACTGCCCAACCATGGCAAAGAATTATCCTGCCCAAAGTGTAACAATGCAATATGTGTGTATTTTTTGAAGATATTTTACAATGTAAATTTCTAGAATATTTATTGAATAATTATATTTATCTATACAACCCACCAGCACCGATTTTTATACATGAAACATACGGAGAGTAGAGAATTATTTTTTTCACTATGTGGACATGAAACATGTAGAGAATAAAGAATTATTTTTCACCACGTGGTCACCAAAATGGCACACACATTTTATTGGAAATGACACCGTTTCAGCTGTGCTGTGCAATATTTGTTATATATGAAATATCCTTATAGACATGAGTCTGTTCCTGGGTTATCAGTCTGAATACTCTCTTCTTTCCAAAACTACATTCTCCATCTTTTTGAGTAGGATTAATACAAAAAATGCAAGTCCACTCATGTTTTTCTTCTTCAATATTGCTCTACTTGCAGCTTTGCATTTCCATATAAATGATGGAATTATGTTGTCATTTCCAAAAAACAAAGCAAACAAGCAAACACCCTGCTTGTTTTATGATCAGTATTTAATTGAATTCATGAAAATGTTTACAATATTAAATGTTTCAGTTCATGAATGTCTATATTTAATTTTCAAAAGTGAAATAAACTATTGCTGGTTATAAAAGTCTAAGTTGTCAATTAGTCTTCTTCAACTCTTTAAGTATATCATTCTAATTTCTTCATATTTATTGATGCTAAAATGAAAACATGTATTAGCCTGATGTTAATATGAAAAGATGTGTGTTTCCGCTTTTAAGGCTTTTTTTTTTTTTTTTTTGCTCTGGTTACTGTACCTTATGTTCTTCGCATTTTTATTCTGATAGCTTTGAAGAAATTTTCTTTTTATCTTTCTTTACAGTGATGGTATTTTTTTTTTTTTTTTTTTTTTTTGAGATGGAGCCTTGGTCTGTCGCCCAGGCTGAAGTGCAGTGGTGCGATCTCACTGCAACCTCCACCTCCTGGGTTCAAACCATTCTCCTGCCTCAGCCTCCCAAGTAGCTGGGATTACAGGACCACGCCCGGCTAATTATTTTTTGTATTTTGATAGAGACGGGGTTTCACGGTGTTAGCTACGATAGTTTCTATCTCCTGACCTAGTGATCCGCCCGCTTTGGGGTCCCAAAGTGCTCGGATTACAGGCATGAGCCACCGTGCCCATTCAGTACCTTATAGAGCTATGAACTGATGTGTTGTTTTATCATCCTTTAGACAGTTCTTGGGTTTCGACTCTTAAATAGTCAGGTTTGTAAGTCCCATTATCACCCTTCATTATTTTTCTTTTTTTCTGAGACAGCCTTTTGCTCTGTCTCCCAGGCCAGAGTGCAGTGGTGCTGTCTTGACTTACCGCAACCTTCGCCTCCCAGATTCAAGTGATCCTCCCACCTCAGCCTCCCAGACTACAGGTATGCACTACCAGGCCCTGCTAATTTTTTGTAGAGACAGGGTCTCACTATGTTGCCCAGGCTGGTCTTGAACTTCTGGGCTCAAGCGATCCTCCAACCTTGATCTCCTTAAGTGCTGGGATTACAGGCATGAGCCATGCATCCTGCAATCTTCATTCATTTAAACACTTCATTGATAATTCCATTAAGCTTCTACAGTATATCCTTAGTTCCCTAACTCATTTCTCTATTTTCCTTTACTGTGTCTTATTCTTTTCTTAACATTTTTGTCTCATCTATTTTGCAGTTTACTATTTTTTCCTTAATAATTTATATTGCTCTTAAATTTATCCATGGAGTTGTTAGTGTATTTTTTAATTAACAGTTTTAAATCTGGCTTTCCAATTTTTCTTGAGTTCTCTGCTAAAATTGTGAGTCATATTTTCTATCTCCTTGTAAATACTAAATAAAATCATTTTTATAATTTGTTCAATAACTTCAATATGTTGAACTGTGTCTGGAACTGGTTCCTTCCGGTGGGTTCTTGGTCTGGCTGACTTTAAGAATGAAGCCCCAGACCCTCGCGTGAGTGTTCCAGTTCTTAAAGATGGTGTGTCTGGAGTTTGTTCCTTCGGATGTTCAGATGCATCCGGAGTTTCTTCCTTCCGGTGGGTTTGTGGTCTAGCTTGACTTCAGGAGTGAAGTCCTAGACCTTTGCAGTGAGTGTTAGAGCTCTTAAAGCTGGCACATCCGGAGTTGTTGGTTCCTCCTAGTGGGTTCATGGTCTCGCTGACTTCCGGTGTGAAGCCACAAACTTTTGCAGTGAGCATTACAGCTCATAAAGGTAGGGTAGACCCAAAGAGTGAAGGGCAGCAAGATTTATTGTGAAGAGCAAAAGACCAAAGCTTTCAGAGCGTGGAAGGGGACCCAAGTGCGTTGTCGCTGCTGGCTTGGGTGGCCAGCTTTTATTCTCTTATTTGGCTCTGCCCTCATCCTGCCGAGTGCTCCATTTTACTAAGTGCTGATTGGTCCGTTTTACAGAGTACTGATTGGTGCGTTTACAAACCTTTAGCTAGACAGAAAAGTTCTCCAAGTTCCCACTCGACCCAGGAAGTTCAGCTGGCTTCACCTCTCAGAACTATATATTTCTGTTTATATTAACTGTCGCTTTTCTTTGTTTTCACTTATGCATTATTGTCTTGTTGTCTTCTTGGTTCTTTTATTTGTTCCAAACATTGTATTAGCAATTCAAAATAATTTAATTAGTAGGCCCAGGAGGACTGTACCAGTGACCAGCACCTGGCAGGGTCTGGGATGGGAAAAAAAAATAAATGATTTAAGTTGCAAAGTATAGAGCTTACCTTGTTACTAATTAAAATGTTCAAAAAGCTCTATTACAAATGTTTGATATTTATAAGTAGATTGTACTTTTAAAACTCATCAGATACTTGATTATACTAAGAGAATATTGCTTATTTATATGTGAGATTACAGATATATGGGTTTGCTAAAAATATAGTTTATATCTTATAGAAATACACAGTGAAATATGTATGAATGAAATTATTTTATGTCTAGGATTTACGAAGTAACATTACTAATTATACAGTGTGTGGGATTAGAATGAAGGTATAGAGCAAATAAGATTAGCAATTACTTGATATTTAAATAAACACAAAATGTGTACATATTTATCACATATTTAATATTCTATATAATTAAATGTTAAAAAACTTAAAGACTCTGTATGTACCCTCACAGAATTTGCTTTTTAAATGTCATTTGCATAACTCTACAGGCAATTCAAGATGATCTCCATCCAATTTCTGGAATTGAAACAATTCAAATCTGTGCTTCAACTTCTGCAAAGTGTTATTTCTTTCTGAAAAGCTTTTTAGCTAGGATTCTCCTTTTGGTACTGTGACTTAAAGCAAGAAGTTAATCCTCACGTTTTTCAGCAATCAGGACTTTATCCTACCAGTACCCTCAGGAGTACTAGATTATTTCATCTACTCTTTGTCTCCATGACATTGGTACAAAGATTGAACAAAAATTACAGTCTAGACATTTAGTCAAATGATTTTACGCTTAATAACATAGACTGAGTATTCCTGATTAAATTGAGGTTATCCTTCTTGGCAAAAATGTTACTTAAATGAGGCTTAAATATTAAAAAATAGGGGATTTGTAAGGAGATACTTTAATATCGTTTAAATATTTTTGCCTTTCAACGTTTTGCACAATAGCTTCTCTTTCATTGCTCCCTGAAAAACTAAATGATACAGGTGTTACAAATGATGATTCTCTAGCTTGGAATACTTCAACCTTTTTTTTTTTTTTTTTTGTCTTTTTCTGAGACAAGGTCTCACTCTCTCGCCCAGGTTGGAGCGCTGCAGCCTAGCCAACTCTTGGGGTAAAAGGATCCTCCCACCTCAGCCTCCCAAGAAGCTGCGAATACAGGTATGTACCACAAGGCCCAGCTAAGTTTTTTATTTTTATTTTTATTTTTATTAATTTTTTTGAGAAGGAGTCTCACTCTTGTTGCCCAGACTGGAGTGTAGTGGCGCGATCTTGGCTCACTGCAATTTCCGTTTCCTGGGTTTGAGCAATTCTCCTGCCTCAGCCTCCTGAGTAGCGGGTATTACAGGAGCCCTCCACCATGCCTGGCTAATTGTTTTTGTATGTTGAACTGAGACGTGGTTTCACCATGTTGGTCAGGTTGGTCTCGAACTCCTGACATCAGGTGATCTATCTGCCCACCTCGGCCTCCTAAAGTGCTGGGATTACAGTAGTGAACTACCATGTCCAGCCTCCAGGTAATGTTTTAAGGAATTTTTTTTTTTTTTTTTTAGTGATGAGATCTCACTGTGGTGCCAAGGCTGGCCTTGAACTCCTGGCTTCAAATGATTTTCCCATCTTGGCCACCCAAAGTCCTGGGAATACAGGCCACCATGCTTGCTTGACATATTCATTTGTAATTTGGTGTATTTTGTTAAACAGATGTTTTCCATTTTAATGTCCTCATTTATACTTGTTGGTATTTTTTGTTACTGAAATATATTTTGCTACTCAAAGATCATGACTTAGGTATTTTCCTGTATTAACATCCAATCTTTTGTTGCTTTTTCTTTATAACATATGCAAACACGCTATATATACATTGTTTTCTGTATATATGTCTACTTAGCACCGGTTTTTGGAAACAAAGTTCTTCTAAAACTGCTCTGCAGTACACTCTTTAGTGTAAATCACACTTTCATAAATATGTGAGTCTGCTTTAGTGATATTCATTTTATTTGACTGGTCTTTTTGTCTATTTTTAGTTTACTATCACACATTATTGGGTTTGGTAGGTTTACGAATCTTGTTATTTAAAATATTGCCTGTTGCTGAGTTTTTTACAAAATATTAGCTATTCTTGTATTTTTAATATATTTTTTAAATGTTCTCATCAAATTATGAAAAAATATAAGATTTTTAATGGCTCTATGGTGTTGATTGACACCTTTAGAATATTGAGTTTTCCAAGGAGTGAACATGTCATTTTATAATGATTTATTTAACATGTCGATAACAGTTTATAGTTTTCTGTGCAGAAATCATAAACACATTTTTGGTTATGTTTATTTGTAGGTGCATGGTCTTTCCAGATGTTATGGTAAATGGTAACTTAAAAGTATATTTCATAAGTATTTATTTTTGCTATATAGAAAAGTGATTTTAGTCAGATTTACTTCAACATAATTTATATATAGTAAATTTCACTTTAAAAGTGTAGTTCTATAATTTTTGGAAAATGTACATTCATCAAGCTAACATCATAATAAAGATGCAGAATATTTCCATTATCTCTAAAAAATATTCCTTCATGCCAGTTATAGTCAATTTCCTTTTTCTATTTCCATTCCGTGGGCACCTGTGCTCTTATTTCTGTTTCCATAATTTTCTCTTTTTCTGAATGTCATATAAATGGAATCACAGAGTATATAGCTTTTTGAGTCCAATTTATTTTACTTACTAAGTTATTTGGAGACTCATCCTTGTCATCTGTATCAGGAGATGATGCTTTTCAAAATTGCGGAATCATATTCCACTGTGTGGGTTATCAGAGTTTTTATCTATTTACTAGTGATGACAATTTTCTCAATTTTGTGTCACCAAAAGTTTTTAAAACTAAAATTAAAACATTAGAGTTTGCGTTCCTTGAATTGAGTTAGAGAGAGTCAAGCAAGTAAAAGAATATTAAACTAAGACTATGGCTATTGATGTAAAGAAAGGTACATGATTTTAGGAAATAAAAACCAAACTGTAATTACCCAAATGTCCATAACTAGGTGAATAGATAAATATGCTGTAGTATATACATAAATTGGAATTTATTAAGGACTAATTATGTTCATTATATTCATTATATTATTACATACAATTACAAAAATATTCATTATATTATTACATGCAATTACATGTATAAATGTTATTTCATTCATATATTTTAATTATTATTAAATTGTATCTGTTGCATAAAATAGAAAATTTATACAATAATATGTATAAATGTTAATTATGCTTACTGAAAAACAGTAGACAAAAAGCACACACTTTATAATTACATTTATATAAAAATCTAGAAAAAAAGGAAAGTAATCTACATAACAAAGAGTGAATCTGTGACGGCTTGAGACTGATGCAGGAGGGAGTTTGAGGAAGGAATAGAAAGGTAGGATTATAGACATACACAGAAATTTTTTGGTGCTGTTGTGGATATGTTTGGCTTCTTGATTACAATGACAGTTTATCAGGTGGGTGCATATGTCTAATATATGAGACTGAACATTGAAACTACAATAATCATATAATGAAATATTGAGCAATAAAAGGAATGAAATACTGATGCACATAAAAACATGAATGAGCCTTGAAAACATTATGCTAAGTGAAATAAACAAGATGGAATAGACAACATATTGTATTATTCAGTTTATGTAAAAGATCCAGAATAAACAAATTCATAGAGACAAAAAGTATGTTAGCAGTTCTCACAAACTAGGCGCCGGGGGAATGAAGAAAGAGTGTTGGTTACTTTTTGTGTTGATGAAAATTTTCTAAAATTAGATACTTTTAATGTTTGTACAATTCTGTGCATATACTCAAAACCACAGAGTTATACCCTTTAAAATGCCTCATCTTGTGATATATGAATTGTATCTTTGCGAATCTAATATTTTAAAAATATTAGAATAGACTCTTGGATTAATTTTTAAGTGTGAATATTCACTAATCAGCAATGTATCCTCATGTCTATGAGTTTGTGTATTAAAATCCATGAGCCAGGCGCAGTGGCTTATGCCTGTAGTCCCTGCACTATTGGAGGTCAAGGCAGGTGGGTCACTTGAGGTCAGAAGTTTGAGACCAGCCCGACCAACATGGTGAAACCCCATCTCTACTAAAAATACAAAAAATTAGCCAGGCTTGGTGGTAGGCACCTGTAATCCCAGCTACTTGGGAGTCTGAGGCAGGAGAATCACGTGAACCCTGGATGCAGAGGTTGCAGCGAGCCAAGATCATGCAAGTGAACTGCAGCCTGGGCCACAGAGTGAGACTTTGTCTCATAAAATAAAATAAAAATAAAAATAAAAATAAAATCCACAAATATTTGAATCTATGAGGCATCAGTGCATTGTTAAGTTTACTGAAGGCATGAATATAACTCTTTTGGAGTGTCAACCTTCTAAAATCAATATCCAAAAAGGCCCATAAACACCTGAGGATTCTTCACTTAGCACAAATAATTGGAAGTATGGAAGAAAATGAGAGCTGTTTAAATATTTTAAAGCCATTCCAAAGAGATGCTCTCTTAGTCTGCTCGGGTTGCCATAACAAAATACCATGAACTGGTGGCATGAGCAACTGAAATTTCTTTTCTCACAGTTTTGGAGACTAGAAGTTCAAAATTAAGGAGCCCACAGGACTGGGGCCTGTTGAGTGCTTTGTCTTTGGGTTGTGAATTCTTGACTGTCACTATGTCTTCACGTGGCTTTTTCTCGATGTATGTGCTCAGAAAGAGAAAACTCTGCTGTCTCTTCCTCATCCTATAAGGGCATTAATCTCATCATAACAGCCCCATCCTCATGACCTCCTTTAACTCCATTACTTTCTAAAGGCTCTGTCTCCAAATATCATGACAAGAATATTAAGGCTTTAATGTATGAATTTTGGAGAAACACAATTTAAGTCATAGCAGGTGCTTTCTGTTGGACCAGACAATCTTCATTTACTGATGTCTTTAGTCACTCCAGTTTATCATTTGTTGTTGATTGATTACAAAAATGGCAGCAAGCTTTTATCTTTCTTTGTATCCAGGCTCTGCATTATGACTTTGCACCTTCTCCAGACCAGTATAGTCTGTGTCCCTACCTTTTGATTCTGCGATGACATTTTACCAATGAATGCAGCAGAATTGAGAACGTGTCATCTATGAGCTTAGGCTTCAAACAGCTTTCTTCTTTCTTGTTTCTGTTATTGCTTTTGGAGACTTGTCAATGTCATGAGCAACGTTAGACCCACAAGGTTAATTACAACAGATCAGATATCAGTAGTCTCAGTACAGACTGAGTTCGACTAACCTATTGTTACTGAGTTCTCAGATATATAAGGCTAGATCAGCCAGATTTGGCTCAATCATGAGAAATAATAAATAATTATTGTTTTAACCTGCTACGTTTTGGTGTGGTTTTTACTCAACAATAACTAATTGATGTAGTATGTCTCATTGATTCCCCCCATATGTACACTTCTTCCAAAAGTTATTGTAGGAAGTCATTACATATCTGAAAATACAGAACTACCTTTATGTATTATCATGTTTACTATGGCTAACCAACCTATAAATTACAGGTAAACTTAATGCATTCTAAATTCTTGTTATTACCATGATGTATTATACTATATTATATATTACAGAAATGCATTCTAAATTCTTGTTATTACCTTGATGTATTATACTATATTATATATTACTAAGTTATTAGATAATCTAATTGCATATTGCATACAAATATTTTTTCATATTTTATGTTCATCTCCACTTGATTTCTTTGTAGTTATGTGTTTTTTTTTCTGTCTGTAAGCTTTTTTTTATCTTCAACTTCCTTAACATTAAAATCAATAATGTAGAGGCAGTTATGTTTGTTTTATTTTAATCCATTGTGTCTTTTCATCATTTTTATTTAATAATTAAAGATTATTGACTATTATTTCTTTTTTAATTCTAGGACTAGCAAAAAGATGTGTCAACACTACTTCTCTATGTCTTCTTACTTTACTGTGATATCATCAATCATTATACCGTACTCTCAATAGTTTCTAGAAGGTTTTTCCAATTGGACATTCCAGTTCATTATTCACCTCCCCTTCCATGTTTTCTCTACCTTCATCTTATTATTTTTTTTCATAGCTATTTACATATTCACTGATATCAGTGAAGGATGATTTGCTCTTAAGATTTTGCTGAACAAAGATGCAGCGAAGGGAGATGCAGTCAGGGACATCTTTTCTAAGCCATCTCTGAGCCTGAAGCTTATACAACTAAAAAAAAAATATGGAGAATAAACACATAGTTTACATTTATGAATTTATTGAACATGAATGGTCATGAGAAGACTTTGCTAATGTCCCATCCATGTCTTTGGAAAACACCAGTACAAATGGCAAATATACTAGCGTAAACTTTGGTAAATTGATGTCTCTGAATAGGACTTGAGGCTTCTATTTTTCCTCTATGACTGACTCTAAGTATTTCATGCCTGAAAGTTTGCTCATAGTTTTGTTCCGAATGATGAGTAAGGCCCTGCATTCATCCCACTTTGTATCTCTAGGTAGGATATCAGTATTCCATTCTGAACTGATGAGAAATTGAATCCATGGGGTGCTTTGCAGACAGCATGTAGCTGCAGAAAACAATAGTTTTCTTTCCTTAGTTTCCCTTTGCCTGTAAGGATTATTTCCTTGCTAAAACAATGTTGCTAATGATGTTTTTCTGCCTAGCCTATGTATTTTGGAGTAGAAAAATAATATAAGACCCCCTGGGGTGAAATTTTCCTGCACTGAGGTCAATAAATAAATAAATAAATAAACCTGACAAACATACATTAGTATACAAACACTAACGCTTTACTGAAACTGAAAGGAGTATCTCCAAAGACTTTAAAGATGCTGATATTTAACAGATAACAGAACTATTTGTTAAAATTTCAGAAGAGAAAATAAGACTGACGTATTTTCTGATTAATTAACTCTATCTAAAATATATAATCCAGATTGAAACAACAAATCCAGGGTTACCATATTCAAAATGAAATTTTGCTCTGACTTAACACTCTCATCATCATATAGAATACAAAATTATCTTATCTATTTTTACTTACAAGCATTTGCTCACACATATCTGGGGAAATTACACTACCAAAACCTTCCACATATAGAGTAACTACTTTTATAATGAAATGGTAAATTTTATAATATTTCCATTTTAATTACAGAAAAGATTCTGGGGATGTGTTGCCATGGCTAGAAATGCAACATCATCTAAGGTATAAAACTATAATCATTTCACATCTTCTCTGGGTCACCATAAGATTTTCTGTGTATTATTGAATCTTCGTGCTGATGACAATCTTGGTGCAAATTAAACCCAGGGGATGAGTAGAATGGACACTAACATCGCTCACCTGAAAAATGCAAAGAACCAATGACATTGTGGACAGTATTTAGGTAAGGATGTTTATTTCCATCCTTGTTTTTATAAATGAAAACATTTCCATCTTTCTGTCTTTGTGGGTTGATACATATTGATTGTACATATTTATGGGGTTCATGTGATATTTTGACGCATGCATGTAATGCATAATGGTCAAATCATGGTAATTAGGATATCCGCTACCTACAACATTTATTTTTTGTGTATGTGTTGGGGACATTTTAAGTATTTTCTTCTGAATATTTTGAAATATGCAATAAATTATTGCTAAGTATAATCACTCTTGTGTGCTATTGAACACTAGAACTTATCCCTTCTAACTGTATATGTGCACCCATTAACCAATATCTATCTTCATCCTCCCTCCTTCCCAGCCTCTCTTAACCATCATTCTACTCTCTACCTTCCTGAGATCAGACTTTTTAGCTCCCACAAATGAGTAAGAATATGCAATATTTGTCTTTCTAGGCTTCGTTTGTTTCACTTAACATAAGGACCTATCATTTCTTCCATGTTTCTGCAAATAACATGATTTGATTCTTTTTATGGCTGTGTACTATTCCTTTGGGCATATAGACCATATTTTCTTTATCCATTTATTTGTTAATGAACACTTATGAGCCAGAATTTTTTTAATGAGTGATTTAGATGACTTGCATCAAAACTACCTGGAGTGTTTATTTTTACAAAACCATGTAGAGTCTTGATACAGACACAGTAAATCAGAGTATCTGAATGTAAGATCTACAAGTTAACTTTTAAACATTTTTTAGTATTTTATATATGTATATACATATGTGTGTGTATGTGTATATATATATGGAAAAACTATGAACCCTAGAATATGAGTCCTTGAATATGAGTCACTAACGTATGTATGTGTGTACATATGTATACCATTTCTATAATTAAATATTTGTCTTTGAGAATTATGTATTTATAAATGTGTGCAAGCAGGTCTGGTTCACTATTTTCTTACTAAAGAGTCATAAAAATACCCATTCATTTTTATTACAAAAGGTATTAGTATTTTAAAGAGGACTGTGTGTCAGGATATCAAAGCTAACTCTTAATTTGTCTTTTATTCTTGAATTTTTGGACTTTGGGAGACAAATAAAATTTCTGTGTTCTAGAGTTTTAAAAATGAGGAACACTTCTAATTCCACCTACTCAACTGGCTGAGGCATGAGAATTACTTGACCCTGGTAGGCGGGAGTTGCGGTGAGGCTAGAGTACACTACCAAACTCCAACATTGGCAACAGAGCAATATTGTCTCAAAAAAAAAATTACGAAGGTCAGTTTAGAACCTAAACTACAGACAGGTCTCTGTAAATAGGGATAGAAAGGGCAGGTATATACTACTGAAGTTCGAGGATGATAGTATGGTATTTTCTTGGAGGATACCAGAAAGTTGATAATAGTGGAGAAATGCTAAGAACAGAGTTTTGCTCAAAAGGACTCATATTCAAGGGTTCATAGTTTTTGCTTCATTTTTTCCTCTTTTGTCCTTATAAGGACATTTCTAGAGAGATAGACATATATAGATGTAGATAGATAATTTTTCTGTTTGTCATTCTACTTTCTTTTAATAATTCTTAACTGTTCAAAATGTTTTAGATTTCTGTGTTTCCTTATTATTTAAACTCAAGGGATGGAGTGGCAGACCAAACCAACTTTTCCATAATCTCTTGTACTTCAGTGTGTGCACGCATGGGGCAATACGCTTTCCACTGGATTTATAAGGCAGTATAAAATTAATAGCAACCAAACCAAATTAGCAGTGTTTGGAAGCAAAAATTGAAACATTTGGGGAAACATACAACATAAATAGATAGTCGTTGAATGAATGACTAGCGGGATAGTTGAGACAAAGCCCCCTTTCACGTAATTCTAATAACATTATGATGTTACTGGAGGAATTCAACCCCGTGTTTAGGAAGAGGTTGATGTTTGATAAATTGCTACCCATCTCTCCATCTCTATATGAAAATATTTTACTTTACGTGAGATGATAATATAAACAATTATTTTCAGGAGTTGCAAAATATATTAATTGTATACTTTTTTTGGTAGTAACTTAAGGTGAAACTTGCTCAATAGGGGATAAGTAGCTGTCATAGGAGCCTGAATAGTGGAGTAGGCTTCTGCTGCCGTAAGCCACCAAGATTTACAAAGAGAAGAAATAGTTATGGCATCTGTTTACTCAACTAACAACATGAAATTCCTATGTGCAATATTGGTAATGATGCATCTAAACCTTATGTAGTAAATAATTTATGAATCATTTAGGGTGTCAGAGTTTTTTGACTTTAGTCCAGGTAGAAAGGTCATAGAGTAAGTAGAGAGCCTATATGTTTAATGAATATTTGTATTCGCGATGGCTCACGCTTGTAATCCCAGAACTTTGGGAGGCCGAGACGAGCGAATCGTGAAGTCAGGAGTTTGAGACCAGCCTGGCCAATATCGTGAAACCCCGTCTCTACTAAAAATACAAAAAATTATCTGGGCGTGGTGGTGCGTGCCTGTAGTGCCAGCTACTCGGGAGGTTGAGGCAGAAGAATCGCTTGAACATAGGAGGCGGAGGTTGCAGTGAGCCGAGATCTCGCCACTGCACTCCAGCTTGGATGACACAGCGAGACTTCATTTCAAAAAAAAAAAAAAAGATATTCTCAGAATCACAAACATTCCTTACCACTTTATCAGATAAATTAAGAATTGAAATACATTTATGATTGCTCTCCCACAATGTCAAGGTTTGTTTGTTTTGTCATACATACAAATCTCATTTATTTTTATCTGATGTACAAGGAGCTCACTCAGCACAGGAAGAATAAGCTAATCATACAAATATTGAGAGAAAATATCACCATGAATACATACATATATATTCTTAAGAGCAGTTTTTAAGAGTTGTACAACAATGTAAGGCAGGTTTTGCTAAAGAATGTTTTCTGACAGGCTTTTGAATAGGAAATGGACAGGTAAATCACTTCCACATAATAGAGTAGTGCAGGACGGTTCTCCCAGTGGCCTTGGACTTAGGGAGTACATACCCCTTTCTCACTTGTAGTTCTTAAGAATAACTGTAGATTGTGCTGTGAATACCACACCCTGAGATAAATGGGGGACTGGCGAGAACAGCCCAGGCTCTGTTCTGATTCCCCCCTGGATACAGGATGTCCTTCAATACTTTAGCCAAGTAGTCCTGTTGCATCCGAGGTTTAAAACCCAGGGCAGGATATTCTCCGAACTCCCTCAGCTATGGTGCAAGTGCGGCATACACAGTTGGGATTCTATCTACCCTGTAGATAGCTTTCCTGAGCCATGGAAGATAAGATCACAATAATCTTTAGGCTTCTATTGTTCCTTGCCGCGTATTCGTAAGTAATAAACCCACTGCATGTAACTTGTATATGCAGCTATTCTGTCTTATCAGATTCAGACAAGTTGGTAACCAGTACACAGCGAAACTGCTTTACAATGAGGTGAGTATAACATCTGTTATCACACTTACTTGAATTCCACACTGTGAGAGCTGTCTTAAAATTTATATGTAATTTTATCTTAGTCTATTTGAGTTTTAAATTTCACTATATTTGGACTAGATCCATAAACTAATTCCTTAACCCTTGATGTCTCACACTCAGAGATGTGAGAGGGGAACGGAGGTGAGGGTGGATGTAAAAAGATGGATGTGGCCAATGGCAGTGTTTTCTAGCAGTGTCTACTCATGTACACTTCTTTTTTTGGTAGGTTTTATATATTTAATTCAAATAAAGATTATATATTTATTACGACATGTTATTTACAACATGAAAATGTATTGACACTTTGCTTGTAGCCTTCTTTTGATGCTTTTCCTTTAGAAACATTAAAACAAATGCAAGGGTCAAAGGCATTTTGGAAGTGGCTGGGTAGATATAAAATTGCAAATGTCTTTAATCTTTCTAATGAAAAAATGTAAAGATTCATAACAATCCATGTAATTTAAAAATATTTCTCTCTTTATTTTTTCCTTGCATCCTTACTGCCTATGACACATTTTTAGCCTACTGTTTAATAATTTTAATTTTTTTTAGTTTTAGTTAAAATTTTTATTTAAAATTCTGTTTATTATGGTAAGGACATTGACATGAGATCTGCTTTATTAACAAATTGCTAACTGTACAATACACTATGGTTTAACTAAGTGTGCAATGTAAGACAGATTTCTATAACATACTAACCCTGCATAATGAAGATTTTATGCCCATTGATTAGCAACTCCTCACTCTCCCTTACCCCCAGACCCTGGCAACTACCTTTGTACTCTCTGATTTCATGAGTTTGACTTTTTAAGATAGCTCATATAAGTGGAATCATGTAATACTGTCTTCTGTGACTGGCTTATTTCACTGATTATAATGTCTTAAATTCCTTTTATGTTTTCATATATTGCAAGATTTTCTTTTTTAAGGCTTAATATTTTATTGTCTATGTTTTTGTATTCAAAAATTATCACAAAGACCAATGTCATAAATTTTTTTTTCTTGAATTTTAGTCTAGGGGATTTATAGTTTTAGGTCTTACATTTAAGTCTATAATTCATTTTGAGTTTATTTTTATGCATGATGTAAAAAAAAGTTCAATTTAATTAGGCAGTATGTGGATATTCAGGTTTCTCAACATTATTTATTGAAGAGACAGTCCTTTTCTTATTGTGTATTCTTGACACTCTTGTTCAAGATCAGTTGACCTTATATTCATAGATTTACATCTGGGCTCTCTATTCTGTTCCATTGGTCATTGTGTCTTTCTTTATACTAGTATTATCCTGTTTTAATTACCATAGCTTTGTAATATGTTTCGCAATCAGAAAGTGGGATACCTTCAGATTTTCTCTTCTTTCTCAAGGTTGTTTTTGGCTATTTAGGTTTATTGTTTTTCCATATCAATATTAATTATTTTTTATAATTAGGTAATAAATATTATGGATAGTTTGATAATAACTACAATGAATCAGGAGACTGCTTTAAAGTAATATGACCACTTTAACAATGTTAAGTCTTCTAATCCATAAACACAGTATGTCTTTAATTTGATTGTGTCTTCTTCAATTGCAGTCATTGACGTTTTGTAGTTTTTAGTGTACTAATCTTTTACCTCCTTAATTTTATTCCTAAGTATTTTACATGTCAAGTTTCAGCTTTTTTTTGAAATAATTGTGGAAGTTTATAGGGATACAATGGAAAAATGTGTTCCTTGATTCAACATGTTTTTACTGTTTCTATCAGCAAGCATATTTATATTTTCATGCTCACACACACACACATGCACACCTATGCACACACACACACCCCACAGACACACATACAGAGAATACAACATCAGAGAGACTATTAAAAAATGAGCCAAAGTGTAAAGGAATTTTTTAAAGCTAGATACGATCTACCAATAAGCCACCTCTGTTCAATGCAAGATTCATTAAAGCTACACTGTTCTTCTCACAGAACTAAGGACCAACTGTAACCTTGATCTTGACTCTACTAAAGATTAGTACAATTCTTTGCCTGAGAGTTAAGAAAGAGGGAACTTTGAGTGTTTTGCTGTTGTTAAGGTTGGAATGTGACACTCAGACTGTAAAAACTCAGTCATCATGCATGTATCTATGTATTCATCCATCCAAATCTATTTATATTTATTTTAGTCACACTTTTGAAAATGTGCACATTCACTGGTCAAACATAGTATATGAGTTGAGCTAAGGACTCAAAAGAGAAGCTATATTCAAAAAATATGAATTGAGTTTTTTAAATGATGAAGGAAGTTAGCAGAATTAGTTAAAATATATAGTAATTCAGAAGTTTGTGAAGATATTATAGCTGAGTTGAGCTACTGCCCATTTATATTTACATAGAAATCTCAGCAGTTAGATGTATTGTCATAAATGCAACTTAAATAACCAAGGGAACTTTGAATGTTTTGAAAGAACTTGATAAACGACAATCTCTACTAAATTTTCTTATCAAACTGAGAAACAGCAAAGTCAGAAAATGAAACACTAAGAATATCAGCCTGATTACTGACAAAACCATGTGGGACATCTCAGCTGCTGGGACAGCTGGCTGTGTCTACACACTTCCCAACTAACTTCTTTGAAGTACAGATCTTGCACCTGCATATCTGAGAAAAAAATGTTAAATTTAATAAGAAGACATAATGTGCCCAGACAACTTCCTCTCTCACTGGATTGGTGCAGGAGGAAATAATGAGGTAGTAGAGATAACAAATGTCCGGTCTCAAAATGTTGTCTGTTTCCAGTTCAGAACCAGTCACCATTGTCAGTCATTTGCCAGGCAGTAAATCCATACAACTGTAATGGGTAGGAGTAGAGATGCAACAAGAGTTCAGAAGTAAACAGGGGAAATTTATTCTTACAATAACTGGAAATAGAAAAATGTTCTTCCCCTCTAAAAAGAAGAGGAAAGTAAGCAGCTATCCATAGGCAAATGTAATGATTAATGAAAACAAAACTCTTATCAATCAAAGTTATCACACATTTTTAAAAATTTAATTGATTCCTTCCTGAAACCCCAAATGTACACATAGGTGATAATATGAAAATAACTGTGAGCAGTATGAGAGAAGAGAGAGGGTTACTTTTATTCTAATTATGAGGTCTCATTCTTCCAAAATATATTCAACAAACTTCAGAATAAAAATTAGTAACTGAAAGAGTGGCTTTCTAATGATTTGAACACACGCGCGCGCACGCACACACACACACACACACACACGTTGTGAAATATATAAGAATGCTTCTGCTATCTATCTTACCAGAGGCTGGGAAGGATAGTGGAGGGGACAGGGAGGAGTTAGGGATGGTTAGCGGGTACAAAAAAAGCGTTAGAAAGAATGAATAAGACCTGCTATTTGATTGCACAACATGGTGACTATAGTTAATAATAACTTAATTGTGCATTTTTAAATAACTAAACAAGTAAAATTGGATTGTTTATAGTACAAAACATAAATGTTCAAAGGGATGGATACCCCATTCTCCATGCTGTGATTAATATGCATTGCATACCTGTATCAAAATATCTCATGTACCCCATGAATATATACATCTACTATGTACCCTCAACATTTAAAAATAAAAAATGTATCTATAAAAGAATGCTTACTCAAAAATAAAATAAATTAAAATGTATGAGAGTTGCAAAGTCAAACTGTCTTTAGCAGAATAAACTACATTTAGTAGAAAAGAAATTATCACTGTTTTATTGAATAAAAGTACTTCTTGAAATGTAGTAGCTGTAGGTAAGATATATGTAGTTACTTTTGCTATATTTGAAAGATATTTTTTACCACCAATGTAAGTAGATATTAGACTTTTCAAACTTCAAAGAAGAAACAATTTAAAAATGAGAGCAAAACCATCTCTGAAAAATGCAACCCTAGTCATTTGCTAAATGTGTTCCAAAGCACAAATTAGGTACATAAAATGGCTATTTTTTTTTTAAAGACACTGCTAAGTTTAGAAATCCTATTTACTTCCCTTATGTAAATAAAATAATTGAAAGAAGTGAAAAATCATCCATTTCATGATCAAATGAAAATGTTTGGTTTGAAGAAATTGTTCTCCTACCTTTACGCACTCTAAATGCACTAGCTAGAATTATTTCAACTCTTATCTTCTTCTGCTTTCTAAACACGTGAATATGTTGCCTACCAAAAACCAATTATTTCATCAGAGTTTCTAATCGATGTTTTTAGTTAAATCATACACCATAGAAATACAACAAATTATTGCAAAAGTATAAATCTCCGTGACAGTGAAACACAAAAAGAATTGTATTTCTGTCAGTCTCAGAAACACACTGTTGCTCTGTCTACAGTGATCTGAAACTGTCCATTGTTATGGCTTGAGAGACAGTGTTTTCTCCAAAGCTCAAGTTGAAACTTAATCCACAATTCAATAGTATTAAGAAATCCACATTTCACCATGTGAGGACACAGTTACAAGGCATTATCTTGGATGTAGAGCAGTGGTCACTAGATACCAATGGTGGCCCGTTGATCTTGTACTTCTATTCTTTATAAATTACCCAGTTTAAGGTACTTTGTTTCAGCTGCACAATCTACGACATCCATAGTTAGTGTTATATACAGAGAACATTCTGTTACATGTTAAGGTTTTGTTAAGCACAGCTCCTAAAATTAAGTTGTGAATTACTAATTTGTTTTTGGAAAACCTAGTTTTCAATTTGAGTTCAGATTTCTGTCTATAGAGACATTTCCAATCCTGAGTTCTATTTTTTTTTTATAAAGGCATGATTGAGATATAATTCACATACCAAAAATTCAACCTTTTAAAATGTACTGTTTGTCTCTTTTAGTATATTTACAGTGGTGTGTGACTATAATCACTAATTCAAGAATATTTTCATCACCCCATAGAGAAATCACATACTCATCAGCAATCACTGCACATCCTTTCTTCTCCATAGTCTCTGGCAAGCACAAACATGCTTTTGGTCCATAAGCCTTGACTATTTTAACATGTTACATAAATGGATTAAAAAAATATGTGGCCTTTGTGTCTGGCTTCTTTCATTTAGCATAATGTTTTCAAGATTTATTCATGTTGTAGAATGAATCACGACTTTATTCCTTTTTAAGGCTGAATCATATTGTGTTACATGGATGTACCACGTGTTTCTAATCCATTCAACTGTTGATATATATTTGTGACATTTCTAATTTTGGCTTCTGTTAATAACCCTGCTATCAACATTTGCGTGCAATTTTTCTGGATGTAAGTTTTCAGTTCTTTTGGGTATGTGCCTAGGAATAGAATCATTACATTATATAGTACCATGTATACAAACACAAAATTGTTTTCCAAAACAGTTGCATTATTTTATATTCCCATCAGCACTGCAGGAGGGTCTGATTTCTCAAGTTGTTGCCAATGCACAGTATCTTTTTTATTCTTTACATCCTAGGTGGTGTGAAGCTCTGTCTCATTGTAGTTTTGATTTACATTTTTCTAACCACTAATGCTGAGGTCTTCTCATGTGTTTATTGTCCATTTGTGTATTTGGGGAAAGTGAAATAATACTTTAACTATTTGTTTAAATGAAGTTATTTGTCTTTTAAGCTATAAGAGTTTTTAAATACATGTGAGATTCAGAATTCTTATATACACAATTTTGAAATAGTTCCCCTTATTCCACGAGTTTTCTTTTCACTTTCTTTGTTCTTGGTATACTGTAGATATTTTACCATTTATAATTATATTTTATTGATATTATAATATAATATATGCAATTTATTGTTTATTATAAATTATATTATATATTATACATTGACATATAATGTAATAACAATAAAATCTTTATTATATATGATAAGGTATAATTTATATTTAACACATTATAATTATACATATATATGGGTACAATTGATGTTTTGATACATATATATGTTGTAGCATAATAAAATCATGGTATTTAGCATATCCATCCCCTCATGTATTTTTCTACTTCTTTTTTTATTATTATTATTATATTTTAAGTTCTAGGGTACATGTGCACACTGTGCAGGTTCGTTACATGTGTATACATGTGCCATGTTGGTGTGCTGCACCCATTAACTCGTCATTTACATTAGGTATATCTCCTAATGCTATCCCTCCCCCCTCCCCCCCCCTCCCACAATAGGCCCTGGTGTGTGATGTTCCCCTTCCTGTGTCCAAGTGATCTCATTGTTCAATTCCCACCTATGAGTGAGAACAGGCAGTGTTTGGTTTCCCGTTCTTGTGATAGTTTGCTGAGAATGATGGTTTCCAGCTGCATCCATGTCCCTACAAAGGACACAAACTCATCTTTTTTTATGGCTGCATAGTATTCCATGGTGTATACGTGCCACATTTTCTTAATCCAGTCTGTCACTGATGGACATTTGGATTGATTCCAACTCTTTGCTATTGTGAATAGTGCCGCAATAAACATATGTGTGCATGTGTCTTTATAGCAGCATGACTTATAATCCTTTGGGTATAACCCCAGTAATGGGATGGCTGGGTCAAATGGTATTTCTAGTTCTAGATCCTTGAGGAATCGCCACACTGTCTTCCACAATGGTTGAACTAGTTGACAGTCCAACCAATAGTGTAAAAGTGTTCCTATTTCTCCACATCTTCTCCAGCACCTGTTGTTTCCTGACTTTTTAATGATCGCCATTCTAACTGTTGTGAGATGGTATCTCATTGTGGTTTTGATTTGCATTTCTCTGATGGCAAGTGATGACGAGCATTTTTTCATGTGTCTGTAGGCTGTATACATGTCTTCTTTTGAGAAATGTCTGTTCATATCCTTTGCCCACTTTTTGATAGGGTTGTTTTTTTTTTTTCTTGTAAATTTGTTTGAGTTCTTTGTAGGTCCTGGATATTACCCCTTGTCAGATGAGTGATTGCAAAAGTTTTCTCCCATTCTGTAGGTTGCCTGTTCACTCTGATGGTAGTTTCTTTTGCTGTGCAGAAGCTCTTTAGTTTACTTAGATCCCATTTGTCAATTTTGGCTTTTGTTGCCATTGCTTTTGGTGTTTTAGACATGAAGTCCTTGCCCATGCCTAAGTCCTGAATGGTATTGCCTAGGTGTTCTTCTAGGATTTTTATGGTTTTAAGTCTAACATTTAAGTCTCTAATCCGTGTTGAATTAATTTTTATATAAGGTGTAAGGAAGGGATCCAGTTTCAGCTTTCTACATATGGCTAGCCTGTTTTCCCAGCACCATTTATTAAATAGGGAATCCTTTCCCCGTTTCTTGTCAAGTTTGTCAAAGATCAGATGGTTGTAGATGTGTGGTATTATTTCTGAGGATTCTGTTCTGTTCCATTGGTGTATATCTCTGTTTTGGTACCAGTGCCATGCTGTTTTGGTTACTGAAGCCTTGTATTATTTAAGTTTCTTATATATTCTGGATATCAACCCTCTGTCAGATGTATAGTTTGCAAGTATTTTCACCCAAATTGTAGGTTTTCTTTTTTATTTTGTTAATTGTTTCCTTTGCCATACAAAAACTTTTAGTTGATGTAATCTCATCTGCCTGTTTTTGTTGTCATGCTTTTGAAGATTTAACTGGAAAATTTCTTGCCCAGGCTAATCTTGTAAAATGTTGCCACTATGGATTATTTCAGTAGTCTTTAATCCATTTGGTGTTCATTTTTTGTACAGTGAGATGCAGGGGACTAGTGTCAATGTTCTACATATAAATATTCAATTCCCCAAGAACTATTAATTGAAGAAACTGCCTTTTCCCTAATATATGTTCTTAGTACCTTTGTCTAAAAGAATTGGGAGTTGATTAATTTTTTTTTCTAAGGTATCTATTTTGTTCCATTGATTAATGTGTCTGTTTTTATGCCTATATCATGCTGTTTAGGTTACTATACCTTTGTAGTCTCTTTTGAAGTCAGATAGTGCGATGCTTCAAATTTGTTCTGTATGCTTAGTATTGATTTGGCTATTTGGGGTCTTTTGTGATTCTATATAAATTTTAGGACTTTTTTGTATTTCTGCGAAGAACATCATTGGTACTTTGACAAAGATCGCATTGAATCTGTAGATCGCTTTGAGTAGTATGGTCATTTTAACAATATTGATTTTTCCAAGTGATAAACACGCGATACCTTTCATTTGCTTGTGTCTTCTTCCATATTTTTAACAGTGTTCTGTAGTTTTTAGTGTAGAGATCTTTTACGTTTTTGGATAACTTTATTGCTAGGTATCTTTTTGTAGTTATTTTAAATGGAATTGTTTTCTTGATTTTTTTTTCAGCTAGTTTGCAATTGGTGTATAGAAATGCTACTAATTATTGTATGTTGATTCCGTATCCTTTAACTTTACTGAATTTGCTTATCAGTTCTCAGTTCTCAAAGTTTTGGATAGCATCTTTATGTTTTTGCCATATATAAGATCATGTAATATTTGAAGAGGGACAAAGTGCCTTTTGCTTTTCAAATTTGGATGCCCTTTATTTCTTTTTCTTGCCTAAATGCTGTGAGTAGGACTTCCAGTATTATGTTGAATAAGAGTGGTGAAAGTGGCATCATTGTCTTGTTCCTGTTCTTGGAGAACTAGCTTTCAGCATTTTTCCCATTGAGTATAATATTAGGTATGCATTTATTACATGTGATCTTTATTTTATTGAGTTACATATCATCTATATCTAATTTGTTGAAAATTTTTATCATGAAGGAATTTTGAATTTTATGAAATGATTTTTTTCTGAGCATATTCAAATGATGATATGTTTTTTATCCTCCTTTTTGTTAAAGTAACATATCACATTTATTTGTTTACATATGCTGAACCACATTTGAGCCCCCAGGAATCACAGTGAATGACCTTTATAATGTGCTGTTGAATTCAGTTTGCTAGTATCTTGTTGAGTATTTTTGCATATATGTTAATTGAGGATACTGATCCATAGTTTTCTTTTTTTCTTCTGTGTTCTGAATTTTGTCAGTGTATAGTTGTTCATCATATTCCCAGGATCTTTGTATCTCTGTGATATCACTTGTAATGTCTCCTTTTTCATTCATGATTTTATTTATTTCACTCATTTCTCTTTAATTCTTAGTCTTGGCAAAGGTTTATTTATTTTATTTATTCTTTTAATAAATTATATCTTAATTTTGCTGCTATTTTTAATTTTTATGCTTTTTTGTTTCATTTGTTTGTTTACTTTCTACATGTTTATTTCAGATTTTTCAGTTCTGAGCTTTATTTTTGTTCTTCTTTCTCTCAATTTTGGATTTAGTTCTTGTTTCACTGGTTCCTTGAGAGGTACAGTTTGGTTATTAGAAATTATTCTCCTTTTTTGATATAGCTGTTTATTGTTGTGAATTTCCCACTTACAACTAGTTTTGTTTGTACCATAGATTTTCGTTTGATATGTTTACATTCTTATTTGTTTCAGGTAACATTTTAATATTTGTTTTAATTTATTCAGTGGTCTGTTATTTGGGAGCATCCTGTTTAATTTTCACATATTTCTAATGATTTTGTTTTTCTTGTTGATTTCTAGTTTAAATTATTGAATTCTGAAAAGATACTTCATATAATGTCAACCTTCTTAAATATGCTAAGATTTCTTTTGTGGCATAATATATTATCTATCCTGATCAATGCCCATGTATGGTTGAGAAGAATGTACATTCTGCAGCTGTTGGATGTAATAGTGTCTAACTGTCTCTTAGGTCTATTTGGTCTGCGGTGTTTAAGTTTAACGCTTCTTTGTTGACTTACTCTCTAGATGATCTGGCTATTGTTGTAACTGAGGAGTTGCATTCCCCTCCTTTTGTTGTATTGCTGTCTGTATCTTCCTTTAGATCTAATAATATTTGCTTTATATATTTGGGTGATCTTGTGTTGCGATAATACATATTTATCATTCTTATATTCTCTTATTGAGTTAATCCCTTTATTGTCATATAATTCCCTGCTTTGTCTATTTTCACGATTTTTGACATAAAGTTTATTTTATCTAAGTATAGCTGTACCTGCTCACATTTGCATGAAATAACTTTGCCCATTTCTTAACTTTCAATGTTTTTCTTTAATAGTGAAATCAAGTATCTTGTAATATATAAGTCTTTTTTTTTTTTTAATCCATTCAACCATGCTGTTTCTTTTAATTGGGTAATTTAATTCATTTACATTCAAAGTTATTATTGATAGGTAAGGAATTAGTCCTGCTGTTTTGTTCATTGTTTTCTGATTGTTTTGTAGATCATTTGTTTCATTCTTTATCCCTTGTTGTTTACCTCTGTGATTGGATGAATTTCTGTCGTGCTAAACTTTGCTTCCTTTCTCTTTATTCATTGTGTATCTGATGCAATTTCTTTCTTTATTATTATCATGAGGTTAACATAAAGTCTAGTAGCTATAATAGACTATTTTAACCTGATACTTACTTAACTTTGTTTACATTAAAATATTCTAGGCTTTTTCCCTCTCTCCCAAAATTGTACATTGGTTGCCTTAATTTACATCTGTATATTTTATGTGTTTTTTGTTAACTATGAATTGGGGCTGTTGATTTTTTTGAACTTTTTGCCTTTATTATACTAGAGTACTCAAAGATTTACATAGCACCATAAGAGCAGTGAAGTGATGTTAACGTAATAAGTTTACCTACATTGGTGAATTTTGTACTTTCACATGCTTTAAGAATTAGTATCCTTTTGTTTTGAATTGCGGCACTACCTTAAATACTGCTTGTAAGGTCAGTCTACTGGTGATAAGTTTTCTCAGTTTCTGCTTGTCTGGGAAATATTTATTTTTCTTTCATCTCTGAAGTACAGCATTATTGGTAATAGTATTCTTGGTTGACAGTTATTTTCTTTCAGCACTTCAAATATATCATCACATTCTCTCTTGTCCTGCAAGATTGCTGCTGAGAAATCTGCTGCTAGTCTAATGGAAATTCCCTTATATGTGATTCGATGATTATCCACTGCAGCTTTTAGAATTGTCTCTTTGTCTTTGACTTTTGACAGTTTGATTATAATGTGCCTTGGAGAAAACTTGGGGTGGTTATATGTCATTCAGAACCTTTGAACTTCTTGAATCTGGATGTCCATATTTCTCCCAAGACTTAGGAAGTTTTCAGCTATCATGCTGTTAAATAGGTTTTCTGTACCTTTCCCCATTTCTTCTCCCTCTATCACTTCTGAAATATTATTTGCTTATTTAATGGTGTCCCATAATTCTGTTGGCTATCTTCATTCTTTTGTATTATTGTTTCTTTCTCCTTCTTTTTGAAACTGTCCAGTTTCAAAATAGTGCTGTACTATAGCATCTTAGATCACTGGATTATTTCAAATAATCTGCAATCAAGTTAAGGCTTTTTTCTTCTATTTCTATACTGTCTGTTACCAGCCAATTTTGCGTCATCAAGTGATTTGATCTGGTCTATTGTTGAAGATCTCAATGGTATTTTTTTATTTTATTCGTGGAATTTCTCAGTTCTTGATGTCTTTTTGGTTATTTTTTATTATATCCACCTCTGTTAAATTTATCATTCAAATAATAAGATGTTTACTTGATTTCGTTGAAATATTTGTCTGTATTTTCATCTATCTCACTGATATTCCTACTATTGTTATTTTTAATTCCTTTTCATTCATTTCATCAGCATCTTCTTTGGAATTAGTCTATTCCTGGAGACTTTTGTATTTCTATGGTGGTGTCATGTTTCCTTGCTTTCCTCATGTTTCCTTGGCCCTTAGTTGATATATTTGTGCCTGGTGAACCAGTTGCTTTTACTAATTTAATAAAGCAGCTTTTGTACAAAGAGGAATTTTCTTGTAGCTGGGTCCTAGACTGTCAGTTGGTTTGGAATAATGTTTTGGCTTTGGCTCTGAACAGTAGCATGGTCCTGCACAGATACTTTAGCTTTAATCCTTCTCTGTGATGTCTTCATTGTGTTGGTGAGTGGCTTTGGCTTAGGTATTTATGATAGTGGTGACACAGTTCTGTTGAATTTCACCCTGACAATGTAAATTGATAGCTTGTCTTGACAGGTGCACACTAAAGGACAGAACTCAAAAACATCCCTCTGCTCACCTGAGACAAATACATATCTGATTGTTTCCTCTGCCCTATTGTTTATATTATGTAAAAATGCAGAGTCACTGAGCCCCATGAAGCCATGAGTGACTATTCCTCTAATCTCTCCCTCACATGTAAATTGTGTAATCAGTGAATGATTGATCAAAGACTCAAAATGATGCAACCATTTGTTTCTAATCTACTCGCACATTTGTAAAATTTATTTTTCTTCACCTAATATGTGGACTTTTGCCTTTAAATATTGAGGCAAAAAATCACAGACAAAAATCACAATTAGTTTTGAGGCAATCTAGTATTCTGTGTTTTTCTGTATACTGTCTGTTACCAGCCAATTTTGCGTCATCAAGTGATTACTTATTGCTCACTAACGTCCTTTCTTTTTGAGTGAAGTACTCCTTTTAGTATTTCTTGTAGTGCAGGTCTGGTGTTGATTAAATCCTTCAGTTTTTGTTTGTCTTGGACAGTTTATTTTTAATTCGTGTTTGAAATATATTTTCACTCAATATATTACTCCAGGGTAAAAGTTTTTTTTTTACCTTTAGCACTTTAAATATGTCATGCTACTCTCTCCTGGTCTGTAAGGTTTCCACTAAAAGTCTGCTGTCAGATATATTGAAGCTCCATTATATGATATTTGTTTATAAAATCTTGCTGATTTTAGGATGCGCTATTTACCTTTACTCTTGGGAGTTTGATTATTAAACGCCTTGAGGTAGTCTTCTTTGGGTTAATTATAATATTAGTCTGTTCTCATGCTGCTATGAAGAAGTACCCAAGACTGAGTCATTTATAAAGGAAAGAGATTTAAAGAGATTTAATTAACTGATGTTTCTACATGGTTGTGGAGGTCTAAGGAAACTTACAATCATGGTGTAAGGGGAAGCAAACATGTCCTTCTTCACATGGCAGCAGGGGAGAGAAGTGCAGAGTGAAGAGGGTAAAAGCACCTTATAAAAACCATCAGATCTTATGAGAACTTACTCAGTATCATGAGAACAGCATGGGGAAACCACCATCACGATCTAATTATCTCCCATGAGGTCCCCTCCCCAATACATGGGGATTATGATTTGGATTATAATTCAAGATGAGATTTGGGTGGGTACACAGAGCCAGACCATATCAAATATATTTGATGTTCTATAATCTTCATGCACTTGGATATTTATATCTTCTTCCAGGTTTGGGAATGTTTCTGTTATTATCCCTTTGAATAAACTTTCCACCCTCACCTCTCCTTCCACCACTTCTTCAAGGCTAATAACTCTTAGAGTTGCCCTTTTGAGGCTATTTTCTGGATCCTATAAGTGTGCTTCATTGTCTTCCATTCTTTTTTCTTTTGACTCCTCTGACTGTGTATTTTCAAGTAGCCTGTCTTCAAGCTCACTTATTTTTTCTTTTGTTTGATCTATTAAAAGATTCTGATGTATTCCTCAGTATGCCAATTGCATTTTTCAGATCCTGAATTCTTTGTTATTATTTCAGTTTCTTTGATAAATTGATCTGATGGAATTCCGAATTCCTTCTCTGTGTCATGTTGAATTTCCCTGAGTTTTCTCAAAACAGCTATGTTGAATATTCTGTCCAAAATGTCATGGATCTCTCTTTCTCCAGGATTGGTCCATAGTGCCTTATTTAATTTGGTAAGGTCATGTTTTCCTGGATTGTCTTGACACTTGCAGATGTTCGTCTGTGTCTGGGCATTGAAGAGTTGGGTATTTATGGTAGTGTTAATAGTCTGGGCTTGTTTATTCTGTCCTTCTCAGGAAGGCTTTCTGGATATTCCAAAGATTTTTGTTGTTGTGCTATAAGCTGTGTCTGCTTTAGGGTATGCTCCGAGCCCAGTAACACTGAGGTTCTTGCAGTCTCTTAGAGGTACAACCTTGATGGTCTTGGACAAGATCTGTAGAATTGTCTGGATTACCAGGCAGAGGCTCTTTTCTCTTCCCTTAATTTTTCCTAAACAAATGGAGCCTCTCTTTCAGTTCTTATCCACCTAAATATGGGAGTGATGTAACACAAGAAGCCCTATGGCCACCCTTACCATGACTGTTCTGGGTCAAAGCTGAAGTCAGTACTCACTGGGACTCACCCAAGTCCTACTGTAACCACTCTCTGGCTACTGCCTGTGTTCACTCAAGACACAGAAGCTCTACAATTAACAGGTGGCAAAGCCAGCCAGTCCTGCATTTCTCTCTTCATGTAGTGAAGTCTCCCAGGCCTTAAGTGGGTCCGGAAGTATTGTCTGGGAGTCAGATACTAGTGAAGACTCACAGTACCTGGTTTTAACTTCATATCACTAAAACAGGCACTGAAGAGAAAGTGAAAAATGTCTTGAATTACCTATGCCACCCCTCCTTCTGCCCCGTAACAGTGTTGTCATGTAGAGAGTGTTTCTGTGCACTGGGGTGGGGAGAGCACAGCTATTGTGAGGCATTGAACTTAGAGCTGTTCTGTTAGAGCAGAAAGGAAAACCAGACCCAACTCTGATGCCCATGCCCACGGGGAGCATTTAAAACAGTCCTAGGCAGAGAAGAATCATCGAACCCAGAGATCAGAACTTGAGTTTTTGCAGACCTCACTGCTGTAGGCTTAAGTGTTGTGTGTCTCTGAGTATGGTTGAAAGGCAATCTAGGGCACAAGGACTGCAACTCTTAGGCAGTCCTACTACTGATTTGTGGCCCAGATACAACAGACTTGGATGACACATGATTTACTGGGAAACCAGTTGCGTGGCTAAGGGACCACTGGCATCACCATTACCTCAATCCCAGGCTGCATGATTCGTGGCTTACACTTGTAATCCCAGCACTTTGGAAGGCCAAAGCAGGTGGATCACCTGAGGTCAGGAGTTTGAGACCAGCCTGGCCAACATGGTGAAACCCCGTTTCTACTAAAACTATAAAAATTAGCTGAGCGTGGTGGTATATGCCTGTAATCCCAGCTACTCAGGAGGCTGAGGCAGGAGAATTGCTTGAACCCGGGAGGCGGAGGTTGCAGTGAGCTGAGATCTTGCCACTGCACTCCAGCCTGGGTGACACAGCAAGACTCCATCTGAAAAAAAAAAAAAAAGTTGTTGAATTTTGTCAAAGGTTTTTAAAGGATGTATTGAAATAACATGCTTTATTTCCAGTAATTAATTGAAACTAAATTAATTTTTATTTGTTATTAGTTAATTCAGTTAATATGATGTATTATGTTGATCGGTTTTGACAAGTTATATCAATCCTATATTTTTGTAATAATTCCCACTGGTCCTGGTATATAAATCATTTTTACATGTTGCTGGCTTTTCTTTGAAGGTATTTTGTGGGGGGGATTTATGTCTCTATATTAATAAGGGACATTAGTTTGTTGTTTTCATTTCTTGTAACGTCCTTATTATTTTGCATATCAAGGTAACACCTGCCTCAGAATATTTTGGAAGTGTTTAGAATAAGTTGTTGGTAATTAGTGATAATTTATAGTCGGTGCAATTCACAAGTAAAGTCATCTATGATTGTGCATTTCTTTGAGAGGTTATTTTTATTAATGATGCTGTATTTGCTATAGGTTTACAAAAGCTTTCTACTCCTTCTTCTCAGACAGTTTCGGTAGTTTATATATCCCTAGGATTTTTTCTATTTCATCTACATTACCTAATGTGATGACATACAAACAGTTTTTTCTCATACACTCTTATAAATAATCTTTTCATTTCTGCAATGTCATTAATGATGTCTTTTCTTCATTTTTGATTTTAATAATTATATTTTCAACTCTCTCATCAGTATAGATAAAAGGTTATCAATCTTATTGATCTTTACAAAGAACTAAATTTTGGTTTCACTGCATTTTCTCTCTTGGAGTTCTCTTTATTTATTATTATTATTATTATTATTATTATTATGTTTTATAGACTCTAAAATGTCCATCCTTGTGTTTACTTTGAGTATACTTGTTTCCCTGTTTTTGTAATTTATCAAAATGGTATGTTATTATGTATGATCATTTATCTTGTTTTAATACAGGTATTTGTAGGTATAAATTTATTCCATCATTTCATTTACTGTATTCATAATGAGTGGTGACAACATGCTAGCAGCCCTCACTCTCAGAGCTTCCTAGGCCTCGGGGTCCACTCTGGCGGCACTTGAGGAGCCCTTCAGCCTGCCACCGCACTGTGAGAGCCTCTCTCTGGGCTTACCGAGGCCGCCTTGCTTGTGAGGAGGTGTGGAGGCAGAAGCATGGGAGAGAACTGGGGCTTTGCGCTGAGCTCGCAGGCCAGCGCGAGTTCCGGGTGGGCATGGGCTCAGTGGGCCACACTGGGAGCAGCAGGCCGGCACAGCCGCCCGGGGCAGTGAGGGGCTTAGCACCAGGGCCAGCAGCTGTAGAGGGTGCCCCGGAGTGCCCCAGCAGTGCCGGCCCGCTGGCCCTGACCTCGAATTCTCGCCGGGCCTCAGCTGCCTCCCAGTGAAGCAGTGCTCCAGACCTGCAGCCTGCCAAGCCAGAGTCTCCCGCCCCCCGCCCCCCAACCCCTTGTTCTTTTGTTTTTTGCAGTAAATCTTGCTGCTGCTCACTCTTTGGGTCCACACTGCCTTTATGAGCTGTAACACTCACTACAAAGCTCTGCAGCTTCACTCCTGAAGCCAGTGAGACCACAGAACCCACCAGAAGGAAGAAACTCCAAATATGTCCAAACATCAGAAGGAGCAAACTCCAGACACACCATCTTTAAGAACTGTAACAGTCACCACGAGGGTCCGCGGCATCATTCTTGAAGTCAGTGAGACCAATAACCCACCAATTCCGGACACAATACGTTTTGATATACTGTGTTTACATTTTCATCCATCTCAATGTTATTTTTTCTAATTTCCTTGTGAATTTTTCTTTAATTATTCATTAAGAAAATGTGGTTTAGTTTCCACATATTATAACTTTAAAAATTTTTTGTGTTAGTCATTTCTAATTTCAGTGTATTATGGTCAGAAAACATAACTTGAATGATTTTAATCCTTTCACATTTATTATGCCGTGTTTTGTATCTCAAAATATGATTTATCCTGGATAAATGCTTAACTTTCTCTAGAGAAGAATGTCTGTTCTATTGTTTTACTCTGGATTATTCTATTGAATACTCTTCAGTACTTGTGGGTTAGGACACACGCATGCCTAGTGGCCTTCTTTGCCGCACTTAAAGCAGGTCCCATGAGGAAGACTGCTATGGGGTCTTTTGTGCCCATGAGTGCTATTGCCAGGTTGGTGAATAGCTGTGGCTAGTAGCTGGTATTTGGCATGATCTTATTGGGCCTTGTTTATTTTTTCCTGCTCATCCCTATTATTAAAGACTTTGAAAGCCAGGTTGAGAAGGTTTTGTTGTGAAGGAGACCTCTCCTTGTGAGAAGGAGATAGAGGTTTGAGGGACTTCTTTGGCTTTTCTAAGTTTGCACCAGATGTTGGGAGCTGAATGGGAGATAAAATGGGTATTAAGAATTATAGTGCCTTCTGAGGAAGCAGGCTCAACACGTGTATTTTTGGAGAACATCTATAAGGCAGGAGAGAAATTTAGCAGGATTTTTATCTGACCTCTGGGAAATTTCTCTGAAGTTTTTAAAAAATTTACAGCTTTATGGGCAGATTTGTTAACGCCTGCAATGAGGCAAGTGATCATATGGTTACGGGACACTTGGCCAGGGTCCACGGGTTGGTATTCCCAAAAAGGCTTTTGTTCGGGGACTGCCGCAGCCCCTACTGGCTTAGGAGGATCTTGCTGATGGAGGTCATCAGCGTGTGTCTGGGCCGTGAGCCACACTCTTTCCTTTTCTTCCGGAAGGAGGATAGGAGAGAGAATGATATAGAGATCATGCTAAGTAAGTTTATACAACTGGGTGAGGTATTTGAACTCTTTGATATAAGTATCAGGATCAGAGGAAAAGGACCTGAGATGCTTTTGGATTTGGGAAAGATCAGTAATAGAGAAAGGAATGTGGACATGGACAATTCCTCCAGCCCCAGCAACCTCCCAGAGGGGAAGTATGGGAGCTGGTTGTTGGGCATGTTGGGTCTGAGAGCGGGTAAGGGGTGGAGACAGGGAGGACTCAGAATTGGAAGCGGGGTGGTTAGAGAGAGAGGATGAGAGGGACAATGCTGGGGCAGGAGCGTGTGGTGGAGGGTCATGATGTTCTGGGGGAGGAATGAGATGAGGCCAGGTAGCTGGGAAGTCTGCGGGGTCAAAGGAGGAGTTGTTGATTGGTACAGAAGGGGGTTCTGCTGAAAGAAAGTCAGGTTTAGAATGAGAAAGGAGGATTTGGAAAGTGGAGCAGGATTGGCAAAGGGAAGGGCACTTATGGTGGGTGAAGAAAGCCTGAACAGAAGGAATTTAAGACCAGTTTCCATTGTGATGGCAAAAATTGTCTAAGTTCCTGAGTATATTTAAATGAAAAGGTCAATCTGCAGGCCACTGGGAGTCATTGTCTAATTTATATTGTGCCCAATTCGTATTACAGTAGAAAATAAGCCTCTTGGGAAGAACCTCTGAACGGAGGCCGAGAGTGTTGAGCTTATGCAAGAGGCACCCCAGAGAGGATAGTTTTAGACAGAGTAGACTGAGAGGCGCCCATACTGAATGAGGAGGGCACAGAAGAAGAGACTGTTGGTGGCAAGGACTGCAGAAGAAGGCGTCCCCAGTCCCAGGGGTCTTGTTTAGTGTACAGAAGGGAACCATAGAGTCTGGCATCCCTGAAATGGAGGAGCCAGAGGCCTAGAGGCCAGAGGGAGCCCTTGGCCCAGTGCTGGGTCTTTCAGGAAGACAGAGACTGTCAAGGGTCCCTGGAAAATGACAAGAATCTCTCTTACTTACCCCTGTGTAGACCCTAGTGATGAATGAAGTCGCCAACAATGGGAGGGTCTGAGAAATCATCCGGGTCTTCTGCATGGTCGGGAAGGGGAGGATGGCCAGGAGATAGGGAAGGGAACCGAGGCTCTAGCACATCGTAACAAGTGAGCCTGGGAGGAGTGAGAGAGCCAAAGGGAGAGGGAAAGGGAGATAGAGAGCATCCTCTAGGGACACCCAGCCAGAGTCCACCCTTTCCTGGGTTTTGGCACCAAAATGTAAGGTTAGCCGAGAGAAGGAATGAGTAGACTCCCAAAGTCAGGCAAGCAAGTTTTTATCAACCTGCCAGGCTGCTCCAGTGTCAACAGAGGAGACAGCCCCACTTACAGGTTGCCATGGGGTTTTACAGGGCAAGGGGCTAGGTTGAGGTGGGGGAAACTGAGTAGGGTTGCAGGTGTTGCAACCGTTTCCTGGAAATGTTTTTGCCTGCTCGGCTAAGCAAGGTGGGCAGATGTCTTAACCACATCCTGGAAGAGTTTACCAGCTCTACTGAAACTCTTGCACCAGCGACTGTAGAAAAGGGTAGGGGGTGTTTGTCGGTGGTCACAAAGGACTGTATTGAGAAGGTCATGGAGGAGGAGGAGGGGTAGCTTGGATCTCTAACAAGAGCTTCTTCATCTAATATTTACTATTTACTATATTTACTATGCCATTTTCTTATTTGTAAAAGGAAGATTTGCAGAATCATCTAAATACCCATCTGACAGAGATTCCATGATTCATGTATTTCTCAAGACAGCCATACAATAAAATTATAAGATCATAAGAATATTAATTCTATTCTACCTAATGCAATACAAGGTATCCTTTACTCTCTTTCAATAATAGTTAGCTCACTTCAAATTCAACATTCCTAGTGAATCTCTACATGGGGAAACAACCTTCTTTGTAGCTGCTACTTTTAATTCTCAAAGAGAGTCTTTCTGCGGTGTGTAAATATATTTGTTTCACTTCCCCACCATGCTCTTTAATCAAGGGAAAATGTCCTACAGTGGACATGGACTATATCAGACACTCTATCTGGCACACTGTGATAATTCTTGAATTTTCATTTAACATCAACAAAAATGTTAAAAGGTTATAGTAGTCTTGAAATTATTATTGGCAGGAACATTTTTAATACAGTTACACTGAATTCTTTAAATAATTTCAACAACCTCACAATCAGTAGAATTTTATACATTATTTTTCAATTTTTTCTCAAAAAATTTACAAGTCATACTTTTCTTCACTCCTCCCCACAAAATGTATATCAACAGGAAATAATGCGTTTATGGAGCAATATCATATTTGATGGCATTAGTTGTCCTTGGCTGCAATACTAAATGCTGAATAATAAAATCTCTCTGAATTTTTATAACTAGAGAAGCCTCTGTGATACTCTTAGAATATATTAAATACAAGATGCTAATGGATGAAAAACAAATACATAAAACTGCATTAAAATATTTTATATAATTAAATTTTGAATAAAGAGTTGGATTAATGAAGTTAGATGAGGCAAATAACATGAAATATTTACCAGTGTAGAAAACTATGCTTCTCTAGACAAAGATCTGCACAGTTATGTATACAGGAATACTAAATATTGAGCTATCCTAGTTTACACATACAGAAAGGTAGAAGGATGACCACTGGATATGAACTTACAAGATATTATTAATTATGTAGATTTTCTGGAGTGTATCAGTTGCTATTGCTTCATAGTAAATTAGTACAAATATTGCTGCTTAAAACATAATAACTTCAGGTCACCAGTGACTCACAACAGTTTTATCTGAGTCTCACATGCCTCTCCTGAAGGTTGTCAATACAATAAGCAAAGAGCTATAAGCATCAAACACGAGGAAGAGTGGCCTACACATTCAACCTCAGGAAAAGGATATTCTTGAGCACACTAATCTCATAGAGTTGGTGTCAGGTCTTTCTATTTGTCAATTATCACACATACAGATAACATACTTTTATCATTTTGAACTACAACAGTGTTGCACAGGGCAACATCTCATGCTCAAATGTATTGTGCTTTAGGCATGCTTTGACTGCTGTCATGTTTGACAATTAGGCTGATAGAGTCCTTCAGGAAGGAGATGCTGAAATGAGATTAAGAATGCTAGCACTAAAAGATGTGCTAAAGTTATAAAAGACAGAAGGAAGGGACAAAAACAAAATTGGGCAGCAAATGCCTTTACATGTTGAAACTGTACCTGCAATCTGCTCTAGCAAATGCACCATCTTCTGATAGCATCTGCTGTATTGTGTACTATGTTGTTGACCTTGTAGTAGCATTTGAGTCATTTTTCAGGTTACCTTTTCTTCAGTGTCCAGAATGGTGGATAAAGTTAAGATAAAATAGGCACTGCCATTTTTGAGTTTGTAAGATGCCTGAGTATTACACTCATCTTCACCACTCAGCCCACGTAGCAGTATTATTTGTGATTTACTAGACTGGTTATTGATGGAGATAGGAATGTTAGTTTCAGAGCCCTCCACTTTATCTTTTCTATTACAATAGCTTTTACTCTATAGTCTAAGAGCAAATGTAAGAAGTACTACAATTGCCAAGTGTCTCTCTCAATTATACACTTGGAAACCCAAAAGACCTGCTGTAATGATAACTTTACCCATGACCCCATCCATTATTGGGCTTCTGTGTAATATCTTTCTAATGGAAATATGTAGGGATTATAGTACTTTTGGTCTTCAGAATCATCTGCCTATGTGCCCCTAGCCCATGTGTGAAAGATTCAGATTTCCCAACAAGGGCACTGAGCTTGTTATAACAGACTTACTTGGGCTGAAGGCTGAATTGTGTTTGAAGCTCAGGAACTCCAACTAGTAAATCCTGGGCTTGATCTTTTGAATTATTTTCTCTCTCATTACAGGAGATAAGGTGCTTTGCAAGCTACCAAAGACACATTTTGTACTTTATACTTAGTCACCAATTATTCCCTTTGCAAGCTACCAAAAAGATGTTTTACACTTTGTATTTAGTCACCAATGTCAGAACTGTTCCTAGCCTGACATTGTCACTATATAGGACACTGAGAAATAAATTTAATAACAACCAACCAGATTAATTTTCCTTGTACATATTATCTGTCACTCTCTACTTTTTGCGTTACTAAATAATTATGACAACTTGGGTATTTCTCTCCACTGGAATATTACCATACACCCTAGGGTTAAATTTCAGAAATTGGACCACAGTTTTGTACTATGGACTATCCATGCCCTACATACCTTACAGGATTAAATCATCATTAACAGTCAGGTAGTGAGAGATCTAGTCCCAAATCCACATTTTTTAGCTGCATACTTGAATCACACCTGATATCAGGTGTATTAGTTTGGCTATCTGGAAAGTAGAATATCTGAGAGTTAGAAATGTCAGCATTTTATTGTGCAAGACAAAAGGAAAAGGAATGAGTTAGTTAGGAAAGTCTTCAGACTGTAATATCTATTTGAAACCTAAAAGGAAAATTGGGCAAGGAGATCCACCAATTGTGAAACAAATTTGACTCTTCATAAACTAAGTGGGGCATTCCAGAATACAGATGGCCCTTTTAAAAAGCCCCACATTCAGCAGATATAGCCAAGCACTGGAAACTTCTGCCTGATTTACAATTATCTCTTGTTATTTTGCGATCTTAAAATTATTAGCTGTATTGGGTAAGATCCTTAACTCATGTGAATTTTATTTCACATTCCAGTGCATTGTGTTACCTCAATATGCAATTTGTGAATCTTCAAACTGTTCAATTATTGTCCTTTACACCCAATAAAATATTTTAAAGAAGTGTCCAAACAGTGCATCACCACAATATCTAGTTTATTTTTATTACTCCACAGTATCTGATATTATGATTGCAGGACAGCTTATAGAGGTGGCAGAGACTTGGAGTCTTTAATCTCTTTTATTACTTTCTTATATATACTATATACTATTTGACTAATATCTTCATGTCATATGAATTTTGGACTTTAAGTATTTCTGACTTCTAATTGAGAAAGTCCTCAAACTTCAGTTTTTAAAATTGTCATGGATATTCTTGATATTTTCTATTTCACTCTAAATTTTAAAATCAGCTTGTCAATTTCTACACATAAAAAATCTGGTATTTTGAGAGATATTCTGAATCTATAATTCAATTTGAAGTGAATTAATAAGTAATTATTGCAAGTATTAAATTTTTCAAAAGTTCTGTTACTATTTTAGTGTAGATGTTTTATCCATTTTTCATTAGATATATTGCTGGTATTTTTTTTCTCATCCTTCTAAATTACACATATATAACACCTATATATCATTGTTAGTATTGATTTTAAAAAGTGATTTTTGATATTAACTTTGTGTCTATCGAATCTGATTAATTCACTTCTTTATTCATTATTAATAGTTTGGTGAATTTTACATTTATCAACTATATTATCTGCAAACTATGAGAGCTGTAATTTTCTTTCTAAGCTTTATAACTTTTCTTTATATTTATGTCTTATTTCACAATATAAGACCTCCAGTAAATGGTTGAAAACTGTATATTGAATAATGTAATGTTTATCTATAATCTTATGAATATTAATCCTTATGCTGTTTAGGGGCAAGTAGTACCTTTGCCATTTAACAGAAGAGAAAATGAAGCTCAGTGAACTTCTCTCACTTTCTCAAAGTCAAATTGTTCCTATGTGAGCAAACTAGCATGAGAAATTCAGTTAACTTGTAATGCTGGAATTTGCTTTTTTCTACCTTTATCATACCATCCAATTTCAGATTCAATTAGATGTGCATTTCCTTCTGAAGTCCTTAGTGTGTGTTTTATTTTAATGTTCTGATTGTTTATCCCCTGTACTAAGCATGTATGAAAAAATCAATTTCTCCTGCAAAGGACTACAACTAGAGACCAGGTATATGAAGATTCATTTCCTAGTTTATATGTGCTCAGGACTTGCGTAAAAAATACTCCATATTATGTATCAAAATTACATTAGTGAAATCTTATGGAGTATTGTTAACACTTTTCTCTGGTGGGTCTGTACTTATGGTATTAACAACTATTCTTCACAAGATTAGATATTGCATACTAAGTTAAAAGTATTTAAGTGGCCTAAATATCCTTTTCAGTCCTCTATTTCAATGTTTCTATGTCTAACCCTAGAAAAGTTAAATGCTAAATGTCAAGTAGCCAATCTAATTTTTACTATATATAAAACGAATAATAAAATGTAATTTTAAATGATATTTCTGTACTTCCATATGATCCGTCTGAGCATATTTTTAACTACCTGCATAAGCCCAGTTAAGCCATTTTTGATCCTTTATATGGAAAATGATTATAGAGTCCATTTGATGTTATTAAATTGCATGAAAAAAATCTACATTTCTCTAGTTGATGAATCTCACCCTTGAGTTTCATTTTATTAAACTATAATTATTAGATCCTTTAATATTCATACAGGAAGAGCTTGTATCAGATTTTGAGCTCAAAACTAAGCAGTAAGGAGATAAAGTGTAATGGGACAGGAGAATTAAAATAGCTATAGGAGTCCCTTTTCCAAAGTGTCAATCCATTTAATATCCAAAACTATAGGCATAAAATTATGTTTTAATATAGATGCTATACCATGTGTTAAAGATAAAAAAAATCAATGTTATTTGTTAAAATACAGTAAGGCAGACTTTATTCAGGACCACTGCTATACTTTTGGAGGTCATGGCAATGGCATTTTGTAGCAAGGGAAAAAGATATGACTCAATTCTAAATATAGTATGGGAAAGTGGGAATTTATATCCCTGCAGCAGGATGAGGGTCAGTGGATAAAAAATAACTAAGGGGTAACTTAACAGTAAGGGGAATTCAGGCTAAACCTATCTAACAGGATTCTTGCTGAAGAGACACCAAGGTTACTACACATTACCTAGGGATGGTGGAGGATGGAAATCCTCGGAAATAACAAAGGTGATAAGATATTGAGGGTGGGAGGTTCTTACTGAACTGATTTATCAGGGCTTCTGCTAAAACTGCATTTTTACAAGCAAGTATACAGATGATCCTAGAAAGTTCAGGAGCCTGAATAAAATTTGCTCAAGCAATCATCTTTGTTACATGTATATTAACATAGACTTTCTGAAACATCTGGTTCTCAATTTTTAAACTGTCTATCCCATCTATTCTATATAATAAAATATGCCTTAAAATATGTAATTCCTTTTTTTAGCATTTGAAATGGATGGCATCTTATCCTGCTTCATGTGATTCCTCATTTAGATCTGGACTCTTTACATCATTAAGGTATCCTGAATATATTCAGTATGGTAAGGAATATTTTAATCATTGTACACAAATAAGTCAAAGTCAATTGCTGTATTAGTTCATTCTTGCATTGTTATAAAAAACTACTTGAGACTGGGCAATTTATAAAGAAAAATAGTCTAATTGACTCACAGTTCTGCAAGTTGTAAAGGAAGCATGGCAGAGGAGGCCTCAGGAAACTTATAATTATGGCAGAAGGTGAAGAGGAAGCTGGCACATCTTTATGGCCAGAGAAGAAGGAAAAGAGAGAGGGGGAGGTGCCACACATTTTTAAACAACCAGGTATCATAAGAACTCACTCACTATCATGAGAACATCAGGGGCGATCCACCGTCATGATCCAATCACCTCCCACAAGCCCGTCCTCCAACATTGAGGATTACAGTTCAACATGAGATTGGGGACAGAAATCCAAACCATATAAATTGCATATTAGGGTTTTAAGAAGAAATGTATCCCAATCCTTCTGTAACTGTCAACAGTTCATAGTCAGAAAAATAAAATAAAACTAGAGAGAATATAGAGAAATTTAAAGATTGAAAAGTGAAATACTCTCACCTACTCATCAAAACAAGTGTTAATTCACGTGAAGTGAATGTGATGTAGCCCATGTTTTTCTGTATACTGAAGATATAGGAACGACAAAGAAATTAGAGTTCTGGCCTAAAGGAGTTTGTGTATTTTTAAAGGATACAGATATTAATCATTTATACAGAAACACATAAGATAATTTCTTGTTCTGAGTGCTAAGAAAAAGAGTCTAAGGAGGCATTTGACTGAGAGTGGCTAATGAGAGATTTCTCCTTTAGCTAGTGTTGTCAGGAAGATAAAACCCTAATGATAAAAAAACAAAACAAAACAAAAAAAAAGCAGTGAAAATATCTTTTAGAATAATGTTTCAAGCTTAAGGAACCCTACAGCAAAGGGCCCTAGTTAAAAATGGACCTGAAATGCTGGAGGGTTATAAACACTGCAGTATTGTTAATGTGGTCTTTCACCGTACTTTCACCCTGTAGTTGTAATGGTTTCCAGGTTATGGCACTGGTAGAGGATCGTGACTGCAAGTTGTCCAGCTTCTTGGTGTTCTCAACAAAGAGTTAGACAAATCTCCAGCAAAGCAAAGAAAGAATGAAGCAACAAAGAACAAAAGTGGGAATTTATTGAAAACAAAAGCGCACTGCGCAGTGTGGGAGTGGACCTCAGCAGTGGCTCAAAGGCCCAGAACGGAAACTTCTTGGGTCTAAACATTCCCTACAGGTCTCCCATTGGCCACTTCATACTCATCTTCATGTAAATAAAGTTGCAGCCCACACTCAGTCTGATTGGTTACAGAAAACAGCCAATCAGAAGCTGAAGTTACAAACGTCACACTCCTGGGCAAATATCTGATTGGTTGCAAAAAGCTTTTTGCAACCAATCAGGGGCTAGGGTGAAGTTACAAATTATACTTCTATGCAAATGAAGACTCCACCCACAATCAGTCTGATTGGTTGTGGCCAGTAACCATTCAGAGGCAGGAGCGAAGTTACAAAGTTGCAAACAAAGACAGGACCGGCAATCAGTCTTATTCGTTGCAGACAGCCAGTTTTCCATTTGCCACACAGAAAAGGTCAAAGAGGGTAGCCTCTGTTCCTTTTGTTAGATGTGTAAAGTTAGGAGTTTCCTTTCAATTTAGTTCTAGAAAGTCAGTGTGAAACAGCCTTAGGTTCCCTGCCTCCAGACCCTATCCTCCTGGCTCAGTAACATTCATCCATAAAAAATGAGTTTTAAAATCTCAAACTAAACTTACTTATAGCCAAGAGGTAAACAAAATGACATCCTGTGAAAGCTCCCTTATTTTGGAAAGCCCTATAACAATATACTTGAATACTCAGGACTTGATATAAAACCCATTCCCGAAAGAATAGAGAAAATGTATTCTTTTATGACGTTCTCATGTTTAAAGAAGAATATTTTGCCATTCTTGCTGGTAAGCATACACAGAATTTAAGAAAGGAAAAGAATCTAACGTAATGATCGCCATCTATGCAAAACCACATTTCTTTTGGGGCCAATTTTGTCTGCTTCTCACAACAGTCGCATATAATCAATATTGTTTTTTGCCCGTTTAGTAGCCAGAAAACTGTTTTACAAAGGGGAAATGGCCAAGTTAATAGGTAGAAGAGGTGATCACGTGGAGATACAGATCTAACCCCATCCAAACTCAAAGTGTGTGATCTCTATTTTTTTCTTTATTGTCTCAAAAGAAGGAGAATGTGGATGGAGACAAGGCTCTCAACCCATTAGCCTAATGTTGTTCTCTGGTCAATTTATATTGATGAATTTTTGCTTTTATACTTTTGTGACGGGCTCCTTTTTCAGGCTTTTTCTTCGCAGGAACTTAAAAGCAACCCTATGAATATAACATTTGTCAAAAACAGCAAGTGCCAAGCCAGTTGAGAATAACCTTACAACGTGTACAAGGATTCCAGAAAAAACATTTTCATCCCTCTGAACAAAAGTGTCTGACTTTTGAAAAATACTAATTTCTAAACAGTAAGAGATTCTTATATTTTGTGTACATGGAGCTTTTAAATTCATCACAAATGTAAAGTTTAAAATTATTTGAAAGTGACGAAACAAAATAAAAATATACCCTTCATTTTAATCCGGTTTCAGAGAAGTTCAGCGTCTCAACCATATCTTTACTAAAGAGGCAGACATGCTAATCTAAATATTTTATAAACATTAATGGCTTGAATATAGCTCAAGAATGCCAAATAAGTGTTTTATAAACTCAACAGATAAACAAACAAAACTGAATAAACAGCTATAGTGATATTATAAATTATATCGTTTCATACTAATGCCAAACACTGGAATTTGAAATTGCTAATTAAAGACATTAGTGAATGTCAATACAGCAATATTTTAATGACTCCAAGATAATCCCAAAGCAATCAATTTAGATCAGAATGAGTTTATTGTAAAGTGCCAAAGGTGGAAAAAATGCTTCCTTTGCACGATAAAACAACAATTTCTCAAATGAATAATGCCTAGTCAAAATTTAACTAGATAATTACTTCATTTGCATTTATTAAGGAAATATAACAACTTGGAAGAAAGCTCTTTGGGAAATGATCTCGGAGTTTAGCGTCATCTAATTTTACCTTAACTTCTGAATACACAGAACACATTAATGATGGTAACAAACAACAGCAGCAGAGAAGAACAACAAATATCCTCCAAGCTATAAAAAGCTTTTTTAGGGATTTTTTTTTTTTCTTTTTAAGTGCCTAGTATCATTTTATTTATATGGACAAATGTAGATGGTGACATGTTTCAGCACATCCAATATTGAGTCAGCAAGTAAAACTAATCATTCATAAGTTTTACTCTTTAGATAAATGGGTAATGATGTAATTGTTTGGGTTCATTGCCGCATGTAGTGCTGTGTTGTAGCTGTATTACAATCATTGGCACTAAAGTAGAGGTACTGGAACTCTTTAGCCAAAACCAAACTGCACATTTTCCCTTCTGCTCCTCACACCATGCTTTTACAAACTTAATTTAAATGATGTGATGCCAACATAGTTTTCCACTTTGGTACAGGCATCACAATCCACACACACTTTCACTTAAGCCAATTCATAGTTTATAACATTAAATTCTCTTACAGGCAGGTGTGGCCTTTTTATTTATCTTTAACCAAACAAGACACAGTCATGCTTCCCTTAGTGACAGGAATACATTCTGAGAAATGTCATTAGGTGATTTTTGTCACTGTGCAAACAGAATGTACTTATACCAACCTAAATGGTATAGCCAACTACATACCTAGGCTATATGGTATAACCTATTGCTCCTAAGCTACAAACCTGTATAGAATGTTACTTTACAGAAGTTGCCTCCTAGGTCTTGCCGAAGAGGCAAGCTGATGATAGATATCCATCTATATTTTATAGATATCTATCTTATATTGTTAAGAAAGGGGTCGAGGGGATCAGCCAAGGTCCATCATTGTTTTTTTGCCCCTCCACCGCCCCCATAGATTGTCAGCTGTAAGTGAAACTCCTAGTGAAAAAGAGGGGAGCCCTGTGTTAGGAGTCCCCATAAACATATACTGTAATTATTTGTATATAGAAAAAAATTTACTGTAAAGTTTAACTTTACTCAGAATACTGTATGCAATCGTAATACAATGGTAAATATTTGTGTGTCTAAACATATCTACATCTAGAAAAACACAGTACAAATATGGTGTAAGTAGTCACATGAGACCACCATCATGTGTACATTCCCTCATTGACCAAAATATGGTTATGTGCCACATGACTGTAATCTAATTGTTGTGTTTGGAATCTTAAACTAGTCATCTTTATTTATTTCATATGTATATTAAATATATATTATGTTATATATTCTTAGCTATCTTATATTTTATAAATTACATGCTCCATAATATAAACTATTATATAATTACTTTATATATTTATATGTTACATATATTTATCTATCAATCAATACAAATATAAGTTATATAACAATTTAAATTATGGTAAGAAAATATATAAAATATATCAGAGTTCTTTAATATCCGTTCTCATTTAATTTTAGTTGTATTGCATAATTTATACATATCTTATGTCAGTGTTCTTAACATCAAATTTACATTTTGGTAATAAAGTTGCCTGTATAAAAGTAAGGCAGGCTGGGCACAGTGGCTAATGCCTGTAATCCCAGCACTTTGGGAGGCCGAGGTGGGCGGATCACCTGAGATCGGGAGTTCAAGACCAGCCTGACCAACATGGAGAAACCTCATCTCTACTAAAAACACAAAATTAGCCAGGCGTGTTGGCACATGCCTGTAGTCCCCAGCTACGAGGGAGGCTGAGGCAGGAGAATCGCTTGAACCTAGGAGGTGGAGGTTGCGGTGAGCTGAGATCATGCCATTGCACTCCAGCCTGGGCAACAACAGTGAAACTCCGTCTCAAAAAAAAAAAAAAGAAAGAAAAATCAATGAATCCAGGAGTTGTTTTTTTGAAAAGATCAGCAAAATTGATAAACCGCTAGCAAGACTAATAAAGAAGAAAAGAGAGAAGAATCAAATAGATGCAATAAAAAATGATAAAGGGGATATCACCACCAACCCCACAGAAATACAAACTACCATCAGAGAATACTATAAACACCTCTACGCAAATAAACTAGAAAATCTAGAAGAAATGGATAATTTCCTCGACACTTACACTCTCCCAAGACTAAACCAGGAAGAAGTTGAATCCCTGAATAGACCAATAGTAGGCTCTGAAATTGAGGCAATAATTAATAGCCTACCAACCAAAAAAAGTCCAGGACCAGATGGATTCACAGCTGAATTCTACCAGAGGTACAAAGAGTAGCTGCTACCATTCCTTCTGAAACTATTCCAATCAATAGAAAAAGAGGGAATCCTCCCTAACTCATTTTATGAGGCCAACATCATCCTGATACCAAAGCCTGGCAGAGACACACACAAAAAAAGAGAACTTTAGACCAATATCCCTGACGAACATCGATGCAAAAATCCACAATAAAATACTGGCAAACCGAATCCAGCAGCACATCAAAAAGTTTCTCCACCATGATCAAGTGGGCTTCATCCCTGAGATGCAAAGCTGGTTCAACATACACAAATCAATAAATGTAATCCAGCAAATAAACAGAACCAAAGACAAAAACCACATGATTATCCCAATAGATGCAGAAAAGGCCTTTGACAAAATTCAACAGCCCTTCATGCTAAAAACTCTCAATACATTTGGTATTGATGGAATGTATTTCAAAATAATAAGAGTTATTTATGACAAATCCACAGCCAATATCATACTGAATGAGCAAAAACTGGAAGCATTCCCTTTGAAAACTGGCACAAGACAGGGATGCCCTCTCTCACCACTCCTTTCAACATAGTGTTGGAAGTTCTGGCTAGGGCATCAGGCAAGAGAAAGAAATCAAGCGTATTCAGTTAGGAAAAGAAGAAGTCAAATTGTCCCTGTTTGCAGATGACATGATTGTATATTTAGAAAACTCCATCATCTTTGCCCAAAATCTCCTTAAGCTGATAAGAAACTTCAGCAAAGCCGGGCGCGGTGGCTCAAGCCTGTAATCCCAGCACTTTGGGAGGCCGAGACGGGCGGATCACGAGGTCAGGAGATCGAGACCATCCTGGCTAACATGGTGAAACCCCGTCTCTACTAAGAAATACAAAAAATAGCCGGGCGAGGTGGCAGCGCCTGTAGTCCCAGCTACTCAGGAGGCTGAGGCAGGAGAATGGCGTGAACCCGGGAGGCGGAGCTTGCAGTGAGCTGAGATCCGGCCACTGCACTCCAGCCTGGGCGACAGCGCGAGACTCCGTCTCAAAAAAAAAAAAAAAAAAAGAAACTTCAGCAAAGTCTCACGATACAAAATTAATGTGCAAAAATCACAAGCATTCTTATACACCAGTAACAGACAAACAGAGAGCCAAACCATGAATGAACTTCCATTCACAATTGCTTCAAAGAGAATAAAATACCCAGGAATCCAACTTACAAGGGATGTAAAGGACCTCTTCAAGGAGAACTACAAACCACTGCTCAGTGAAATAAAAGAGGATGCAAACAAATGGAAGAACATACCATGCTCATGGATAGGAAGAATCAATATCATGAAAATGGCCATACTGCCCAAGGTAATTTGTACATTCAATGCCATCCCCATCAAGCTACCAATGAGTTTCTTCACAGAATTGGAAAAAACTGCTTTAAAGCTCATATGGAACCAAAAAAGAGCCCGCATTGCCAAGACAATCCTAAGTCAAAAGAACAAAGCTGGAGGCATCACGCTACCTGACTTCAAACTATACTACAAGGCTACAGTAACCAAAACAGCATGGTACTGGTACCAAAACAGAGATATAGACCAATGGAACAGAACAGAGTCCTCAGAAATAATACCACACATCTACGGCCCTCTGATCTTTGACAAACCTGAGAAAAACAAGAAATGGGGAAAGGATTCCCTATTTAATAAATGGTGCTGGGAAAATTGGCTAGCCATAAGTAGAAAGCTGAAACTGGATCCTTTCCTTACTCCTTATACAAAAATTAATTCAAAATGGATTAGAGACTTAAATGTTAGACCTAATACCATAAAAACCCTAGAAGAAAACCTAGGTAATACCATTCAGGACATAGGCATGGGCAAGGACTTCATGTCTAAAACACCAGAAGCAATGGCAACAAAAGCCAAAACTGACAAATGGGATTTCATTGAACTAAAGAGGTTCTGCACAGCAAAAGAAACTACCATCAGAGTGAACAGGTAACCTACAGAATGGGAGAAAACTTTTGCAATCTACTCATCTGACAAAGGGCTAATATCCAGGACCTACAAAGAACTCAAACAAATTTACAAGAAAAAAACAAATAACCCCATCAAAAAGTGGGCAAAGGATATGAACAGACATTTCTCAAAAGAAGACATGCATATAGCCAACAGACACATGAAAAAATGCTCATCATCACTGGCCATCAGAGAAATGCAAATCAAAACCACGATGAGATACCATCTCACACCAGTTAGAATGGCGATCATTCAAAAGTCAGGAAACAACAGGTGCTGGAGAGGATGTGGAGAAATAGGAACACTTTTACACTGTTGGTGGGTCTGTCAACTAGTTCAACCATTGTGGAAGACAGTGTGGCGATTCCTCAAGGATCTAGAACTAGAAATACCATTTGACCCAGCCATCCCATTACTGGGGATACACCCAAAGGATTATAAGTCATGCTGCTATAAAGACACATGCACATGTATGTTCATTGCGGCACTATTCACAATAGCAAAGACTTGGAATCAACCCAAATATCCATCAGTGACAGACTGGATTAAGAAAATGTGGCACATATACACCATGGAATACTATGCACCCATAAAAAAGGATGAGTTTGTGTCCTTTGTAGGGACATGGATGCAGCTGGAAACCATCATTCTCAGCAAACTATCGCAAGAACAGAAAACCAAACACTGCATGTTCTCACTCATGGGTGGGAACTGAACAATGAGATCACTTGGACTCGGGAAGGGGAACATCACACACCGGGGCCTATCATGGGGATGGAGGAGGGGGGAGGGATTTCACTGGGAGTTATACCTGATGTAAATGACGAGTTGATGGGTGCTGACATGTTGATGGGTGCAGCACACAAACATGGCACAAGTACACATATGTAACAAATCTGCACGTTATGCATATGTACGCTAGAACTTAAAGTATAATAATAAAAAAAAAAAGAAAAGAGAAAAGAAAAAAAAGTAAGGCAAATAGAGATTGAAGTAATCATTTTGGGAGAATAGAATATTTTACAAATCTGGACACATGTACTTTATGAAAGTACCCCTGAGTTTAGCATCAACTTCAATTTTGATGATAAAAATCAAGCTCTCTTAAATGTCATTCTAAAAATAGGATTTATACTCACATGAAATATGCGTGTGTATGTGTGTGCATATGTGTGTGTTTGTATACTTTTTTTACAAGATTGTAGAATCTAATCTTTGAAAAATAATGACTCTGTCTTTGGTAAAAGAATAATCTGACATTTTATTATATCACTCTCTCTAGTAAATTATGCAATTTTATATTCAAGAGATTTTCATGGAATTATTATTCTTATTCGCTACTAAGTAGTATTTCTAGAATTTTTCTCCTAGTCATCGTTCTTTTAATCAGCAATGCTATCAAAACCATTTATAGTCCTTCTATATTTGGGTCTTTAGAAAATTTCCATGAAATTACTTCAGTAAATGGACTCATACGCAATATAATGCATATGAGTTTAAAATTCTATTTAAAATCTATTATATATAAAATATATTGATAAAATAATTGAAGTATTTTAAGAGTGTTTTTCTTACCAATGCAGATTGGAATCATCTTAATTCTTACTAAATTGACATCCTGCATTGATAGGCTTAAATACACACATGGCAGAGGTGAAGCCTAACAAAGGCTGTAATCCAGAGCTGACTAATGACCTCTACCAGGAGCCGTGCTGCTGGAACAGGACTCCTTATGGTTACCTCCATACCTAATATTAAGACTCCAGCTTAAACATTTGAAAATATATTGTCCTTACTGCACAATTCTTGCTGAGATTTACCCTAAAAGTTTGAGGTCTCCAGAGAGAAATAAGAATTATATATGCACTTAGAATAGCAGTTAATGGCCATTAATATCTAGTCTTATCAATAGGAAAATTAAAGTTTAATTCCTAAATCAATTTAGAATTAAGGACCTTGATATAAAGCTTAGAATTTCTCTTTATCAGAGTATACTTAAAATCTGTATTTATTCACTGAACTTGATAACCTCTAGATTATGCTGGGTTCTTTCTTAAGATATAAAACATAGATTAGATGTACAGCAACCAGCTCACCAATAGTGAAGGAAATATACTTTCTAATTATTTTAATGCTCTCAATAAATCAGTTCTATTAAAATATTCTATAATAAGAATATATAACAAGAGAAAATTAACATTGTTACAATAGTTAGAAATATTTGTGTTATTATACTCCATATTCTGTAGTCTGCTTGAATTTTGCATATATGTGTATGCCTCTAAATATAATGTAGTATAATACAATATAATATGTAGTTCAAACTTTCATATGTCTTATATTACAATGTATGATATAAATATGAAATAGAACAGGTAAATAAGACTTATATTACAATATATGATATAAATATGAAATAGAAAATGTAAATACAATATATACAAAGTCCAATATATTACTGATGTGTATATGTATGCATATACATGTGTATGTAAAAATATACACATATATATAAAACATACATACACCATCCACACAAAGACATACCCATATACCCAAACATGTATGCATTTTTCCAATTGAGATTTAGGTCATGGAGAAAAAAGGCCAAACTCTCCATTGGTCTATGCAAAACATTCATTAAAAACATGATCTCTGAATCTTGACTTTAAAAATGAACAAATTTAACAGAACATCTGAGTATAAACATATATAAAAGCAAATTACAAAATCATCTCATAATTTCACTTAGGAAAAAATTATTTAGCAAACTAATATTTTTTCTGATATCAGTTTTGTAAAACTGAATGTTTAATGTTTGAGATGCAGTGATTCATAACTGTTTTAGGTAAAACAAACTTACAAGAACAACATTGTATATCTTTTGCAAAAAAAAAAAAAAAACAGTATAAAAGACTGGAGAGAATTTCATTTATTCATTCACTCATTCTCTCACTAATATTTTCTCCTTGCCTCATGTGATAGGAAGCATGTTGACAGCTCCTGCTCTGAAGAAGTCCATGGTATAATGAATCAGAGACACAGGCCCTAGTAATATAAGACTTATTGGGATCAGAATAAAGGCACAAAAATGAATGTATTTTTATATTAACTTGATAACAAAAATAACTTGTGCAGGAGAGGACACTTTGAGTTTAAACGAAGTGTATCAATCAATTTAGAGAGGACGGTAGTGAAAGAAGAAAGAGTATTACGTGTTCTTGCATCCAAAAAAATCTTTAAATATAATGTTTTAGGGAGTAACCCAAAGTCATCGGTGCAAATTTTCCCTTTAGTATTACAGTATTATTTAAAATACAGATTGGAGACTCTATGAAGTGTCATGGACATTAGGTAGAAAAGTTGCATAAACTAATTATCAAAGAAGTAGAGTGAGAGAAAGAGAGAATGGATCAATCTATGGAAGACCAACACAGAAGAAAGAATTGTGGTTCAGTAGATCTGAGATTGGGTCAAAATTTTATTATATATCAATAAAACACATATAATAAAGAAAAAAATCCACATACATAAAAACCTTTTAAAAACTACTCTTGCAGCCCCAGTTAAATTAGGTGAACTTTAAAAGTTTCTTTTCTAGCACTGATATTTTTAAACTTTATTTCCTTCTAAAATCAAAAATTAAATACAATCAATCTGTACATACAAAAAATTAGAGTAAAAGCAGTGCTATATAGAGACAATGTGAGAACTGTAATATTTTAAGCCATAATATTTATTCTCTGTAAAACAGTTAAATGTTAAATCCCCTAAAGTTTAGCTTAAATGCTAACTTGCTGTTTGCAAAACAACATAGACATATGGAGAGGAAATTCTTTGTGGCTCACAGGAAAAATAATTTCAGCAGTAATCTGCATACCTGCAGTTGTGATAACAAAATATGGCTTTAAAAATGTTTAGCTCCAGTATCTTAATGGGTAACAAAGGAAGGATCAAATATCTTTCTATCATTTTGTTATTTACATACATTGGTGAGGCATTGTATCTCTCTGATTCTGTATATTATTGTCTCTGTGCATATGCATGGATGTGTTCCTATACACCTTTGAAGTCTAGCTCTTATTCTGTATCCATTTTTACTACCGTAACTCTTTTCCCTCCCCTTTTAACTGTATTTCTCTCTAGCTTACAGCTTTCTAAATTGTGTTCTTTCCACATAATTGGCCATAGTATTCAATGAAATGAGCCTTCATTTTTTTTTTTTTTTTTCCTGTTTGGTTAAAAAAATAGATGGTATTCGCTGATCCTATTATGAAAGAATAAATGAGCCATATGTTTTAGATCTCTCACTGAAATATATTCACATTTAAAAAATATGAGTCTTTACTTTTTGAAGTTTCACTGATCCTCAATACAAAATAGAAACTACCATACGTAAAATAAACATTTGTTAAAAAGAACTAGCAAAATAACATTTTACTACAAAACATGTATAGAATTTTCAAGTATCAGGCATTATTTCTAAAATCAGCATTTAAAATCTTAATAGTGCATGCCAATAGTACACATACTTTTATTTTCTTAAAGTTTACCCTATATTTTGAAATAAACTGACACACAAAAAGACTTTAGATGTGTTAAGTGTATAATCTGGTGATTTCTGACATAGGTATATACTTGTAGAACCATAGCCACATTCAAGAAAATACACATAATGATCACACACCAAATATTTCTGCATGCCATTTTGTAATCCCCCCAACTCACACTAAAAGAATTTCCTGAATTTTACATAATTAGAAATTTACAGTATGTACCCTCATTTGCCTGGCATTTACATTTCAACATAATTATTTTTAGATTGGTCCACAGTGTAGCATGTATCAACAGTATATTATTTTGTATTGTTGATTAATATTCCACTGTATAGATATTCCAAAATGTGTTTATTCATTTATTACTTGATGGCCATTTGGGTTGTTTCTGGCTTTTGCCTGTTACAAAGAAAAAGCTGCTATAAACATTCATCTTTTCATAGACATGTGATTTTATTTCTCTTCGGTAAATAGCTAGAAATAAAAAGACTTAAAATATTCAAGGCATTAAAACACAATATTGATAATTTTGAGAAATAATTAGAAAATATAAAACAAAAAATGAACACAACCAAAAATAATAACAAAACTGCTGAAAATCAAAGACAGAAACCATCTTAAATGCACCTATAAGAAAATAAGAATGCATCACCTTCACTGGAGCAAAATAATTACTTTTACGCTCAAAACAATTATTGTGACTTTTATTCCTGTATATTTGTTATAATAAATGAATTCAAACTAAAACATTAAAATCTGTTGATTACAGTTAAACAGTTATTCTCAGCTGGGTTTGTGGCTCCATAATAGTTTTATAAGAGAGCTCAGTAGAGCATGACACATAGCTTCATTGTGGAGAGACTACAAAAGGTAAATTTTGAGAAGTAAATTATGAGTTTAGCATAAAATCACACGTATATTCAGATCAGTTTTTCACCTATCAGATTGCTAATGATTTAATTATCAATCATGGTAAAAATGCATAGCACATTGTGTTAGCAAGAGTGTGGGGAATGATGGATATTTATATATTGCTAAAAATATAATTGTCCCAAATTCTGGAAATGAAAATTTGACAAATATTTTCAAAAACTACAGTTACACATGTCCTTTATTACAGCAATACATTTCCTAAAAATTTATCCTAAAATATACTATTTATCATATGATTCATTCATTTCATTATGTTTTGGCAAAAACAAAAAATCAAACCAAATGCCAGTTTAGGTAAATGGCTAATAGTACAGAACAAATAACACTGGAAACAAAAATATAATAAGAAAACTATTACATATATTTGAGAGACACTGTCTCTCTCTGCTGCCTAGGCTGGAGTGAAGTTGCATGATCATAGCTTACTATAGCCTTTAATTCCTGGGCTCAAGCAATCCTACCACCTCAACCTCCCCAGTAGCTGGAACTACAGGCACATGCCACCACACCTAGCTATTTTTTTTTTCCTTTTAACATTCAGGGGTCTTGCTATGTTTCCCAGACTGGTCTCAAACTCCTGCCGTCAAGCAATTCTCCTGCCTCAGCCTTTTGAGTTATAGGAATTACAGGCGTGAGCCTCTGTCCTGGTCCAGGAAACTTTATATTGACATGGAATTAATTATTAAATATAGTTATGATTGATAATTAACTGTTAGCTTTGATTTTATATATACTGTAAACCATAATGCAGTATAAATAATATGTAATACATCAAAAAGTATTTAAGGCCAATTATATATTATACAGTCAATTATAGTTTAGAGCTACTAAACATGTTTTATCTTCATTTTAATTATTTCTAGAAATCGTCATCTACTTAAGAAGATCCAAAGATATGTCTATGCTCACATGCAGTGTCTCTAAACATCTTTTAATATTTACTTTAATATAGTTACCCTCTAATGAATTCTTCATTTTCTGTTTACCTAATCTTTATTCCTGTTAATTTTATGAGATATTTTCATTAGGTATAAAATTCTAAGTTGAGGTTTTGTTTTTATTGTGATTTGCATAGTTTCTGGTGACAGTTGTCTATCATAATTCTGAAGTTATTTTCCTCCTCTTGTATGGAATGTGTGTTATTCTCTGGTTGCCTTTGGGATTTACTCTTTATCTTCGCTCTTTAGCAGTTTAAACATGATGTGTCTAGGTGTATGTACATAGGATAGATTCATAATAGTCCTTGGAAATATTTATGATATTCTGAACATCATATTTATAATATTTCTAAAATTATATTTATAATATTTCTATATTTGCTATATTTATAACACTCTTCAGAAATCTTCATAATGTTTATAAAGATTATCATTTATACTATGTATAAAAATATTTCCTTGGAAAACAATGTTTATAGTATTCTCAGCATTATTTCTTCATTTTTTTAATTTCTAAATTCTCATTTTGGGATTTTAATTACAAATATGTTAGCCATTTAATGCTGCTCCACAATTCTTGGGCACTCTGTTCCTTCTTTGCCCTACTTCCTTCATTGTTCTATCGTCAAGTTCACTGTATCTGTCATTGGCTCTGATGGGTCTACTTTCCACCAAAGGCATTTCTTATCTCTGTTTGCCTTCATGATATTTCTCATAGTTTTTTTCTAAGCTCCCTGCAATATTGTGCCAACATGTGGTCTTTGGCTGAGTCTCATTTATTGATTACTTTTTCTCAATAATGGCTTATATTTCCTTGTTGAGTGTGTATGTCTAAAAAATCTTGGTTAAAGGCTGCACATGGTGTGAAGAGTAGAAACTGCAGATCAATGTAATTATGCCAGGAAATGGGCCTGCCTCTTCCTAACCTAGGTCTCCACTATGGGCAGTTGAATCAACCTAATCACCTCTTGAGCTGATTTTGTTTTATCCCTTTTGCTATTGTTTTACATTGTTCTGGCTACCCTCGGTCCTCCATTTGTTTCTAATTCTTAACCATTGCCTTCTGCTTATGATGGTAAGCCTGATCTAAACTCAACTTTAGAATTTTCCCCTGCCCTTTCACAACACAAAATGTCTCTACACTCTTTTTAATTTCCTGTTTGTAGAATGCTGTTATAATTTTTAATACTAGCTGCTGCCCAGTCTTGTAGCAATGGCAGGAATATTTTTATTTTCTTATTTCCATCTTTGGAAATAACAGGCAGGATTTGTGTCTAAACTTGTGCCTAAAACAGGCAGGACTTGTGTCTTTGAATCTCAGAGTTCAGTCGTTTTTAGTGATCTTATTCTACTCTCAATAGTAGAAGACCTCTGATAGTAGAGCCCGGGATGGTATGCTACTCATATTTCAGTTTTGGAGTTATTTTTGTTTGGTTTTCTTTGCTTCTTTAAGCCTTATCATTGTTGCTGACCATTCTCTTACAACTTAAGACTTTTGCTCTACCTGAAAAAACAACAACAACAACAACAACCAAAGAGAGCTCTGCTTTTCGTCAGTGGCAAACACTTTTATCTGCCAGTCCTTCACCACAAGGAATGCTTTCTCTGTCTCTTCATCTGCCCCTAAACTTTCTTATGATTCCCTAGTGGAAATCAGAAGAGAAAACCTGCATGTGGCTGCAAACTTCTCTGATGTCTGTTGCCCCCCTGGGGTCTATATTCTCAAGATATCACCCACTCAAAATTTACAACTTATTGAAAGTCAGTCATTCTTATCCACAGGGAGACAGGTCCTACCTTCCTGGCATGCTCTGCCAGAGGTGAGTCAATGTTGTGTCTCATCTCTCCCTAGAGAAAATCATCTATGATTCCTCAGATTTCACTCAAGTTGGAAAACCTGTAGTCACCTCCAATATGGTCATAAAGAAAGTTTTGATTTTATTGAGTGCCCAGATTTTTCTTGTTGTGAGGCTGGCATTGGTGTTCTTTTCAGCTTTCTACATCTTAAACAGAAAACAGAAGATCTAGTTTTCGTATGTGATTTTTAAAATTATAATACAAACTTATGAGTAAAATATGCACAGAGAGAACCATGGCAAATGTATAGGTCTTTCTTATCCAATAATGCATAGTGTTCATATTTAAGAAAAAAATTATGAACATTTGGGGGGTTGTATACAGACCCTTTTTAAAGAGCATAAAGTAAGAAGATTTACACATGTGGTTGTTCTCCAAAACTCTATCACACAGTGATACTTTGAATGTGGGTGATATGATTTGCCTGTGTCTCTATGGAAATCTTTTCTTGAATTGTAGCACCCATAATCTCCACGTGTCATGGAAGGGACCCAGTGGGAGGTAATGGAATCATACAGGGCAGGTTTTTCCCATGCTGTTCTTGAGATAGTGAGTAAGTCTCACAATATCTGATGGTTTTAAAATCGCAGTTCCCCTGCACACACTGTCTTGCCTGCCACCATGTAAGACACGCCTTTGCTTCTCCTTGCCTTCTGCCATGATTGTGAGGCCTCCCCAGTCATGTTGAAATGTGTGTCCGTTAAACCTCTTTTTCTTTATAAATTACCCAGTCTCAGATATTTCTTCATAGCAGTATAAAAACAGACAAATAAAATGGATACAACATTAACAATGGCAAAACTTATTTTGTTTTTGTAAGTTTATCTCACTTTATTTTTAAATTATATGACTCTAAGATGAGATAATAATATTATGGATAGAACACTCCAAGTAAATATTCACCTAGAGCATATTTCGATGGGAGCATATGTAACCACTTCCATGTTTACCTACATATAATTTTTCCTTGTTTAATCAATACATTAGTCAATATTGATATAGTTTAGATATTTGCACCTATGCTATTCTCATGAAGAAATTTAAGCCCCATTGTTGAAGGTGGGTCCTTGTGGGAGGTGTTTGGATCATAGAAGCAGATCCCTCATGTATGTCTTAGGTCATCCCCTTGGTGATAACAGAGCTCTTGCTCTAAGCTCACAGGAGATCTAGTGGTCTAAAAGTGTGTGGCAAATCCTCTCCTTCTTTCTCTTTCTCTCTCTGTCTCTTTCTGTTTGTCTCTCTCTCTCTCTCTCTCTCATGCCTTCTCTTGTTTTTGCGATGTGACCCAGCCTGCTCCTCGTTCATTTTCTGCCATAATTTGAAGCGTACTGAGGCCTCCCTAGAAACCAAGCAGAGGCCATCACCATACTTCCTGGAAAGCCTGCAGAACTGTCAGCAAATTAACCCTCTTTCATTTATCAATTACCCAGTCTCAGGTATTTCTTTATAGCAATGCAAGAAAAGACTAATACAAATATTGCCTGTGAACTTATTTTCACAAATATGACATTACATGTAATGTAGCTTAAGAGTATTTTTCACCAGTTTAGGAGAGAGAAAAAAGTACTGATTAATTTCATTAAAATGTAAATCGTTTGCCACCAGATGTCAGGATTTGTAGTGTAAATAAGAAATACAAAGGAAACCATATCTCAGCAGGCTGGATACTGGAAATGTCCTCCCTAGAAGCTGGGACTACAGGCGCCCACCAGCACGCCTGGCTAATTTTTTTGTATTTTAGTAGAGAGGGGGTTTCACCATGTTATCCAGGATTGTCTCTATCTCCTGACCTCATGATCCACCTGCCTCGGCCTCCCAAAGTGCTGGGATTACAGGCATGAGCCACTGCGCTCGGCTTCTATTTTTAATTCTATTTTTCATTCTATTTTTAATCTGGAGTTTTACTAAACAACGACGACCAAGAGAGGTGAATTAAATAGTGAATATGTTCATTGAATGCCCAGCTTTTCTTTCCAAACTTAATAATTAGTTATTCTACTCCTCCAGAAGGGAAATTAATAAAGGGAAGAACAAAGGTCTACAGTGTGCTTAGAGAAAATACATTTTATGGAAATTAATATCTTGGGAAAGAGTTCTTTTTTTTGTTTGTTTGTATTGCTTTTCTGATCTCTTTCATTGTGATGTCTAGAAATGTGTTACACACTACAAAAACCCCTCCACACACTTACTTTTTCAACAAGGGCTCTATTGATACTTGTCGTAACTGCACGGTGAAAGCTGCCAGTACTGACCACAAATGGAGGCAGTCAGTACTGCATGCATTCAAACCTCCAAACAGATTGAACTATTTCATTTCCTAGAGATATCATCCCTATGTTCCTTATTAGACTATTGAGAGTACCTGTTATTGTTGTTTATTTTCTTCCTCAGCTTTCAAAATCCTATTGACTGATTCTCCAAGGCTCAACTTTTGAGTTTCTTTTGTAAGAATAGGTCTCTGATTAACCCTGCAGGATATGAGCTTACTTCTTTCTCTTATGGCACTTTGTGACTTGTTCCATTGTCTGAAATGTATGGCTTTTTGTAAGACTTTGAGTGTGCGTGTGTGTGTGTGTGTTGGGGGGGGGTGTCAGTGTGTGTAGGGGGTGGTGTTTGGTGTATTTTTTTTTGTTACAATGTATTTCTTAGTTTAATTTTTAGAAACAAAAATATCATTAGAAAATAAATTTAAAAGCTGTCTCCTTAAAAATATTTTTATGTATGTTATCAATAAATATTTAATGGCTAAACTTTAATCAAATATACAACAATTTTCCAAATTAATATTGTTGAAGATAATAGAAGTTATGGAAATCTGCTACACTCTATGCAAACCCCTCTATTTACTTGTTCAAGTGCTCTATTCATGCTTGTCATAACTGTAAGGTTATTCATGTAGTCAATTATGAATACATTTGTTTCCATCTCCCCCATACTGCCCCACATTTCCTTTATACTGCAGTTTGGTTTCCACCTTCTATTTTTAATCTGGATTTTTTACTAAAGATACAATATTAGTGGAAACTAACTTCAACAGTGATGACACAAATACGAGGATTCCAGAATCAATCAGTATCAATATGGTGGAGTTAAAATAACTGCGAATAACATTTTATGAGGATGAATGTTGATCAAGCATTCATGCATATATAATTACACTTCAATATCTGGATGAACACAAATAAAAGGTATTTGCTTAACTTTGTTACAAGCTACAAAATATAATTTCCAAAAACACAGGCTATAAAAGCAAAAATAAACAAATGGCACCACCCTAAGTTAAAATCTTCTTCACAGTCAAAAAAATAACCAACAAAATGAACAGGTGGCCTACAGAATGAGAGAAAATATTTGCAAACCTTTTATCTGATAAGGGGTTAATATTCAAAATACATAAATATTTCACAGAAGTCAAATAGGCAAATAACTTGGGTAGACATTGCTCCCAGTAAGTTGTAAAAATGGCCAATAAGTATATGAAAACTTTTCAACAGAACTGATCATCAGAGAAATACAAATCAAAATCTCAATGACATATCACCTCACACTTGTTAGGATGACTGTTATAAAACAGATGAGAAACAAATGTTGGTGAGGGTGTGGATAAGAGGGGGCCCTTGTGCATTGCTGGTGGGAATGTAGATTGGTATCGCTCTGTGGAAACAGTATGGAAATTCCGAAAGAAAGTAAAAAATATAAGTATTATATGACCCAGTAATCAATTTTCTTGGTCAATACTCAAAGGAAAATAAATCACTGCCACATAAAAATACCTGCATTCTCATGTTCAGTGTATCACAAAAGCCAAGATAAGACAAAAACATGAATGTTTGCTACGTGACAAGTGGATAAAGAAATTGTGGTACACATATACAGTGGAATATTATTCATCCTTAATAAAGGAGATTCTGGCTCACACCTGTAATCCCAGCACTTTGGAAGGCCGAGGCGGATGGATCAAAGAGGTCAGGAGTTGGAGACCAGGCTGATCAACATGGTGAAACTGTCTTTACTAAAAATATGAAAAAAAAAAAATAGCCAGTTGTGATGGTGTGCACCTGTAATCCTAGCTATTCAGGAGGCTGAGGCAGGAGAATCACTTGAACCCAGGAGGCGGAGGTTGCAGTGAGCAGAGATTGCACCATCACTGCACTAGAACCTAGGCGACAGAAGGAGACTCTGTCTCAAAAAAAAAAAAAAAAAAAAGGAGATTCTGCCATTTACCGCAGCACAGATGAAGCTGGAAGACATTATGATAAGTTAAATAATGCAGGTACAGGAAACAAAAATACAGCATAATTTCACTTTTATGTGGAATCTAAAAAAATGAATTCGCAAAGATGGAAAATAAAACAGTAGTGTTACCAGGGGCACAAAGACTGGGTGGGAGAAAATGGAAAGGAGGAGATTTAGGTCAATGGAGACAAAGCATATATAGCATGACCAAGTCTAGAGACCTAATGTACAGCATGAAGACTACAGTTAATAATAATGTACTGAACTCAGGAGTTTTTCTAAGAGTAGATTTTTAGATGCTCTTGCCACACAAAAAATAAAATATTAGTGACCATGTAGGATAAGATATATGTTAATCTGCTTTACTGTAGCAACCGTTTAACTATCCACATGTATAACAAAACATAATGTTGTACACCTTACATATATATAATTAAGTGTTGAAAATAGAGAGTGTTTATATCATTTTATACATCCATTACCGGTAGAAGACTGGAAAATAGTTTCAGTGGTTTCATACCTTCTGTAACACTTGGGGGTGTCAGCCTCCCTCAACTAAAATGTGCATGCATTTATATGAAATGAGTCTACAATATTATTACAGTCATATGTCATTTAACTGAGAAATGTACTATTAGGCAACTTTGTTCTTGTGTGAACATAACAGAATATACTTACACAAACCTAGATAGTATAGCCAACTATACAGCTGGCCTATATGGTATAGCCTATTGGTCCTCATCCTCAGCTACAAACTTGTACATTATGTTACTGTGCTGAATAGGGTAGGCAACTGTAACACACTGGCAAGTATTTGTGTATTCAAACATATCTAAACACATAGAAGCACAGGGAAAATATAGTATTATAATCTTATGGACCCATTTTCATGTATCTGGTTAGTTGTTGACCAAAACATTTTTATGTGTGCATGCCTGTGTTACAGTACTTGTATTAGTGTGATAGAATTATAGATTATTTCCTTGATAATGATAATGCTCTAATGTGACTTCACATGAAAAAATAAATATTATTTTGAAATAAGCAGGTAAATAACTTTTTTTCATAATTTATCATTGTAACTTTGAAATATACAATGGTGTTAGCAACCTAGAGAAAAAGGAGCATAATTAATGTATCCTTAAAATATAACAATGCATTTCAAGATGAGTACTAAATCTAGAATATTATTAACATCATATAATCATAGATAGACAAGAACTTTTCTTTCTTTTTCTTTCATTTTCTAGCTCTTTTTATCACTCTACTTTGACCCCTCTAGATTGTCAAAAATTTTCTGATGTTAAGTAAATTCTTATATTAATGCAGAAAATGGTAAGTTCATATAAAATAGATCTAATATTAAAGCCTTACTAGTATAAGGCATACAAAAGATATTACTTCCAGGTTTATGAGTAATTATAACTATTTTATGGTATATTAATTTGATGTTGGCTGTTAAAAGCAATAAATTAATATTTTGACTCATATTTTATGTGCAATTAGTGTGACCATATGATTTTTTAAATAAAATATTTTTCATTCAAAATGATTGTGAATATTTTTTCAAAACATATTTTGATTATTAACAGTAGTAATAGTTTCAGTATGCTGTATTTACCTTTCTTGGAAATTAATCAATACATTCTCTGAAAGTGACTAAAATTATTCATTTTTCAGGCCATCTATCAATATAATTTAAGGAAGACTGGAATTTGGATGGTAGAAACCTGTAAGATAAAAATAATAACTTTGTCTTGGTACCATAATTTTTCACATACTCATCTTATTTGCTCTGGACACATTTATGCCATTTTACATCAGTACAATTTAAATACACAGTTGTCCCTCGAACCACATGGGTTTAAATGTGTGGGTCCATTGATACATAGATGTTCATACAAATTAAAAGTTACATTGAGTGTGCCTGCTTCTCCTGCATCCCCTTTCACCTCCTCCACCTCTTCTTTTTTTGCTGTTTCTAAGACAACAAAACTACTCCTCCTCTACCTCCTCCTCAGCTTATGCAACGTGAAAATGGCAAGGATGAAAACCTTTATGAGGATCCATTTCCATTTAATGAATAATAAGTATATTTTATCTTCCTTATGATTTTCTCAGTAACATCTTTTTTTCTCTAGCTTACTTTATTGTAAGAACACAGGGTATAATACATAGGACATACAAAATATGTATTAATCATTTATGTTATTCCTAAGGCTTCTGGTCAACTATAGATTATTAGTAGTTAAGTTTTGGGGGAGTCAATGGTATATGCAAATTTTCAACTGTGCAGAAGGTTGGTTTCTCTAAATTCTGCATTTGTTAAAGGATCAACTGTATATATTGTGTTCTGTAAGTTCTTTCCAAAATATCTTCCTCAGAATTTTAGTCTGATATGTGGTAGTTTCTCTTCATAATAAAAAATATAATTTGTGCACTTCTCTTGGATTCTTTTATTTTGAGAGCTATGAATACTATTGAATGTGTTTATATAAGAGAACCTCAAAAGTAGATGATATGCATGTATTTATTATACATATGTACATACACATCTATGTATGTGTGCATGTATTTTTGTTTGTTCAGTAGGAAAAGTTCATAGCAACTTTCTCTGTATAGGTGGAAAGGGAAATTCATAATGGCTCAGATACTCCTTTACTTAAGTGAGAACTGACTGGAAGAACTACTTGGTCATCTGTGTATAAGAAGAAATTGGTATCCATTCAACGGGATTTTTTTTTTGTCTTGACATACTTCTTGAGTGTCATTCTTTGTTTCAATTTTTTATTTTTTATTTTTTCAAGACATTCTTTTTATTTTGAAGAAATGTGTTACTCTTCAAACACCTTATCTTTTTAGAGCCCAAGGATAGTTGTAAAAGGAAAGGTTCATTTTCATAAAGGTCTAGGATCCTCCAGGAAAAAGAATCATCTAATCTAATCATCAGTTGGATTTTAAACTTACTGAATGTTGTCTAACAATTTAAGGTGGTCCAGTTGAAACAATTGGCAAGAGTGAAGACCAAGGGGCATCCTCAGGCACACCTCCTAAAATGAACTTCATTAAAGGAAAACAGGATTGTTACCCTGTAACCCAGGCTCAAAATTACCACCCAGATGTCAGATGAACCAAAATCAAGTTTAGGTTCAGTATGATGGTAAGCTGCCCATACTTTCTTATTGGTACAATGGAGAAACTTTCTTAGGTTTTTGTTCTATATTTTCAAAATAGCAAACTGTAACCTAACTCTTCCAAGTAATTTTTAGTACAAGGCCTCCCATCTATGTATGGCACTGAGGGATTCAGATCAACCTTATTGGCTAAACCACAGTGGCTTGTCCTGAAAACTTTTGTGGCTACATTGGTTAAAGAGTGAGAATTAAAGCCTATTCTGAAATAGAAGAATTGTGAAATTTCTTTCTTCCCTTACATAACCAGACAATCAACTGTAGGAATAACAAAGATAATATTAGGTTCTTGTGCGCCATGTTTCCAATTTGACACTATCTTGAAGAAACAGAAATGATGAGATTAGAAGCCTGGCTCAGGATTATCAGGAAGGAAGAAAGACTTATACTTAGGGGCTGGTTTTAGCCAGAGTTTAAAGGCCAGTGGAGAGAAAACATGGCTTTTCACCACAGACTTGGCAAGTAAACCTTTAAACAAGGCTTTTAAGTATTAATAAATTTGCTACACATTCTGTACCAAAACTGGATTATAGATATTTTAAGAATATAGTTCTTTGAAAGACTCAGGTTATTAAGCAAATATTATTAAGTCAACAGGTTACAATGTTGAATTAAAAGCTGACATGGTTTAAGAAAATAAGAGGTCCTATTTGTTTCTCATTTCTATTTTTTCTTTTTTTCTTTCTTTTTTTTTTTTTTTGAGATAGAGCCTCACTCTGTTGCCCAGGCTGGAGTGCAGTAGTGCGATCTCTGCCCACTGCAACTCTGCATCCCAGATTCAAGCAATTCTCCCACCTCAGCCTCCCTTGTAGTTGAGATTATAGGCATGCGCCACCACATCTGACTAATTTTTGTATGTTTTGGTAAAGACAGGATTTCACCATGTTGGCCAGGCTGGTCTTGAACTCCTGACCTTAAGCTAGCCACCCACCTCAGCCTCCCAAAGTGCTGGCATTACAGACGTGAGCCATGACACCCCGCCAGAAAGTCCTATTTGGATTAAATGCCGGAAGAAGCATAAGGAAATTAACATTGACTGTTATATGGTCAGAAGAAATTATACTCAGATCTCACTGTAGGGTGTTTTCTTACTGTTTGTAACCACATCTTCAAGGTCTTATAGTGAAAAAAGCAAATGGCTTCACTTGAAGAACTTTAAACAATATAATCACATAGATGAATGAAAACCAGCCCCTTTTTCATATGTATTATTCAAGCCCCTTTTCGTTTTTATTATTCCAGGATCCTCTCTTATTCCATTGTGCCTGTTTTACATCAGTATTCTCTGCTGATACCTACTTAGATTGTCTCAATGGAGTTTATATTTATAATATAATTGCACAAAAACAGCTTTGTTTCTTTTCTTCTGCAAGTGACTAGCATTCTAACAAAATATCTTAATGTATGTTTCTAATCAAGATTCAACATTCAGAACAATAGAATATTTGTGGATTTATTTTTCCAGCATTTAAATTTTATGTTTCCCAATCCCTTTTCATAAACAGAGACAAATACATATAATCACTGTATTGCTAGCATCAAGAACCATAACATTAGAGTTAAACAAGCCAATTATTTACATCCTGGAAAATATTAAATTGACACTGTCTTGCTAATATTTTCTTACATAATAATATGCAAACACATAAAGTGAAGGTTACTTTATGATAATATGCTATCTTTTATATTTTAACAATATTTTATTTGAAAATGTTAAAACACATATAAAATACATAAAATTACCAAAATTCCAGCACTTAAATAATTTGGTATAATTTTGAATGTCTTTCCAACTGATCGTCCCTTAATACACCCTAATATTCACCTTTATTGTAACTAATATAAGTGTTTTCTTCTCAATTCTTCTCATCAGTGGACTCATATGTATGTTTTTCTATGAATAATTTTTTTCTAAAATTTTGGCACAACTATAACATCTCTAATTACATGAGTTCTTCATCAATCTGTCTACTATTAATTTCTTTCTAATGCATATTTGAAATGCATTAGAATAACATATGTAGATAATGTTATTCTACATAATCTACATAAATATACATAAATAACAATAATCTACATAAATAACATTATGTAGATAATCCAAATTATCTACATAATTGGATAAATTATGGATTTAATATAATTTATTTATTCAAATACTTTTGGTGGATATTTAGGTGGTTTCCTATTTTCAAGAAGCGACATTGTACATATATATCATTACATAAGCATCTCTAATCTTGACTGCATATGAATAGCTTGCAGTTGTGTTTAAACTATCTCCCATCAACATTTTTTTTCCTAAAATACCTAAAGCATTTCCAAATACTGTGTAATTTCGGCCATAATTACTTCATAAATAAAGTATTCTTCATCTCTACTTCTTCTCCCAAACCTAAACATATATCACTCTTTGTCTTCAGACATTCAAGCAGTTATTAACTGAGATTTGTGTAACTTTCTAAAGACTCTGATAACTTTAATTTTACACCTTTTTTTGGACATCCTTGGATTTTTTTTTTATTATTATTTTACTTTGGACTATCACAACTAAGATGGTAATTTAACTACATTCTATGAGCTCATTCCAGACAAATTCTAATCCGTGTATGGAAATACTGTCAGAATAAACTCTCTGAAACACATCCTAAGCATGCTACACTTCTGACTGTGTAATGGCTATCTAGTAGTAATAATAATATAATAATAATAATAATGTCTTTATTTTTAATACCCACATACCTATATGACATAATTTTGGCTATTGACCCACCTTTATATTATTTTATCTATAGGCACGATTCACTCCTACTATACAAATATAATAGCATTGTTCTAAACTCCATATTCTACCTAAAGAGAAATTAGGCTTCCACAATTCACTCAAAGTGGTAAAATTATTGATATGAGTAGTCTTTTATAATTTCATACATGTATTATAATATAAAAGGCAAACAATATAAAAACCATGTCAGAGTTACAAGTAAAAACACTATTACAAAAAGCAAGATGAAATTCTCCCAAAATTTCAGTGATCAATAGGTTGGCAAATAAGAAAGAAATAGAATAATAAGAAACAGCAAAAACAAGTAATAAAATTCCTGACTTAAGTGCTAACATATTAATAGTTGCTTCAATAAAATTATGTATATAATCAGTTAAAAGATGTAGACTGATAAAGTGACTTTCTAAAATGGCCTAACCATATCCTATTTATATAAAATTCATCTCAAATTCAAGGATGAAAAAGTTGAAAATAAAAAGATGAAGAAAGATATATTATGCAAACTTTAAGAAATAAAATAAATTAATACAATAATATCCAATAATGTACATTTTAGAAAAATAAAAATTCTTAAGAAAAAGAAAAACATAATGATAAAAACAATCTATAAAAAATCTGTAAAACAATATATAAGCATCATTTTTAAAAACCTGTAAAACAATACGTTAAGCACCAAAGTGTCCTCAAAATACATGAAGAAGGACTTATAAATATGTGGTAAAATATTTGCAAGTACATATTATCTCATAAGGGATTATTTTCTAGAGTATATAAAGAACTCTTACATCTCAATAGTAAAAAGACAAACTAATTAAATGGGTAAACCACTTTGATTTTTCCAATGAATATTCACAAAGAGGCCAAAAAACACATAAAATGATGCTCAATATAAAAAATGTGAAATCATGATAGAAATTTAAATTAAAATTACAGTTAAATACCACTTCACACCCATTAAAATGACAATAATTAAAGAGAGAGGCAATATGAAATGTTGGGAAGAATGAAAAATCTTCCACTTGCTGATAGAGATGCAAAGTTGTCAAGCAAATCTGGAAAACAGGCTGATAATTGATTAAACACTTAAACAAAATATCATGTAAATCACCAGTTCCACTTCTGCATATCTATTCAACAGAAATTAAAACATACATCACCTGAAATCTTGTGAGTTATTGTTCACAGCAACATTATTCAACAGTATTCTCGTGAGTTACTGTTTTACGGCAACATTAGTCAAAATAGTTCATCAGCTGGAGAGTGGATAAACAAAAATGGATGAACCTCACAAATATTATGCAAATTAAAAGAGGCAGTATGCAAAAGATCACATTGTAAATGATTTGATTATAAGAAATGTTTAATAAGATAAATACATAGAGACACAAGTAGGTTAGTAGTTGCCTGGACCTCCTGTGAGACATGGTGTTGGCATGGAAAATTTTTTCAAAGTATTAGAAATGTTCTACACATGTATTGCAGTGATAAGAGCAAGACACTGTAATTTATTAAAGTGTTGTACATAAATGTCACATATTCAAATACCATTTTTATGTAAACACAATGATGTAAGAATGATACAAAATGTTTTTAATTCTATATTTAATCATATAAGTACTCTACATTATTTCCATAATTGTATTTATTTTAATTATCAATTCTATAATTAGTTTGATAATTTATAATCTTATTTTACTGTGCCTCAAATAAGTAGTGTCTTATGATCAATCAAATCATTGATTCTTATATATACTGAATGTAGATGTGTAGATGTGTATATTTGCAGTTTACACTTTGCATAATGATTGCCTCAAATATCGTCCAAGAAAAAGTGTATTTTTATAATAAACTTGATGTGTTAAATCAATTTTAATGCTGAAAGAACACATTTTTGGGTAGCCTGATGGAATTTTTAACAGAGAGTATTATTTTGTGGTAAAATAATGTGCAACTGTTTAATAAAAAATTCCTGAATGTTTATATATACCAGGAAATAATATATGCAGTCTTTAAAACTTTTTATATTCTCCTGCCTCTAAAGGAAAACAAGGTAACTGGCACTCAAAAATACTATTTTTTCTGAGGATAAAAATGTATTTTGTAAGGAAAATTATATTTTAGCTTCAAACTATTAATATTCCAAATCAGAAAATCTAAGAATGTGTGGAGATAGGATGTGTGTTCATTCTGCTCTGGAATAGGAGGCTTAGACAGTAAAATCCTGTCTTCTAAACTAATCATTGGTTTTGATCAGGGGTTAGAGGTTTCTGCCAGGGCTATTAATGGGAGAAAAGGAATAAGCTAGGGAATTGCAGCATCATTTTGCTCTTTTGCTTTGGGGGCCAGCTGAAATTTGCCCAAAGTTTCCAAAATATCCTAAGGATAAATATTTGCATCTTTATGGAATTGAAATAGTTGCAAAAGGACTCAGGATTTGTACCAAAACACAAACATTTAACAAATAACTGTACAGATACTTATGTCATAATAATGGTCATAACTATCATGAAGTAAACTCTAGAGTCATGAGTGTATACAATTCAAGTCCTGAAACAGTATGATTCAAAACTCAAGAGAAAAGGTTATAAGAGGGGTTTCATGCAAGGAAATTATCAGGCGGATTAGCTTGAGAAACGAATAATCTGTCCATTTTGATAAAGAAATTGTAGTGCCTTTTGGCAGGTGCATATTAAGAAAGGTGTATAGGCCAGTGAGAATGCTCTCGAGGGTGGGGTAGCTTCAGTTCTTTGTAGATAATGCTGAGGATTTTAAAATATGTTCAAGTAAAACAAAGTAGAGAAGAAAAAAGTGAATAAAACCTTGAACATCTTTCCTACAGACGTATTGAGGAGAATTTGCCTTTGTGCTTTAGGATACTACATAGAAAATGATGATACAAATGTAGTGTTCTTACAAAATCATTTTTGTAACAATATGTTACAAATATTTATTATTTTACATCAAAGTCAGGTGAGTCACATAAGGAAAATCTGAAATAATTCTCACTGCAGAAAAATATTGACCTCTTTAATAAAAGACAGTTTTTTTTTTTTTTTACTTGGTTTGTTTTTTCTTTGTTTAATTTTTCTGATGTATTGAAGTGGGTTGTTTACCTGTGTCCCTTCAAATTTTGTGTTCTTCTAATTTAAAAAACTGTTGTTTTTATATTGATTTTTAGGTAAAAAAATACTATGTATTAAGGCTTTGCTCATTATACATGTTGCAAATGCCTTCTCCCATACTGAGCTTACAAATTTACTCTCATGATACTGTACTTTATTGAACAAAACTGACTAACTTTAATATAATAAGACAAAATACTCTTTATTTGCTATCCATTCGGTTTCCAAAATACTCACTACGCACAAGATAGCAAAATACTCTTCTATATTATAATGTAGAATATTGTTCCTCTTTCTTTACCTGGGACAATTTGAGTAGAATTGATCTATATACATGAATGTTAGATATAAAATAAATTCTATATTTTCTAAGCAGACATCCAGTTTACCCAGGAGCAAATACTAAAAAGCCAATTTTATTATTTTTCTAGGAAGAAATGTTATCAATTCTGTTGATGGACTCCTTAATCTCTTTTACTGATTACCTTCTACTTGAACCAGTACCAAATTAATGTTGCAAGCTTTGTCTTGAAATATGTTAAATTTATAACTTTGTTCTTATTCCACCTGATTGTGATGAATATGAGTATTCTGTATTTCCATTAAACTTTATATACAGTTTTTAAATTTCTCCAAAAAACTTGATAGAATTTTGACTGAAATTGCTTTCAATTTCTAGATCAATTTAGACAATTAATACATGTAAATGTGATATTTATTTATAATTATTTTCTGATGTTTATACATTTCATTAATTTTAATTGTGTGACTGCATTCACATCAATCTCTTTAGTACAATGTTGAATACAGGTGGGATTAAATTATATCCCTATATTATTCTCCATATTTGAAAAATAATTTTTAATATTTCACCATTAAGTATTATATTGGCTGTATAATATTTGCAATTGTATTTAGAAAAAGTAGTGTATTAAGATATAATTTTTGTCCTAATAATACTGATCCAGATTTTTACATTACTTTCCCTCTTATTTCTTCTGAGCAGCAGCCAGAGATCACTGATTGGTTCACAGGAATAAGCAGGGTTAGTCTATACTGCCTGAAAGGAAACATCAAAACCAACTGATGAGACTAGAATTTAATAACAAGTATACCATAATTCTTGAAATATAATTTTTCTCTCTCCCGTCTTTCATTTTTACCAAACACAAATCATAAGTTCAATTTGCTTTATTATATTTGGCCTGATTATTTGTATAATATACAGCAAGAATAATTATTTTTCACATAGACTTTTTATTTATTTTTTATTTTATTTTATTTTTATTATTATTATACTTTAAGTTCTAGGGTACATGTGCATAATGTGCAGGTTTGTTACATATGTATACTTGTGCCATGTTGCTGTGCTGCACCCATCAACTCGTCAGCACCCATCAACTCGTCATTTACATCAGGTATAACTCCCAATGCAATCCCTCCCCCCTCCCCCCTCCCCATGATAGGCCCCAGTGTGTGATGTTCCCCTTACCCAGTCCAAGTGATCTCATTGTTCAGTTCCCACCTATGAGTGAGAACATGCGGTGTTTGGTTTTCTGTTCTTGTGATAGTTTGCTAAGAATGATGGTTTCCAGCTGCATCCATGTCCCTACAAAGGACACAAACTCATTCCTTTTTATGGCTGCATAGTACTCCATGGTGTATATGTGACACATTTTCTTAATCCAGTCTGTCATTGATGGACATTTGGGTTGATTCCAACTCTTTGCTATTGTGAATAGTGCCGCAACAAACATACGTGTGCATGTGTCTTTATAGCAGCATGATTTATAATCCTTTGGGTATATACCCAGCAATGGGATGGCTGGGTCATATGGTACATCTAGTTCTAGATCCTTGAGGAATCGCCATACTGTTTTCCATAGTGGTTGAACTAGTTTACAATCCCACCAACAGTGTAAAAGTGTTCCTATTTCTCCACATCCTCTCCAGCACCTGTTGTTTCCTGACTTTTTAATGATCGCCATTCTAACTGGTGTGAGATGCTATCTCATTGTGGTTTTGATTTGCATTTCTCTGATGGCCAGTGATGATGAGCATTTTTTCATGTGTCTGTTGGCTGTATGAATGTCTTCTTTGGAGAAATGTCTGTTCATATCCTTTGCCCACTTTTTGATGGGGTTGTTTGTTTTTTTCTTGTAAATTTGTTTGAGTTCTTTGTAGGTTCTGGATATTAGCCCTTTGTCAGATGAGTAGATTGCAAAAATTTTCTCCCATTCTGTAGGTTGCCTGTTCACTCTGATGGTAGTTTCTTTTGCTGTGCAGAAGCTCTGTAGTTTAATTAGATCCCATTTGTCAATTTTGGCTTTTGCTGCTGTTGCTTTTGGTGTTTTAGACATGAAGTCTTTGCCCATGCCTATGTCCTGAATGGTACTACCTAGGTTTTCCTCTAGGGTTTTTATGGTATTAGGTCTAACATTTAAGTCTCTAATCCATCTTGAATTAATTTTCGTATAAGGAGTAAGGAAAGGATCCAGTTTCAGCTTTCTACTTATGGCTAGCCAATTTTCCCAGCACCATTTATTAAATAGGGAATCCTTTCCCCATTTCTTGTTTCTCTCAGGTTTGTCAAAGATCAGATGGCTGTAGATGTGTGGTATTATTTCTGAGGACTCTGTTCTGTTCCATTGGTCTATATCTCTGTTTTGGTACCAGTACCATGCTGTTTTGGTTACTGTAGCCTTGAGTATAGTTTGAAGTCAGGTAGCGTGATGCCTCCAGCTTTGTTCTTTTGACTTAGGATTGTCTTGGAGATGCGGGCTTTTTTTTGGTTCCATATGAACTTTAAAGCAGTTTTTTCCAATTCTGTGAAGAAACTCATTGGTAGCTTGATGGGGATGGCATTGAATCTATAAATAACCTTGGGCAGTGTGGCCATTTTCACGATATTGATTCTTCCTATCCATGAGCATGGTATGTTCTTCCATTTGTTTGTGTCCTCTTTTATTTCACTGAGCAGTGGTTTGTAGTTCTCCTTGAAGAGGTCCTTTACATCCCTTGTAAGTTGGATTCCTAGGTATTTTATTCTCTTTGAAGCAATTGTGAATGGAAGTTCATTCCTGATTTGGCTCTCTGTTTGTCTGTTACTGGTGTATAAGAATGCTTGTGATTTTTGCACATTAATTTTGTATCCTGAGACTTTGCTGAAGTTGCTTATCAGCTTACGGAGATTTTGGGCTGAGACAATGGGATTTTCTAAATATACAATCATGTCATCTGCAAAGAGGGACAATTTGACTTCTTCTTTTCCTAACTGAATACCCTTGATTTCTTTCTCTTGCCTGATTGCCCTAGCCAGAACTTCCAACACTATGTTGAATAGGAGTGGTGAGAGAGGGCATCCCTGTCTTGTGCCAGTTTTCAAAGGGAATGCTTCCAGTTTTTGCCCATTCAGTATGATATTGGCTGTGGGTTTGTCATAAATAGCTCTTATTATTTTGAAGTACGTTCTATCAATACCGAATTTATTGAGCGTTTTTAGCATGAAGGGCTGTTGAATTTTGTCAAAAGCCTTTTCTGCATCTATTGAGATAATCATGTGGTTCTTGTCTTTGGTTCTGTTTATATGCTGGATTATGTTTATTGATTTGCGAATGTTGAACCAGCCTTGCATCCCAGGGATGAAGCCCACTTGATCATGGTGGATAAGCTTTTTGATGTGCTGCTGAATCTGGTTTGCCAGTATTTTATTGAGGATTTTTGCATCGATGTTCATCAGGGATATTGGTCTAAAATTCTCTTTTTTTGTTGTGTCTCTGCCAGGCTTTGGTGTCAGGATGATGTTGGCCTCATAAAATGAGTTAGGGAGGATTCCCTCTTTTTCTATTGATTGGAATAGTTTCAGAAGGAATGGTACCAGCTCCTCCTTGTACCTCTGGTAGAATTCAGCTGTGAATTCATACATAGACTTTTTAAATTGACTTTGATGGAAATTTGTTGCATAAAAAAATTCTCAGCTAAGACTTTTTAAAAAATGATCCCAATCGTGGCTTTGTACCCTCAAATACCCATGAGTTAGATAAATTCCTCTCCTCTTGAGATCCCAAGATAACTTGGAACTCCTGAGCCTGTCAGAAACTGACATTCTTTACTTACCAAGGTCAAGAACCCTGGACAAGACCTCTGCAGGCAAGTATGAGGCCAGTTTTCTTAAGGGACTTTTATTGGCTCTGTAAGTCAAGTTAGATTCATTAAAGAAATGCACACCATTTCAGTCAAAGCCTTGATAAAATAACTAGTTTCTCCAGTTGTGTCATGTTCAAAAATTAAAAAAAAAAAACGTATTGCAATTATGCAAATAACAATATGGCCATAAGTTAAGAATACTCATAAAGAGTTTCCAAATTCTGGATAAATCAGGAAGAGAGAAACAAACATGTTCCAACTTTTGTTCACAGGAGGATACTTAATTGTCAAAAGCTGTCAATAGCTCAAAAGAATAAGTTTTCTTGACTGAAAATCAAAAAAAAAAAAAAAAGATCAGCAACATTTTAAGCAAAAAGTAAAAAAGAAATACTTCAATCTTTTATTAGTTCAATACATGCAGTTAACTCCTGTTCTGCTTGACATTCATGAACATTTCAACTCTTCATGAGAGTCCTGAAGGATTTTCCTCTATTCTAATGTCACAAAATCCAAAGTTATCAGAAACCTATATTCAAGAACACCTGTTAGAGTCCTATAGCTGATTATAAACCACCTTTTAAAGTGGATCAAAACAAGACAACAATTGTTGATGGATGATGAAATGCCTTAGGGCAGTCTCTGTTAAAGTCACAATTGACTAGGAAATTTTGGTTACTTCCGTGGCACACAAAAATTTTACATAAAAATTATAATTATTAATAACATACAGCAAGTCATATCAGAAGTATAGGTATTTCCCATAATTTTGGAACACATACCATAACATATTTATACAAATACAACTTGAAGAAAGTAAACCACCATTTCATATCTGACAATGCTTCCTGTGTGATTTTTATACCAAATAAACCAAATGTCATTTTTACATTAGTGTACTATTAATCTTAAACCCTGTGTTTGTTAAAACCTTATAGGCAAATCTACCCAATTTTTATGTCTGACTATAAGGTATGATTCTTTTTGACCATTTATAATCCTTTAAATTTTTGTTAAAGAGCAGATTAGTGGTCTAAGAAAAACCTGTTGTGCTTTTATTACAATGATCAAGTTATTGAAAAAATGAATAACACTCCTTTAACTGTGTGTTCACACATAGAATTTATTTTACAAGATTCCAATATAAAATCCTTTAACCCTCTAAACTTATGCAAGAAATCCACATTACCATGCTTCTTACAATCTTTTGCCAAAAGTATATTCTACTTTTCTTGCATTCCTTGAATGTACAGCTGTTTCTTTAGTAGTCTCAAATACATGTTACACTGTTAACTCTTGATTTTGAATTATATACATTATCTTTTTTCTGCATATATTGAAATGATCAAACTATTTTGTACATTTTTCTCAATGTGGTAGAATGTAATGAATTCCAAAGTTAAATAAAATTTTTATTTCTGTAATTAAACCCATCTTACATTGAAATATATATCTTCCTTATATTGCAAAATTCATTTGGCTAATGCATTGTTAAATAATTGACATTTATGTTTTAGACATAAACTCTAGCTTTAAAAATGATGTGGGAATTCCACCGTTTTTAGGCTATACCTTGGAAAAGATTTCTGGACAGGATATTCTCTTCGTCTTAATTATTTGGTAGAATTTGATAAGAGGAAGAGATTTTCCAAGTTTATCGTTTAAATGCTTGTGTCCTTCATAACATTGATTTCAAAACATTGATATGAAAAGACAAGAAAATTGCAGACTGATCACTCCTTTTTTTTTTTTTTTTTTTCTTGAAGAGGGAGTTTCACTCTGTCACCCAGGCTGGAGTTCAGTGGCATGATCTCCTCTCACTGCAACCTCTGCCACCCGGGTTCAATTGATCCTCGTGCATCAGCCTCCTAAGCAGCTATGATACCAGGTGTCCACCACCACACCCAGCTAATTTTTGTTATTTGTAGTAGAGATGGCGTTTTGCCATGTTGGCCAGGCTGGTCACGAACTCCTCACCTCAGGTGATCCGCCTGCCTTGGCCTCCCAAAGTGCTGAGATGACAGGTGTCAGCTAACACACCTGGCTTGGATAATTCTTATGTAGACAAATGCATATATATTGCATCATCATAAACTTAATCCACAAAAAACACATCAAGGCAGAGCATAGTTTATTTCAGAAATAAAAGATTGGTTTTGCAGCCGTAAATTCATGTAATTCAGCATATGAGCCAAATAAAATAAAATATATACATGCACATACACACATATGACTCCAGATGGATGTTTAAATCACAGGTTTTTCTAACTTTCATTATTTCATATAAAGTCCTTGAAGAGTTTTCCTTAAAGTACGACTATAACTATATTCTACCTAATTTCCAATGTCATATTTCCATGCTGTTCCTTAAATTCATATACTACTTACGTGCTATGTTATATCATTTCACACAAGTGTTTAGAAATGTGCAGCACAATTTGAAAATATTTAGAATTTTTTAAAACTTTGTGTTAATTATTTCTAGATAATTCTAATGTAGTCAGTCTACATACACTATACATTTAGTCCTTTGACATTTGATGATACATACCATGTATTTCTTTTATCTACACCTATATGTGCATCTCTCTATATCTTTATTATCTTTTCATTTGCATAATTATTTTATAATTTATTAATCATTTTTAAATATTTTGAATAGTTACCATTTTAAACTGTTTTATTAGTTATGAGAGAGGCACTGTAAAATATTCAACTATAATTGTAAATGTGTTTACATATCTTTTGACTTCTGCCATTTTTAAAATTTAAATATGTAAAATTTTATGTGCACAAAACATTAGAGTTGCTATATCTTGAGATGTTGTCATTTTATTACTGTTTTTCTTTCTCTCTAGCAATACTTCTTGACTAGTCTAATTTGGTTGATTATTGTATAGGTATACAAGTTTCTCATTTTTAGTATTTGAATGATATATATGTATAGATGTATAAACACATTATATATACTGTCTTATTTTTGACATATTTTATGATATTTGTAAGGTGTGTCTTTTATTAAGCTGCATGTTAGTTAAAGACATCGTTGTCTTTAACAGGAATATGTAATCTATTTAGATTTTGTGTAACTCATTGTATAATCTGTATTCAATTATTTAAACTTACTTCTTTTCTATATGTCCTGTGTCTTTTACATTTTCTTTTTTCTTCATTTTGTATTAACAAACAAAGTTTATTATTCTTTTTTAACCACATTAACTTAGTAGCTATATAATCTTTGTATAGTGTTCTAGTAACTACCATATATGTTAAAACCTGAATCCCTGGCTTATATTTAAGTTAGTCATTTGTTTCCTATACAATGCAAGGGTCCTAGGCCATTTAAAGTTTATTTATACTCTTGCCATTGTATAGAGCCAATTATTATTTGTATTTATATGCATCCTGTATTTGCCTTTTCCAATCCTCTCTGTTTCTTTTTGCAAAAGCCTATTCTTCATTCTGTGTTTATGTTCATCTGCTGAACACTCCTAAGGAATTCTTCAGTGCAGGTCAGCTTAGTATTGATTGTCTTTTATTCTGAGCAGCATATCTTTTCTCTCACTAAATAGAAGTTTTTTTTATATATTTTCACTTCTGTTGTTATTCTTGTAATTCCTACTCTTAGTCTTTCTGCTACATAAAGCAGTAAACTTTACCTATTTTTGTAGTTTTTAAAAGATATTCTCAAATGGTATTTCTGGTTCTACATCTTTGAGGAATTGCCACACCATCTTCCACAATAATTAAACTAATTTACATTCCCACCAAAAGTGTAAAAGTTTCCTATTTCACGCAACCTCACCAGCATCTGTTGCTTCTTGACTTTTTAAAACTTGACATTCTGACTGGCATGAGATGGTATCTCATTGTGGTTTTGATTTGCATTTCTCTAATAATTAGTGATGATTAGCTTTTTTCATATGTTTGTTGGCTGAATGAATGTCTTCTTTTGAGAAGTGTCTGTTCATGTCATTTGCCCACTTTTTGATGGGCTTATTTGTTTATTCCTTGTAAATTTTTTTTTTATTTATGACTTTTTATTTTTATTTTCTTTTTTTAAAAATTTATTTATTATTATTATACTTTAAGTTGTAGGGTACATGTGCATAATGTGCAGGTTTGTTACATATGTATACTTGTGCCATGTTGGTGTGCTGCACCCATCCATTACTGGGTGTATACCTAAAGGAATGTAAATCATTCTGTTACAGAGATACATGCATAAATGTGTTCACTGCAGCAGTACCCACAATAGCAAAGACAGAATCAACCCAAACGTCCATTAATGATAGACTCGATGAAGAAAATGTTGTACATATACACTATGGAATACTATGCAGCCATAAAAAATGAGATCATGTCCTTTGCGGGGACATGGATGGAGCTGGAAGCCATTATCCTCAGCAAACTGATGCAGGAACAGAAAACCAAACAACACATGTTCTCACTTATAAGTGGGAGCAATTATGCTCTGCTTTAATTGGAAATATAGTAGATACTGTTATACTTGTAAAAAAAAAAAAAAAAGATATTCTCCATAAGTTTAGTCTTTTCTATTTAAAGTGATGGACCTGAGTATAATTTTCTTTCTATTTATGTTGAATATGTGACTTGTAGTCTTTCATCAATTTTGGACATTATTGTCATTATTTCTTCAAAATTTTCTTTTATTCCTGTTTTCTTTCTTTCTAGTTAAACTTCAGTTATACACCAATTGCACTTTTTGCTCCCACTGCATCTCTGTTTGTTAAAATATTTATATTTTATTGTTTTATCTCTCCTTACTTCAGTGTCTTTCTTCTGGTTCATTAAATTTCTTTTATCTCTGTCTAGTCTTCTAGGACACCCACAACTGAGTTGTGCCAATGAATTAAATCCTTCATACAATCAAGTGTAAAAATTTAATTGTGCAATTTGTAACGGAACTAGAACATTATCAATTGACTCCAAATGTTTTTCTTGACAAAACTCTCAATCGGTAACACATCCAAATTTTTTTTAAAATCTCAATATTTTTACCTCAGTAGCCGTAGATTGTTTTTCATGTGATTGATTTATATGTAAATGTAAACATATTGCAGATACTAATTATTCTGATTTTTATTACTTAATGTTTGTCAGATTCAACCACGGTTGTGATGACAATTTAAATATTCTTTTCGTTGCTGCGCATTGTGCATTGTCCTTATATGCATAACCCCAAATTAAGTTATCTATTTTCTTGATGTAAATTTGAATTAATTTTAGTTTCTTATTCTAAAGATAATTACAGATGTGCATCCTTACATCTTTCTTGTGGATTTAAGGAACTCATTTGGCTCAATATACCAAGGACTTAGAGTGCTACATTATCGTTACAGAATATCTCATCTCCCTTTCCCCCATTTCTCTCTCTCTTTCTCTCTTTCTACTTAATAAATTTTTCTATGAAAAAAATATTTTGAATAAGCAAATTTTGAATTCCAACAACTATCCTTTTAAAAAAATTCTTTACTAGAGTTTTGCTTCAGATTTATTGTTAATAGATGTTCCTGCTTACAATTTTATTAAATATCAACATCTTAGTCATGTAGATTATAGGCTATAGAAACATTTAAAAAATCATTTTTCATGTAGTACAAATGAACATTTTTATCTATCTGTGGTAGGTTGTCTGTGTCAAATATGTAGATACTTTGGTTTTAAAATTAAACAGATGATGAAACAGCTTATCGAGGTGAAATTCTTGCCCAAGCTAATGTAGTAGATGAGGCAGAGGGAGCTGGGATTAGAAGTTAAGAAAATTTTACTCCAGATTCCATGCATTGAAAGTTAGATTCTATAGAACCTTAAGTAGATTATTTTCTGTTTTACAAAGAAGAACTTTTACCAACACAGTTGTCACTATCTTTCATTTTAGAGTAAAAATTTATAGTGACTACACACAGATTAATTCATATTCTCTACGCATGACTTTGACAGAGCAGGTCATTCTTGTTCCAGCATGGTGACATGTCATTGATTTTTGTGGTTTGTTTGGGTGATGTCTACCCTTTAAAAATGGTCCCTTCTAGTTTTTGTATCCTAGGCCTTGTCTTTATCATACCTGCTAAATGAACTCGTGGAAACTCGGGTATGGTGGCCTCATGGTTGCTCACCTATGAAAATTGATTGACAGATTATGAGTCTCTTTAGTCTAAGATGTCCCCAACATCAGCCTATCAGCATGCTCACTTCTATTAAATGTTTATGTGCATGGCTCATTTTATTACAAATATTGTATTTCCAGATAATTTGCTAATTCTTACGTAATTGTTATACAATTGCTTAGAAAACTGTGTCATATCAGATAGATGCATGCCTCTGAACTTTTAGAAATGACAACAGTAGTAATAATAGATGATGGTAATGATGGTTATTATAACAGCCGTGGTTAGAGTTTTTCATGTAAATTAGGCATGTTTGATGTAATCAAGCTGGCAAATGATGGAACCTGGTTTCAAATCCAGGAAAAGTTTTAGTGTTCTTGAATGTCATATTAATAAGAGGTTCTTTCAACAACTACGTTCAGTGTAAATCTACACATGCCTTTTAAGATATCGTATGTGAAATGCTCAAAAGTTATCCAAAAAAGTAGATAGAAAATTAAGGTAAAACATTCCCAATTCATCATATTATATTTCAGTGCTGTATGCATTTAAACTATAATATTGTAATTTATCCAGGTGTGCTATGTATATTTAGTGTGCAAAAGAATGACAATTTTCTTTTTGTAATTTTTCACACAGCTATTCAAGAAAGGTGAACAATTAAAATGAGTACTCAGGGGCCTTCTAAGTTTTCACTTACTAACTGTGGACCAAAACATTAGGTATTAGAGGAGTTCTCAGTGCTTGAACTTGTATAGAATATCATGCCTATCCTTTACCAATGACTTCATGCCTTTTTGTTAATACTTCAAAATCTAACTCATGTTCATGTACAGTGTTAGAAGTCGATCACCTGACATCATCATGGATGGGTGGGAAAAGAGGTAAAGGACAAAGCACGTAAGTTCTAAGGCTTTTAAAATAAATAAAAACAATGTTTTCTCTCTAATTTAGCTCCAAAATTTTCAAAAATAATGTGAACTTATGGAACAAGTGAAACAGTATAAAGGAAAATAAAGGGAAAAGTAATAATTTAATTTGCTTTAATAATTGTCAAAATAATAATTTATTTAAAAATTCTCAAATTTTGGATGTTCTCTTTAAAACCACTTTATTCAGGGATGTACAAATGTATTTCTACTAGAAAAATATTAATTATAAAATATTTTCATCTGAAATTATGTATAATTAACACTTATATATAATTTTTAAAAAGGTAACATTTTAATTGACAAGTCAATTTTATATTCTGCTTGTTATAGATAAATTTAAATATGTATCTCTAATTTACGAGTTTCATGAAAAGTTAAAGTGCTTTTGTCTCAGTAGGCATTTTATACATGACATAAATCATAATATAAAGATTAATCACAAGGAAGCTTTTGGAAAATTGATCTCCATGAATTATATTTGTGCCACTATAATCTCATGTGAAGACCTCGCAAAGGAATTAAGTATGAAAAACCAAATTGAAACATTTAAAAATATACATTTTGTTTCCCATATCTCGGTATCATATAAGTTAATATTCTTTACCCTAAATCACACCAGTTAAAATTTTTTCTGTTCACTTCTACTGTACACTGAGAGCATATTTGCATGATTTCTAGACTTTTAAAATTTCAAATATCTATTTTATGCCTCATAATGTGATTTATTTTAGTGAATATTCCATATTTCCTGGAGTAAAATTATATTCTGCTATTGTTGAATAAAATATTGCATACATTTCAATTAGATCAAGTTGGTTGGCAGTATTGTTCAAGTCAGCTATATTACGAATTCTCTGGTTGATCTTTCAATTACTAACATGAAATTATTTAAACCTTCAACTAGAATCATGGACTGGTTTGTACTTTGTTGCAGTTCTACCATATTTTCTGCCTCAGGTATGTTTATCTTCTATTGTTACATGCGTACACCTTAAACATTGTTATGTCTTCTTGGAGAATTAATTTCTTTATCATTAGTAATGTCCTCCTTTATCCCTGATTTTTTTTTTTAATCTTAAAGTCTGCTTTATCTAAAATTCATATTTACTTAATATTCAGTATTCTGGAGGTTTTGGGGATAAGTTTTAGCACGTGTGTTCTTGGGCATTCCCCAGAGAAATAGAACCAAAAATACATACTACATGTAGTATATGCACAAGTAGTATGCACTATTGGTTCTATTTCTCTAGCGAATAGAATGTATATGGAGAACTATATACATACATCGTTTTATATATATGTGTATATACACACGCACACACATATACACACACACACACCCCATTATGTGTGTGTATATATATATATATGAGAGAGAAAGAGAGAGTCATGAGAAACATGTAGAGCAGGCTATCAGGCTGGAGACCCAGGTAAAATAAAAATTGATGTTGCAATCTCAAGTCTAAAGGCAATCTGAAGACAGAATTTGTTCTTCTTCAACTAATCTTTTTTTTTCTTAAGCCCTTGTAACTTACTGAATGAGGTCCACCTAAATTATAAATTATAATTTGCTCCACTCAAAGTCTTCTGATTAAAATGTTAATATCTAAAATTACCTTCACGCAACAACTAGCCTGCTGTTTGAGCAGTCATCTGGGTACTGTAGCCTAGCCAAGTTCACACAAAAATAACTCTCACAGCACCTTATATGATTCTCTATCCCCTTATTTCTATTTTTTATGTCTTTATATTTGAGATTCTTGTAGACAACATACAGTTGAGTGTGTTTTGCCATACATCCAGAAAAATTGTCTTTTAATTGTTCTGTTTATATTACTCACACTTAAGGTGATCATTGATATGGTGTGGTTAACATCTACTATCTTTGTTTTATCTTTGATAATTTTTTGCTGCTTTTTTTCTGTTTCTCTTTGCTTTCTCTGATTTTAACTGAGAACTATATGATTCAATTTATCCTCTCTCTTAGAATGTCAATTGTATATTTTAATTTTTTAGTTAGTTTAGTTATAAACTAACTAGAAAATTTTTTAGTTAGTTTATTTTTGGTGAGTTTGTAACACAGTAGCCCCTCCTTATCCATAGGGGATATTCCAAGACTACCAGTGGATGCCTGAAACCACTGATTATACCAAATCCTATGTGTAATATGCTTTTTCCTAAATATAATGGCCTATGGTAGAGTTTCATTTCTATATTAGGCACAGTAAGAGATTAAAAAAATAACTGATCATTATATAAAAGAGTTATAACAATATGCTAGCACCACTACTCTTCACTTTGGGACAATTATTAAGTAAACTAAGGGTTATTTAACACAAACACTGCAATACTGGTACAGTTGAATGATAATTGATCCAGCTATAGTGTAGACAGTGTAGATATGTTGGACAAAGAGATGATTCACTTCCAGGCAGAATGAAGCAGAACGGTGCAATATTTCATCATGCTACTCAGAACAACAAACAATGTAAAACTTATGAATTATTTACTTCTGGAATTTTCGTTTAATATTTTCAGACTCTGGTTGACTGCAGGTGACTGAAATGGCTGAAAATGAAAGTGAATAAGGTGGAACTACTGTGTACATTTTCTACTAGCCTAAGTCCATTTTCAGATGACACTATCACACTTTCTGGATAGTTCAGGTCATTATAATGAAGTGTTTCCAATTATTCCTTCTTATCTTTTAGAATTTTGCTGTCATTCACTTAATTTCTCTGTATGTTATAAACCCAATCCATTTTAATACGATTACTCTAAACAGTTAACAAAATCAATTAAGAATTTAAAAAATGAAATGTTGCATTTTCCCTTTAGTTTTCTCCACCTTTTTCCCCCTATTTTTATGTTGATCCATGTTTCCTAACCCCTAGCATTTTCTTTCACTCTGAAGAGTTCTGAAAAATATTTATTTCAGCACTCTCTGCCAGTGATGAGGACCCTCAGTGTTTGCTTGTCTGAGTTAAGTCTATTTATTGTCCACTTTTAAGGGAGAATTTTGCTGAATTCACAATTATAGTTTTAGGATTTTTTTTTTCCTTTAACACTAAATATTTTACTTCAGTATCCTTGTTTGTATCGTTTCTAATGAGAAATTTGGTGTAATTTTTATCTTTGTTTCTCTATATCTAAGATATTTTCCCACTCCTGGGCTTCTTCAAGATTTTCTATGTTTTGGTTTTCTAAGTGTTGCATATAGAACTACTAAGATCAGATTTTTGCTGTTATTTATCCTAATTTGTTTTCTGAGCCATCTAGTTTTATGGTTTCATGTGTGTCATTAATTTTTGAAAATTCTAGGAAATTTTTATCTTATCTTTCCAGTATTCCAAATACACTTATGTTACACCTTTTGAACTTTCCATCTTTCTTGGATATTCTGTTCTTTTAAAAATATTACTTTTTTTCTTTGTTTATGATTTTGGTTAATTTTCTATCGATCTGTTTTTCAAGCTCTCTGATTTTATTTTTGCGATGCCCAGTTTACAGATGCTTCCACGAAATATATTTTTCTCCTAAGGTGTTTGTAATTTCCAATATATCCTTTTGCTACCTTCTTAGGGTTTTTGTCCCTATGCTTACATTCTCCATCTATTCTTATGTTATCAAATTTTTCCATGGGAGTTTTTAATACAATATTCATTGTTATTTTAATTCCTTGTCTTATCTTTCTAGAACTTGTGCCATATCTGTGTCTGTGTCTGATGTTTGCCTTGCCTCTTCAGAATGTGTATTTTATTTCCTTTTATCTTATCTTGTGACTTTTGTTTTGAGTGGAGGATATGATATATTAGGTAATAGGGGCTGAGTTAAGTGAATCTTCAGTGTACAGTTTTCTGTAAATCTGTTATGAGTTTTGTTGTTGTTATTCTATTTGTAGATTCCAAAATCTGTAGATCCCTCTGGAGTTCTGTTTCCCGTGTTGTTTGGGAGTTTCCTTATAAACTGTTGTTTAAAGTAAGTCTGTCTTTCAGGTCTTTCACCTGTAATCTACTGTCATTATACTGGTTTCCTGTGGAAGTGTTTATACAATGTGATATAATAAAACATTCTACAATCTTATAATTAAATCTCAGTCTTTTGGTGGGGCTGGGTTACTGAGTTGTGACCTTCAGAAGTGTGTCTTAGCTTTTTCCCCCTCCTCTTAGGTGAGACAGACAGTCTAGAGTGGACTAGAATTGGGTAGTTTCCCTATTTATAATCAGATAAGCTCTGGAAAAAAATGATTTCCTTTGGTGAGTAGACCTTCATTATGGAGAATCCTCTACATGTATTTCAAATATTGACTTTTTGCCCCTCCATGGCAGAAACATGAGGGAATTTTTCTCTGCACTTTACAGTGAGAAACTTCAGGGGTTCCTGTAGGTCAAACACTTTAGACAGTGTGCCTGCTGCCAAGACTGGGACTTCAGAGTTACTCACTTACAAGTAGTCCACACAGCCTCCAGAAACGAGTGGAAATCATCATTTAAGACACAAGTCACCTTCTGAGTCAAGTGAACACTTAGGAAGTTCAGAAGGTGAAGACTTGTGTCCTTGAATTAAGTAGTCAAGCATAAACTTCAAGAAAGATGATGGATAAGAAAGAAGAAGCAGTGGTTTTGATGTTAAGCAACTGAATGGAGCAGAGAATAAAGGTATGATTTTAAAAATGCTAAGTATCCAAGAAACAGGACAAATAGAATTATCTGAGACAATATACGTGATATGGTAAACTTAATTTAAAACTTCACTACTAGGATGGATGAGGGAAACAAATCAATTGCTATCAGTGAGATTCTCTTCCCTTGTGTCTTTCACAAAGTTCACTATTTAGGGAAAGGAGAAGAAACATTCCAGACATTTTATTCTAAACTTAGACTTTAATATCAACTTGGTCTAGCAGTGAGGTGGTAGAAATCATAATTGTATTTTCTTCCTTTCACTATTTTCTAAATTATGCATTAGCTATATAAATGTTAAATTCAAATATAAATCTAGAGTTTTATCCTTTGATTTATTTTTCTGGTAAGCTGGTTATTTTATTATTTATTATTATTATTTATTATTATATATTTATTCTGGAGGCTTTACTGGCCTAAACTATAAACACACACATGTACATGTATGTGACCTTCAGAGGTGCTTCTTAGCTTTTTTGCCCCCTCCTCTTAGGTGAGACAGAAAGTCTAGAGTAAACTAGAATTGGACAATTTCCCTACATACAGTCAAATAAGCTCTGGAAAAAAATGTTTTCCTTTGAAAATGTATACCTATGAACGTATATGTATAGATTTGTATGTATTTTCATATATACACTCTAAATTGTGTGTAATATTCATACAACTCACACACACGTGTATACAGCTTTTGGGGAGAAATGATTCACATTTTATACAACATACTTATTTTAAAGTATACAATTCAACAGCCTTTAGTGTATTCACAGATTTTTACAACCATCACCATTGTCAATTTTAGAATATTTTAATTATACCAGAAAAATCCTCTTAACCTTTAGGTATCACCCCCATCTCCTATCTGTTGCATCTCAATAAGTAACTACTAAGCTACTTTCGGCCTGCAGGGGTTTCCCTGTTCTACACATTTCAAATAAACAGAAATATAGTATATGTGATCTTTTGTGTCTAGATTCTTTTGCTTAGCATAATGTTTCCAGGGTTTATCTATTTTGTAGCATATATCTGTATTTAATCACTTTTATGGCTGAATAATATTCCATTTTGTGGATGTAACACTGTCCATCAGCTGGTGATCACTTGGGTTGTTCCACCTTTGTCTCTCATGAATATTGTTCTTATATAAACATTCATGCAGAAGGTTTTGTATGGATATGCATATGCTTTTATTTCTTTTCTATGTATACTGAGAAGTAGAACTGCTGGATCATACAAAAACTATTATGATAGAGTTTAATTATTTCTTTTCTATGTATACCGAGAAGTAGAACTGCTGTCATACAAAAACCCTATTATGATAGAGTTTAATTGTTTGAAGAACTGCTAGATCATTTTCCAATTTGACTACATCATTTAACGTTCCCACCAGTGGTGTGTAAGGGATCAGATTTATCCAGGTTCTTGCCAAAACTTTCATCTGACTTATTATATCAGTGTTCCAAATAACTATTTACTTGTGTTTTTTTGTGTGATACTATTGTATCAATCTACCTGCATTAATATCATAATTCCTATTTAATCAATGCCAAGTAATTAGCATTTGTTATACTGCATATTTTATGGAGATGCTTTCTATGTTTAATCTATATCAAAGTTATGTCAGCACATGATTCAGGACTGTGTGGCCATGAGTAGAAACTCCCTTAAAAACTGAGATACCAATTTTGCTGCTTCAGGTATCAGTTGTATGTTAAAATAAATATACCTAGTCTGTATTTTGCATGTTATTCAGAAGTGTTCAGTATTTAATTATGTAAGATACTGAGTGGAAATCAAAGTATCATATATCCATAGAATTTACATTATCTATCAATCAGTTTATGCTAACCAAAAATCAATTTAGTATAGTTCATTACTGTAGTGGAAGTGGATCCGATACTGTCCAGAGGGGCACCAAGGCTATGTCTCCCATACATAGCATATGGAAGTCTAAGAACAAAGTATAATTGACCCTTGAACAATGTAGGGATTGGTGGTACTGACTCCCCGCACAGCTGAAAACCTGCATGTAAGTTTTGACTCCCCAAATCGGTAACATAGTTGACTAACACATATTGTGTATCTTACGTGTATTATATGTTGTATTCCTAAAATAAAGTAAGCTAGGGAAAAGAAAATGTATTTTAAAAACCATAAGGAAATATATTTACTTCTCATCCAGTGAAAGTGACTGACCAAGAACAATTTTTATTAAGTAACCGGAATTGCAAAGTGTAATTTAATTATGCAGTTTTTAAGTAACGTAAAGTGTAATGCGTGTGCACTACTGATCGGTGAAATCAATAAAAACAGTTATAGTTTCATATTCCATGTCATTTTTTTTTCTTGGCCTTTAATTTCCTAGCTAGACTTTTTCTAAATAAAGCAATTGATATTGATCACTTTCTCCATCACTGGCCTTCAGGTCCTACAATTAACAAGCCATATTATAAAAGTGTTGACCTCTTCCTTTTTCTTGAAATATTCTCTGTTGTTGGTTTTATAGACACCATATTTTCTTGGTTTTTCAATTATTTTTACTCATGTCGGTGTACTTCTCTCTGTCTAGAAGGCTCTTAAATGTTGTGTTCTACTGTTTTCATACTGTTCTTACAAAGATGAAATTCATATTAAAAACAGAGAGTTTTCTATAAATAGTCATAGCAAATATAATCAGGATTGTGGTGGACAGGTTTAACGAAGTCATACAGATATAATGTTTAAAAATAATGTAGTTATTAAAATGAAAATTATAGCTCAGAGTCAGAGAAGACATAGTATAAAAACAACTGTGTTAGAATAGATCCCAGTAAACTCATGAGAATGAAAACCAAATAATGAAATGGCAAAAGTATTTCTAAAATAAGAAATAAACTAATTATACATGATACCAAAGAGTTTTAAAAAAAAGGGAAACAGAATTATCCATACTAAGATTCATTATATTGAAGTTATTGAACTTCAAAATTCTTAAAAAAAAATTATGACCAAATTGCACTCAGATTTCTCAACAAAAGTCATAAAAAGAAACAGTTTTTTCAACATTCTGAGGGGCATAAAGACTACAGACAGACTCTCAAATATTCATGAACTTAGTATTATTACTTCTGAATCATACATTGGAGGGAAGAAGGGAATCACTGAACTATCCAACATAGGACCAGAACAAAATTTGATTTGAAAGTTTACTTCTATCTTGAAATAGATTGAATACTCACATTAAATCAATTTTAGAAGTATGCCCAAAGAGTTGTATAATGTAATTTAATGTTATAATCTCTGATAATATAAAAATAATATCAATGACCAAAATGAAGAGGCAAAATTAAAGACAATAGTTAACATTTTGATTCTAAAACTAATCTTTCATAGCAGGAAATAAACAGTGAAAAACACTACCTGTATCTTTTAAGTTAATTTTATAACCTTACTTAAATTAAGACCTGTAAGAAATTAAGAAAGTAGGAAGTAGTAAGAAATTACTTATCTGAAAATTTGCTAATTTTGAGGAGTGTAATATAAATAGAAATGATAAGAGAGGACATACAGCAGGAGATATGAAAAGAAATATAAGAAAAACTCAAATCAGTAGAGCTTGATAATCGGTTTGGAGGAAACTGGAAAATACTAAAGTAACATTAAAAGATGAAACGCAGGAAGGTTATTGTAACATAAACCAGGATATGGAAAACAAGAAGTAATACAGATTTATGCGGGGAGACGATAAGCTGAGATTTGAACATGTTGGGTTGGAGGTATTTGGAAAACATTCAAGTGACAATTCGAACTGTGACACTGCGGATTGGATTTCACAAGAGAGTTGGCACAAACATGGGGTAGAGATTTCACATCATACAGTTATTACAGCTAAGTGACCTGATGAAGTCGTCCAAGGATGACGAGTAGGAAAAGTAGAAGTTATCCACAAACTTCAGGGACACCAATACCTGAATGATGGGCAGAAAGTGAGGCTTGCGCTAAAAAGAAGCTAAGGAGAAGGGATCGTGCAAAGGCTTGGTAGTGAGAGATATGCAATATATTGAAAAATAGAAGGGATTCCTGCATGGCTAAAGGTGAAATTCAAATTGCTGTATAAAATAGAAAATTGAAATCTAAATGACTTATGGTTTTTAATCTCAGAGAAATTGATAGCCTGAATACCTCGGGTTAATGAGTTATTTTGTAGAAGGGAGAATATTGGGCTGATAAATTATTATCTATAAATCGCAGTTAGAGGAAACAGAAATGTTATTGCTTTATTCTTCAAAAGGATAGCATAATGGAACCCACTTTGAAAATTGCCCAAGTAAGGAATTGAAATATATTAAAATTATGACATAAGCATTTTTAAACCAAAAATATTTCACTCCAGAGAGAATTTTATTCTTATCCATTATTGTTTTAAATTTTGTTTTTGTTTGTTTGTTTGTTTGTTGCTGTTGTTGCTGTTGTTTCCTTCTGGTTATACCTTCTGGTTTTAATTTCTAAATATTTAATATATACATTTTAGGATACAATTCTTCTCTGTTGTGTTTCATAAGAGTCTACGGAGTAATAATTTTTTTAAATTGGAGGCATGAATCATAGTGTGTTACATCATTTATATGTAGTGATGCATATCATTATATGACTATACATTATTTTCATGGAAAAGAGGAAATAATTATATATAATCTTATCTCCTCTTTTAAAAGCCAGTTCATTCTTTCCTAAACTCTGATATTGGGCGTTGTAGAAAAATTCATAGTTTTTTACAGTTAAATGTTATTTTTTTCTCTATCTTACACAAGTAACTTATTTTGTCTCTCAGTAGTTTAAATGTAGTTTAACTTTTTACATAATGTTTCAGAATATGAAAAGCAGGAAATAAATTAGGAAAGGTTAGCTCTTTGAATTAAATGAAATTAACTCAGGAAAAAAATCATAAATCTTTCATGGTGGTTGAATGCAGAGTGCTTAACTCCGTATTAATTTGCAGACATAATTAAAAATAATGCTTCCCCCAGAAATAGATATACATTTTGGGATAATGTAAGACTTTTTCCTAGTTTTATGCAGATCTTAAAAGTTATCAGGATTTCCTTCCTTTTTTTGGATAAAACTTGTTTTTAAGTGATTAATTACAAACTTTTAAATCATATTGTTAAAATAAACCATCTTGAGTAAAGTAATCCAGTACTGAGTGGATCTCAGGAAAAGGATAATGATTAGGTACTAAAAACCTTTGAGAATGCACTATCTCTCCTTTCCCAGTCTTTTTTTTTTTTTTTTCCTTTATCTGATTTTTTTATAACATGTGGATCTTTTTTTAATTTCTGAATTCTAATAAACAGGAAGAATGATCTCAGAGACTGACTTAGTATAGTTCCCCAATTCTAATCCCTAGTAAAGAGAGAATGTGAACATCTTAGCTTGAATAAACCAAACACTTGTAGTTCCCTCAACTAAACCAAGGGCTAGAGAGGTGCAACACAAACCCAGCTATTGCACAAACCACAGGCATAAACCAGAGTGTCGGTCCTCAGAAATAGGAGACTCCTCCTGAGCTGAGCAGATACCACCAAAGCTTACTCATATTCATGAGATGAACAGACTTTCTGGTAGGATTCCCCACTAGGGCTTTGCAATTGTTTTCCCGTTTACATTAGAAGTTAAAGTAACCATTTTTCCCCCCATTTGTTTGTGTAATCTGATTTCTTTGAGCAGGAGCTTGTAGTTCTCCTTGAAGAGGTCCTGGCCTTCTCTTGTTAGCTGTATTCCTAGGTATTTATTCTTTTTGTGGCAATTGTGAATGGGAGTTTGTTTGTGATTTGGCTGTCGACTTTCTTGTTGTTGGTGTATAGCTAGCAATTTTTGCACACTGATTTTGTATCCTGAGACTTTTTTTGAAATTGCTTATCTGCTTAAGAAGTTTTTGGGGCGAGATGATGGGGTTTTCTAGATATACAGTCACGTCACCTGCAAAAAAAGAGAGCTTGACTTCCTTTCTTCCTATCTGAATACCCTTTACTTCTTTCTCTTGCTTGATTGCCCTCGCCAGAACTTCCAGAACTATGTTGAATAGGAGTGGTGAGAGAGGGCACACTTGTCTTGTGCAGGTTTTCAAGTGGAATGCTTCCATTTTTTGCCCATTCAGCATAATATTGGCTATGGGTTTGTCATATATGGCTCTTATTATTTTGAGGTATGGTCCTTCAAAAGCTAGTTTACTGACAGGTTTTAACATGAAGCAATGTCAAATTTTATGGAAGACTTTTTCTGTATCTATTGAGATAATCGTATGGTTATCGTCTTTACATCTGTTTGTGTGATTAATCACATTTATTGATTTGCATATCTTGAACCAATCTTGCATCCATCCCATGGATGACACCTATTTGGTCATGATGGATAAGTTTTTTGATCTGCTGCTGGATTCTGTTTGCCAGTATTTTGTTGAGGATTTTTGCAATGACTTTCATCAAGGATATTGCCCTGAAGATTTCTTTTACTGTTGTATCTCTACCAGCTTATGGTATCAGAATGATGATGGCCTTATGGAATAAGTTAGGGAGGAATCCCTCCTTTTCAATTTTTTGGAATAGTTTCAGTAGAAATCCTGCCAGCTCTTCTTCATACCTCTGGTAAAATTCTGCTTTGAATCCATCTGGTCCTAGGCTTTTTTCACTTGGTAGTCTATTTATTGCTGCCTCAATTTCAGAAATTGTTATTCGCCTATTCAGGGATTCAGTTTCTTCCTGGTTCAGTCATGGAAGGGCATATGTGTCCAGGCATTTATCCATTTCTTCTAGATTTTTTAGTTTGTGTGCACAGAGGTATTCATTGTGGCCTCTGATTTATTTTTGATTTTTTGTGGGGTCAGTGGTGATATTCCTCTTATCATTTCCCATTGTATTTATTTGAATCTTCTCTGTTTTCTTCTTTATCACACTAGCTAACAGTATATTTTATTATTTTTTTTTTCAAAAAAACAGATCTTGCATTCCTTGAATTTTTGAAGGGTTTTTCATTCCTCTACCTCCTTTAGTTCCTTGGTTATTTCTTATATTCTGCTAGCTTTGTGGTTTGTTTGCTCTTGGTTCTCTAGTTATTTTAGTTGTGATGTTAAGTTGTTAGCTTGCGATCATTCTAGCTTTTTGATGTGGGCATTCAGTGCTATAAATTTCCCTTTTAAATATGCTTTAGCTGAGTTCCAGAGATCCTGGTATGTTTTCTCTTTGTTCCCATAAGTTTCAATGAACTTCTCAAGTTTTGCCTTAATTTCATTATTTACCTGAGTCACAGATAGAAAAAAATCAATATCATGAAAATTGTCATACCAGCCAATGCAATGTATCCTATTAATCTACTATTGACATTATTCACATAATTAGAAAAAAAAATTTAAAAATTCATATAGAACTGGAAAAAAGCATGAATAGTGAAGACAATCCTAATCATAAAGAACACAGCTGGAGGCATCACCTTACCTGACTTAAAACTATACTACATGCCTATAGTAACAAAAACAGCATGGTACTGAAACGAAAACAGACACATAGACCAACGGAACAGAATAGGGAACCCAGATAAAAAACTGCACAGCTACAATCATCTGATCTTTGACATACCTGACAAAAATAAGCAATGGGAAAGGACTCCCTATTTAATAAATGGTGCTGGGAGAACTGGCTAACCATATGCAGAAAATTGAAACTGACCAGTTCCTTACACCATATACAAAAATTAACTAATGATGGATTAAAGACTTAAGTGGAAAACTCAAACTACAAAACCCTAGAAGAAAATCAAGGCAATATCATTCAAGACATAGGAACCAGCCGGGCGCGGTGGCTCAAGCCTGTAATCCCAGCACTTTGGGAGGCCGAGACGGGCGGATCACGAGGTCAGGAGATCGAGACCATCCTGGCTAACACAGTGAAACCCCGTCTCTACTAAAAATACAAAAAACTAGCCGGGCGTGGTGGCGGCGCCTGTAGTCCCAGCTACTCGGGAGGCTGAGGCAGGAGAATGGCGGGAACCCGGGAGGCAGAGCTTGCAGTGAGCCGAGATCGCGCCACTGCACTCCAGCCTGGGCGACAGAGTGAGACTCCGCCTCAAAAAAAAAAAAAAAAAAAAAAAAGACATAGGAACCAGCTAAGATTTCATGGCAAAGGCAGCAAAAGCAATTGCAACAAAAGTAGAAGTTAACAAATGGATTTTATTAAACTAAAGAGCTTCTGCATAGCAAAAGAAATTATTATCAGAGTGAACAGACAACCTACAGAACGGGAGAAAATTTTTGTAACCTGTTGATCTGATAAAGGTCTAATATGCAGCATCTACAAGGAATTTAAACAAATTTACAAGAAAAAAACAAATAACACCATTGAAAAGTGGGCAAAGACATGAACAGACATTTTTCAAAAGAAGACACACATGCTGCCAACAAACATTTGAACACTGGCTCAGCATCATTGATCATTATAGAAATACAAATCAATACTACAAGAAGACACCATCTCACATTAGTGAGAATGTCTACTGTGAAAAAGTCAAAAACAACAGATGCTGGTGAGGTTGTGGAGACAAAGAAATGCTTTTACACTGCTAGTGGGAATGAAAATTATTTCAACCATTGTGAAAGAGAGTGTGGTGGTTCCTTAAAGACCTAGAAACAGAAATATCATTTGACCCAGCAATCCCATTACTGGTATATACCAAAAAGAATATAAATCATTCTATTACAAACATGCATGTATGCATATGTTCAATACAGAACTATTTACAATAACAAAGACATGGAATCAATCTAAATGCCCATCAATGCTATATCAGATAAATAAAATGTGGTAGATATACATCGTGGAATAGCATGCAGCCATAAAAAAGAACAAGATCATGTCTTTTGCAGATATATGGATGGACCTGGAGGCCGTTATTCTCAGCAAACTAATGCAAGAGGAGCAAACCAAATACAATATGTTCACACTTATAAGGGAGAGCTGAATGATGAGGCCACGTGGACATATAGCTGGGAACAAGACACACTGGAGCCTATCACAGGATGGAGGGGGAGGAAGGAGAGCATCAGGAAGAATAGTTAATGGATGCTGGGCTTAATATCTAGATAATGGGATGGTCTGTGCAGCAAACCACCATGGCACACGTTTATCTATGTAACAAACCTACACATCCTGCCCAAGTATCCCTGAACTTAAAATTTTTAAAATAAATAATAAAATAGCAATGGTTTTCTACAACCTCACTCATTTGCACATACTTGTGTCTTTACCTGTGACGTTCTTTTACAATTATTTAAATTCCAGTCCATCAGTTGCTCCCCCTGTCATTCCCTGAACCCCAGAACCTTAAGTCATGTAGTACTGGCGCTGTCCCAGCCTCTCATTTGCTCTATTCTTACGTAGTGCATTGAGCTTCTCCATAATATGGTATATAGTTTTCAGTACAGTCAATTGCTTACCATTTCTTTCCTCACTCACTATCCTCAGTGCTTCATTCTTTTAAAAAATAAAATTGACACTAATAAAATGTCCTTCTTCTTAAATTGGATAAAAAATCCAATTTAAAAATATAGATTAATATTCAATAAGGCTCCATCAGATGCCATATATTTCTTCTGTATAAGTATTTATTAATCAATATGACATTTGTAATACATGTAGAAAATCAGAGCAGAAAAATATACACTGTAAATACTAAATCAAAATATATCAGATTTGAACTACTCTAATATAATTTCAACTACAAATAAAATGAAATTTCTTCCATTAAAAAGCATAGTAGCTTGTGTCATCTTCCTCATAATTAAAGAACCCAAAAGAACTAAAAAAAAAACTCACCCCAAAATAAAAAAAAGTTATTTAGGTACTATATAAAACTTAAAGTATAGTCTTACTTTTCAAACAAAAGTAGTATTGAAAGTACCCCATTTATTCTGTCAAGTAATGTTGTAAAATATGATATCAAAATTTAATAAATATGATATGATAGGCTATCTTTTATACATAAATTTTAATACATAATATACAGTGTTTCATATCTATATGCCTTTATGTGTTTTTTATCAGTCCAATCTAATCTAATCCAATCTATCCAATCTAGCTTAATGTAATGTAATCTAATGAGAGGAAGTCCATCCTCCTCCAGCTTTTCCTGCCCTCGGCCATGGTGACTGTCAGTGGCTCAGGCAGCGCTTGCTTCACCTGCATGTGCCTCTCTCAAGGATCATAATGAACATGGAACAAAAGTGAGAATCATACTATTATTGCTTTTTGTAACTAAGTTATGCCATGTGGTTTTTGCTACAACATAACTTAGCTTATCTTGACAATTTCCATTTGATTCATCTAATGTGGTTTTATTTTATTATTTCTTAAATAATTTCTGATTTTTTTACTCATAAATAAGTGAGGAACATACATTATCATATTTTAATCTTTGTTACCTTTGCAATCAAAGCAGAAGAATATGTGTTGCAATAACATTATTCACTCCTTTCATTTACTTTGAAATATATCTTATACTGAAATATAACATTCCTATAGTGATTAGTTATAACAAAGCACTTATATCAGAACTAAAGATTAAATGATATACTTTTACACTTATGAAACAGGACTCATTTTTATTTATGACATGAAAGGTGATTTATAACTTCATATATGAGACTTATACTTTAACTAAAACTTAAAATCCAAAAACTTTCTTTCATTTAAAATATTTATTAATTGTAAGTGAGCACAGACAAAAGATGGGCAAAATCTTTGTACTTAAGCAACTTACACTCTATTGGAAACAGGCAGATGATTCAGAAGAAATGACTTAAATAAAATTATTATGGAATAAAATGAAGCAAGTGGGAGGACTAGGTAGTCTGGGGACTAAAGATGGACATTCAGCTTTACATTTTATAGAAAGGGATGGTTTCATGGAGAAGGTGAAATTTGGTCAGGATCTTAGAGCCATCAAGCTATCAAGATCTCTGAAGAAAGAGCTTTCTAAGTACCTGGACTGGCAAGAGCAGAGACCATTAGGCTGGAACATACCTAGTGATGGTGGGGACAGCAAGAAGGCTAGTGCAGCTGGAAGAGGGAGACGGTTAGGACAGGAATCAAAATGGGATGTTGAGAGGTCTCTGCAGGTCAGATCCTGGGGGCATTCCCAGGTTGTTTAGATAATTTAGATTTAATTATCTGCAAGACAGAAAATCAATGGAGAGCTGGAGCATTATGACCGGATGATTCTAATTGTTTGTGTTACCTCCTGACTCTAAATGTCAGGAGGCAAAGGCCTAAAAGGGAGACCTGAGAAGATTACTACAATAGCTTGGACAAGGTGGTACCTGTGGACGTGGTAAGAAGTGTTCAGGTGTTTATCTATTTTGAATAAAGAACCAACAGTATTTGCTGATAGATTGAAAGTAGAACTTGAAAAAATGAGAAGAATCAAACATAAGGTATTCATGAACTGCGATAGGAAACATTATGAGAGGAAATGGGTTTGACAAATAGATATCAGCTTGTTCTAACTGCTCCATCAATAGCTTTTCTGATTGATGCCTTAATTACAGGTGTAGGTTCACTGCCTAGATGAGTAGACCATGTTGTCTTTGTTAAATGTACATGGGCAGGACTGGAAACGGATGTTACTGTAGATAATCTTTTTTATATGACTCTTCTTGGTCTCTTCAAAGTATCACCAACCACCCAGAACGCTGCCATATCTGCTTGGTCCCATGGCTAATCATCTTGCCTTTTTACGTTGATCCACCTCCTGCTGACATTAGATCTTGTATCTGAATAACGATGAAGAGCTCTTCATTTTAAATTCATTGTCTGCCTGTTTTTTAAACTGCAGTTTATGTTTTCTTTTTTAAAATTGAAAAAACAAATGAATTAAATATTTATCATGCATGAATAAAGCTACAGATGTGGTGAAAGAAAATGCAATTTAATATTTCTATTAGATTTGAGGAGGGAGAGTATAATAACATGTAATCAAAAGGATAGATAACAGTGCCTATAAAATTTAATTTACTTGGGAGGGAGGCCAAGGTGGGTGGATCACCTGAGATCAGGAGTTTGAGACCAGCCTGGTCAACATGGTGAAACTCCGTCTCTACTAAAAATGCAAAAATTACACAGGCATGGTGGCATGTGCCTGTAGTCCCAGCTACTTGGGAGGCTGAGACAGGAGAGTTGCTTGAAGCTAGGAGGTGGAAATTGCAGTGAACCAAGATGGCTGGGTGACGGAGTGAGTCTCTATCTCAAAAAAAAAAAAAAAAAAAAATCATAAAAAAACCCCTTTATTAACCTAAATGCCTGCCAGCTCTATAGTTCATGCTACACAACTCACAAAGAGCAGGACTTTATTCCATTTTATGATTGTTTATAAGCATCTCCAAGGGGTCAAAACTGCACTCTACAAACTGCATTTAATGATTCGTAGCTATTTATCCATGTCTACTTTCTGCCACACACTAAATGCATTTTATATATGCTAAAGTCCATTTTGAGAATCTAGTATTTGTCCCATACTTGAGATTTCTGATTGATCCTAAATTTCTTTGGAACCTAGTAAGTTGCTAGGTTCCATGCAGAGTCATGGAAAAGCAATCCCCACATACAATGATCCACCATCACTAATTCTCCAAAGCATTTCTACTTATACTGAATTTCACAAAGAATTTCTGAAACTGGTCTGTCAGGACTGACTCTAGTTCCTCTAACTTTAGTTACTTCCCATCAGTCTAAGGGAACTTGTAGGTGAGAAGAGCCATTTAAGACCCTCCATTCTTGTCTTCTCTTCATCCAGATCCACTCCAAAGCACTTCTTGTCTCCCAGTGTTAAATATATACAGACATATAAGCTCTCTTGCTTGTTAATAAAGGCGAACATATATTTGTAAGTATAAAACATACAAATAGACATCTATGGCTTCTGAGATACAAGGCTTTTTGGATTTCTACTAGTATCCTTATTTTGTACTTATCATTCCTATTATCTCATGCGGTTATTGGATATTTTACTGGCATGAGATGTCATGTTTGATGAAGAAAGACACCAATTAATTAACCGAGCTAGGATACAAACCAATAACTCTCTAACAGAAAAGTACATGCTCTTACATTTCAGCATATTGCTAAAAAATAGAAACAATGAAATGTCAAATGTATGAATGAAATTGTAGAAGTAATTGAAGTAATTCTCATGAAAACAAAATTTTTAGTACAAGTTCACTAAAGGTAAACAAAAGTTCTAGTCCCTTGAAACTTAAATAAATAGCTATGGAGATAATAATAAAGTATATTTGTCATTCATCAAATTGGCTAACATTAATATAAATTTTATCAATATTGTAATGAAATAGCGTTTCTCATGCATGGCAGAATAGAATATAAATTAGGACTGATTTTTTTAGAATAATTGAGCATTTTTTATTATAATCCATATAATGTTTCATATTATTTGGTTCAACAATTTTGCACTTCCTTGTTTTAGAAGTTTGCCCTATCTAGGCATAGGCAGAAATGTCCATAAGCACATTAAAATAATATAAAAACAGGCTTAATTAAATTAAATAAGTATTTAATTTGAAAGGCAAATATGCAATTATTAATCACACACTAATAACATTATAGCAAGCAGGTCTCATAAATATCAAATATGCTTTAATACTATAAATCTGAGTCATGGCCCACTCTCCAAGCTGCCCAACTTGCTGTATTTGAATATACTCAAGAGAAATTATTCTAAGTTGAAAAAATGATATGTCTTTCTTCTTTGACTGTCAAGAAAATCAACAAACTTTAGTATTTCTGACATTCATTTCTATGTATTACATACTTTAGATATAATTCTTTACTGGATGTTAAATTGGAGAAGACAACTATTCCCCATGCAAAAAAAAAAACCCCTGTAAAAATTGACTTGTTATTCCTAGGGAGCAAACCCTTCTTGACTTTTCAAACTGTGCTCGTTATAAAAAAAAAAAATTTCTAAAATAAGATGAAAAAGAAAGTTAAGTGTATTTCTTGTTACACTGAAATGAATTAGAGGAATCATTTGAAAACTATTTTTAGAAATCTCTAATTACTTTTTCTGCTATTTGTTGCCTGCAAGGTATCTAGTGATAAGGTTTTACTAAATTGGAAGTTGCATTTTTAATACTGACACTGACATTGTTGATTAAAACCAGAAAGAATAACAGTCATTTATTTCTATAAATCAGAAACACTTGTCTGCGATTCTAACTTACAATATAATGGTAGTTTTAAATTGGCTGAAAAGTTGGAAACATACTGTTTAAGCAACCCAATACTTGCAGAAAAGAACATTTTTTTACTGATAATGATTTCTAAAAGTATATTCACTGTAAATGGCCAAATGATAACCTAGGAAGATAGCTAACATTATATTTCTAAAGAATAAAAGTGTATTCAAATAAAAAAATAAATTTCAAATTACATATTGAAAAAAATCGTGGACTACATAGAGGTCTGTGCTTGTATGCCTTCCCTGTCTCATGTTATTTAATTTACCCTGCAGACAATATAGGAAGAGGATTCAGAATACATTATAGTGTCAGATTCATCTGAATTTTACTATTGACCTTTCTATCATCTGAATGACTTTGCGGGGCTTACTTAACCACTCAAAGCTACAAATTTTTATTTAAAATATTCATATTATTAAGGTATCTACTTCAAATGGAGATTCTCAGGAATAAAGTGGATAAATCATATATTTTGCAAATGTCTGTAAAAGCTATCAATGGTTTAACATGTTGGATTTGTGATGCTGAAGCCCATCACAGTGATGTTAATGTTATTGGAAGAGTAAAACAAGAAAATCCACGATGCATACAGGCCCAAGAATTTTACACCAAAAAGTATTCCTTCTTGTATCCAAAAGCTACCAGTTTCTCTCTGCTAGGGATGTTTCTTCACATATTTTTAAATCCTTAGTATTTGTTATATGCAAAAGAAAATATTATCTACCAGTTTGTGAAGTAGGGAAGAAATAAGAAAATAAATAAGTTTTCCTCTAAGAACCTTCAAGAACTGTACATAAAGTTATTTTTAAATGATAGCTTAATTGATATTCACATAACATAAATTTTATATTTTTAAATGTATAATTTAGTAGTTTTTAATATACTCAAAGGGTCATGGATCTATCATTATCTAATTCCAGAACATTTTCCTGAGCCTCCCCAAAACACTCATGCCCATTACGTCACTTTTGATACTCACTTCCACCCAAACCCATCAAAGACATTCACATACTTTCTGTCTTTATGGTTTTCTCTATTCTGGAAATTTTATGTAAATTAGATCATACAATCTGTGGCATTCTGTGTCAAACTTATTACACTTAGTGCAATGTTTTCAAGGATCATCCATTTTGTAGCAGTATCAGTACTTTATTTTCCTTTATGGCTGAATAATATTCCATTTTATGGCTATATCACACAGTCATGCAATTGTTTATTCATTCATTAGTTGATAGCCATCTGGGTTGATGCATTTATTTTAGCTATTATGAATAAAGTTTCCATGAACATTTTTCAAGGTATTATTTTGTGGATTTATTTTTTCTTTTCTCTTAGGCATATAATTAGGAGTAGAATTGTTTGTTCATCTAGCAGGTCTACATTTTAAGACATACAATTAATTGTAATTCAGTTGTCTAATTCCACATCTACAGACACTTTCTAAGTAATTTAGCTAATAAATCAATAAATGTTAATTAAATGTAATGTAAATATGACAATAATAGGAATCAAAATTACTACTATCTATTAGGAACAAGCTCTGTTCCTGAGGATCTTGAAGTGTTGTGTGTCGTTGAATGTATAGAAGGCCACATGAGGAGGAGAAAAGGCCATTCAACAAAATAGTTCCTCCTTTCACACAATAAGAATGTTTACTGTTCTTTCAAATCTATAAAATATACGTATTAATTTGGAGGACTTTCCCAGATTGCAAAAGAAAAAGTAAAATAGTTTTTATGATTCGCATGAAATTCAGTTTTTGTTACCATCATTATCATCACCATTTCTTTATGACTTAGCATAGGCTAGTCTTAAAAAGAAAATCCTGTGAAACAAGTACATTTCATAACATATACTAAACATACAAAATTAAAGATGCTTTAGGATATTAAACCTCAAGCCTTTATATAGCCTCAAATTCAAGAATATTCTACATGTGGTCTATTCTGTGAGAAAGAAAAGAGAAAATGTTGTCTTTAAAAATCCAAAATTGTCCCATTCTTGTTTGTATCAATGTGTAAATGCAATCCATTTTAAGATTGGTCATACTCACCACAAGTATTAAAGCATGAGTGCTTTATGTGAAATGTCAGTCCTTGCCCTGAGATAATCAGAAGATGATACCATAATGTATTAATTGATCAAAGCTAGATACTTCAGTTTGGATTTGAAAGAGCTTAGTGATTTTTATTGGAAAACTGAATTGATGGAACCCATTTTTTTTCCTAATCTTTTAAAATCCAAACCTTGCAGAAGATAGCTATTATAAGCTGATACTAGAGAATGGATTGTAATAAAAATACTAGACACCAGAAAAGAGAAAAACGTATATTTCCTCTACTCTCTATTACTACAATTTTAATTTACTCCATATATAGCACTGTATTAATTTTAAAACTCTCTCTAATAGAATCTAATATGTTATAACCAGTTCTGTTGAAACTGTAGATGAGTATTGAAGGGAACAATGAGATTTCCTCATCTAATCTAATTCCTCTGCCCTTTATTACCAAAATAATTGGCTTTTTTGTAATAAATGATTAAAAGTGTAGCAATAGAAAAATGTATCACTCATAAGTGTGTAAGTCAGTGAATTATCATACATTGAAAATATCTGGAATCTAGAAATCTGAAATCAAGATGTTGGCGGGGCCATACTTCCTCAGAAGATTAGGAAAGAATTGTTGTTTGCTTCTTCCAGCTCAGTGGCCCCAGGAATTCCTTTGCTTGTAGCCGTATCACCCCCATCTCTGCTTCCATCTTTGCATGTTATTTTCCTCTGTGCATCTTTTATTGAGGTACTTGCCATTGAATTTTTGGCTTCTCACTATAATTCAAGATAATCTCATTTTTAGTGCCTTAAATTAACTAGAACTGGAAAGACCCTCTTTCAAATTTAAGATTACATTGAAAAGTCCCAGGAACTAAGACATGACCATATATTTTGTGGGAGCCACCATTCACCTCACTACAATCACCATATTAATTTCCAAGACCATGAATCTGTCTTTTTATAAACTTTATATAAATAGAATCATATGTAACATACTCATTTGTGAGTTTTTAATCTAAATTTTATATATGCAAATTTTTATCATGTTGCTTCAGGCTGGAAGGCTGCAATGAATAAACAGCGCCTGATTATTCTGCTTTCATCTGTCTTCTTGCTCACTGCTTCCCAACTTATTTGCTGCTAAGCTTCTGTTTAGATTATGCCTGGAGGAGGGAAGGGAAGAAATGGTTACTGTACATGTGTTGTTTATAATCCATCAAGGAATGTAGAGGATGATTACATTCTTTGATGACAACAAATAAAAATAAAATAAACAGGAAAATGAAAAACATAAATCTAAAACCATCAAGAAATACAAATTGTAAGAAACACCATCTTTCAGAAGACAGATAACACTTTCTATTGGTGAGCATGTAGTCAACATTGATAAATCCACACACAGTATTCCAGTTTTCATGTGAATACTACTTCCCTAGGTAACCTGGTAAAATTTCCAGTATCTATACCCAAAGTGGGATTTCCTGGGATCCTGTACAGATAGATCTATAAACTTCATCAGAATATTCAACTAGGGGAATATCGTACATAATATATGAAGTATATGTAATAATATGTAATAGTTACATATATTGAGAAATAAACAGATCAGATCTTATCTATAACTTGAATCTTCTCTAAATAAAATAGGAAGGAAAAGTTACCTTTCTTTTTTCCTTAAGCAGCCAACAACAACAAAATAGCAAAGACTCTTCTTAAATTATAGCTAGTGGAATGTAATTCTAGTTGTGAATGTTAAAATATAACATTTGGAGTTGGCTGCATAATTTAACAACAAACACTGTAGCACAGACATTTTGCTATACACCAAAAATTTATGCTCACTCTTTCAGAACAGAGACACATGTCTCCAAAGGGTCTGTCCAACTATAGACAACATTATGATTCTGTCACGTGTGTAGTGTGGCTACGTAGTTCTCAGCCATGGAACACAAGGCACATTAATGAACATTACTTCCAGAAAAAAGGTTTTAGGAATTAGTATTTCTTCCTTATACACTACATCATTCCATCAAGTGGTAACAAGGGTACCTAGGGCTTGACAAATCCACAGCAAGCTATATGAAATCCACAGCAAGCTCTATGAAATCCACAAGCATAATATGACAGAAAGGTGCTTACTTGCATAGGTGCAGAGCTCTTAAAATGTTATGAGCATAAGAAATACATTTCTTATTTTCCAAACAACTGAAATTAAGAAGTTATTTGTTATAGAATCATGCATTGCATTAACTAATATAATATGTAAACTAGATTTACTATTTAATTTTGATTTAAGTACATAATATCTGATCTTTATGGACAAGTTTGTTTTGGGCTTCAGAATTTTGGGGTTTTGGAAGATTGTACATACTTCTAATGTGTAACATATGCTGGGATCTGTGGAAGCACATTCAATCAAAAACAACACTTTTTTTCTAGTGAAATATGTGAATATTCACACTCACTGAAATAAATATTAAAAATAATTTTCTTCCAATTTATGTCAAATTTCCCACAGAATATGCTTTAGCTTCAAGTTCACATAGATTCACAGTTTTAGAATTGCAAGTCAAGAATTGTAGACTTTGATTTCAGTATTTAAATGAGTGGTAATATCTATATACTGTCTCTTGACAATCACGTGCCACATAATGGCATTTGGTCAATTACAGACTACATATATGATAGTGGTCCCGTAAGATTATAATACTGTATTTTTACTCTACCTTTCCTGTTATACATATTTAGATACGCAAATATCACTGTGTTATAATTGCCTACAACATTCAGTACAGTAACACGGTATATGGATTTGCATCCTAGAAGCGATAGGCCATATCATATAGTGTAAGTGTGTTGCAAGCTACATCATCTAAGTTTGTTTAAGTACACTCTATGATGTTTACACAACTAAAAAGAATCACCTAAGGATGCATTTCACAAGATATATCCCCATTTTTAAGCAATACATGATTGTATTTTTAAGTTTAAAAATAATTATGTTAATTACGTTAAGGGTACTTAGTAGTATTGAAGAGTAAATTTGTATAACTCATATAACTTAATTGTTCAAGGTGGTTATGCATTAGCAAAGTAGCAAGATCTATAATCACCAAAATGCACAACCCTTCAAAAAATCATTGGAATCATTAGCTATAATATTAGAACATGTTAATGACTTGTTAGAAGTCAATTGAGAATTATTTAGCAAATCACAACCTAGCAAAAACAAGTTCATCCTCCTGCAGACACTAAGATAATGTTTCTCATCATATGTCATTTATGTTTGGAATTTAAATGGCTGTACAAATCTATTTATTGATTTATACATTCTTCTGTCACTTTTTATTACTTTGCATTATGAATTATACAATACAAGGTGAAATTCCAGAGACTAAAAAATAGCAAATGAATGCCCATTAACTGGAATCTGTGTTTAATAAAAACAAGTAGAAATGATTCTAGAACATTCAATTCTAAATACATGTACCTAATGGAAGGATCAAGCTAAATATGAGTTTTGTAGCATAAATTTGATAAATTTCTTGAAGCTTGAAGATGAGGTTAAAAATGTTTACATAATTATGATGTTTAAGAAGGTATATTGTTAAAAGTTTGTTAACATATAAAAAGTGTAATTCCAAAAATTACAAATAGTAGTAGAAATATCTTGCAAAGCTTCTTTTAACTTCATGTAGTTAAAAGATTGAACATTGGAAAGGATAGTAAAGATCTGTATTAGAAGAAATCTCTTTTTACATTCTTATAATTAATCTCAATTCGTTCTCTGCATCTGACTATAACAAAGTATCAGCTTCAAGCAATTGCTATGGACAGGCTGAGAATTATCAGTAATACATATTGAAAGCCATGATATAGGCATAAGACTATTCTGTTATGTATTAACATGTGACTAATATAGCTCAGACCAAAAATACCACAGCTCTAGATTATGTCTAGTGAAAGAAGAGAGTCCAGAAATTGTGAAAGAAGAGAGTCCAGAAATTGTGAAAGAAGAGAGTCCAGAAATTATCACTGGCAATATTTGCTTAAGGGTTTCAATAGTTTTACTATTGAAGAATAGTATGAAGAAGAATTTTTAATTAGTAGCTAAAACATGCAGTCGCATTTAGGGTGTATCAAGTTTATTTGTGCTTAGGCTTCTTATTTTATAGAATATTGTTTTCATTTTGTAATGTGGAATTAATATTTAGCTTTAACAGTTTTATTTTTCAAAAACTCCTAAAAATGCTATGGTTCTTGTTTGACAATACACACACACACACACACACACACACACACACGTATACACACACATAAACACACACACAGACACACACACTCACATACACAATCATGCACTTCATAGCAATGTTTCTTTCAGTCAACAACAGATCACATATATCAAAGTGGTTCTATAAGATTATAATGGACCTGAGAATTTCCCATTGCCTAGTTATGTCCTACCCATTGTAATCTTGTAGCACAATTACTTAACTGTACAAATCAATTTAGTGTAGCCTAAGTGTGCAGTGCTTCTAAAGTCTTCAGCAGTTAAACAGAATGTCCTAGGCCTTCACATTTATTCACCACTCACTCACTGACTCACTCTTAGCAACTTCCAATCCCGCAAGCTCCATTCATGGTAAGTGCCTTATACAGGTGCACCATTTTTTAAAAAAAATCTTTTACTCCATATTTACTATACCTTTCTATGTTTACATATGGTTAGATACACAAATACCTACCATTGCGTTAAAATTGCCTACAGTAACATGGTATGCAGTTTTGTAGCCTAAAAACAATAGGCTGTACCACATAGCCTAGGTGTATAATAGGCTGTACTGTATAGGTTTGTCTAAGAACATTCCATGATGTTTGCACAATGACAAAATCACATAAGGATGAACCTCTCAGAATGTATCCCTACCATTAAGCAATTCATGCCTGTCTCTTTCTCTCTCTATATATATACATCTCATATATATATATAGACAGACACATATATGCATATATTGGTATATTTACAAATGTACACATGGCTACTATATATGCATATGCAGGCATTTATATACAAATATATAATAGACAATACATGAATGTGTGTGGATTTATGACAGACATTTGCAGTCAAAATTTTGATCACCAGATTTACTAGTTGCTACCTTAAACAATCCTGTCTAGGTATGCTATAAGTCATAGGATTAACAGAGATGGTGAGTTTTCTCCTTCCCATTCATAGGGAAGCCCTCTCTGCTTGATAGTATAATAGTATAATAGATAATAGTTAATTCCCTCTGTACTTGATTCAGTTTAATTTGATTAGTAGATTAGTTTATTTTATGACCTTTTTTTTCCTATTCAAGTTGTCCAGATATGTCTTTATTCCATGTCCAGAAATGTTTACTAATGTCGAGCATGTGATAATTAATGACATCTAGGATAGTATGTGTCAAGGTTATTCAACTTCTCAGAAAACGTCCATCTTATTTTTAGCCTCAGTGAAAGGAAGTTCTCTTTGTATCACCCAGTCTGTGCTGTTGCTGTGTCAGTTGTCATAACAACTCATCGTTCTTATTTTCCTGGTGCATCCGTTCCAATTCTTCCTGAGCTAAAAAACTGATCCTTCAAGGAACCCTCCCCAAAAATATCTGTATCTGGTACTTAGATCAGTAATTTTCGTCTCATTTAAAATTACTGCATAGACTAGTATATTAGTCAGGATGCTCCAGAGAAGAGAGTCAATAGGAGAGATGGATGAGAGATAGTGAACTAGCTAGCTAGATCAATAGACATTATGAGAAATTGGCACATGTGATTATGAAGGCCAAAAAATCTCATGATCTGTATTTTGCCAGCTGGAGACCCAGGAAAGCTGCTGGTGAAGTTCCAGTCCAAATCAGAAGGCCTGAGAACCAAGGCACCCAATGGTGAATAAGTTCCAGTACATGTTGGAGGGAAGGTACAAGAACTGGAGGCTCGGGGTTGTAAAACCTGGTCCATGTCCTAAGCCCTGAGTCCCAAGCGCTCCAATGTCCTAGGGCAAAAGAAGATGATGTCCCAGCTGAAGCAGAGGTAAATTTCCTTTTCTTCGGTTTTTTTTTTTTTGTTTTTTTTTTTTTTTGTTTTTTGTTTTGTTTTTTTTTGGTGGTGCTGTTGTATTTGGACCTGCAATGGATGGGCTGATGCTCACACTAAATGACAAGCACGATCTTCTGCACTAAATCTATCAGTTCAAACTTCACAGATCCATCCAGAAATAAGGCTTTATCAGCTCTCTGGGCATCCCTTAACCCAATCAATTGGACGAATAAAATAACCATCACAACTAAGAGAGGGGAAATGGTCTTTAGCTTGTGAGTACAAAAGAAACAATTCTACTGCTGTTTTAAATGTAACTGAGCACAAACATTAGTCTTATAATTACTCACTGAAGTTTAGTTAATCAAATTTTTACCTAATCCTTCTTAAAAGATACTCAATTCACACATTCACAATTCACTGTACAAATCTTTGGTTAATGAATAGATGTACAACTATTATAACCAGGATACTGTTACTGGAAATAAAATTAAACTTTAATTTTCAAAATATTCCCAATTTTCCAAGAATTTATAGAAAACAACATTAAATGCACCAATGGAAAATATTAAATATTAAGTTTAAACAATTTTCAAAATAACTCCTTTCTCTGTACTATTTGGTTTTTACGGAGAATGTTTTTAAGGATAGATAAATCTATAATACAAACATACAAACATAAAATTACAGAGCTTATATTAAACATATAAGATTATTTAGTCATCAAATATGCATTATTATGTAGGAAAAGTGATATTTATACATGATTTTAACCACACTTTACGTGAAACTTTACTATAAAATATCTACTCTATTTTGGTGATAATAGGCATTTTGGTGTAATTAAAACGTGTCTTATTAAGTCTCATAAGAAAGTATAATCTAAAATTAGTGGATCTAGAAATTTGGAGGTTACAGATTTGCATGTGAGTATCTGAGGAAAACCAAGGACACCTGTATGAGAAAAATATACCTATTTTCAATGTGGCGCAACACTTTAACTTTTTCACGACTTTTAAAAAATCTAGTTTATGAAGCTCTGTAAGAATTCTTGGCACATGCAATGGCCAAAATGTATTTACTTATATTTCATATCAATTTAGAAATATTTAAAAGCACATCCAAATAATAAATTGTTAATTAAATATAATTTATTATGAAATTTGAGTTTTTTATTAAACTGCCTTTTGCTCATTATTTATATAGTTATTATTTACCTTGACATCTGATTTGTCAAGTCCTATGTTCAAAATTACAATTACCATTTGATATTTAACATTTCTTAAATGTAAATTTCTGATTTTTTTTTTTTTTTTTTTTGAGATGGAGTCTCACGTTGTTGCCCAGGCTGGAGTGCAGTGGCGTGATCTCGGCTCACTGCAAGCTCCACCTCCTGGGTTCACGCCGTTCTCCTGCCTCAGCCTCCCAAGTAGCTGGGACTACAGGCGCCCGCCACCTCGCCCGGCTAGTTTTTTGTATTTTTAGTAGAGATGGGGTTTCACCGTGTTAGCCAGAATAGTCTGGATCCCCTGACCTCGTGATCCGCCCATCTCAGCCTCCCAAAATGCTGGGATTACAGGCATGAGCCGCCACACCCAGCTCTGATGTGTTTTATTCGGGAACCTTTCTGGTGTTATTATCTAGATGTTTGTTATCTTTTTTATCAATTTCACTGAACATAATGACCCTTTATATTTTAAAAAACTTTTTCTGCTCATGATATACTCACTTTTTAATCTATACTTTGAAAGGGTACATCTAAAGAAAAAATATCATTTTATAACATCGTACATAGTTTTCCATCCATAATAGGTACCTTTTCATTTTTCTTTTTAATTATTCCAGTTTATTTTACGGTAGGTTTGAAAGAATAGAACGTCCTGTATGTTGAACATCTGTTATACTATTGGCATTTATAAGAAAGGAACTAATATGTTACTTAATCTACAATATTAGATTGTTTTCTAAATATAACTTGAAAATCTTAAAGTTGCACCCAAATCAGTGTTTCTGGGCTTGTGCACGAGAGGCAATGATACATACCATCATCGTATTTTTGAATACATTATGATGGCCTAAAAATAAAAGTTATCAAAAGCATTATTATTAATATTATCTCATAGAAAAGTATGCTTGCTAAGCAATGGCTATATGATACTTGTTTTATTATATGTCTAATTTTTATATCACCTTTCCAAAAAAGTTAATACCTCTGAAAAATGGATTGTGTCTTTCTCCTACTTTTTATGTTAATCAACTTTTTTGCCTCTCTTACGTAAGGTATTTGAATATCGTTTTTGAAATTTTAAGCATCATTTCTTCTTATATTATGGTCAGTATAATAAAGTTTATGCATAACCTACACATCATTACCTAGAATGAAGAGAAGCATTTAATATAGTTTTGAAAAAAAAATGTTTGGCTGTCGTAACTCTGACAATAGTCAAGTTCCCAGAACTTTAGCTGCCATTTATATAGCAGGGAATAATTGCCCTTGCATGTCACTATCTAGTTTGATTATCATATTCAATAATGAAGTCATTGTGTATGTGTGTTTGTGTATGCTTTGTAGGTATGAATTATCAAAGACTGAACACAAATGGTAATTATATTTCAACTTCTTCCATTTACCTCTTTCTATCGTGTGCCTTGGCGTGATTTTCAATTTCACACTGTAAAATCCATAGCTTTCTATATTAAGACCATTTTGGAACAAGAACTACTAATCTGTTTCCAGACTACATGTCCTATATTTTCAATGTCGGTCTGTTTTAACAAGATTCAACTTATTCTTCACATATTTTTGCTAAATGCCCTTACTTATGTAGAAATAATTTTGGTTCCTACCAAAATTATGTGACATTCTATTCCAGTCCTGTCACCAAAGTCCTCCAAACTTTTCTGTAATAACTAAGTTAGATCACTCTTTTATCTCATTCCCAATTGATTGACAATTTGGATATTTGAAATATAATTCAGACAATGAGAGACTAATGCTGGAAATGAATAAAGTACTAATACCTACGCCTTTATTTCTAGACTTTTAAATATATCTCAGAAGGGTATTGGATATATTTTCCTGATATTATTTTATATACTCATCGTGACCCTGTGATAATTCCCAAATAATCATAACTATTCATGACATCAAAGTTTATATAATTTTAATTTTGAAGAATATCACATTTATGCAGACCCTCCTGTAATGATGTCCCTGATATTAGGGATATTATTGTTTTAGTATACTTAGTGGAAATTTATACCTACATCAAACTAGTGACGTCTTCTATCTTATTATCAGATGCATGTATCAGATGCAAGATAAGAGCATATTTATACACTTATTTTTCAGTAGACAAATAGAGGCATTGCATAGAAATACATAGAAATGATTTTTCTATGTATAAATAGAATCATTTATGTATGCAAATAGATATTATTTAAATGAACACCTATCTAGATATTTATCAACCAAAAATTAACCTAAACAGTAGCACATGTTCCTTTATTCTTAGTGCTACTCATATATGGTCTATAGACTGATATATTATTGAATACATTGTGGGCATGAATTTTTCATCTCAACATTTTGAATATATTTCTTATTTCTAACTATAGATGTGTTCCAGTTTAATTAAAATTTATCTTTAAAAGGTTAATTTTTCCTACTGTATATGCAGGTTTTCAAGATTTCTAACTTGAATTTTATAAACAGCTAATGTGAAAAGCAAAAATGTCCTGATTTTGAAGTATAAAATAAAATGATAGTTTTGATCAAGTTAGTTTAGATCTAAATATCTCTGACTACATATCTATATCTACATTTTAATCTCTCTATGTATGCATATATGAGTGTATATATACGTGTGTATTTCATCATTAATCTTACTAATATTATAACGCAAATATTGCCAGTCCACTTATCAAAGGCTGCTCTGCAGCTGTTTGAACTATTAAGGCAACTCATTTTGCTTATATCTGCTACCTGTTATTATAGAGATTGACATACTCTCCTAATTTATAAATAAACATATCAACACTTCAGTTTTGATCTAAACACTTTAAACTTCTTAATGTGTTACCTTACTATCATAGTTTGCTTTTCAGTGAGATACTGTAATTTTTATTCTTTTTGGTTTTAACAGTGACTTTATTTTAATTATAAACAAAGAAAAACTTATATATTTGATCTCAGAAGTTAAGTTGCCCATTTCAGCGCTTTGGGAGCAGAAATTACCTGAACCTATGTACAGAACATTATATTGAAGAAAACCAAACTTAATATTTGAGAGCAATTTCTGAATCCATTGGTTGTGAACTATTAGAGCCTATCTAATTAAAGTTTTAGCTAAATTGTATAATGATTAAGAAATATTCATTTTACTTTAATCCTCTTTTCAAGGTTAATAGGGCAAAGTTATTTTTAAATGAAAATGTTGAAAGCAATTGATCACAGGAATATTACTCATAATCACAATGCAAGCTAGTTATTTTATTATGCATCAAAGGTACTTCTTGTATTGTGTTTCCTTCGTAGGGGATCAAAGATTTTAAAGTCAGCATCTTGCTAATCCTCCTAGATTTTTAATTAAAGTAAAACATTGTGCAGATTAAAGCAAAAGAAAAATAAAATTTATTGTCTTGATAACAAATATAAAATTCATTACATTTTGCAAGGTCCTTTTTGTCCATCAGACAGCTTTTTTATTTCATCATGTCTTCTATTAGCTCCTTTGCTTATCACTTGGTTTTCAAAAAATGAAGGAAGGAAGAAATGAGAAGAGCTAAACTTCAAAGCATCCTTTCTAAGCTTTCTTATTCCTCGTGGCCTCATTGGTCCTTGTCCTTATTTTAGTCTCTTTGTGTGGATGTTGTGTGAGATGGTCTCACACTATTAAGATAAGCATTGGGGACTTAGTAGTTGGCCTGAAGCACTACAAAATTGAAGCCTGGATTGTAGAAATAGATAGCTCTTCAAATTATTTGTCATTTTCTATTTATCTTATTTTTCTCCAGTTGACAAAAGTACATCCCAGAGAAATTATTTGGCCAAAATGGTTTTTTTTGTTTGTTTCTGCAACATAAAAGATAATATGAGCTATAGATTTAATACGTGAAGGAACTGAAACAGGCAATATACCCCAAAGAGAAAAAATATTCACTCATATTGACTGAAATTTCTTTATTTCCTAAAAACATGTATATGAGTATCTACTTAAATGATTTATGATTTCTAATTTGGGTATATAGTGTGAATACTTCAATATACTTATGCAATTTTAGTTTCTAAAAACCCAAATCAAATATTTTAACTAAATTTACAAATACATCAGTAAATTAATTTTTTAAAATCACTCTGACAGTTCACCTCATTAAGCCTTTTCTTTGGTTAAAGTAAGTAGTGTTTAGTTTTACTTTACTTCAATCAGCACTCTTTCCTAACAAGTTGGGTGTGTGTCCTAATGCACCTGATCATTCCTTCTTGGTTCTGGAGTGGAAGACAACTCAAGTTACCTTGATTCTGGAGTGAAAAAATATCTAGAATTGCAGAAAAGAGAACAGACTAGAATCCTTATAGCCATAAAAGGAGCAAAACACGTACTCTCCGTAAGATTTTCTACATGCCTCATTTCTTGGTTATGGAGATGTAATTTTCAAATATCAAAGTGCTGTAACTAAAGTTGTTTTTCTAGAGATGACAAAGCCACCAGTAGAATGAGCACTGATGAGTATGTTTTATTTATCAGTTGAGGAGAAAAACTGAGAAAGTGGAGGAGAACCCAGCTAGAACTTCACAATGACACTTGAAGATACCTAAAGTAAGAAGGGCATGAAGCCATGGGAGAGACTGAATGAGAAGATAGAATGCAAACTAACCTTATTCATGTCACGACTGGTTGTGGAATGATCATAGATGAGTCCTACCATTTCTACATTTTCTAAGTTGTTTTGATTTGACTATGGAAAAATTAACTATATCTGAATATATGATGCTTTTCAAAGCGGTCATCAGCTAATGCAGATTTCTTATGAAAGTCTATTTTTCTTTCTTTCTAATAATCATTGGCATTAACCAGTTGCCATAACTACTAATGGATTGCATAAGACATATCTGCATAAATACATATGACTGAATTTGGACATGTGCAAAACTGCCAATTTTAGATAAGCCCGCTTTATACTTTAGATAAATAATAATTCCATAATTTTATTCTTTTACCTTCCCACTCATACATTCAATGAAAATTATTGATTTTTTTGTGAGGCAATAAGCAGGGAAACCAATAACTATATGAAATGACTTTAGATTATGGTAAATGGTAAAAAAGTACTGTGGGTTTTTTTTGTTTGTTTGTTTTGGAGAAATAGTTGGTGAGGGTACAGTGCCATATTATAAGAAAAAACTAAATGAAGTCTCTCTACAGAAATGACATTTGCAGTGAGACCTAAATTATTTGAGGAAAGCAGCTATATAATTAGCATTTCAGAAAAATAAAATTGTAAAATGAGACCTGAAGAAGGGAAAAAGAGGTTGGCATGTCCAAGAAATCAAAAGCAAAGAAGAGGCAGGTGGCAAATAATAGATACAGTTTGGGAAATAATAAAATTTGAAATTCATTCTGGGTGAAATGAGAAGACATGGAAGGTTTTATGGAGAAGAATTACAAATGGATGACCATGTTTAAAAGGTTATTGTTCATACTCTGTAGAGACTTGAAAAATTGCAGACCAGTTGGGCATGGGAACAAGGGAATGGGGTGGAAGATCTGGAGATGTACAACATAGTGAAAAGCAAAGGATAAACATTCACAATGGACAGAAATTTCCACAGTTGTTTGCAGGTTTGAGGAGATGTCTATTAGAAATCCAAATTACATGTTATCCCTTATCTTTTGATTGCATAATCTATTAAATAATGAATGTTATAAAAAGTGTATGTGGTATACAAGTTAGGAGGTATGAAGGTATTGTTCTACTGTCTTAAATTCCTTAAATCCAAATACCCAGCACAAAGTTCACAACACAGGGAGCTTGAAAATATCGAAGGCCTATTTTCAGCATGTCTAATGAACCAAACATTTTGTTCTTATCAATAAAATTTTCTAATCAAATACTCTAAGTTTACATACTTTTCTCTTTACTTCTTGACTAGGGAACTTCCCTTCCTGTGATTCAGAATAACCATGTTCTACTCACAGTACTATCATGTAGTTGCTTGTCATCAGGAAAATAATTACAACACTTCGAAATTAAAAATACCTGATTTTACTCCCTCAGAATGTTTATGCTAATATAGTAGACACCATTTATAAAAAAAGAGATTTGGAACTTCTTAAAGACCTCAAAGTAGAATCCTTAATGTCTCCATATTCGAGTCCCTATATATAAGGAAAAACACAAAAACAAAATAAAACAAAGAAAAAAATATCCACAAGACAAAACACATAAACAAAATAACAGCAAAATCGCCATGTTTCAGAATGAAATAAATGGACATATCCCCCAAAGTATTTATAGGATGAAATAAAACACACACACACACACACACACACACACACACACACACACACACTTCAACCTCAAGCACAGTCCAGATTTGGCTAAAATCCCTGAAATTGCAAACAAAGCCATTTTCTTAATCAGGATATGTTTGAACAATTAAACAAAAACAACAAACACAAAGAAATGTAAGTTATCAATACTTATGGAAATCCTGACACCACAGATCAATAGAGTGGAAATAACAATGTAAACACTAAGCAAATGCCAAGGAATCATGCCATTTAGCTTTCCACTATCTATTATCCTAGCTAGAGGAACCCACAGGATGTGAAACGGAGTGATGATGGATGGAATGTCTATTATCCTATCAGAAAAGAAGGAATTGATGACTTACAAGTTTGTGTTTTCAAATACAATGATTCCAAAGTCCATCAGCTGAAAGTATTAGGTTGATGCAAAAGTAATCACCGGTTTTGCCAGCAACCTGCCATTACTTTTGCATCAACCTAATAGTTGTTTCTGTAATAAAGAAGCCTCCATGTATAGAAATTTAACTGTAGTATAAATAGCAAAGCATGAGGGAAGACAAAGGGCAATTTAAATAGACCTGGCAATAAATAATGGTAGCTTAGAGTAGTAAAGTGGTATAGAATTAATTTTGTTGTTATGTTCTATTGTCAATTAATAATTTATATGTACACATTATATATTTCTGTTATACCTCCTTACTATTTAATTTCTTCATTTGGGAGCTTGCTATTAATCTCTTAGAATCTTCAGTTCTGCCATTATGTGCTTGTTATTAAAATTATCCAAGTTTGTCTTCCATTCTCAAATGATTTGTAATCAGCTCATTTTGGTAAATAAAGAAGTTAATACCTATTTTTCAATTATAATAACAATTTGATTTTTATAATTAATCTACCATGTAAATTAGATAGTTCAGTATAAAATTCAGTATTTTCAGTACCATCACAGAGTTGTGCAAACATCACTGGCTATGAGTTGGCTGTGTACCCAAATCTGATCTTGAATTTTAATCCCCATAATCCTCATGTGTCATGAGAAGGACTCGGTAGGAGATGATTGAATCATGAGGGCAGTTTCCCCCAGGTTGTTCTTAAGCTAGTGAGTGAGTCCTCATAAGTTCTTATGCTTTTATAAATGTCTGACATTTCCCCTGCTGGCACCTATTCTCTCTCCTGCTGGCCTGTGAAGAGGTGCTTTCCACAATGATTGTAAGTTTTGTGAGCCCTCCCTAGCCACGTCGAACTGTGAGTCAATTAAACCTCTTTTCTTTATAAATTACTCAATCTCGGGTATGTTTTCATAGCAGTGTGAGAGAAGACTAATACATCATGACAATCAATTGTAGATGACTTTCATCCCCCACAAAGAAACCTTATATGTTTTAGATATCACTCCCTCTGTTCTCCATTCTAACCATGTCCCAGATATAGGCAACCACTAATCCACCTTCTGCCTCTAGATACCTTCCTATTCTGGACGCACTATAAATGAATTCATATGATACATGGTCTTTTGTCACTAGCTTTTCACATAGTATATATTAAGGTTCATGTTCTAGCATGTGTCAGTATATCATTCATTTTTTATTGCCAAATAAGGCTTCACTGTTTGGACATACATTCTATGGATATTTACCTATTCATCAGTTGACAGATATGAATCAACTTGAGTTTTTTCCTACTTGTTGATTATTATAGGTAATATTGCTATAAACATTTGTGTGCAAGTTTTTATATATCTTGGACTTGTTGGTTCATATGATAAAATCTATTTTTAAACTTTTGAGAAACTGCCAGACTATTTTCCAAAGTAACTGCACTATTTTACATTCTAATCAGCAGTATATGTGTGCTCCAATTTCTTCACATCCTTGCCAAGACTTCCTATTTTTTGGGTTTTTAATCCTAATGAATATGAAAGAGTTTCTCATAGTGTTTTTTATTTACATTTCCCTAATGACTAATGATGTTTCCTTAATAACTAATGACTTTTTATGTGCATGTCATTCATTTGCAAATCTTCTTTTGACAAATATCTATTCAATCTGTTGCCCATTATTAATTGGGTTATTTGTCATCTTATTGTTAAGTTGTAAGAATCCTTTATATAGTCTCTATAAAAGCCTTTTATCAGATATGTGATTTTTAAACATTTTATCCCATTCTATACATTGCATTTTTATTTTACTAATGAAGTCCTTTGCTCACAAAACTTTTACATTTTGATGAAGTTTAACCTATTTTTTAGATTGTATCTCTTGTCTTTTTGGTGTCATATCTAAGAAATTATTGTTTAAACCAAGATCATTAAGATTTATGTCTTTTCCTAAGAGTTTTATAATTTTAGCTCCTACATTTATGTCTTTGATGCATTTTGAGTTGAGTTTTGTATATGCTGTGAGGCAGAAGTCCAGTTTCTTTCCTTTGCATGCACATATCCAATAACAATTTTCCTTGGTGTTATTTTTTCTAATTTATTCTGGCAATCAAGAAATTATGTTGAAATTTTCATTCAATTGTGTGTTATCTATTTTAAAGAACTTGACTTTTGTTTATAAGTTGGAACATAGACTGCATCCATTCATTTTTTTTGTCAAATGAACTCTGCTAATTATTTTCTTCACTAGGGACTTTGTCAGCTAGATGACAGTCATAAACTTTAGGCCTTTTTTTCCCCCCGAAATCATTCCTTAATATAAAATCTCCAAGAATCCAAACTTGTATTTAAAATATATAATATTTTAGTAGTCTGTAAAATCAATAAATTTGGCACAATAATCTATTCTTGCAGTTTTTGACTACATTTTTGAGACCAGACTTTTTCGTGGTTTACCTGTTAATTTTGTTTCTCAGGTTTAAAGATAAATGTTAAGTCTAGCAAGATACTATAGTGTCATTCTGAAAAGAAAGGAGTGTGGTAACTCAAGATAAGACATTTCACACATTCCTTTTCAAAAGTACCTCAAGTCAAACTACATTTTTCAAGATGTACAATGTTATGCAAACTTCAGAAATTTTATAAAGTCCTTTTAAAACCATACACTAAAAAACATTAGCTTTTCTAAATAAGGAAGAAAAGTAGCTTTCTGCACGTGAGCATTACAATTATATATCCTGGAGTGTTATCCACTTTTTGCTCATTCTCTGAAGTTTCGTTTTTTTTTTTATTAATACATGTCAAATATTAATATTGATAATACATCTCATAATAAGTTTTTGCTATAATAAATTACTGAGTAACTTAAGACCATATTTGTAAACCTGTCATCTAAGAATTACCTAAGTGGTTATCTACTTATTTATATTTCAGACACTGGAAATTAGAAACTTAAGGAAAGAGTTTGGGAACATGAAATTTAAATGTGAAACCCAGATTCTTTCTAACAATCAGTAAATTTTGGAAAATTAGTCAGTAAGTTGTCCCGTTTGATGCATCTTAAGGATATTATGCTAAGAGAAACAAACCAGGCACAGAAAGACAAATATTGCATGAACTCACTTATGTGTTATCTAAAACCAACCAACAAACAATGTGTAACTGAACTCATGCTAAAGGGTAGAATAATGGTTACCAGGGGCTGGGTGTTAAGGAAAAGGAGAGATTTTGGTCAAAGAGTAAAAATTTCAGTTATAAGATGAATGAGCTCTGGAAGCTAAATATAAAGTACAGCGACTATAGATAATACCAAAGCATTGTACACTTCAAATATTCCAGGAGACTAGATGTCAAGTTCTCACCACACACACACAAAAAAACACCACCACCACCACCACCAACAACAACAAAACAATAGTAACTAGGTGAAATGATAAATATGTTAGGAGTTTGATTGTGGTATTGATTCCACAATGTATACATGTATCAAAGCATCATGTTGGCTGGGAGCGGTGGCTCACACCTGTAATCCCAGCACTTTGGGATGCCAAGATGGGTGGATAATCTGAGGTCGGAAGTTTGAGACTAGCCTGACTAACAGGGTGAAACCCCGTCTCTACTAAAAGTACGAAATTAGCCAGGCGGGATGATGCATGCCTGTAATCCCAGCTACTCGGGAGGCTGAGGCAGGAGAACTGCTTGAATCCAGGAGGCAGAGTTTGTGGTGAGGTGAGATTGCGCCATTGCACTTCAGCCTGGGCAACAAGTGAAACTCCTTCTCAAAAACAACAACAACAACAACAACAAAACATATTGTTCACTTTAAATATATACTTTATTTATTTATTTATATTTATTTATTTTTTATTTTTTACCAATCATACATTTAAAAAGCTAGGGAAAGTAAAAAACAAAAGAAAAAGAAAAAACCTCTTAAATGCAAATATCTTTCACAGTAGTGATGTAGCATTCAGGCTAACCAGTGTTTCTGTACCAATTGTGTTAACCTATAGGTGTGTTCCACATCACAACAAACTCAGCGTAGATTTTGATGGTGCAAAATGAAGTGAGCATGAAATTGTTAGCTGCTCATTCTGATACCACATAGGAGGAGAAAGAGTATATGGTCAGAGAAAAATAGGTTAGTAAATGAAAAAAATTCCATGTAAAATGGTACCATGATTTATAACTTACAAACGTTCTATCAAGCATTAGTTATAATAAATTCCTCCGGAAAATAAACTGTATTTGAATTTTACTTCCTTTATTCATTCTACTAACAAAAATGACTAAGTGCCCTTGATGAGGTTCTCTAATAAGAGGCATTAAGCCAAATACAAAGATACATTGTAAATCTCTATACACAATATGCTCAATAGCGTCAAACCTCAGTCTGGTTTGTTGTTTACAGGTTTAACATAAATCTGACTAACAAATATAACATAAGTTATGACACCTCCATTGGACAGGAACTAAGGAGGTTCTCAATAAATGTGTTTTGAATGAATCAACCAATATTCACCACTTTTCATCATGTGTCTCTTTTTCAGAAACGCATACTAACCAGTGGGAAAGCTTGCCTAAGTGATTGTTGTCATAATGACACAGACCCAATAAATAATTCTATTCATGGAATTTCATCAGCTTAATAAGGAAAGATTAAATGAAACATCACTAGAACTGTGTACAAAGTTGCAATGTCTGCATTTATCAGCAAGTACTAATTTAGTGAAGGTCCATTCTAAACAGCCCTTTTTTCAATAAAGACACTTACATTAATATTACAACTAGTTTTAAATTATTATTCCTTCAGAGTGGCAGGTGCTAATCGATGTTTAATGTTTTATTTTTCTTTATTTTATGTAGGTCCATAAGGCCTTTTAAAATAAAAATAAGTTGTATAATGTACATTAATCTTTACCCACAAATTAATAATATTTATTATAATGATTTTTGGAAAGGTAATTTAAGAAAACAATAAAACCAAGACTCATAGATGACTTCTTTTTAGTATTAATCATTTTCTGTTAACTTGAATGGGTACATATAAATTCTATGGTCTTAAAAATTGAAAAATTAATGCTTCAATTGTCCTTGATTTGTGACTTTATATTGCTAGAGTTTATGCTCAATTACAGTCAGTCAAAACTAAATATATCTTGTGCTTTGGGAATTCAAAAATAGAAAATAACTTTATTACTTTCTGAAAAGTTTAAACATAAAGAGACAGCCTTTTATGTTTTTGATCAGGAATTTTTGTCCTCAAACTTAGTAGAACTAAAAATTCATACAGGGTTTTGATAAAAATACAGATGTCCAAACCCTGCCTTCAGAGATTCCAAAAGAGAGGACAAAAAGGTATCCTGAAAACTTCAGTTTTGAGAAGTTCCTCATATGATTCTGACTTAGGTAATCAAACCACACTTTGTCAAATGCTCAACAAATGTAGTAAGTACCATAGCTGAAAATCTTAGAATCTTCTAGGAATTTGTAGTTTCTGGAGATTATTATGGCCAAAGAAAGACTAAAGTTGTATAAAACCATATTTAGATGAAGAGATGCCAATAACTTATCTTACACTAAAAATATAGTTGGACTAGCTTTTATGAACTTTCCAATCTATGTCTAGAAAAAGTGTGATATGGGAGAATTATTCTCAATTTACATAAGAGTGGAAGAGCTTAGCATCTAATTTTATTACATCTCTTGAGAACCAGAATTATTTTGTTTTATATTTGAGTTTCTTATTTTGTATATTAAAATATGGTCAAATTTTAAAAATTTACTCATATTGGAAATAAAATTAATTTCCAAGATCCACCTCTGAATTTTAAAATAAATATGTTAATGATATCTTAAAAGAAGTAATATTTGGTTGTTTTCATTTAGTTATAAGAGGTTTATTTAATATATATACCAACATATAGAGTGGCCTGACGATGCTTTTTAAATATATACATTTTCTATTTAATAATTTATTAGAATTTTATACCATATGTACTATTAAAGTTCCTAAATATTTTGATGTTCCATACACAAGAACATAAATTATTTATATGTGGATTGCTTTGTCATTTTAATTTTTTAAATCTGCTTTCATAGAGCTTATGTTCTATTTTCTTTTTGAAACAAGGGGAGAATCTCACTCTATATATACTTCATACATAGAAAGAAATGTGATACTGCATTTTTAATTTCTGCATAACTTATCTAAATTCTGTTCTTTTTAAATATAAAATAAGAAATCACAATTTTATTGGTAATAGCATCTACCTTTTTTCAAATGTATAACAGAAAAAGGCAGACAAATATATTCAATTGTATATACACAAGCTGGGAAAATTTCTCATGGTGCTAAGGATGTCTCTTCACCTGAGGGAAGTTTTATGTCATACAACTAAAAATATTTTTGTATTTAATTATTCTTATATTTCATTTGAAAGGTATAAGTTGTTCTACTTAATTTAGTGTTCAGTGAATAATGAATTAAACAACCTTCCCGAGAATTCCCTTGTTATTTTAAAAGAGATGCTTGATATTGTAGCCCTTTCTTATTTGAAAATGTTTTTACATGAACATCCTTTGGTTAGGCAGCAAAAACTTAATCTTTTGTTAAAAAGCAAAAAATATATAAATGTTAAACATACAGGAGTATATTACCAAATACATTGTTTTTGTCACTAAATAGAACATCCATATTTTCTTTTGATCACCTAATAATAGTAATTATACCTTAGAGTATAGCTGCATTTTAACTGAAGAAAGAGAAGAAATTTATTGGAACAAAATAAATGTCGATAATTTGTTGATGGGAGATATTTCTATTAAGTTTCTTCTGTTCATCTCTCTGGATTTCAATGCTCTGTTTTGAAATGGTATTATCCATTTTTTTTAAACAGCTCCTCTTACTGGTTCACACTACCTACTCAAAACATATTACATATGTCTTATATGAGAAATTCTCTAAAATCTACATTAATTAATAATTTTGATCATATGACGAACTTTCTAACATATTTAATAGCTATTTGAATAGTTATTGTCTTCCTGTCTTGATAATAGGAACTTTTCAACTTTTTTCCAGAGATTGGTGTTCTTTCATCTGAAAGTAGTTCTTTCTGTTAAGAAATTGAGAAATGTATCAACAAAATCAATCCCATATAAACTTTTCTTTTAATAATTCTTAGGCTTTATCCAAGAATACCTTGGACAAAAGCTGAAACCAAAACAAACAAACAAACAAAATCAACTTGGGTACAGTCCAGTAATCTGTCTTTTAACAACTCCACAGATAAACCTCATTTATCCTAAATTTTGAGAACCAGTGTTTTGACATACGTTGACTTCTGCTATGATTTTAATATGTCCCCCCACAGTTTATGTGTTGGAAACTTAATCCCCAATGTGACAGTGTTGGGAGATGAGGTTCGTTGAGAGGTGTTTAGGTCTTCAGGGCTCTGTCTTCATGAATGGAAGCCAGAAAAGGCTTTCAGGAATGGGCTGTCTTTGACCTTCCAGTCATGTGATGACACAGAAGGAGGCCCTTACCAAATATAGATGCATTATTCTTGGACTTCCCAGTCCCCAGAACTGGGTGCCAATAATTTTTTTTTATTTTTCTAATAAATTACCCAGTCTGTATATACTATACCCAGTGTAGTATTTCATTACAGCAGTACAAATGAACTAAGATGACTTCCATTAAAGTGTTTCTCTAGAAAGGCAAGTGAAGAACAGACCCACTGTGAAATAATACTCATTAGTCTAAATATTGTGAGATTCTTGGAAAATGAAACATCACACTCTAAACTGTAAAGAAAATTAGCGTACTGTAAGAGGATCATGAGTAAGAATATGCTAGTTTTTCATAAATAATTATCAAATGTTAAATCATAAAGAGGACTAATTGTAAGTTTGTTTAAGTTCTGAAATGGAAAAAATCTAATGAAATGAAAAATACATAATTAAAATTCTAGAGGCGATTTGCTGATTCATTTGAATTTTTGAGGGATTTTGTAGCCTTTACATGACAAGTCTATTGTGATAAATTTGCAAAGTTACATCATTTTCTTGTGCTCGTCTACTTACAACTCTTTGTAATATGGCTTGGCAGGTCAGCCCATTAAGATATGGAATCTTGTTTCACACTTTATGTATCTGGGCTGACTTTACCACTATGCTAGGCTGATAAAAAGTGGTGTAAGTGATGCTGTCTAATTTCTACAGTCTAGACTTTAGAAGACATTTGCCTTTTGAAGTGCAATTTTGATATTGCCATAACAAGAAAGCCATTCTAGCCCACTGAAAGGACAGGATACCCAAGGTATCCCAAGTGACTGCCAGGTATGTAAGTTAGGCCACCTTATATATTGCAGTACATCCAACATTCTGCTTAATCCTACTATTTGAGCTAGTCAAGCTAAATCAGCAGAGGTCAAACAGTAGAACCAATGTAGTTTAAATACCTCACCAAATTTCATGTTGAATTGTAACCTCCAACACTGGATGTGGGGCCGGTAGGAGGTAATGGGATCATGGAGGCATATTTGTCATTAATAGTTTAGGGCCATCCCTGTAGTGCTGTCCTCACCATAGTGAGTTCTTGCAGGATCTGCACTGTTGAAAAGTGTGTGGCATCTTCCCCCTCACTCTCTCTTGCTCCTACTCTTTCCATGTGAGGCACCTGCTCTCACTTTGCCTTCTGCCATGACTGTAAGCTTTCTGAGGCTCTCACCAGAAGCAGATGCTGGCACTCTGCTTCTTGTACAGACTGGAGAACCGTGAGCTCATTAAAAGCCTTTTCTTATAAATTAGCCACAAGTATTTCTTTACAGCAACACAATAATCAGTCTAACATAAGAACTTTAAGAAATAATAAATTGTTCTAGTTTTAAGCCCTCATGTTTGAGATGATTTGTTATTTAGTAGTAGAAATCTGATACTATTATAAACACAAACTTATCTACACGTTTGTGTTTCTCTCATGACTAAGACAGAAATATAACAGTGGAATTCTAATGCAAAACGCAGTTTCAAACATATGAGAATTATAATCCAATTCAAACTATGAAGGTTATGTATTTTTAAACAATGTTGAATGCCTTATACCAATGACGTTAAAAAATAAGAACAGGGTCGGGCGCAGTGGCTCACGCCTGTAATCCCAGTACTTTGGGAGTCCAAGCCGGGTGGATCAGGAGGTCACGAGATCGAGACCATCGTGGCTAACACGGTGAAACTCCGTCTCTACTAAAAAAAAAAAAAAAAAAAAAAAAAATACAGAAAATTAGCCGGGCGTGGTGGCGGGTGCCTGTAGTCCCAGCTACTCTTACTCTGGAGGCTGAGGCAGGAGAATGGCGTGAACCCAGGAGGCGGAGCTTACAATGAGCCAAGATTGCACCACTGCACTCCAGCCTGGGCAACAGAGTGAGACTCTGTCTCAAAAATATATAAATAAATGAATAAATAAATAAAACAGATAATAAGAACACACTACTGTGGGGAAAACGCTAGTGAGATCACTAAAACTTGTCAGCAAACACTGGAAGATTCTGGAGCATTAGTTCTCCTACTTTTTCTCAATGTTTCAGAAATTCTAATTATGGACAATTTGGATAGGGATACCTCTTATTTGTTAAGTTTTATCATTATAGACATACTACATCCATGCAAAATGGTCATGGATAAACTTTACTAGGCCGTTTGAATATGGACTAAGGATAAATAATGGAAAGGTAAGTTCAATGTCTCCTTTTGAATAAAAACATGTAAAGAGATGAATAAGCCTAGATCCTAAATATATTAATTTATTCAAATTAAAATTAATTAAATTGATGTATTACAATTAACCTATTTCAGCTTAAATGGTTATCTGCCCTCTTTTACTGTTAATTATGTTGCTTCTTTCTGTTGTTTGTTTCACCTTGATGATCTTAAAGGCATTCTTCAAAATCAGGTACTAATACATTCATTTTATGTTTTACTCTGTTGAAAATGTATGAGAACCATTTTAATTAAAGCTAAAACTAATCTAAGCGAATTTTTAAAATGCACTGTCTGAAATGCAATAAAAGGATAATAAATGCACCTCCTTATGATCCCATCTATATCACCAATGTCTTGTTTAAAATACACAGAAAGCTTAATTTCTGCATTTGTTTTATATGATCATTTATATTCAGGTAACCTCAAGTGTTACTTTTAAAATGATATGCCTTATTCATAATTGTCACTTATATTACCAATATTCTTTATCTCAGGATAATTATATTAATATTTATATTGTACAAATTTCAATAAAAGAGAATTTACACAGAAGCGATGTAATGGGGTCATGAATCATGGCATATGCTTCTAACATTTCATAAGAAGCCATATAGTAGAAGTAAAAGAGTGTGATTGTGAAAATCTTTGTGATTATAAATATGGATATGCAGGAGTTTGTGCCTGTCTCCTAGAATAGGCAGATGATCTATAACGGTATTGTTTGGAGACATTTGTTATTTTGGAAAATTTACCATGATCTATTACATGAGCTATGCAATCATCTCTTATTGGTGCCTCAAGACATTGTGACTTCTACAGCACATATCAATTGACAAATGTAGAATCGAATATGTAACTATCATAAATTCCTGTATTGTTTGGAGGGCCTACATGGAAAACTGAAACAAAGACATACGTTTTCCTGTGATTCACTGTTATAATTGAAGAGATAGATCAATTACTATATAATGTGATTTGCATCTATCTTGTTTGAACTATACCATACCACAACTATACCTATATGATATCTTGCTCCAATGGTACTTTTTAACATCGATTTGAGCAATTGTGTCAGCCTCCTTTTCAAACTAGTTCTTCAAGGAAAGCGCTATTCTTAGAATTGAAAAACTTGAAGTTTGTTAATTTTCCCAGATCTACACAATAGAGATGTTCTTACTAATGTCTCTTATATATTTTAATCTTTAAGTCCATTCCCTTGCTCTTGTCTCTGCACATACTCTAGTCTTGTAAATGCACAACAATGTTGAAAAATTGTTGATTGGGCAATATTGGCATTCTTAAATTTAGATTCTGTACCTTTCATTTTTTCCGTGGTTCTTAGCTAGTCTTCATCTTCATTTCATATATATATATATATCTTGATAAGTTACAATGAAGTGTTGCATACTTAGGAGCTATCTTATCCCGAGTAATTACTCTTAAGGTTTAACCACCAAGTTACACATCACAATGATACAAATGTAGTAATTCTCCATTTGACTCTTCCCATGTTCTCAATGCAAGATTTAAGTAAACCCAAACACAAAGCCTTGAAATTACAAATTACTTATCAATGACTTGCAAGACAAATGAAGAATGTATAACTCCATAGGATGGAAGATATCCCTGAAAATCACAGTAGTGTCACTTAAATATGTCCATTCATTTTTGCTATGCACTCCTTTGTCAGAGATAGAAGCTTTCGTATGCTCATGGGGATAGGGGAAATATGTCACCCTAGTAAAATTTCAGCTGACTAGAATAATTCACCAATTATAAATACAAAAGAAACCCAAATTTCTGGGACTTCAATGCATAAAATACAAGATGATAGAAATAAACATTCTTATGAAAGCACTATTTTAAATTCAAGAATGAAAATTTTCAGTGGAAATATGCTGAGACTTGAAGAGTAGTGACAGAGTGACTTAATGAAGGTAAGATCATTCCATTCTTTGCTTCTGACAAAAAGCATACTGGGTTTTCCTCCAAGTCTCCAGTCATGCACTTGATTACTCATTCTGAGTACCATAGTCTCAGCGATGTTCTCTTCAGAACATTAAATCCAGCCTAATCAAAGACTTCTGACCAAGGAGGACTTCACACTTCCCTTGATTTGACTAAACTTTATATGGACTTCTTCCTCCTTCTAGTCACCTGACCTCCCTTTTACCTGGTCTAGACAGAATCCAAATGACCACAGCAGTCCCTCTTCTCCCTCTTACAGCATTTCCTTTAGAAAACTTGTAATTGCACATTCTTTCTCTGCTCCTTTGAGATGTACATATTTTTATAATCATGTTCATGCTTTACAAGTCAAGGCTGCCTTTCTTGAGAACCTGGGATCCATTCCTCTGAAAAATAATCATCAAATGAGTTAGAATCACCTCTGGGAAAGGATATGAGACTGACTGTGGGAGGTGCATTGTTCCAAATCACAAAACTACCTGCTGTCATGAAGTTATAAGAAATTTGATGTTTCTTTTGGGTAAAGCCAATTAGCAAACACAGATGGCTTGTAATACCTTCCACTCTATCTTCTCAAATCTCCTGCCCTTTATTTAAACAGAATTGAATTGAGAATGCATGGTGGTATCTATGCCTATTGCAATATCCTTGAACAAATTCTCCCTGATTTGTTTGGTTTTATCTGATACAATTTTTGCTTTGACACTGCAAAACAGTTTGTTGTTGACTATGGCTTCTTACGACAATTAGTCTCTGTGTATGTACCTATAAAAAAAACCCATACATCAAACATCACGTTCTACAGCATAAACATATACAATTTCTACTCATCAAATAAATAAATAGAAACCCAACAGTAATCAGATGGAGAGTAGAAAGAAAATAAAATAAATCCAATTGTATTATTTATGGGTAAACACTAGGATGAACTAGAGCTTCATTGTTTAGGCATAATAGAACTTTATCAATGGATATTTGAGGAGACAATATTATGACTAAATTCTATATGCCACAAATATGTTATTTGTGTGTGAATGTAATATAAGATACAATATCAGATATGAAATGGCAAATACACATTCTAGCTGTATAAATGATTTATCCAAACTTAAAATAAAAATACTCATGAATAGGCTACTTGTGAGAACCAAAATAAGCTCATTCTTGAACAGAATCTTAATATATTCTGTAAATATATTGCTAGTAATAAAATTTTTAAAAACCTTGTTATCTTGTTTAGTTCTACATGAGACAACAGTAAGTGCATAATAAAACTTATTTCTCTACTATAATTCCAGTAAGAATAAACTTATTTTGTAATTTTAACATATAATTATGTTCCTAATATGCCTTTATCCTTGAGGGAAAGGATCGGATTTTAGGGATTTCAGGATTACTAATGGGAATAAAGTAAGATATGTAAGTGAGAATTTGAGAAGGATAGAATTTTGAGTTGAAAAATAGTTGTTGTAGTTACCTATTGTTTTGTAACAAAATTTTGCAAAAGCTAAGTGGCTTAAAAGTAAATGTATTACCATCTTCGTTGTCCTTAGGGTTGGCTGAACTCCACTGAACCGTTCCTGCCTAGAGTTTCTCACATAATTAACTCACATACATGGCTGGTAGGGGCTAACTGTTACCTGGGACCTCAGTTGGGATGTCTGCTAGGGCACCCACATTTGACCTCTGCCTTTACTTTGAGCTTATCTGAGCACAGTAGCTGTGTTCTGGGAGGTTGCATCACAAAAATATGCATACCAAGATGAAAGGTCTAGGCAGATGCTGCAGGAATTTATTTTTATTTTACTCATAACTATAGTTCATGCTTTATTTAAACTTAATTGAGTGAATATTTTGTAAAAATGGTAAAACATATAAAGGAAAGGGAGAAAGTGGAGCCTAATAAATGAATAGATATGATTTACCTCCTGCTGAAAAATAATTATTGCAGAATATTTTATTATAATTACCCTAACAAAAGGAACAAGAGTGATTTTTGAAAATTTTATTAGTCATTACTCTATAGAGATGCAGATTTGATGCAACAGGCATAATCGTTTTACATATTTTTACATCCATGCTGTAGGATATAGAAAAGTAATGATAAAGTTATTTCTCTAAGAAACACAGGTGTAACTTAAGCAAAACTTTATTATTTTTGGTGCTTTTATATTTATTTTTTTCTTATTTCTTTCTTAAGTGTTATAACCTATATATTTTTGGATAATCATATTTTCATATATTTTATTGTTTTATCTGACGCTTTTTTTGAGGAGTATATAATTTATCAGTAGGGAATTAGGGTTTTTTTCAATGTACAAGGAAATAGTCATATTCACAAGGTTGTGCAATCATCACTATCTAATACCATATCATTTTCCATAACCCAGAAATAAACCCCTTGCCCACTAGCAGTAACTGTTTCCTCCGTCATTTTTTATCCTTTGGAAACCACTAGTCTATCTTTTGTATGGATTTTTCTATCAGGAAATTTTCTAAAAATGAAAATATACAATATGTGGCCTTTTGCATCTGGAGTCTTCCTCTGAGCATAGGTTCATCTGTGTTGTACCTTGTAGCATGTAACTACACTTCATTATCTTTTACAACTAAATAATGTTGCATTGTATACATATTTCAAATCTTGTTTATGTGTTCAACAGATGATGGACATTTGGGCTGTTTTCAATTTCTGACAATTATAAATAATGCTACTATGAATATTAATGTGAAAGTTTTTGTGAAAATGTTTGTTTTGAATTACCCTGCTGGGTCACAGGCACAATTCTGTGTTTAACTTTTTGAGAAACATCTAAACTGTATTTCAAAGTGGCTGCACCATTTTTTACATTTTCATTGGTGACGTTATGAGGGTTCCAATTTCTTCACCACATTATTTTCTAGCTTTATGATTATAGTTACTCTGGTGGCAATATCTCAATGTGGCTTTGATTTGCTTTTTCCTCATAATGAATGATGTTGAGTATCTTTTCATGTATTTATGGGACAGTCCACATATATACACATATATATGGGTGTGTATGTATATACTTATATATTATATATATTACTTTGTATATATTATATATTACTTTGTATATATATTACTTTGAATATATTATACATTATTACATATAATATATATATATATACACACACACACCCATATATATATACACACATATATATACACACACATACACATGCATACATAGGATTCAAGTGGATATTTCTCCAAATAGTGGAAATAAATACTTGAAATATGTGTTCATTTAAATTGGGTTACCTTTTTACTGTTGAACTGTAAGAATTCTTCAAATATTCTGGATACTAGACTTTCATTAAATATATAATTTGAAGGTATTTTCACCCATTCTGTAGCTTGTCTTTTCACCTTCTTGGTAGTCCTTTGAAGCCCAAGTTTTTTTGTTTGCTTGTTTTGATGAAGCCAATTTTTTCTTTTTGTTGCTCAGGCTAAATATCATATCTGACAAATCACTGCCAAATTAATGATTATAAATATTTACATTTTTTTCTAATAGTTTTATAGTTTTAAAGCTTACATTTGGGTCTGTGATCCATTTGGGTTTAACTTTTGTATATGGCGTGAGGTAGAGGTTTAACTTCATACTTTAGCATGTAGATACCCTGTTTCCCCAGCACCATATGTTAGAACAACTATTCTTTTCCCACTGAGTTTTCTTGACACCCTTTTCAAACCACAGCTGAGCATAAATATGGGCTTATTCATGAGCTCTCAATTCTATGTTATTGATCTATATGTCTATTCTTATGCCAGTACCACATAATCTTGATTGCTGAAGCTTCGTAGAAAATGTTTAAATGAGAACATTTAAGTCCTCCATCTATATAACCCAACCTCAGATATCAGACTGAATCACCTGTATTCCATTCTATTGATCAAAAGTGAGTCATTTGACCAGACCAGGGTCAATTGGAAGAGATTACATGAGGGAATAAATACAAGGAACATGAGTCCTTAGGGGTTATATTTGCAAACTACCTCTGAACAGAAGAGTAGCTGCAGAGAAGTTTCCCTAAGACAGTAGATTTCCAAATATGGAGGCCATACATTTTTTTCTTTTTTCTTTTCTTTTCTTTTCCTTTTTTTTTTTTTCTTTTTTGGTTAGTGTGTTCATGGACTTAAGATCATTGAAGAGTATTGCTTAATTGAGACTACAAATAATGGAGAAGACATTTTTACACCTTCAAAGCTCAATACAGTGTTGTTGTTGATATTGCTGTTTGTTTTGTCTTGCTCCTAACAGATAGAATCACAATAAAGATAGACATGATCATCTGTAATTACCTGGGACTATATGGCACCATGCAAGTTCCAAGTTTTTTTTTTCAGAGCCTTTGGGGAAAAAATGGCTTTCTTAAAATACATTAATTAATTAATTAATTAAACTTTATACTACCTCTGAGAAGTTGCCAAAAATATATTTAATTCAGTGTAATTATAAAAATATGATGATGTGAAATTTCTTAAAGAAAATAAAACAAAAAAACAAACAGAAAAACCCTTCCAAACTATTGCTATCTTGTAAAAAATAAAAAGCCCTCTAACATAAAATTGAAGAGCAACAATGGTTTGAAATGCATTGATACAAATATCCACTAGAAAAAATAGGGAGATTTGAGGGTTAAAATCGCATTGATTCTTTTTTAACACCAGTATTGAATTTAGATATGTTTTCTTTGCCCAAATAATATTTAGGGAAATATAGGTTATCATTACACTAAAGTATTAATATTATTAAAATTTTTTAAAATACTAAATTGACACAATATTATTTACTTAAAATGATCAAGAAAAAGTCACGTTACAAAAGTATTAGTATCATGATATTATTTATGTAGACTGGAAATTCCACCAATTAATATTTCAGTTAAATACATAAAAGAAAACAAAAACATAATCAGGTTAGGGTTCAGGTGGTGTGGGCAAAAGTTTAAAAAAATAATTTACTAGCTTCAGATAATTATCTGAATAATTAATTATTAGGGAGACAACAAAAAGCAAAGTTAGATAAAATGTGCAACAAAGCTATTTAACATTTAAACTATGAAAAATATAAATAATTACCATATTTCTGTCCAAGGATCAGCAAGGAGACCTAATGAGAAACAGTGATTGAGGTGGTCAGAAATCCAGAGGAGTGTGAAGTCGTGAAGTCAGGTGGAAAACAGCTTTAAGAGAAGTAAGAACTATGTTGGATGTCATGAACAGGACACTTACTTGATGAAGCTGATTTAACATTTTGAAAAAAAAAAAAATGGTGAGGTTCAAAATGGGCATTCGAAGCAAATAGGAGAGATTTTCCAGAAGAAAGACAGAAAAATAGAAATAATTCTTTCTAATTTAAGATGAAACCAGGGAATGAGATATTAACAGAAACAAATGAGAGTTAAAAACTCTGTTTTACTCTGTTTTACTTTTTAAAATGTGGAATAAAATCTGTTTTGTGCATGTAATAACTAACAAAATACTAAGATGTGAAAACAAAATTAAAAGAATTCCAAAATTTAAAAATATGTTAGAAATTATCAATAGATTAAATAAGAATACGGCTACACATTTCTATTTTGAAGACAGTTTAATAATAGCATAAATATTTATTAAATACATTATTGAATTAAAAATTCTGTGTAATGCATATCACACATATATTTTTCAATCAAATTATAATAAAGCATAATAATTTTATTTCCAGGAAATATGTGGCTATGTTGTTAAAAGATATATTCAAATATGTATATATACACATGTTATTTTCCTTATTTAATTTATTGTCACCTACTACTTCTCAAGATTGTCATACTGACATAGCCTTGGATTTTAAAAGTTGAAACTTTGAGGATATTCCATTGTTTTGTTTCTTGTCTGTCTAACCTAGCTAATTATATTTGCTACTCTAAGTTAATTAAAACTCCCTCTTTATGAAAATAATTTGTTTACTCTAACCACACAGCGACTGGGTTTACTGCTTTATCCTTTGCTTTTTTCAAAATACATCTGTATTATTATGCAGACTTTGAACATAGCAGGGATCATTGCTTAAATGGTGACCTATTGTTTTTGTATATTTTTTAGTATATGTTACTGTATCTTGTTCATTTTTTGATCAAAATCAATGTAATTGAAGATATCTTTAGTGTACCCAGGTCAAGTTTCCTTTGCAATATGTTTTCATCTTTTTATTCTAACTTATTCTGATTCTAAAAAAAAAAATGTTTGTATCAGAAATTATCCAAATTTGTTGTACTCATACATTGATCAAAAACCTGGACAGAACTGTTCAGAACTGAACAGAACTGTTAGAAATAATTTGCGGATGATAAGATCTTCAGAAGTTTCAAGTGCCTCATCAAGTTAGGTTGTGCATATACTATTCAATTCTATGCTGTTTCATTTCCCAAAGAGGGAAACAGCACAACTTTTGAAAAAGGTGAAAGTGCTTTACTCTGGCCAATCAACAATTTTCAGAAGCTATTCTATACAATCATGATGATTTGATATAAGATGGTCCTTTTTTCTCCTCATATCATCACTAAGGGAGTGAGAATGAGGGTTTGCTGATGTATTCTACACCTTAGCACATGGAAAACAATTTTGGCACAAAAATGTACTGCTAGGAAACAGTCCTTTACAGTAAATCACTCACCCAGAATATGCTGAACACTTTTATATGTATTTCTAAAACTTGAGGAAAGTGAGTTTTATAAAAATAATGAAATGTAAGGATTATCTTTTAGGGATTGATATGGCCACGATGATTATTAGTAAGAGAGCTGCTGACTTACTATATTAATCAATATATTAGTTCATTTTTGCAGTTAAGGTACCTGCATACATTCAATTTTTTTTAACTGTTTGTTGTAAAAATTATAGTAAAAATTTATTAGGCCTTGACAAATGGTGGGAAAAGATAGGAAGAGGACACCATTCAAGACAATCAAAAATCATTTACAGCCACTCCATTTCCCTGTGCTCTCTTATTCAAAACATATTGCTTCCAAGAAGTGAAGTTTCAGTATCATATAGTGGTATGGTTTGGCTGTGTCCCCACCCAAATCTCATCTTGAATTGTAGCTCCCATAATCCCCATGTGTCCTGGGAGGGAACTGGTGGGAAGTAATTGACTCATGGGGGCAGATTTTTCCCACTCTGTTCTGATAGTCAATGAGTCTCGTGATCTGATGGTTTTACAAAGGGCAGTTGCCCTGTACACACTGTCTCTTCTTTGCCACCATTTAAGATGTGCCTTTTCTCCCCCTTTACCTTCCAACATGACTGTGAGGCCATCCCACCTATGTGGAACTGCTGGTCCATTAAATCTCTTTTTCTGTATAAATTACCCAGTCTTATCAGCAGTACGAGAACAGACTAATAAATATAGGTAACCTCATGGTTCTAAATGTTGTGTATCTCTCCAATATACCTAATCTGTTTCTTTATTTTTATATCTCCTGTGTTGCTTTGCACAGTGGTTCCACATTCGTTCAATAAATATTTCATTAAGTGTGGGATAATATAGCAATAATAATTTGATACAAATTTACTCACTTTTTAAGTCAGAAGGAAAAGATAATTCCATTCCAGGGAATTTTCTTAAGATAATTGAGTACAACTGTATAAAAGAGTGCATTCATTTATTTGAAGAAAAATCAAAACGGGACTTAGAATGAAAGAATAAACATAAAAATGAATTCCAGTTCGCTTCCTTAAACTAATTTTCTGTTGTTTAAGATATATTCCAACTTTTCTTATATCACTAATCTGACCACTAATATTCGAGTTCTTCCATTTTAGCAAACAACCATGTTAAATACTTCACAGAGAAAAATGCATGAAATCAGAAGAAAACTATCTCACTTCCCCGTAATTCTCACTAATTTCTTCAATCCTATTACTATATCTTCTTTCTTACATTACAGTAAAAATTGCCTGTACTTCTTTCTGCAGTTACTATGTTCAGTTTTGCTCTGCATCTTCTCTCTTTTAACCATTTAAAACACTTTGCAACTGCAAGCAGTCCTTTTTATTCCATCAATACTTTGCCCAACTTTATTTCCATTATTTTCCTAGACAAAGATGACAAAATATCATCCTCTATTGATTTCATTCCAGTTTTGCTTCATGTTTATGCTCCCTTTCATAGTAACTGAAATATTTGTCTACAGTTATCATTTCTATTTCCATAATTCTCATTCTTTTCTTCATTCATTCCAAATGTCTCTCATCTTCACAGAGACTACCTAGATTATTGTTATAAACATGACTAATGCTAAAAATCTAATTTCTGTCTACATTTCTATGTATCAGTAAAAATTGTTTCCTGAAAATGAAAGAAACCACATCTGGCTAAAAAGAGGAGACAAATATTTTATTAAGAAGTCTTTGGGGCTGGGAGTGGTGACTCACGCTTGTAATCCAAGCACTTTGGGAGGCTGAGGTGGGCGGATCATGAGGTCAGCAGTTCAAGACCAGCTTGGCCAACATGGTGAAACCCCATCTCTACTAAAAATACAAAACTTAACCGGGCATGGTGGTGGGTACCTGTAATCCTGGCTACTCAGGAGGCTGAGGAAAGAGAATCGCTTGAACCTGGAAGGCGGTAGTTGCAGTGAGCTGAGATCATGACACCGCACTCCAGCCTGGACAACAGAGAGAGACTCGGGTTCGGAAAAAAAAAAAAAGAGAAGTCTTTGATAGTTCAGATAATAACATCTGATAATAACAAGGGGTCTTGACATATGACTTCAAACAATAATCAAAATGTCTCATCAGAATATCTCCTTGAAGAAATTGCTTTTACTAACCATAGCATTAATGCTGCACCCTGGCCAGAGACAATAATGGGAAAACACTTCTTGTTGCCACTGTAGCATCACTGACACTGCAACCTAAGAATAGAATCTTGCTGGAACTGCCATTGTTTCGAGAATGGAATTTATGTTGTTCTGAAATCTTTGTGTCACAAGTTTATTTGAAGCCCAAACTAAGATCACCTGCTTGTCGCTTGTCAACTTTATAGGCCAGGTGTCCATACCCATGCTTCAAGTAGTTCTGGAAACGTGTATATCTGGACTTATCTGTTCCATTGTAGGAAGAAGCCTCTACTTCATAGAGGTAGTTGTGATCAGTTACTTTAATTAGATGATAGATTTTCCAGGCACTGCCATTGGGTGTTAAAAAGAACAAAGAAAGAAAGTAAAAGGGGAAAAAATACTGTAACCACCACTTTCCAACAAAAAAGGAAACATATTTTCTAATATTTCATATAAAAATGGTTCATATCTAGAATAATTCATATGTGATTCATAACATTGGTTACATTTTCTCTAGCTCTCCGAAAGGAAGAATGTGCAAAGACATAATTCATTTATTGAACTAAACTCAAAATGTAGGCTATACTAAAGATGACTATTGTTTCTCCAGGCTTGTCAAAGCCCATCTTAATATTCTGTAATTTATGGATTACATTATTATGTAATTATCTCTAATATACTATGTATAAAATTGATAGATGATAAATGGGAAAAGCATTCTCTAATATAAACAATATTTTTTAACCCAGCAAAGAAAAAATAAGACCTATTAATCTTAACGTCATCACCTGATAAGGAAGTTATAGTCTATGACTGCCTTCCTCAACTTTTTATTTCATAGTATCCATAAACTTTAGTTTTATCATTAACTAATCATTATTCTTTATCAAATAATATGATTGAAACTTTGCTTTTGAGGGCTCTAAACCTTCTGTTTCAATTTTCCTATAAAGATGCACTTCCCTTTTTCATTAACTTTTATTACTAGACAGGCAGTACTAAGATATAAAGAGGCTATGTCTTTAACTCTATACTATTCTTTTTCTTCTGTGGTAAAAAATACATTTTTTCTTGAAAGTGAGAATAGGTTATTTCTGCCAAGATTATCCTCCTTTTTTCCTTGCCCTTGCTTATTTGCCAAAAAAAAAAAAAAAGAAAGAAAGAAAGAAACAAAAAAACTAGCCAGTAATTCAGCTTCAGCTTCTAGTTCAATATAACCCTTGATAAGTCAGCAGATGGTATATTTCCCCTTAGGGCAATGTGATTTTCAAAAATAAAATTTACAAGAAATTAATTTGGTGCAATGTTGAGTAGACACCATTCCTCTTTCTTGCTTAGGTTCTCAAACCATATATTCTGTCAATAAAAAAAGAGATTAATATGGATGAAACTGCAGACTCAGAATGTCTTATCTCTTGTCATAACTAGGTTCAATTGTGTACCATTCTAGTTACTTCTGAGTTATGGAATACACATAAATATAAAAATTAGCCCATTGCCTCCTGTATTTGATATGAAGTCAATTTTTTGGTCAGATACAACAGTGTGTTTTATAAAATAGCAGTGATAAAATAATTCAATAAATCAAATGAAGAGAGAACTGAGAAAAGCAATAACTACAGCGAAATCAAATACAAACCATGAATTAGTGTGTATTGCCAAAACCATAAGAGAAGTTTAATGTAATTTACTTAATAAGTTTAATGTAATCTACTAATGCATAGTTGACTGGATCCCTTCAGAGTATAGCACTTTTTCAGATTATCGACAGAGAAAAGTACTTTTGGGAGGTTAGATGGCCCTTATAGTAGCTATGTCAACTTCAATAAAGAAGATCGTACTGTTATTTCTTGAAAAAAGAACAACCACAGAACAAGTGCTAGATAGCTAGAATGAGCCTGTCTGATATTTACAATGCAATTGATATCATCTACTTAATTACTTGGGTTCTATTCCAATAATCAAGTGGGAACTTTCGCTGAGCTTTTAGTGTATCATAGGATGGGCATATTCTTATATTTTTCACCCACTTTAAAGAGATCATCTTCATCACATTCTCAAATATTTTCATCTTAATTTGTCCAGACATTCCCCACAAGTCCTGATCATCATGAAAAGCCATAAATCAACATAATAAATATTGTTATTAATAAATATCTTTGGAATTAGAGGCCTCACTTTATTTATCTTAAGAGTATGGCTAGCTTTTTCCACACGAGATCAGATAGTAATTTCGACTTTGCAAGTCATACAAAAATTTATCACAATGATACATCTCTACTACTGTAGTGTGAAAGCAGTCAGAAACAATATATAAACTAATAATAATTGCTGTATTTCAATACTCCTTATTTAGAAATGAAAATCAGAAGACTGGATTTGAGCCACTGGCCACAGTTTGCTGTTTGACTCAGAATATTACATTACCCTTAACCAAAATCCAACTGCCTTTTGCGCTGGCCAAACAAGTATATTAAAAGGGGGTGTGCCACAACAGTTAGATATTGACATACAAAATAAAACACACACACAAATAATATTTACAAAGATCTTACATCTTTCATGAAAATTAACTCAAAATTCATCACAGACCCAAATGTAAATTACAAAACTAAAAACACTTAGAAGATAATATAGAAAATTCATGAAACAAAATCTAGAAAATCTAAAAAATGTCCCTGAGTTTGGCAATGACTTTAGATAAAACACCTAAGGCTCATTATGTATTAAGCACTAAAACTGCTCTGCTTACAGAGATTCTTATTTCATTTCTCAAGTCCCACTTTTTCTTCAGTGTGTATTCAACTTTCAAATGTAAACATCACAAATGAAATATCCTGTGAAGCATAATCTTGGAAGTAAGTGGCCACTCACGAAATGTAGTGAGATAAGTAATTAAAGGATGAGAACCTGGATCTGTAATGATTCTGATATCTATGTACAGACATATATTATTTACATAGATATACCATCTACATATGATATATATCATCTATATATCTATATCTGTGTATCTCTATTATCTATCATCTGTCTGTCTATTTATCTATCTGTTACCTATCATCTATCTATTATCTTTCTCTTTGCACCAAGGTACAAACTAAAATCAGATACTTCCTATCACTTCACTAAAAAGTCCTTATCTGTCACAGTTATAGGGCTAAAAACAACCTTAAAAATTCTTAATTCTGCAGTTGTATTAATAGCTGGACCAATTCAATATGTAGATTCATTAAAGGTCTGCTGAAGAAGTTAATGTTCTAGTATACTATGCACGAATATCCCTTTATACAGTAGCTGATTATCACTGTCTTCAGTATAAGTATGAGCAGATAACCAATTGTAAATTCCTGTCACTTGTCTTGAGTCATTTTACCACTGATTCCCATTTTATGTAAGTTGTTCTTGGTTGTAAGCACAGAAATTACCTCTCCTAATTAGAAGGATTAAAAAAAAAAAAAAAAAAAAAAAAGAATACTGATTGGCTTACAGAATTAATGGGATAGCTAGAGAATTATTCTAGAAAGATACATAGCTTGGGTCTATGACCAAAATCTTTTCACAAAATTGTGTTAGTAAGGAAACCACTACCTTTTCAGAGCTCTAGATATTGCAGCCGGTTTTACTGCAAATGTCTTACTGATGAATTAACCCTTGACCCTGAAAGCTACCACTAACACTTTCTGTTGCATAAAAATGCTTAAACTCAGTACAGCTGCCACTGTTGCTAAAAAGGATAATCTGCCATTATTGCCAATACTTTTGAATAAAAAAACATAGTATGTGGCCCTAATTGCAACAACATCAGCTCAGTACTCATGCTATTGGTTAAAGAAAACTAAGGAAGTGTATTGATAGTCATTTTTATATTTTATAATAGGAAGTATATATTGCATTGCCTAAGACCCAAACTTACAAATGTTTTTAAAGTCCAATAGCCAGAATAATAATAATGTCATGCACATCTTGTTATTATGAATAAACTATCTGTCTCACAAAAATCTGCTTATCAGTAAGTAGAATCACAATCTATCCACTTACCGACACCAAATATCTTAGACTTTGTGATGCATCCTACCATTGCATTTCACATTCAATTGATCAGAAGAGCTTATTGATTATATCTCAAAAGAGATATAAACCTTATTACTTGTACCAATAGAAACCATCTTTGAGTCACTGACATTTGGAATCCAGATACAATCTCCTGTTAGGTCTCCATGCCTCCATTCTTGCTACCCTACAGTCTGTCTACTCCACAGCAGCCAGAATAATCTTTCATGACTCAAATAACATCAAGTTGTTGTCATGTTTAAAGTCCTCCATTGCAAGCAGAAAACCTAACTTCTTACCATGTCTGCAAATTCTTACATGATCTACTCCCTGTTTTGTTCTCTGCTCTGATTTACTTCCAACTCTGTGCTCTTCTACATTATTGGTTTATATGATCCTTTGTAATTCTTCATCTTTTAGAAGAGAAAAATTTATCAGAGGACCTTCTTTTTTTCTGGAACATTCATTCCTCAGAGTCCTTTCCTTGACTTCTTCCTTCTTGTAATATCAATCAATGCAAGACTACACATTCATTGCAGAGCCATGCCTTTCTCACTTACTCTTGCTAAAAAGAATATCAATGGTCAATTCTACCTTATTTTATGCTTTTCAAAGTGCCAGTGAAGAAGCAAGTCTCTCTCATGCTTATTGATTTAGCCACCTTTACTGTATAGTATCTGATACAGAGTAGATCGTCAATAAAATTATTTGACTAACTCAGTAAGTCTAGACACCAAGTTTTAATGACAATAGTGTCTGTTCTCCTCATGCCCCCAAAACACTGATAAAAATTCCTGTTAGTACAGTCAGAGAAGCTAATTTCTCACAGCTCCATATGAAGTTATACCAATGTTTGTGCTTTGGGAAAATAAAAATGGTATATAGAATTCTGAAAATAATACAAATATTCACAATTTCGTAAATTTTTTCTATATATTAACATTGATATATAGAATTTCCAAATGATTCACCAATAATTTGAATTAAATACATTATGCTTGTAGATAAGATGAAGAACTGAGTCCTGAATAACTAAGAAGTTATTTGAAGTTTCAGCCTGTACTCACTGTTAGCATCTTAAGTGGTTCTGGCTGACTTGCGAAGATTTTGTGTTACCATTTGCTAAATTACTTTCAATTCCTTGAAAATAGATTTAAAAAAATAACACCAAACATGTAGATGACAGCTAACTAGAATTAATTTAAATATAATAAATAATACAAAATAGTCAAATTGGCATCAAAGAGAAAGAAGATTCTCTTGACTTTGACAAGATTAAATTTAACAGAGGTGAGTAAAAAAGAAATGCAGTTTCAGAATATTACAGGTTCAACTTAAACCTATAATGTTGAGTAAAAAATATTTTAAAGGGTAAATAGAGTATTTGCTTTAAAAACTTTTGTGTAAGCTGTTGATATTAGCATAATCTGAAATAGCTATGATTAGACCCCAGAATAAGGGCAATGTGTTTCAGAATAAATATTTAACTAAATAAAATATATAAAGGAGAGCAAACACATTGAGAGTAGCCCGAATGCCACATGAGAAATGGATGCGCAAATGAGACACCTGGTCCAGAGACAATTAAGAGATTTCGTTATAGCTTAGGCATATTTTTAAGGACTACGATATGAAATGAAAATTGCATATAGTCTCTGCACCTTGAAAGGTCATAAGCAGCACTGCAGAATGCAAAGTCAGCAGGAGCAGGGATTCAGTTTAATATAGCAATGATTGGAAAACTATCATTATGAGCCCATAGTGAAATTGGTCTCCAAGTGAAGCGCCCTCCCTTTTCAGAATAATGAGAGAAGTCCTTTCTGCATCTAGAAATGGGTCAAGCTAGACTTCTTCAGCCACTCTAACAAACAATTGTATTTCTGTCAGTCACATGTCTGCAATAAGAACAAAGAGAAATGGGTAGGCGGCAATGTAACTAGCAGTGGAAAATTGTGTTTGTGGTTTACAAAATATTTTTATATGGTCAGATACTCCCTGCAGCTATTAGATGAACAGGTATGAACTTTGAAGGATTGGCTTCCATTCTGAGTAGAACCTTTTGCTAACTAGGTTACAGCTAAGGAATCTCATTATTTAATGTTGCGTAGGAGTTGGAGACAGGCTGCTGAGTGGATATAAGCCTCTGCCCAAGAAGAAAGAGCACATAAAAATGTGACAGCTTGTGGAGTTTATCACAGTGCATGGGTGAGGGTGACGGTACTGGCATGAAAGCTGAAATAAAATAAAATGATCATTTCCTTCAATTAATAACTGAAATTCTGTGAAGTAATGCTCACTTGAAAGTGAGACATCATTAATTTATAAATAAGGGCAGTAAAAAAGTAAGTCTTAATACTGCATCTTATGTTACCTTAGAGAAGCACAGCACCAATTCAAAAGGCAAGAATTTCCTTGTCTGAGTTAGGATGTTTGCAAAGAGTTAACATCCTCTTCTCACTCTGTATTCCAAATTACTTTTGAAAGTAATATCCATATTGTACCTTGAAGGAAAGCCTAAGCAGTAAACTTTAACGGCTGCCTGAGTTGGCAATCATTTCATAGAGACAAGACACTGCACTGGAAATTGCCCTATAAATAAGATCCCTTACAGAAAAATTAAAATGGAATTCATATTATTGATGTTCACTAGCAGCCATAAGGAACACAAGGGAACAGGAAGTGGCTGTTGTTTCAAATTGCTCTCAGAAGCATCTGAAGGACGCCCTCAAAGTCAGCTTTGATCAATGGTGATAAGTGGTTTGTCCAGCATTTGGAGTGGGCTGTAATGTATTTGGAAACCTTGAAGAATTTGCCTATTGAATAGAAATGATCCGCACATTAGATGCCCCACGTTGAGTTTGTGTCTGCACTGGCCATTAATTCACCAGTACTCAGATTTTCTGAGGAGTAAAGTCTCTTTTCCTTTCTTGCTGATTCTCTACCTCCCCTTCCCTGCTTCAGTTTGTTGAGTTTTACATTTGTGTTCACCTCTAAGCTTTATGTTCCCCAGGAATTTTCTGGATTTTGGACTAGAGGAAAGATCTACAATTCTGCTTTTACTATTAGTTACATAACCTGCTTTGCTAGGTGCATATGTTGATGTGAGAAGTGAGACACAAAAACACAATCTCTAGGTCATGTTGTGCTTCTGTATGTCATGACTGGTTACAGTGGTGTCCAGAGTATACATTAAATTGTCCACGTTGAGAAGTAGATATTCATATGAAACTGTAAGTGTTAAACTGTAAATCCAAGAAAAACAAAGAATAGGAAGGAAAGGAGCAGAAGATGAAGGAACAAAAATAGGAAAATGACAACAAGAGTTAAACTGAAAGAGAAATAAAAAGAGCAGCAAGTAAATTGGAAAGACAAAGTGATTGGAAAAGGTTAGAAAACTAGGAACACACAAACCCACAAGAAAATTGACTTTTGTGCCAGATATAAAATTCATATCAGAAAAATGGGAACTGAATTATTAATAGCAACATTAGCCGGGCGCGGTGGCTCAAGCCTGTAATCCCAGCACTTTGGGAGGCCGAGGAGACGGGCGGATCACGAGGTCAGGAGATCGAGACCATCCTGGCTAACACGGTGAAACCCCGTCTCTACTAAAAAAAAAAATACAAAAAAACTAGCCGGGCGAGGTGGCGGGCGCCTGTAGTCCCAGCTACTCGGGAGGCTGAGGCAGGAGAATGGCGTAAACCCAGGAGGCGGAGCTTGCAGTGAGCTGAGATCCGGCCACTGCACTCCAGCCTGGGCGACAGAGCGAGACTCCGTCTCCAAAAAAAAAAAAAAGTAATAAATAATATTAAAAGAAATTCATTTCGACCATGTCAGTAGGACTGAAAAACATTTCTCTTTTCTACAGCAATTTTTTTTAAAATACCACAAGATGAAAATTAATTTGAAATAGAACAAAGGTCATAGATGCAGGAGTTCAATCCAATTCTACCTCATATGGGCTCTTGGCCTTCTGAACGCTTAGCACTGGTCTCCTCATCTGTGAAAATCTCATATCAGGATGAATATATTAATTGCAGATATATTACTCATTTCAATGTAGTCAAATGATTAAGACTCAATCATAATTGTTATAATTTTAATACTATGGTATTAATTCCAATATATTATATTTTTGTGACTAAGTACATTGAAAAAGAATAGAAGACATGTGTTAAGATTATAGCAGATTGGCGGTTACCACACACCAGAAAGAACAGGAGAGAGGGGACCATGATGAAAGATTGATGAATAGGTACAAGTACACACTTAGAAGAAATAAGATCTGCTGTTGGATAGATCATTAGGGTGACTATAGTTAACATTAATCAATTATTCATTTCAAAACAGCTAGAAGATATTAATTTAAATGCTCCTAGTGTAAAAAGAAAATAAATGTGAAAGAGGATAGATACCACAGTTATCCTGCTTTTTTATATGAATGTATCAAATATCACACATACCACAAAATTATATACAGCTATTGTGTATTAATAAAAAATTCAATTACTTTTAGAAGATTATACTAGATGAAATTTATGGCAAAAGTGTAGTCCAATATGAAATCCAGAGTTATTAACTACATAATTTCTAATTAGATATATAATATTTCTGGGATCCAGATAATTCCTCTGTAAAATAGCAATGATAGTACTCTCAAAGCATGAAAATATAAACAAATACCTACTGACAGTAGAATATTGAATGATACAATCAGTTGATTCCAAAGCGAAGTAACACAAGTTTATCAGTTATATGGATAATTTACTAATCAGTTTTCTATAAAAATCACAAGTAGATGCAATGTCATTAATAAATGAGGTTTAGTATCAGGAATCAAAAAGCTCCCCCACTTAGGGATTGGAAAGTACATTCAGCATAAAGATCAGATCAAATCAGATAAGACAAGATCAGATAAGCAAAGATCAGGTAAGACAAGTAGCAATGTCTCATACCTGATTCTAAGTTCACATTGTTCTTTGTTTATAATTGAATAAAACATTTTTAACTGATCAGGTCTCATATGACCCCCCTGCTTTTATTTTATTTATTTATTTTTTAATTACACCTTAAGTTCAGGATACATGTACAGAATGTGCATGTTTGTTACATAGGTATACATGTGCCATGATGCTTGGCTGCACCCATCAACCCATCATCTACATTAGGTATTTCTCCTAATGCTATCCCTCCCCCTGTTCTCCACTTTCCAACAGGCCTCAGTGTATGATGTTACCCTCTCTGTGCCCATTGTTCAACTCCCATGTATGAATGAGAACATGCGGTGTTTGGTTTTCTGTATCTGTATTAGTTTGCTGAGAATGATGGTTTCCACATTCATCCATGTCCCTGCAAATGACATGAACTCATTCTTTTTTGTGGCTGCATAATATTCCATAGTGTATATATGTGCCACATTTTCTTTATCCAGTCTATCATTGATTGGCATTTGGGTCCATTCAAGGTCTTTGCTATTGTGAATAGTGCTGCAATAAACATACATGTACATGTGTCTTCATAGTAGAATGATTTATAATTCTTTGGGAATATACCCAGTAGTGGGATTGCTGGGTCAAATGGTATTTCTGGTTCTAGATTCTTGAGGAATTGCCACATGGTCTTCCACAATGGTTGAACTAATTTACACTCCCACCAACAGTGTAAAAGCATTCCCATTTCTCCACATTCTCTCCAGTATCTGTTGTTTCCCGACTTTTTAGTGATTACCATTCTAACTGGCATGAGATGGTACCTCATTGTGGTTTTGATTTGCATTTCTCTAATGACCAGTGATGATGAGCTTTTTTTCATATGTTTATTGGCCACATAAATATCTTCTTTTGAGAAGTGTCTGTTCACATCCTTTGCCCACTTTTGTTGGGGTTGTTATTTTTTAGTAAATTTGTTTGAGTTCCTTGTAGAATTTGGATATTAGCCCTTTGTCAGGTGCATAAATTGCAAAAATTTTCTCTCATTCTGTAGGTTGCCTGTTCACTGTTCACCCTGATGATAGTTACTTTTGCTGTGCAGAAGCTCTTTAGTTAATTAGATCACATTGGTCAATTTTGGCTTTCATTGCCATTGCTTTTGGTGTTTTAGTCATGAAGTCTTTGTCCATGCCTGTGTCCTCAATAGTATTGCCTAGGTTTTCTTCTAGGGTTTTTATGGTTTTAGGTCTTACATTTAAGTCTTTAATCCAACTTGAGTTAATTTTCAAATAAGGTGTAACTAAGGCATCCAGTTTCAGTTTTCTACATATGACTAGCCAGTTTTCCCCCACACCATGTATTAAATATGGAATCCTTTCCCCTTTGCTTGTTTTTGTCAGTTTTGTCAAAGATCAGATGGTTGTAGATGTGTAGCATTATTTCTGAGGCCTCTGTTCTGTTCCATTGGTGTATAAATCTGCTTTGGTACCAGTACCATGCTGTTTTGATTACTGTAGCCTTGTAGTATAGTTTGAAGTCAGATAGTGTGATGCCTCCAGCTTTGTTCTTTTGCTTGGGAATATCTTGGCTATATGGGTTCTTTTTTGGCTCCATATAAAATTTAAAGTAATATTTTCTAATACTTTGAGGAAAGTCAATGGTAGCTTTGTGGGGATACATTGAGTCTATAAATTATTTTGGGCAATATAGCCATTTTTACAATATTGATGGTTCCTATCCATTAGAATGGAATGTTTTTCCATTTGTTTGTGTCCTCTCTTATTTTGTTGGGCAATGATTTGTAGTTCACCTTGCAGAGGCCCTTCACAGTCCTGTAAGCTGCATTCCTAAGTATTTTATTCTCTTTGTAGCAATTACAAATGGGAGCTCACTCATGATTTGGCTCTCTGTTTGTCTATTATTGGTGTATAAGGATGCCTTTGATTTTCACAAATTGATTTTGTATTCTGAGACATTGCTGAAGTTGCTTATCAGCTTAAGGAGTTTTGGGGCTGATGATAGGACTTTCTAAATATACAATCATGCTATCTGTAAACAGAGATAATATAATTTTCTCTCTTTCTATTTGAATGTCCTTTATTTCTTTCACTTGTCTGATTGTCCTGGGCAGAACTTCCAATACTATGTTGAATAGGAGTTGTGAGAAAGGGCATCCTTGTCTTGTGCCAGTTTTCAAAGGGAATGCTTCCAGCTTTTGCCCATTCAGTATAATATTGGCTGCGGGTTTGTCATAAATAGCTCTTACTATTACTATTAATACCTAGTTTAGTGAGTATTTTTAGCATGAAGGGTGTTGAATTTTATTGAAGGCCTTTTCTGCATCTATTGAGGTAATCATGTGATTTTTGTCCTTGGTTCTGTTTAGGTGAATAGGTTACATTTATTGCTTTGCATATGTTGAAACAGTCTTGCATCCCAGGGATGAAACTAACTTGATTGTGGTGGATAAGCTTTTTGATGTGCTATTGGATTCAGTTTGCCAGTATCTTATTAAGGATTTTCACATCAATATTCATCAAGGATATTGACCTAAAATTTTGTTGTTGTTGTTGTTGTTGTTGTTGTGGCTCTGCCAGACTTTGGTATTAGGATGGTGCTGATTTTATAAAATGAGTTTGGGAAGAGTCCCTCTTTTTCTATTGCTTGGAATAATTTCAGAAAGAATGGTACCAACTCCTATTTTACCTCTGGTAGAAGTAGACTGTGAATCCATATGGTCCTGGGCTTTTTTTGCTTGGTAGGCAATTAATTGCTGCCTCAAATTCAGAACTTGTCATTGGTCTATTCAGGGTTTCAACTTCTACCTGGTTTAGTCTTGGGAGGGTGTATGTTTCCAGGAATTTATCCATTTCTTACATATTTTCTAGTTAATTTGCATAGAGGTATTTATAGTATTCTCTGATGGTAGTTTGTATTTCTGTGGGATCAGTGGTGATATCCTTTTATCGTTTTTTATTGTGTCTCTTTGATTCCTCTCTCTTTTCTTCTTTATTAATCTGGCTAGTGGTCTATTTTGTTAATCTTTTCAAAAAAACAGCTCCTGGATTCACTAATTTTTTGAAGGGTTTTTCATGTCTCTCTCTCCTTCAGTTCTGCTCTGATCTTAGTTATTTCTCATCTTCTGCTAGTTTTTAAATTTGTTTGCTCTTGCATCTCTAGTTTTTTTAATTGTGATGTTAGGGTGTTGATTTTCAATCTTTCCTGCTTTCTCCTTTGCCATTTAGTGTCATAAATCTCCCTCTAATCATTGCTTTAGCTGTGTGCCAGAGATTCTGGTATGTTGTATCTTTGTTCTCATTGGTGTCAAATAACTTATTTATTTCTGCCTTGATTTCATTATTTACCCGGTAGTCATTCTGGAGCGGGTTGTTTCATTTACATGTAGTTGTGCGGTTTTGAGTGCGTTTCTTAATCCTGAGTTCTAATTTGATTGCACTGTGGTCTGAGAAACCGTTTTGATTTCCTTTCTCTTGCATTTGCTGAGCAGTGTTTTACTTCCAATTATGTGGTCAATCTTAGAATAAGTGCGATGTGGTGCTGAGAAGAATGTATAATCTGTTGATTTGGGGTGGGGAGTTCTGTAGATGTCTATTAGGACTGCTTGGTCCACAACTGAGTTCAAGTCCTGACTATCCTTGTTAATTTTCTGTCTCATTGATCTGTCTAATACTGACAGTGAGGTGTTAAAATCTCCCACTGTTTTTGTATGGGAGTCTAAGTCTCTTTGTAGGTATCCAAGAAGTTGCTTTATGAATCTGGGTGCTCCTGTATTGGGTGCATATACATTTAGGATACTTAGCTCTTCTTGTTGCATTGATCCCTTTACCATTATGTAATACCCTTCTTTGTCTTTTTTAAACGTTTTTTGTTTAAAGTCTGTTTTATCAGAGACTAAGATTGCAATCCCTGCTTTTGTTTACTTTCCATTTGCTTGGTAAATCTTCCTCCATCCCTTTATTTTGAGCCCATGTGAGTCATTGCATGTGAGATGGGTCTCCTGAATACAGCACATCAATGAGTCTTGATTCTTTGTCCAATTTGCCAGTCTGTGCCTTTTAATTGGGGCATTTAGCTCATTTACATTTAAGGTTAATATTGTTACATGTGAATTTGATCCTGTCATTATGGTTCTAACTGGTTATTTTACCCATTAGTTGATGCACTTTATTCATAGCATTGATGGTCTTTACATTTTGATATGTTTTTGTAGTGGCTGGTACCAGTTTTTCCTTTACATATTTAGTGCTTCCTTCAGGGGCTCTTGTAAGGCAGGCATGGTGGTGATAAAATTTCTCAGCATTTGCTTGTCTGTAAAGGAGTTTGTTTCTCCTCTAGTTATGAAGCACAGTTTGGCTAGATGTGAAATTCTAGGTTGAAAATTCTTTTCTTTAAGAATGTTGAATGTTGGCCCCCACTCCCTTCTGGCTTGTGGGGTTTCTGTAGAGAAATCTTCTGTTAGTCTGGTGGGCTTCCCTTTGTGAGTAACCCAATCTTTCTCTCTGGATTCCCTTAATATTTTTGGCTTCATTTCGACCTTGGTGAATCTGACGATTATATGTCTTGGAGTTGCTCTTCTCAAGGAGTATCTTTGTGGTGTTCTCTGTATTTCCTGAATTTGAACATTGACCTGTCTTGCTAGGTTGTGGAAGTTTTCCTGGATAATATCCTGAACTGTGTTTTCCAAGTTGGTTCCATTGTCTCCATCACTTTCAGGTACACCAATCAAACGTAGGTTTGGTCTTTCCACATAGTCCCATATTTCTTGGAGGCTTTGTTCATTACTTTTTATTCTTTTTTCTCTAACCTTGTCTTCACACTTGATTTCACTAAGTTGATCTTCATTCTCTGGTATCCTTTCCTCTGCTTGATCAATCCTACTATTGATAAAACTTATATGCTTCATGAAGTTCTCCTGTTGTGTTTTTCAGCTCCATCAGGTCATTTATATTCTTCTCTAAACTAGTTATTCTAGTTAGCAGTACTTGTAACTTTTTACCAGGGTTCTTAGCTTCCTTGCATTGGGTTCGAACATGTTCCTTCAGCTGGAGGAGTTCGTTATTACCCACCTTCTGAAGCCTACTTCTGTCAATTCATCAAACTCATTCTCTGTCCAGTTTTGTTCCCTTGCTGTCATGGAGTTGTGATCCTTTGGAGGAGAAAAGGCATTGTAGTTTTAGTAATTTTCAGCCTTTTTGTGCTGTTTTTTCTTGTCTTCTTGGATTTATCTATCTTTGATCTTTGATGTTGGTGACCTTCAGATGCGGTTTTTGAGTAGTCATCCTTTTTGTTGACGGTGATGTTATCACTTTCTGTTTGTTAGTTTTCCTTCTATCAGATGCCTCTTTTACAGGTCTACTGGAGTTTGCTGGAGGTCCACTCCAAGCCCTATTTGCCTGGGTATCACCAGTGGAGGCTGCAGAACAGCAAAGATTGCTGTCTGTTCCTCCTTCTGGAAGCTTCATCACAGAGGGGCACCCGCCAGATGCCAGCTGGAGCTCTCCTGTATGAGGTGTCTGTCGACCCCTGCTGGGAAGTATCTCCCCATCCAGAGGCACGGGGGTCAGGGATCCAGTTGAGGAGGCAGTCTGTCCCTTAGCAGAGCTCAAGCACTGTGCTGGGAGAACTGCTGCTCTCTTCAGAGTCCGCAGGCAGAAACGTTTAAGTCTGCTGAAGCTGCACCCACAGCTGCCCCTTCCCTCCGGTGTTCTGTCCCAGGGAGATGGGAGTTTTATCTATAAGCCTCTGACTGGGGCTGCTGTCTTTCTTTCAGAGATGCCCTGCCCAGAGAGGTGGAATTGAGAGATGCAGTCTGGCTACAGAGACTTTGCAGCACTGCGGTGGGCTCCACCCATTCCAAACTTCCCTGTGGCTTTGTTTACACTGTTAGGGGAAAACCACCTACTCAAACCTCCCTCAGTAATGGTGGATGCACCTCCCTCCACCAAGCTGGAACATCCCAGGTCCACTTCAGACTGTTGTGCTGGCAGCGAGAATTTCGCCAGTGAATCTTAGCTTGTTGGGCTCTGTGGGGCTGGGATCCACTGAGCTAGACCACTTGGCTCCCTAGCTTCAACCCCCTTTCCAGGAGAGTGAACAGTTCTGTTTCATTGGCATTCCAGGTGCCACTGGGGTACGAAAAAAACTCCTGCAGCTAGCTTGGTGTCTACCCAAACAGCTGCCCAGTATTGCGCTTGCAACCCAGGGCCCTGGTGATGTAAGCACCTAAGGGAATCTCCTGGTCTGTAGGTTGCAAAGACAGTGGGAAAAGCATAGTATCTGGGCTGGATAGCACCGTCCCTCACTCACGGCTTCCCTTGGCTAAAGGAGGGAATTTCCTGACAGCCTTGTGCTTCCTGGTGAGGTGACACCCCACCTTGCTTCTGCTAGCCCTCTGTGGGCTGGATTCGCTGTCTAACCAGTCTCAATGAGATGAACCACATACCTCAGCTGGAAATGCAGAAATCATTTGCCTTCTGTGTTGGTCTTTCTGGGAGCTGCAGACAGGAGCTGTTCCTATTCAGCCATCTGGCCCAGAAACCCCCCTGCTCGTGAGTGTGTGTGTGTGTGTGTGTCTGTGTATCTGTGTGTGTGTTTCATGCTGTGAACTTACTGTGCAAGACGAACATATGCCCAACAGATGAAAAGAAATTATTAAGTGAGCTGGGCTCAGTGGCTCACGCCTGTAATCCCAGCACTTTGAGAGGCCGAGGCAGGTGGATCACAAGGTCAGGAGATGACGACCATCCTGGCTAGGACAGCGAAACTCCTTCTCTACTAAAAATACAAAAAAAATTAGCTGGGTGTGATGGTGGGCACCTGTAGTCCCAGCTACTCAGGAAGCTACAGCAGGAGAATGGCATGAATCTGGGAGGAGGAGCTTGGCAGTGAGCAGAGGTAACACCACCGCACTCCAGCCTGGGTAACAGAGCAAGACTCTGTCTCAAAAAAAAAAAAAAAAAAAGAAAGAAAGAAAGAAATTATTAAGTGAACTTTGACCAATATATGTCAGAGGATTGTCTATAAAGCAAATGAGCAAAACTCTCCAAGTGTATTTGTTGCATAAATATGAAAATGCAAGGAAACGTATAGGAAATTTAATGAAGTAACTGAAAAATCAGTAAATCTTTCACTTCTGTGACATCAAGAATCATAGGATGAAAAAGTCAAAACCTAAAGCAGGAAGGGCCAGAAGGTTGAGGGTCTGGCAATGTCAATCCTCTGGGGTGTTCAAAGAAGTAACTTCCACTTTATCCCCTGATTCCTCATCTAAAGTAAGTCTGTAATTTCTGTTCTTTAATTACGAGATTTATCTTATTCCTCACACTTAGCACTAATGTAATGTAGTGTGAAGACTGTACAATGTTTTCTGTATTGGTAACTGCATTTCAATAAGAAGTTTTCTGCTTAAAAAGCCTGTAGTGTTTTTAATTATAGGAACAGCCTGTCTAAGTGTCTAAGTGGAAAATCAAGAATGTGAAAATAATATATGTTTTCTATGATAAAAAAAAATAAGAGAGACCATTTTATTACCAAGGAGTACTGAAGGCATTACTACTTAATCTGAGGTCACTGTTTAGCCTAAGGTGGAATTTCTGTGCTCTAATTGGTCCACTAACAAGGGTGCCCAGACTACTGCATTAGAAAATATCTGTCTATTTGATTGGGAATGCATTGATTGAAGGAAAAACATTTAAATTAAATGATTGATTTAAATGTTTTATAGGTATAAAACGCACACACACACATACACACACACACACATATATGCCTTTTTCTCATGGGAGATTTATAATGTAAGTAATATCATTTGGGTAAAAATTTAATTTTTCCCTTAGTCTTAGGTGGTTTGGAGATTTTGAATTGCAAACAGCATTTATGTACTTCATGCAATTTCCTGAAAAAGGATCCATTACTGAGACAATTCCAAGATTATTTGTAAAATTAGGCTTGGCTTTTGAGAACAGAATCAGTTCTTTGTGTTTCCCATACAAGTCAGGAGTTATATGCCATGAGGAGCAGCACTCCAGGTAAAGAAAAGTAAAAATTGTCATTTGGATAGATCCACAGCAACACCTTCAACAAAGCCTGGAAGTAAAGAGGCATGTTTGGGACACTATGAGAATTTAATGTACCTAGAAAGCATTTCACAGTGCATTTCTCATAGAATGCTTAGACTGAGTACTGTTAAAAGGTGCTAGTTGAATAGGTATGTGATCAGAATCATTTGGGAAACATTAAGCTCCAAGCATTCAATCAGATGTCTTTACTGAGGACTTCACAGACCCTACAAACAATTATCTATTCTGACTTTCAAAAGGAATAGATGTTTGTTTCAAGGGATGATATTTCAAAAAGCATTCTGATTTCCCACTGTTATACAACTGGAGAGTGAATTGGCTACAGCAAAGGGAGTCAGTTGGATAATTGTGAAACCCAAGGCTGGAGATATAGGGAGTAGTAAACTTATGAAAGCTCTCACTTATCACATCAAGGAATTTGGTTATATCCTTTTGCAATTTTAACATGTAGAAATGAACTTAGCTGCATATAATAGAAAACCTAACAAAAGGTTATGCAAATGAACACATATTTCTGATAACTAGATGTTCAAAACTATATTATTACTTTCTGGGTTTGTATATACAAATTTCTTTTAAGTATATACATATGTATACACATGTTTGAATGCATATATATGAATATATGATACAATAAAGTGTGACATGTTTTATATTTTTAGTATTGTTTATGCATTACACATTACATATCTTACATTACTGTTATATGTAGTTGGTACTTTTGGCATTCTGCCTAAAAATATCTGTATCAAAATCCATCGATTCATTTTTACCTTCTTCTTTTTTTTTAATACTAGTGCAGGTGGCAATGTTATCAACTTTCCATTAGTACAAAACAGCTGGAAATTATTTTAGCATCAATTTTCTCCATATTATTTTGGTTACAGGAGTCCATCTAAGATTAAATGAAGTGGGAATCACATAATAGTATGAATGCCAGGAGCTGTGGTTCATTGAGGGGTTATATTTGAATAGTAATATGGTTTGGCTGTGAACTCAAATCTTATCTTGAATCGGAATAATCCCCATGTGTCAAGGGTGGTTCCAGGTGTAGATAATTAAATCGTGGGGACAGCTTCCCTCATACTGTTCCTGTGGTAGGGAATAAGTCTTAAGAGTTCTGATGGTTTTATAAATGGGAGTTTCCCTGCACACTCTCTCTCGCCTGTTGCCATGTAATACGTGCCTTTGCTTCTGCTTTGCCTTCTGCCATGATTGTGAGGCCTCCCTGGCCACGTGGAACTGTGAGTTCATTTAACCTCTTTTCTTTATAAATTACCCAGTCTCTTTTATATCTTTATTAGCAGTGTGAGAATGGACTAATACAGATAGGAAGTGTTATTTGGTATCTTTTGGAAACCGTGAATACTATTGGGGAAAGGTGAAGAAGCATGTAGTAAGAAACACTGGTGTTCTGGAAGATAGTATAAATAATAAATGAAATAATTTTAAAGCAATTAAAAAGAAACCCACAGAATTTTCCCAACACATTTTAAATACTATGGAATATTACTTGCTTTTTGATTTGGAATTTAAGATCTCAAATATTATTGAGTTTTTGCTGTACCTAAAATTTCATTATTATCAATTTTCATAAATATGCATTGGGAATAGCTGTATACTTGGCAGACATTAAAGATGCAAAAATTTAAAAGATACATGAACTATTCTCAAGATGTCTGTAATGGAAAAAGTGAACACATAATACAATTAGGTTGTTTCTGAAAAGTTTCATAGAGGTGATTGAATCTGAAAAGTATGTATATAATATTGAGAATACGTGATATGAGATAACTTTAAAAATATTCTGTAGATGAATGTGCATCGTTTGTTTAAATATAATTTTCATAAATATGTTTAGCTGAAATTCAGTTTCCATGTTGTTTATACATACTAAAATATTAAACACCTAGAAATGCAAATAAATTATTGGTCAGTGCTATGGTATGTCCCTCCCAAATTCATGTGTTGAAACCTAATCACCATTATGTAGTTAGGTGATGGAGCCTATGCGAGGTGGTTACATCATGAGGGCAGAGCTTTGGTGAAGAGTATTAATGTCCTTATAAAAGATGCCTGAGGAAGTTTGTTTGCCCTTTTTACCACCCAAGGACACAGCAAGAAGATGCCATCTATGAAACAGAACGTGAACATTCACCAAACACCAAATTTGCTGGTGCCTCGATGTTGGAATTTTGAGCCACTATAACTGGTAAGTAAGAAATTTCTATTGTGTATAAGCAGCCCAGTCTGAGGTATTTCATTATAGTATCCCCAGAAGGACTAAGACCCGCAGGTATAGATACAGTTGGCGTTCCGTATCTATGAGTTTCACATTTGTTGATTCAAACAACCAAGGATGGAAACCAATGGATAGGGAGGGCCACTGTACATATTTTCCATCTGTGGTTGGTGGAATCCGCAGATGTAGATCCTGTGGATACAAAAGGTGGATTATGAAACACCCTTTAATATAATGGACTTGTGCATCCTCAGATTTTTCTATCAGGAGGAGATCCTGAAACCAATCCCCTACAAACACCAAAAGGACAACTGTGTATTACTTGAAAACTTCTATTTGGAACACTTCCATTAAATCAATTAAATAGAATTTTAAAACATTTTTTCTTCTCCTGAGTCTCAACATTTATCTCCAGTATGCAGCAGATGAATCTATACCTGCACTGAAGTAGCTTGGCAATTTTTTAAATAGTCTTGCTACTGAGAAATAATGAGGAGACTATTCATCAAATATTACGCAGAAGTAACTCAAAAAAAAGTTTAACCTTGTATGAAACCTCTTCTTTCTTGGATTCCAATAATGTATATTAGATGAATCATGCTTATTTTCTAAGTCATCAATTTTTGATGATATTATTGTTCAATTTTCTTCTGTATAGTATTTTCATCTTACATTTCACTCCTATTATTGTCAGTTATAACATCTGAATTTCTTCAGAGTTAGGCATTATGCCTGAAATTGCCATAGATTTTTGTACTGCTTCTAAAGGTATAACATGAAATTCTTGTATTTCCTTTCACAGTTTCTTTAAAATGATATGTAAACTTGAAAGTACATCTGTAGAGGGTATCCTATAAGGTTTACTTTATTTTTAGAGCTTATTCTTGTACTTGATAAGGTTCCATGTAGATGACTGCCCTTGAAAGAAATTAAAGCAAAGATAAATGACATTGCTAGAATATACCCAAGATAAAAATATACTGATACTTCATAATTTGTTATAAATGTAGATTTTTCAATGATTCTGAAGTGGTCAGTAATAAAACTTCATGGATGCTGTGTATGTTAAATTTGTGTTGAAGGTGCTTATATTTTTCAGAGGTGATCTTTTCATAATATTCAATAGCATTTGTGATCTACAAAAATCAAATAAAATATTACTTATTGTTGAATTATTATATTGAAATATTTTTTCAAGACTGTATTTATTGTTTCCATCCTGCGTCTATCTTTCTCAAATTTCTGAAATGTAGGCTATATGTATTATATAGCTTTAATCACAGTAGTACAACATACCAAGCCATGCCAAAACCTTATTGACATACAACAATTAGGATTTCTTTAGGTCATCTTTATACCTGGTCTAGATTCACACAGGACTGCTTCACATGGGATGGACTCACTCATCATCTATGAGTTGGCAGATGCTTGACTGACCTAGGCTGGCCTCTGTAATTCAGCTGTTCTGGTGTGACTCTGCTTCATTTGTCTCTAAATCTTCTCAATCGGATCAGAGAGATAATATGGAGATATTCCTTTCATGGTGGCAGCAGAGGTAAAAGATAACAAACAGAAAAAATACACTACCTCCTATACTTGGCTCAGAAGCAGACTGTTAACACACACATTCATGTTATTTAATTGACCTAAGCAAATTACAGGGCAAAACACAAATCCAAGGAGTGGGAAATATGTAGTCCTTCCATACTCCCACACTTTAGTGGAAGGAACTGCAAAGTTACATGCCAATGGCATGAACCCAGGGAAGACTGAGCAATCAGGGTCACTAGGGTGCCCAATGACAACATTAGTCTCTGGCAATCTGTATTGTAAATATATTGAAATTTCTTTTTAAATATAAAGAACAATATTTTTAACATGTTATTAACTAGATTCTCTAAAATGTTGACAGTGACATAAGTGGGTAAATTTTAGTTTTCGGGAATATGATTGGAAAGTTTTAGTATTTGATTTGTAGATGGATAATTTTAACTGGACATACTGTGTAGGAATTTCTATTTTAAACCTTACATTTCATAGTTTTTTTAGAAATGTATAATGTACTGAAGTAAATATTAGAAATTATGAATGAAAGATTAAAAACTTAGTAATAATTATAGTATAATTTGACAAATATAGTATTTCTGCTCTGAATTAAAATTAATACTTTATTTAAATCACTAACAAATAAACTTGTATTTTAACAGAACTTAAAATTGCATTTACATGATAAGTATTAAGGCTTTAGTAAAGCAAGTAACAAAGACAGTATCTGTACCCTACACGCCAATCTTTTGCTGGATCTTAGGAACTTAACTCATTTTCAGTCAGCTTCGTTATGGTTTTTATTATCAATATGACCAGGGAAATCATTAAGTTCGGTCCTTATTTCAATTGAAATATATAGCAAAGTGAGTTTATATCAAAGATCCCCTGGTGAAACTACAGATAGAACAAAATGGCCTGAGGGAAAATTCGGTCTCTCATGCGTTTGCTAGATAATGTTTTTTCAGATCTGATACTTTCTGTACTTGAGCAATTCCTCAGTAGCCACGTCCAGAAATAACACTAAGTTTTCCAAATCTCAGAGTATGATATCTTCTGTAGTTATTTTGCTTTGTCTCAATTTCACTTCTTGCAAGTTGTCACTCCATGTACATGAAATGAGACAAGCTATCTCAGCAAAGACTTTAGACATTATTAAAGAATACTGTCATCCACAGCATTTCTTTCTTCTTCTTTTTTTCTTTAATTTAATCTTTCCAGTCAAGAGTAGAAGTACTAGCATAAGACATTCAGGGTGAACTACTTTTATGATGTAACTTGACCTTGAGAATGATTCAAGGCAATACTATTTGAAATACACTTTGATTTGCTTCAGTGAAAGAGAGGAGAGGTCAAGGGATTGCCCCATATCTAGGTGGTCACGAAAAAATATATTTACTTCAAATTCAACTTATTTAGGTTGTTCGGCACTCATACAAACTCTAAATAATACACACAAAGAAAACAAAGCTCTGAGGACTACTACATGGTACAGAAAGGCTTAATGACCTCTCAACAGACTCTTAAAAACACAGATGTGTGAGTGGTGATTTAGACTCAAACCATATGAAGAATAGAAAATAATACCAGAGGGAGATTTAGAACATGCATTTTCCCAAGGGTTAGTGATCCAATTACCATTAGAGCTATGTGGAAAGGGACTTTCACTTATCTCTAGACAGTGTAATTTGAAATGCCCATTTCGGTTCACTTCATCACATTTATAATATTCCAGAAACATTGCCTTGTTTATGCCCTCTCATGTGATGCCATTCAGGATAATATAAAAAGGTTGAAAGCATAAAAATACAATGCGGCATATTCACTAAAGCTGAAAGACAAAAGAAAGCAGCATATAAAAGCTCATTCTATTAATTTGGCTCTTGAATATATCTTTATCGTCTGGGAATATGTTATAGAATGCAGCTTATTCTAAGCTACACTGTGTTGTGTCATAATAGGTAAATCACCGTCAACCCCTCGACTTTAGTAGATATCACCTCTGTAGCAAGGTGGAACTGGAAAGCATGTTGGTGTAAAAGGTGGCATACAGCAAGAAACAGACTCTCACAATAGAGTTAGGGATCTGGCCTTTTTCTTCAACTAATATAAAACAACTTTTTTTTTTTTTTTTTTTTTTTGAGACGGAGTCTCGCTCTGTGGCCCAGGCTGGAGTGCAGTGGCCAGATCTCAGCTCACTGCAAGCTCTGCCTCCCGGGTTCACACCATTCTCCTGCCTCAGCCTCCCGAGTAGCTGGGACTACAGGCGCCACCACCTCGCCCGGCTAGTTTTTTGTATTTTTTAGTAGAGACGGGGTTTCACCGTGTTAGCCAGGATGGTCTCGATCTCCTGACCTCGTGATCCGCCCGTCTTGGCCTCCCAAAGTGCTGGGATTACAGGCTTGAGCCACCGCGCCCGGCCTAAAACAACTTTTAATACAACTGGAAAGAAACATTAAACCTACTTTCCACATTAAGACATGTTTACACACAATGATCTTTACAGAATATTTCCTTCCTAAGTTGATATATTCTGTATTGCAGACTGAATTTTTCTGCTAAAATGTGAATTATTCCTAGAATGTTAGACTTCAAGGGCACATTGTAGTGATAGGTACACTGTCTTCAATTTGGACTGACTATACCCTTATCAGGGTTATGCAATGTAATCTTGCTTCTGGCATTCGTCTTATTACCTGATAAGTACCTATTACCTGATAGTACTTATTACCTGATAAGTACAGAGTCCCAGTGACCTATGTGGAAAAGGGTAGAGACTGTTTAGTAGCCTAATGTCAAACTTTAGATATGTTTGCAACAGATCAAATACAGTATCTTAACATTTAAGTTTCTTCAAGTAAAACAAATTCTACTGAGCTAAACTCAAATGAAGGAAACAAATTTACATATGCCCTGTTTCTCCAAAATGACTTTCTCCTTCAATTACATGTGCAATATACTATCACAGCCTGGAGGAGGCTGAGATAGGTTAGGTGGAAAATATATGTTGTGAAAGAACTTTTAAGCTAATTTCTAATGTATGTATAAAAGTCATGTTGAAATGATAGGAAAAAAGATTAGGAGAGAGGGTTATGTTTATTCCAGTCAGATAGATCAGCCTAAAAGCTCTGAGATCTTCTACTATCCAGAAGTAATTCTTCCGCATCTCAAATTTACCTAGGATTTTGGTTTTGTTTTTTTTTTCTTTTCTTTGTATATACTCTCTGTCTCTCAAAACAAGTGCTTCCACTATAGACACACACATACTCTCACATACAAATTCTACAAGGCATTTTCTTTTCGAAGTCTCATAAACAACTAAGGCACAACATCATTCAAACTGATGAAACCACTTACAAAACTCCAAATACACCCCCATATACTGTTTTCATACATTTAATATTTGTGAATGACTCTATCAGTCCAATATTTATAAAAATACAGTTACCATTTGCTTGGAATCCCACCTTCTAAATATATTTTGAATTAACACATGTTCTCTCCATCTGCACTATAAACATCACAGGTTTAACTTGATTATTACTATCTTTCTAATGCTTTTCTAACATCAACTATCCATATAATTTTCCTCTTCCTCCTTGTCCCTCTTTTGTCCTTCTCCTCCTCTTCTCCTTCTCCTTGTTCTTCTCCTTCTCCTTCTTGTTCTCCCTATCCCTTTCTCAAATGCTTCCCCCATTATTACCTGCATTTTTGTCTGTGGTTCTGCCTATATATTTTTTAGAGTAATTCTAATATTCGCTGTAACAGATAAATAAAAAATGCTATATAGACTTAAACTTATGTTCTAATTGAGATGATTGTCCATAGATCAAGGAAGCAGATCATTCTATTTTATGGTGCTGCTACCTTCAATACATGGCAGCTAAGATCACCAAAATAGGGGATCAAGTATGGAAGAATACGTTTGGAAAGTTTAAATGGCCTAAGCCTAATGGGTTGCATTTTACTTCAATTCACATTTCATTGAAGGCCAATATCCAGTTATGTGGCCGTTTCCAACTGTAAGAGTTGGAAAATATATTCCAACTTATTGATCAGGAAGAAGAGAAAATAATGCATTTTATCAATACTAGCCAAACAAACCTACCGATGAAAGGACTGCTTCTGCAGGTGGTAGCTTGAAATTAGTAAACACTTCTGGCTTACACTGGGTGGACAAATTAAATCCATTACACAAGGACTAAAAACCCACTTTAAGTTCATTTGCATATTAGATATTCCAATGTATTTCACTAGCAATAAAGTTGGTAGTATTCCTCTGTATATTTTTCAGCTGTAGAACAAAGCAGTCTTGCCCTCAGTATGTATGTGAATGTTTTAAATGGCTGATACAACCTTAGTTATCTTCCCTGCTGTTTAAATCTCCTATGAAAATTTCTTTACTTCCTCTACCACTTCACTTGCACTCCAAATGTGCTAAAATCATTCTTGCCCCAGCCACCACTATGCCTTTGCTCTTTACTGCACAGGAATTCTTCTCCACTCCCATCCTAATACCTATTTATCTTCAAAGCCTCTGTTTAGAGCCACTTCTCTTCAGGAAACCTTATTTGACTTTTGATACTCTAAGTTCGATGTCTCATTTGATACTCTAAAATGCCTTATTGTAACACATACCACATTGTATTATAATCATCTGCTTACTTGTCTGTCTCTCCTAATAAATTTAAGAATGCAAATCTTATTTCTATAAATTTCCAGTGACAACTAACATAGTGCCTATGTATTAGTTTCTTAGGGTAACATACAAAATATCACAAAAGTGTAAAACAAACAAACAAGCAAAAACATATCCTGTCACAGTTCTGGAGACTAGGAGTCTAGCATTGACATGCTGACAGGGTCTCATTCCCTCCAAAGGATCTAGGGATGATCTATTCCAAGCATTTCTCCTAGTGTTTTCACATTCCTTGGCTTGTAAATTCATCACTTCGATCTCTGCTTTCATATTCTGAGGCTCCCCTTTCTGTGCCTGTGTCTTTATATGGCCTTCGTACGAGGATATAAATCATTGAATTTGGGGCCCACTCTAGCCCAATAAAACCTCATCTTAACAGAAAAGTGAAATGATGGAGACCAAATACCATTTTTTAACCTTGACTAAGCCACTGATTCTTCTTGGTCATCAAAACAATTGAATGACTAACAAATACTTGTTTTGTATTGTATTCTATAATTTGTATTTAACCACTTTAAACAGATATACTTTCACAGCTATGATGAAGAAATATATACTACAAAATATATTTTATACAAACTAGTTTCATCTTCTTTGTGAAATGATCCTTTATATGAAATCTAACTGAAATGAGAATATGTATTAATTGTAAAACAGATTATAGTGTTTATCACTACAAATACTAAAAAAGGATTAAAAGTATTTTAATGATCAAATTATATGGTTACTTTTATTAAAACATCATGTAACAAACTTAATGTGGTTTGAGAGATCACATTGCTAGATTTCATGAAATGTGAGCAAAGTAATAAAATTTAATGCCTATTCACATTAACATGCTTTCAGTTTCAAATATTCTTTTTAATTAGTGGAATAGAAAATCATGAGGACAAATCATCAAACCATTGTCAAGCCTCCTGAAAAATACTTATGCCCAGAAATTTTTCACTCACCCTGACGAAACCAGAGTCTAATTGACTTTTTTCCCCAAAGATCATATTCAACTCTCATCTTATCTTTGAAGTCTCCTCCTCCTTGTCCCCAGTTGTACACTACACATTTCTTCTTACATGGAACCTTTAATGCTCTGGCTTTCTATAACCCAGAGTACCATAGAACCCAGAGTACCACAGAACCCTGCATGAGCCACACTATAAAGGTGAGATATATATATAGATATATATATAGATATATATAGATATATATATAAAGTAACTATAAAGGTGTCATATGTATGTCATATATATGTCATATACATATCATATATATGACACCTTTATAGTTACTTTTTATATATATGACATATATATGATACCTTTATAGTTACTTTATATGTGTATGTGTGTGTGTCTATATATATATGAATCAGGAGACAAAGAAGAAAAATTGGCCCATTATATTTTCCTTACTAGTGTATAAATAGCTTAGCTTTCAGAATAGAGAAAAAAAAATTAGTAAATATCTAAACTTGGTTATTTTACTAATTCTGCAGAAAGAAAAAAACTATAACATATTAAAAGCAAGAAGCTACTTGCTGTGGAGGCATATATATTATATGCAATGTCTAACAGTGTGCAAGCGTGTACATTGGTTAATAGCAAAAGAGCAGATTGCTAAGCTCTGCACAGCCCTCTGGAATCTCCAAGATCTATTATTGTTACTCAGCAATGCAAAGTAATTGTTTTCACGAAGAAGGGCTTCTCCAAAGAACTTAGCAATCTGCTAAAATAGAATCCTTGAATAAGTATTTGTGTTATGAAAGGTGAAGCAGTAAAAAACAAAAACAAAATAAAACCTAAATATATTCACTTAATGGGTTCCAAAAGGTCAGGGAGAAAAGTTTTAAAATGGAATGAAAACATTAATCTATTATAGCCACAAATGATCTACCACAAGATGAAGACAACAATTTAGAGTTATAAATAAAATTTATTTATGAGACCAAAAAACATGACAACCAAAAAGAAGAGAGGGTTCGTGGTTAAGGTCTTCCCCAAAGGCCTATTAACAAGGATTATAAGTTCAATACAGAACAAGTTTCTACTTAGACTAGCATGGTTTTAACTGTTGGATTTAAGAATATATGTTTAAAATCCAGTTCTAAAGTATGTATGGCTTATTTCATAGAATGAATTTAATTAATGTTATCTAATCCCTGGTGGTTCACATGAAATTCTTGGTTCATAGCTTTCTTAAAATATTGCTTGAAGTATGCTAGAGTTATTCGGTATAACCTGAATAACTGACCTTTGAAAAAAAGAACCTATATGTTGATTGGTTGCTGGTTATGCTACTTAAACAGAGTAGGCTTAACAAAGAATCACTGTGAGTTAATTATCGCAGTTACACTGTTAGTTTCTTCAAATAATATTTTATTACTCGAAGAGTAATTTTGTCATCAGTAGAAAGTGATAAATTCTTGTACATTACATCTATTTAATTATAACTTTTCCTCAAGGTACTAAAATAGTTGGGACAAACTTTTAAAAGTATAGACATAGACCCTTGGATGATCATAATTATCCTAAAAATTGAGAATAAGAATGGTGCTTGATGTTGTCCCTTGGATAGACTTAAGAAAATATAGTTTTTCTCCCAGTGGTACAGATAAAGAAAAATTAGTTCTGATATTTTTGTTGTGCATTTATGCTATCTCATTCATTCATTATTCCTCAAAGAAACATAGATCTGAATCTTGGTAGGTATCTTACAGTTGCATTTAAGAGTTTACATCAAAAATACCATGGTTCAGTTGATTTATAGTTATGGTAAAAATGAGAAGTTCTAGCCCAGGGTTTCCATCTAATAATTAAAAAGCAATGGCTGTAGATAAAACAGATGCGGGCTAGACCGTCCTCTCTTCTCTTAATGTTGTCTCAAGAAGAGGCAATAATTCATCAAGTGTAAGCCCTATCCTGGGAAAATCTTTCCTGCATTGACTGGTCAACAGGGTGGTACAATTTTCCAGCTCTCTTGCCTCGATTTGAAAGACTTCTGGAAGCCTATTTCAGCCTCTGAGCTCTGTACAAAATCTCCTGAAACCTCTGTTGTGGTTTTCTTGCAGATAAAATTCCACCCCTGCCCAGTCCTACATCCTCATGCTTTTATAGGTGTTGTTATGCCCACAGTATAAATCTATGTGCAGATCCTCAGTTTAGAGGCAATTTCTACACTATCCAACTCATAGTATGCTTAAAATTAAGAACAATCGAATAACACAGAGCATCAGATTGTGAAGGTAGCCTCCCTTGAATTAGAGTTCTTATACACTTTGTAATTATACAATAATTTCAAATTATATGTTTAAAATTCACATGAAAAGAAGGCAGAGGTCCAGGAACTCTTGCAAGGTTTCCTAGGTCCTTTTTTGTGTCATTGGACATACTCAGGCTTTGGGTAACAGATGTAGTTTCTAGGTGAAGTATAAGGTCAGCTCACCTATGCAAAAGTAGTAATTTAGGTAATGAAATATCCACGGTTTATACTCAGATAATTGCATTGCTTATGTCACATTTTAAGGGAGCCATGTCCTATAAATCCATAGATCCCAGATGTGTTAACAATAAGGAACCCTAGACAACCAGCCACAATTGACTAAAAGTGTTTCATAGATAAGTAATCTCTTGACAGGAAAAACAAACAACAACAACAACAAAAATTCTTTTTTGCCAGGAGGTCTGACATTATTATGCTTACAAGGTGATTAGACCGGGACAGCTGTCATCTTTGATTGCGGGGAAAAGAACAGAACAGATCACAAACCTGATGCTTAAATTTTTACCCTCTATTACCAGAATGGATTAATACATTGTGACATACTCGCAATTAGGCTATCAAAAAATAAAGAAAATGAGGGCCGGGCGCGGTGGCTCAAGCCTGTAATCCCAGCACTTTGGGAGGCCGAGACGGGCGGATCACGAGGTCAGGAGATCAAGACCATCCTGGCTAACACGGTAAAACCCCGTCTCTACTAAAAAATACAAAAAAGTAGCCAGGTGAGGTGGCGGGCGCCTGTAGTCCCAGCTACTCGGGAGGCTGAGGCAGGAGAATGGCGTGAACCCGGGAGGCGGAGCTTGCAGTGAGCCGAGATCCGGCCACTGCACTCCAGCCGGGGCGACACAGCAAGACTCCGTCTCAAAAAAAAAAAAAAAAAAAAAAAAAGAAAAGAAAAAAGAAAATGAATGACAACAACATTGACAACCTAGATGAATCTTATGAGCATAACATTAGATGAAAGGAACAAGACACAAAGTGATATACACTAATTTGTTCCATTTATCTATGTATTTAAAGACAGGCAAAACTTAACTATATATTAGCAGTCAATGTGGTACTGGTATAGTGTGAATAATTATGTCCCCTCCAAAATGATAATTGAAACTTAATCCTCAATGCTATATTAAGAGATGTGACCCTTGGGAGGTGACTAAATCTTGAGGGCTCTGCTCTCATGAATGGGATTAAAACTCTTATGGAAGTGCTTGAGATTCAAGGAAACTGTCTCTTGCCCTTCAAACCCTTCCACTATGTGAGGACACAGCTTTCCTGCCCTGTGCAGGATGCAGCAACAAGGTGTCTTCCGGAAGCAGAGAGACTGGCTCCTCACCATCCAGCACCTTCATCTGGGACATTCTAGTCCCAAGAACTGTGAGAAATAATTTTCTGTTGTTTATAAATTACCAGGTTTCAAGTGTTTTGTGACAGCAGCACAAATGGACTAAGACCTTTGGAAATAATAAGTGTAATGACTGAGAGGGAGTACAAAGAGTTTCAAAGGAACTGATTCATGACTTGGGTATGGCTGTTTTATGAATATTCACTTCTGACAAATTCACTCGGTATACATTAATGATTTGTGCAATTTTTATTTATAGAAAACATTTTAAAAGCATAAAGAGAATATCTGATGTGAATGTCAATCTTTAATAGAAGTCTATTTTCTTATATCCTTACTTACAAAAAGAATACCACGCTTAGAGAATTTTAAATAGGATTCCTACACAATATTTATGAAATTGTTCATTCCTATATCAAACAATCTCTTTCAGAAAATAAAGATAGAATACTCACAAGAATATATTAAAAATATAATTTTACTTGTATATCAACATTATAGATAGGCAAAGGAAATAAAATTTTATGTCAACATCACAAATAAGCATAATACATGGATGCCAAAATCTATCTTAAAAATAAAAATTAGAAAATTAAAACCAGAATGAAAAGTAATCTCTCTTTCTCTTCATATATTTATGTATATATACACAGAGATATACATTCATTTGTACTCATATGCTTACTTCTCACCTGCCTATGTTTATTAGTGTGTATAATATATATACATATATAAGCATATATATTCATGTCTATGTACATATACATATGACTACTTTATATCTAAGAAATTATGTAATATTTATAATATTATACATATTATATATATGTATATAAAGACATAAAAATGGAGACAGATTAGGGAGAAGAGAGACAGACAAGCACATATTAGAACTTGATATACGACAAAGTTGTTAATGTTCCTGACAGGTTTTTTAGAATATTTATCTGGACTGCAAAATAGTATCTTTATTAGTTTCCAGAAAAATAAATTGTTATAATTGTGAACTGTGATATTTCAATTATTCAGAAAAAGTATAAATTATATTCTAATTTTACAGAAATTAGAATCAGAACTTCTTTCTACAAAAGATGAGATAGTAGATAGTTTAGATATTGAAGACCAAGAGAAAAAATTTGAAGATTTCATGTATACCCGTTTATATAAGAGAGAAAATGAGTTCCTATGAACTATTGAATAAACTTTTTTTTGTAATACATATCTACTAATGAGAATAACGAGATTCTTTTCTTCCTTCTTCCTTCCTTTCTTTTTTCCTTTCAGATATAGTTTGGCTGTGTGTCTCTGCCCAAATCTCATGTTAAAATGTAATTCCAAATGTTGAAGGTGGAGTCTGGTGGGAGGTGACTGGATCATGGGGGTAGATTTCTCATGAATAATTTAATACCATTCTTTTGGTGCTGTCCTCATGATAGTGAGTGAGTTCTTGCGATATCTGGTTGTTTAAAAGGGTTTGGCACCTTCTCTGTCTCTCTTCCTCCTGCTTTCACCAAGTAAAATGCCTGTCCCCACAGGATTGCCTTCTGCCATGTATGTAAGTTCCCTGAGGCCTCCCTAGAAGCCAAAAAGATGCCAGCATCATGCTTCCTAGACAGCCTGCAGAACTGGGAGCCAATTACATATGTTTTCTTTATAAATTACCCAGTCTCAGATATATACTTATAGCAATGAAAGAAAGGCCTAGTACATTCTTTCTTTTTGCTTCCTTGAAACTGAAAATTTGTGTTCCATATCATAAAACTCTATTGCAAGTATTCATTTATTAATGTTGATCTGTGATTAGATTTTTCTTATTTTTTCTATGAAAATCTGTCCTCATGGAGATAACTACTGTGAAATGTTGGTATCGATCAAGAAGTATATGCTTTTAATTGAGCATGTTTATAGACTTCTATTAGGTTGTTGTTCTAATATTTGCTTTTTATCATGTCGTTACATTGGAAATCACTTCCAATTAAAGGTTGTAGGAAGTAACTCGATTTTATAATTAAATTCATCTTGAAATATAAACATTTTTCTTTCAATTTTCACTGAAGTCTTGAAAACACTGTTAAAATGGTAATTTGAACCCACAAAATTTATATACTAAAAAATTGTGTGCAAGTGTAGATTTTGCTTCTTATTTTGATAGTACAGACAGCGTAAAAGCGTAATTCTGTGTTGTTTTCAAAAATCATTTCAGCATATTTATGTTTCTTATAAAAGCATTGTTTTGTTAAATTAATTAATTAACATGGCTAAGTACACAGCAAGAGCTAATTTTTAAAATCAAATACTATTTTATAACAGTGGTTGAAGGAAGTTCTTCTCCTTCAAAAAGCAATACAACATGTGCTGTAGACATAATGTTTATACACCCCCAAAAACTCATATATCAAAACCACATACTGTTTTTATAACGGTGACACTTTTGGTAGGTGATTAGGTTAGGAGAATGGAGCCCTTGTGAATGACATTAATGTCATTTGAACAGATACTCCAGAGAGTTCTTCTGCCCACATGGCCATGTGAGGCCAGAGACAAGATGGGGGCAGTCTATCAACCAGGAAGCGAGCCCTCACCAGATACTGAATGTGTAGGTACCTTGATCTTGGATTTCCCAGCCTCCAGAACTATGAACCATAAATTTCCATTGCTTATAAGTTGTTAAGTGTATAGTATTCATTTCTAGCAGCCCAAACTGAGTAAGACGATTTCTATCCTTAGTATGGAGCAAGATTGAGGTGATATATTTTCATTAGAAATAATTATGGTAGGTATTCAAATAGTTAATTATTTCAGAATTATCATTGGAAGACAGAAACACTGTATTACTCATAACAAGAACAGTTTCTATTTGCTGAATGATTTTACTGTATGTCATGACTAATTTTACCTGTCAACTTGAGTGGACTAAGCGATGCCCACACAGCTGGTAAAACGTTATCGCTTGGGATGGCTTTGAGGGTGTTCCTGGAAGAAATAAGCATTTAAATTGGCAGACTGAGCAAAGCAGATAGCCCTTACCAATATGGGTGGCATCATTCAACCAGCTGAGGGTCCAAATGCAACAAAAGATGGAAAAAAATTACTATCACTTCTGTAGCTAGAACATCCATTTTCTTTAATCCTCAGACCTCAGAGCTCCACATTCTCAGCTCTTTGGACTCTGGAATGTACACCATTATTGCTCCTTATTCTTAGGCCTTTACTCTTCGATCAGGACTGACATCATCAGGGTCCTTGTTCCCAGGTCTTTGAACTAAAACTGAATTATACTTCCACTTTTACTGGTTCTTCAGTTTTCAGACAACTTATCACTGGATTTGTCAAGTCTCCATAATCACAAGAGCCAATTCCCATAATAAATCCCCTCATATATTGATGTAAGTCCTATTGGTTTTGTTCTTTGGAGAATGTTGACTAATGCAATGCATATATATAAATTACATGTTTTTCAAAAATTTAAAAAAATGATTATCCTGTAATAATAATGAGAATGATGTCAAGGGCAGTAATTTCTTATTTACTAAGAATAAGTGATTTTATTTGAACAATAGTATGAACAGAGGAAAGAAAATTTTATTCTGAATAGACGCTTGTTTACTCATTATTATTTCCAATTTTTCAGAAAACATTGAAAGGTAGAAGGAAAAACAATATCCCCAAGGAGATGAATTTGTTCTTCTGGGTTTTGTTGTTGCTATTGTTTTGTTCTTTTTCCACAAAGAAGTAGAATTATCTCAGGTAATATAGTCAAAATAATAATAATAATAATTGGAAGACTATTGTATTTTTTAGCTAACCACTAGAGTTTTGCAGGTATTTGAATTAAATTAGTGTGTTCAAGTGAAGTAGCTTTGTGTAGTGATTTATTATAAATATTAATATTGCCAAAAATGTTTTTGAGACTTTTAATTTTTACCAAAAATATATTTTATCTTCTCTCTCTCTCCTGGATTAATCACACATTTATATCTCATTAGTAATACTAAATATAGTTTTATTATTTATTATAACTATTTTTTTCTATTCTATTCATACTGTTCCAGATTCTATTTAGGTTTTTCCAATCTTTATTATTATTATATTTTTGCAAGAGTGAAGAAGGGATGTAGTTATAAATAAATCCTGGTGCAAAGATTTCTTGGTACATTGGTATCACATTAACTAATGTGTTAGTTAATATGATGCCATTTACAAGTTTTCCTCTTTTTAAAATTGTAGTTTGCTAGTTCCACCTAACCCTCATTCACATTCTAACATTTCCACAATTACTATTTTTTTATTTTTAATACATATCTTTAGACATGTTTGAATCCTAGAAAAAGTACATAAAATTATCCACACATTATTTAATCAGGTGTAATAACATTATGCTGTAGGTCATACTTTCCTTTTGATTTAAGTCTGTGTTTTCAAACGTATATTTTTTTTCCTGTATTTAAATGTAGTATATTAATTTTGAATGGTCTATAGTAATCCATCATATGTACATATCATCCTTATTTATTTTCTTATTGATAAATACCTCAAATGCTACAACTAATGTGTTGCAATAAATATCCACCTGTCTGTTCCCTTATGAAACTTTTCATTATAAATTCAGAAATAAGTACTTGAGTCCATTTCCTGGATATAGAATATTTACATAGTTAATTTCAATAAAAACTACTAGAATGGTATCTAGAATGGCTGATCAAGTTTATAGTCCCACACTAAATGGAAATCATTCCAATTTTCTCTTATGCACATCAATATACTTAGTTGGATACCATTTTTAAATGTTACCAAAAAACTGCGTGTACATTTAAATTTCATCATTTTTATTATTGTTTTAATACTGTTCTATCACCAAAATGGCATTATAAATCAGTAAAAGAGGATTAATTGTTTCAAATTGTATAAATACGTATAGAGAAATTAAACATACTTGTCACAGACTGAGAGACTCTATTAGTGATGTCTAAGATCTGCGAGAGACGGATACTGAGAAAGACCCTCTTTTTTGACCAAAACTTTAGGCAACCTGCTCTGAGTCCTCTGCTTAAGTTGATCTGAGCTTGAGCTTCCTACTTGTCCTTGGAGATTCCAGTTTGAGTAAGAGTTCTGCTAAGTCAGTTTAGGGAAGTACTCGTTGGTATCTGACCACCTTCCATATCTACTCACCCTAATCTACCTTGGGCAATAATCTTGTCAAGTCAGTTTAGCCAGGACCTCTTGTCCTTGATGTTTACTCTTAGTAATTTTCCATCCACTGACCACACCCCCACAACCCTGTTCCTTGTTTTCAAATCTCCACTTGTCCTTGTTGGAGTTGCAGTTATGTTTCTGTCATCCACTGGTCCACTGGAAGACATGATTCCAGTGGTCCATATACTCATCACAAGGACCCAATTTAAAAAAGTCTGTATTACTACCTTTAACAAATCTTATAAATAATATTTTTAAACAATACCTACTGGATAATAAAGACTTCAAGTCAAAAAAAAAGAACATGTAAATACAGTAAAAGTTTGGCACAAGATGTGTATAGGCAATTGTTGGAGAGAGAAATCTGACTAGTTAAACTTATTACACAATCCTACCAGTATAAAGAAAAAAAGAAAGTACAACAAAAAATAAAATCTAATACATTTGCATCAAGAGATGAAGAGTTCTCATTTTATTAAATTAATAAAATAATTAAGAATATAAATAAGATATAATGATGTTAATATGTGTTATTTTCTATTTGTATAAATTTATGGGGTACAAGTGTAATTTTGTTACATGTACAAATTGCATAGTGATCAAGTCAGGACTTTCAGTTATCATGATCTAAATCTAAAAATAGCAAGATACTCCCAAGATGTGTACTCTTGCTGTGGTAATGTAACATTAATTTTTAAGTTGATTATTATTGTCCCATTAAGAATTAATACTGGCTGGGCTCAGTGGCTCACGCCTGTAATCCCAACACTTTGATAGGCTGAGGCAGGTGGATCACTTGAGGCCAGGAGTTTGAGACCAGCCTGGCCAATATAGTGAAACCCCATGTCTACCAAAAATACAAAAATTAGCCAAGTGCAGTGGTGCACACCTGTATTGCCAGCTACTTGGGAGGGGAGGCAGGAGAGTCACTTGAACCCAGGAGGCGGAGGATGCAGTGAGCCAAGAGCACGCCACTGCACTCCAGCCTAGGCAACAGAGTGAGACTCTGTCTCAAGAGAAAAAAAAATTAATACCAAGGTGTACTTTTCTTTTTCTCTACTAATCCTTAAGACTTAAGACTTGCTGTATGTACCTTCTAGTACACTAAATATGTTTGAACATATAGGTACACTAATATGTACACAAAGATGATCTTCAAAACACTTTATTTTAAAAGTCTGTGTACAAAATCATATTTATGTACATTGATCTAAATTCCATCTGAGCATATTTTTCTCTTCATTGTCATCAAATTAGTCTATGACAGTTAACTTCTGATTTTTGAGACTTCTGATTTTTAGCTTTGTCAGTTACTGCTATTATCTGCAAACTGCAATAATGGCAATCGGATTTAGGATTTGCAGAATGTGACAATGAAACAGTGTTTTATTTAAAACATTAAATAATTAAGTGTTTTAATAAAACATGCTGTTCCATACATGCGTGGTTAATTCTGTGGTATTAATGATTTATGCATACTCAAAACCAGTTGATATTTTCGTAATTTTAACTGTACAGTTATGTGTGACCTTTATTTAAAATCTTACTATTGCTGTCATTATTGATTTCCATTTTAAGGTATACCTTAACCTTAACTTATCCGAAATAAAATCCAGATGAATTTTAAATACCTATAAAGGCTAAAATCTATTTCAAGGTTAATTAACAGAAGGGCAATCACAAAACTGGAAGAAAATTTGATAAAATGTGAAGGTGGCACAAGAGAGGAGGGATGATAATAGAATTGCACTCGTAGATCCTGTACCTCTTGTTCCAGGTCTTTCTGACCCTCCTTTTAGACTGATCATTGGTATATCTGTTCCAATTATCAGGCAAATGACTTCAGTCTATGATCAATTGTATGTAGACAATGGATCTGTCTTCAAGAACTAGTGGATTTTGTGGAGATTTTTAATATGTTTGGTTTGTTTTATTTTGTTCACTTCGGTCTGTCCTATTTTGTTTTATTTTACAGACTGGTATTGTTTTGATATATTGTTGTTGTTGTGCAACATCTGAAAATAAATTTACAGCTCAGAGAAAATAGATTTAAACTTCTGAGAGGAATATCAAAGTCTTAAAAGGTCACAGACAATATCGGCTAACCAAGAGCTTTGAAAATGTTGGAACAAACACTGTGTTCTTTTAATTTGCAAAGCATAGACAGGGGATCTGTTCTGAATCAGATCCTTTGGTGATGGAGGATGGTGTGCACTGAGTAAGACGAATGACAACTGGCGGATATATTGTGGCCGAGGCTGGCCCTGTAGAAAAGGCATCAAGATAGACAGCAGCAGGTCTCAAACTTTCCTGAAAGCATATGCTTCCTGAGTAACACTCTTTCTTCTGAATCTTGGATTTAAATCCTGGGAGTCAGGCAAGAGAAAAGACTTAGCCTCTTTGGAGTTCTAGTCCAATCTAGCCACCTCACCCAATTCTTTATTTCACATGCAACACGCCTGCTATCCTCTTTGCAATACCTTCGATGGTTTTCTGTTTTCAGGAAGATGGTAAAAATATTGTATTATTTTCCTTTCCTTTTCTTTTCTTTTTTTTTTGAGACAGAGTCTCACTCTGTTGCCCAGGTTGGAGTGCAATGGTGGGATTTCGGCTCACTGCAACCTCCACCTTCTGGGTTGAAGCGATTCTCCTGCCTCAGCCTCCTGAGTAGCTGGGACTACAGGTACAAGCCACCACGCCTAGCTAATTTTTTTATTTTTTTTATTTTTAGTAGAGACGAAGTTTCGCCACGTTGGCCAGGGTGGTCTCGATCTCTTGACCTGGTGATCCACCCTCCTCAGCCTCCCAAAGTGCTGGGATTATAGGTGTGAGCCACCGAGCCTGGCCCAAATGTTGTGCTATTTTCTAAAGCAAAGAGAGAGAGAGAAAAAAAAGAGTATGTTTTCTTATTGTCTTAGTGTGTTTTGTGTTGCTATAGCAGAAAACCTGAAACTGGGTAATTTATAGAGTAAACATGATTTTTAGCCTATCGTTCTGCTGGTTGAAAAGATCAAGAGCATGGCTGTGGCTTCTGGGGAGGGCTCTCCTGCTGTGTCATAGCATAACAAGGAAGGTCAAAGGGGAAGCTGACCAGTGTGAAGTGAGATAACCAAACAGAACAGAGGGAACCCTCACTTTATAACAACCTGCTGTCAAATGAAATCATCAATTTTTGTGAGAACCACTCTTTTCTTGTGAGATTTCGGACTCTCCTACTCCACAGGATCAGTACCAAGCTATTCATGAGGGATCCACCTCCATGACCAAAACGACTTCCTCCAGGCCTCACCTCCCAACACTGCCACATGGGGGATGAGATTTCAACATGGCTTACGCTGGGAACAAATGGACCATATAAAAACCATAGCAGTTCTTATTTCACTCACCTTTTTCAAGGGACTGACGTGTTCTCTGAGAAAGAAAAAATGTCATACTAGGCAACGATAAAAAGTTAAATTCTAAATCCCATGTATTCTTCACTGTCTAAAATGGAAAGGTCAAAAGGATGTCAAGGGGCTTTGTCCTAAAAAACAATTCAGGAGCCATCCAGAGAGGATCTAGGCAGATTGACTATACTAAGTGATATTTTTATTTCCAGTGTGGTTTCCTCCAGTAGAAGACATGTCAACATGCTTAAAATCTTCTCTAGGTGCCGAACATTAAACTGAGTCACGACACTCACCAACCTGTCCCCACAAATGACAGCTCCTTTTGGTAATATTCTTAAAATGCAAGTGCAACAACATTTTAATCCATCCTCTCCAGAGATTTACCTAGCTCTGTCCATTGCAGCTACATTGGAGAACTTTAGACTAGATAATTTTACTTCAAAAGCATCTTCAGCTATCCACTCTTCTTTAAAACTAGGTCACAGTCAATCATTTTGAAGGTTAAATTCCTCTGAATCATTTAGGTGAGGCTGAAATAAATGTAACTATTTTTTTTTCTTTTTCTGCATTGAAATTAATTTAAACTGAGACCTAACTACATAAGCTATGCTAAAATAACTTTTATGGGTGGAGCCAACATTTTTCAGAGCTCAGTTTTAACTCCTAATACTACTTTTCCACAGGTTGTGCTAGAATAGAAACTCACCTCTAAAGATCAAAATAATATATGGTCTTTGTTTATAGCTTTAGCCCCTAGGTATAGCTTTCTTCCACAGCCTTATCATTCCTACAATAACAAGACTCCAATCATAACTGTTACCCATCATGTGTATCTTTTTCCAAGCAGTCTCTATTTGCTGAATAGTAACTTAAGATGGTTGAAAAACATGGCGGGCAAAAGATATTCTTGAAGGTAACTTTAAAAAAGTATTTCATGACTACATATAGCAGTAAGCACTCAGGTTATTTTGTTGGAGTGTGTGTTAGAAAGAATGAAAAAAAGAGTTGTTTTAGCGTAGGTATACATTTTTAAAATACAAATGTATGTTATTTTCATTTATCTTTGTTGTTGTTATACACTTCTTTGCTATTGCTATTAATATACATATTTCTTATTGGAAACCAATTCATATAATTTATTAATACATTTTCATAACACAATAAAAATGATGAAAATATCAAATATGCTAATAAAGTTGACCAAAGTGAGTAAAGATTAAAGATTGTGAGTTTCTCCATTATTTACTATTCATTATAAGGAATAGAAGGAAAATTATCACCTGTACATTTTCAAAACATTGTAATAAAACCATTAAAATACTAAAAGGAATAAAATTCTAAATGAAGCTGTGATTTGTTTGAATTATTACTCTAGTATTATATCTGGTTTCTTTATTTAATGCCTTATAAAACTTCAAAAATTAGAATTTTCAGCTACTCTAACAACTGGGTAAGTTAGATAATTCCCAAGTACATTTCTATAAACTCATCTAATAAAGAAACATCTAAACATGTATAGTAATAATTTTTATCCATATCCTTTTCTCATATACCTGGTACTAGATGCAAATGTAGTTCATATACAATTCAAAAAAGCCATTTCCTAAAAATGGTGATAAAATGTTTCCCATTTACTCGTAACAGAAGATAATTTTTATATTTAAAAATATAAATATAAAATATAAATATAAAAATTTAAATATAAAAAATATAAATTTTTATATTAAAAAAAGTAACTATAAATTGTGACTTACATGTAAATATAAATTAAAATTGTGACTTAAAAGATAGTTTCTTTGAACTTTTTTATTGCAATTTAAGATATAGAATCAATAGAGAACTTGTCCATTTCTTTGTTTAATACATTTTAGGCTATGTAACATGTCTTGTTATAGTGACATAACTATTATTTTAATAATAGTTAAGACTTATATAAGAAGATACAATTTCTTCCCATCCTCTATCCCCATATCCCACCCTAAGAAAAAGTGAAACCTTGTTTTCATCACATTTTATTATATACCTTTTTCTATTTCTGATTAGCTTTCTATTTCCCAAATACGTTTCCCACATTTATATCTTTATTAGATGAGTTATTTTTAATACAAGCATTATATTTTTAAGATGAATACCTGTAATAACTAAGGAAATGCATTTCAAACAATAACATTTTAATAAACTTGACATACAATAAAGAAAAAGGAGGAAAAGAGAAGTCGTGTGTATATGTTTGTTCATGTGTATATATGTGTCTGATCAATTGATTTTGAGGCAGACAGCTATTCCGTTGTTTTTGTTGAAAAGAAAAATAACTCAGAGAAGTCTGAGCTCTGTGAGGTATGCAGGCCCAGAGAGACATGAGTATGAGACCTCATTCATCCCACTTCATGCCTAAGGGCAATTGTTTAACGTCATTTTGTTCCTGACCAGTAGCCTCATCAATTATCTCCATGTTCCTAGACTTTATGATTTAAAAAAACAGATGTTTAGTAAATTAATAATTTGTTACTTTAATGTAAATTCTTGGTAAAGAACTTAGAAAAGCCCTCTTCTGATCTTTCTTTTTTTGCTTCATATTACATTTACTATTTTTTGACACCATTAGAAGTTCTTCACAAAGATGTTTCTCTGAGCTTGCACAATGTTCTAATAATCGATGAATTAGCAATCACTTGAAAAGAACTCAGAAAATTGAAAAGGCAAAGGGTGGGGTTTCCTATTTATGGCAGATGCTGCTTCCAGGACCTTTCTTTCGGGTTTCTAATTTTCCTTATTTGACATTGCAGGAAGTGTTTCTCAGCCAACACTGCCTCCCCCATACCCTAGGTCACTTTTACAGGTCTTTTTTTTTTAGAGGGATATGAGGTGGGCAGCTCTTCCCTTGTTTTATTTTCTTTTCCTTTGTTTTAAAATTTTAGACTTAGGAGGTACATGTGCAGGTATCTCATATAGATAAATTGTGTAATGGTGAGATTAGAGCTTCTACTATACCCATCATCCAAATAGTGAACATTGTACCCAATGGGTAACTTTTATACTCTCACCCTCCCTCCCAACCTGCTTCATTTTCAAGTCCCCAGTGTCTATTATTTCCATCCTTAAGTCCATGTATACCCATTTTTTATCTTTCATTGAGTGGTAAAAACATGTGGTATTTGACTTCCTGTCTGATGTATTTCACCTACGATAATGACTTACAGCTCCTTTCATGCTGCTGCAGAGGACATAATTTCATTCTTTTTATGGGTGCATTTTATTCCATGGTGGTTATATACCACGTATTCTTTATTTAGTCCACAGGTGATGAACACTTAGGTTGATTGCATGACTTTGCTGTTGTGAATATTGCTGTAATAAACATACGAGCGCAGGTATCTTTTCAATATAATGATATCCCTTCCTTTGGGAAGATGCCCAGTAGTGAGATTGCTAGGTTGAATGGCAGTTCTATTTTTAGTTTTTTGAGAAATCTCCATACTGTTTTCCACAGAGGTTTTACTAATTTATAGTCCCAAGAAGAATGCATAAGGATTCCTTTAATTTTTTCTAATTTCATGCCAACGTTGTTGTTTTGACTTTTTGATTATAGTCATTCTAACTGGTATAAAATGATATATCCTTGTGGTTTTAATTTTCATTTCTCTGGTGATTAGTGATTTTGAGCATTTTTTCATGTTTGTTGGTCATTTGTTTGTTTTCTTTTGAGAAATATCTTTTCATGCCCTTTGCCCTTTTTTTAATGGAGTTATCCATTTTTTTCTTGTTGAGTTTTGTTTCAGTTATTTGTAGATTCTGGATATTAGTCTTTTTTGGAGACATAATTGGTATAATCTTCTCCCACTCCATAGATTGTCTCTTTACTCTGTTTTTTTCTTTAGCTCTGTAGAGTCTTTTAGTTTAATTAAGTCTCTTTTGTCTATTTTTGGTTTTGTTGTATTTGTTTTGAGGGTCTTACTCATAAATTACTTGCCTTAGCCAATGTCCAGAAGAGCTTTTCCTAGGTTTTTATCTAAGACTTCATAGTTTCAGGTATTATGTTTTATTTAATTTGTCTTGAGTTAATTTTTGTATGTGGTGAGAGATAGGGGTCCAGTTTCATTCTTCTGCTTATGGCTAGCCAATTATCCAGCACTGTTTATTAACTGGGGTGTTCTTTCCCATTGTTAAATTTTGTTGACTTTGCTAATGATCAGTTGGTGGTAGGTATGTGGCTTTATTTCTAGATTCTCTGTTCTGTTTCATTATTCTGTGTGTCTATTTTTGTATTAGCACCATGTTGTTTTAGCCACAGTAGTCTTGTAGTATAATTTGAAGTCAGGTAATGTGATGCCTCCTGCTATGTCTTTTTGCTTAGGATTGCTTTGGCTATTTGGGCTCTTTTTTGGTTCCATGTGATCTTTAGTAGTGTTTTTTCTAATTCTGTGATGAAGGATACTAGTAATTTCATAGGAATTTTGTTGAGTCTTGAGATTGCTTTCAGGAGTATGGTCATTTCAATGATATTCATTCTTCCAATCTATGAACATGGACAGTTTTTTCTATTTGTTTTTGTCATCCATACTTTCTTTCATCAGTGTTTTGTAGTTTTCCTCCTAAAGACATTTCATCTCCTTGGTTAAATGTATTCCTAGGTTTTTTTTTTTTTTTTAAAAAATGGCTATTGTGAGTGGGATTGTGTTCTTGATTTCACTATCAGCCTGAATTTGTTGATGTCTGAAAATGCTACTGACTTCTGTGCATTGACTTTGTGTCCTAAAATTTTGCTGAAGTCATTTATTAATTCTAGGAGCCTTTTGTCAGAGTTTTTAGGATTGTCAGCAAAGATAGATAGTTTGATTTCTTCTTTTTCTATTTGGATGCCTTTTATTTCTCTTGCCTGATTGCTCTCCTAGGACTTCCAGTATTATGTTGAATAGGAGTGGTGACAGTAGACTTCCCTGTTTTTTCCTAGTTCTTAGAGGAAATGCTTTCAACTTTTTATCATTTCTGCACAATATTGGCTATGGGTTTTTCTTATATGGTTCTCATTACTTTCAGGTATGGTCCTTCGATGCCTATTTTTTTGAAAGTTTTATCATAAAGGGATGTTGGATTTTATCAAGTGCTTTTTGTGTCTATTAAAATGATCATATGCTTTTCATTTTTAATTCTTCTTATGCAGTGGATTATATTTACTGATTTTAAATGTTCAATCATTCTTTGCATGCTTAGAATATAAAGCCTATTGATCATGGCGAATTATCTTTTGGATGCAAATTTGGATTTGGTTTGCTAGCATTTTGCTGAGGATTTTTGCATCTTAGTTCATTAGCAATACAGGCCCAAATTGTTGTTGTTGTTATGTCCTTGCCTGATTTTGATATCAGGGTGATACTGGTTTCATAGAATGAGTTAGAAATCAGTCCTTCTCAATTTCTTCCAATAATTTCAATAAGATTGAAACCAGCTTTAATCTGTAGGTTTGATACAATTCAACTGTGAATCTCTCTAGTCTTGGACTTACTTTGTTGAAAGATTTTCTGTTACTAATTCAATTTCATTACTTATGATTGATCTGTTCAGGATTTTCTATTTCTTCCTGTTTCAATCTTGAAAGTTGCATGTTTCTAAGAACTTAACCATTTCCTCTACATTTTCTGGTTTGTGCACATAGAGATGGTCATAATAACTTATGAGGATCTTTTGTAATTCTGTGGTATCAACTATAATGTCACCTTTATCATTGTTGATTGTGCTTATTTGAATTGTCTCTCTTTTTTCTCAGTTAAACTAGGTAGGAGTCTATCAATTTTGTTTATCCTTTCAATAAAGCACCTTTTTATTTCATAGATTCTTTGTATCTTTTTTTTAGTCTCAACCTCATCTAATTCTGCTCTGATTTTTGCTATGTCTTTTCTTCTGCTAGCTTTGGGTGTGGTTTATTCTTTTTTTCTAATTATTTTGTTTATATATCCTTGAGGTGTAACATTGTTAATTTGTGATCTTTCTCTTTTTTTAATGTAGGCATTTAATGCTATAACTTCTCTCTTAGCATTGCTTTTGCTGTATCCCCCAGATTTGGGTATGTTATATTTCACAATAAATTGTTTTTTTTTTCTTTTTATTTCTGCCTTAATTTTGTTGTTTACCCAAGAATCATTTAAAATAAGGTTGTTTAGTTTCCATGTACTTGTGGAGTTTCACCAGTTCCTGTCAGTATTTATTTCTAATTTTATTCTGCTGCAGTCCAAGAAGATGCTTGATAAAATTGTGATTTTTTAAATATATTGAGACATGATGTATATGGTATAAAAAAGTTAGATAAAAATTTAGATCTGTTCATAAACAAAAATTGAGAAAACATATTTCTAGGAAATAGGTAATGTTTTTACCTATAAATACTGGTATAAAACCATTCAAAATCACTTACTTCCTAGTTTTTTTCACTGAAAATTAGGGTTACTAAGAGTTAAAATTGCAGTTAATGTATGTAATAAAAATTGTATAAGAGAAACAATGTTATATGCAGAGCTATAAAGAAAGTAAGATCTAAACAAAGCTGAAAAGAGACAGTATTTTTTTTTCTTTTTCATGACAAGGAACTTTGTGTTGTCAAACGGATAAGGAGGAAAAGAAACTAAATTTTTGCCCTAAGGTAGAGTGCCAATATAAAAAAGCATTACCAGACAAAACTGAAGGTCTGAGTAACTTGAAGATGGTTTGTAGAAGATTAATCATGTGGAAGAAATCTTGTGTGTGATCAAGTTGGGTAAAATGAGATTAGTTTCTCTAAAAATTGAGCATCAATATCAAGGGACACTAATGCTAGGCCACAGTCTGGGTCCCTGTGTAGGAATAACAGAATTTTCTAAAAACATTGATCTGCTCTTTAATAGAAAATGTTAGAGATTCTGAAAAACTTATGGAAACCTTATTGTCCGTTGTCAACACTGTTTGAGATTAGATTGATTTGTTTGTAAGCTTTTATTCATTCGAATTAGCTTTATCATTAATATAGTGATGAAAAGGTTAAGTTTGGTTTTCTTTTAAACAAGATTTTTGTATCATGATAATAAGACATAATAAAAGACTTGAGTTCATCTTTTGAGTAATCTGTAAAAAAATAAAAATAAAAGAGGGAAGACAGATTATGTTAGTCTCATGCTGTCTTTATTAGGTTATTTGATTATGTGGACAGCTGACTTTCCTCTCAACCAAAGAGTAAAAGATTTGCTATCTGAAATCTTTACATTATCATTTTGTCTAAATCATTGATGATTATTTTACAGTAACATGTGATACTATATTGATTAAGTGTTTTAAAACTTTAAAATTTGGTTTGGGCACAGTGACACACACCTGTCAATACTTTAAGAGGTGGAGGTGGGATGATTGCTTGAGCTCAAGAATTTGAGACTAGCCTGGGCAACAGAGGGAAAACTCATCTCTATAAAAAAAAAAAAAAAAAAAAAAAAAAAAAAAAAAAAAAAAAAAGAAAAGAAACAGGAAAAAGGAAAAAAAAGAAACTTTAATAAAATATTTGAGATACTTTCCTCATTTGTTATGTTAAAATCATAGAGGAGCTTATCATCAAATAGAAATGGTGTTTAACTTTTTTGAGTTGTGTTTCTATAAATGTGTTACTAATATGGATTCCAAAATAGCATCAGATTCCTAAAATTTTCATATGTCTTAATATGAATTATCAGTAACAATTATGATTATTATTTTAGGCTGTTGTATGTATACAGAAATAACCAAATTTTCATGTCATTTGCATTTTTAACATTGCCCCTCTAAGCCTTCTATTTCACAGATAATTATTATTTTTACTTTGAGACTTATCAAAAATTGGTTTATAATTGACTACAGTGCAAAATTTGCTTTTACTTCAAGAACATTCAGGGAATATCCTGAGAAATAAGTAATCCTTCCTTCCTTCCTTCCTTCCTTCCTTCCTTCCTTCCTTTCTTCCTTTCTTCCTTTCTTCCTTTCTTTTTTGATGGTGTCTTACTCTATCACCCAGGCTGGAGTGCAAGGGCATGATCTCGTCTCTCTGCAACCTCCGCTTCCCGGGTTCTAATGATTCACCTGCCTCAGCCTCCCCAGGAGCTGAGATTACAAGCATGTGCCACTACGCCCAGCTAATTTTGTATTTTTAGTAGAGACGAGGTTCTCCATGTTAATCAGGCTGGTCTCAAACTCCTGATCTCAGGTGATCCACCCAAGGCCTCCCAAAGTGCTGGGATTACACGCATGAACCACCACGCCCGGCTGACAAGTACTCTTGAATAGAGGTTTCTGATGACTTGGGAGGTTTTATTACTGGACTAAGTCAAAACTTTCCAAACTCTACTAAACTTTACGTGTTCATGAAGATTGCTAACCTAACATCAAGCAAAACAACAATTAATTACATCAAACTGAAATGATAGACGACTGAAATATTTTTTTTGACTTTTTGTTTGACACATTGCTGATTCTTTGAACATTTTGTTTTCTAAAGAAAACTTTTTGAGCTGTTTGTAGCATATAGAAATTGTGTAAAATATACCTTTGCAGGAAAAATTAAAATACTTGCCTTTCTCTCTGATTTCTTCAAAGTTTGGAAACTATTCATGAGGATCTTATTTTATGGCAAACATGAGTTCTATAAGAATAAGTTTTCTATAACAAGACGCAATTAAAAACACTGGCTGTTTTACCAAAGCTTTGACTTGAATGACAAATTTCCAATAGCAGTAGTCTGCTTTAAGGAATTGAGGTTGACTTTATAGAGCAAATAAAAAGTCTCTTGGAAAGACTGGCCTGGTATCTTGCCTGTACACATCCCTTTCAAGGTTTGTGACCTTGTAGGAAGTAAAGAATGTCACTTTTGGACAGGCCCAGGAACCTAAGATATTTGGGGGACATTGAGAAAAGAATTCACCTGATTTGTTCAAGTATCATAGGAACAGTCTAATAGTGACTGTCACTTACCAGCCTTGAGGCTTTTAAAAGTCTAATCCAAAATTCCATATGAAAATTCCATCAAAGCCAACTTAAAAGAGTCTATGTGGTCAATGACAATTCTTGTTGAATGTCATGTGAATAATCAGGCCAAGTATATTACTAAAACTTATTTTGCAAGTAATTGGTGTTACTAAGGTTTATCTTTGGTAGAAATGGGGAACTGGAGAGAGAAAAAATACGTTTCAGAAGAAAATTATAGTATATCTGTTATTAGCCCTGACCATTGTTTTTGAGTTTTTATTATTTTGCTAAAATCTTGACTAATTGGAGTGTATCATTATATTCTGGGCAATTTGAATCTATTCTCCCAGGTAACATTCCTCAAGCATGACCCAAATAAACTCTATACTTGTGATAATTTTGCCTCAGTTTCTTCCTTTAGGTTGACAAATGTATAAAGTTGTGCAATACATTTTTTTTTTTTTTTTGGCTGTATTAAGGATGAAGAAGAAACAACGAAAATTATACTTAATATTTCAACTTCTATCATTCAGATGTTCAAATCACTAACAGTGAATCAAAAAGAACATACTGGTATACCTTAGAACTCTGATAATTGAATTAAGTAAATCACAAGAAAATGAGTCAATCTATCTTTAATTTTTCAACCTAAGTACTAAATTATAAATTCATGGCTCTTGAATGAAGAAGATATTTTGGTTTGTGTCCCCTAAATAGAAGTTAAGCTTCATTTGCATTTCTGAAATTGAGACAAGCAAACATTAACATATTTAAGGAAAAGTTTTGGGTAAGGAAAGTCATTAATATAGTTCTTAAGTAAAGGAGAAACAGACAAAATATCAGTCCTCCTGCCTCTTGACCCTTTTTCATGAGATATATACAGATATATCTCATAAGGGGGTCACTTTACCAAGATAACTTATTTGGTTATAATTAAATTTTTGTTCACTGTCAATGATAAACAAAGCTGGACAGTAGTGAAATCCTTAAGGACAGATTGTATTTAGTAATACCGATTCTAATAAGAAAGGGAATCCAGAGTGACACGAATTCAAATTTACCATAACTATAGGCAGGATAATTTTTAAAGGTTGGAGTGTGAGTACTAGGGGAAAACAACTGGGGATACCAAGGGGGTTTGGTGGACATGTGAATAGGTCCTTTGGGTTTGCTAAATGGTGCTTGTCAGAGGACAAACAAACTTCTATATTTTTATCCCATGAGGCAGTGGTGCAAGAGTGAGCATGGACCCCACTGAAATTAGGCCCTCTTCTCCCACAGGAACTGGAGAAGGAGAGTTTTCTCTCTAAATGTTTGCATTTATTTGAAATGCAAACTTACTTGAAATAAGTTCACAAGTCATGGAAGAAGCAGCTCTGGGTGGTAGATTTTCATCTTAAAAGGCAAAGGACTTATAATTGCAAAGTTACTAAAGAAACTACTTTGAATAGGAGTTTGGGGACCTATCCGCCTATCAGCAGGTTTTGGCTGAAACGAAAAGTAAATTTTCTTGGCAACATAACACTGTATTAGCCAAGCATTTAAAAGGGGACTAAGGTCATCCTGGGTACATGACTTTAAGCTGTTAGAAACTGTGCTAAAGTTTGTTCAAGTCTCTTATTGTATGGGTTTGGAGGGAATAATATGCCAAGAGTTCCAAAACTCTCACCATTAAGCAATGTTCTAAAGTTTTGCTTAGACTGAAACATACATAGCTTAAGAAGATAATGTGTTAGCTAAAGCATTTAAGTATTTGGTCATTTTGGCAGAGGCATTTCCCAATTAAAATTATATTCAAAGAATATGTTTTAAAATAGCACTAAACAACAAACTCCTGGTATAGATTTGGTTACATCTTACAAATAAATACTCATGCAAACTATTAAAACATTCTAACAGCAAATGTTTAAACTCACATGAAATTTTAAGACCTGCATAAATTGATGAAATTAATAAACACGACTATCGGTCTATTCTTAATCATCTGCCCGTAGAGAAGTAGACCATTTATCCTTCATCATGTTTGATACAGTTTGGATCTGTGTCCCCGCCCCAATCTCAGGTTGAATTGTCATCTCCAAAGTTAGAGAAAGGACCTGGTGGGAGATCCCCTCACTGTTCTCCTGAGAGTGCGTGAGCTACCATGAGATCTGGTTGTTTAAAAGCGTGTAGCACCTTCCCCTTCTGTCTCTTCCTCCTGCTCTTGCCATCTAAGATGTTCTTGCTTCCCCTTCACCTTCCTCCATGATTGAAAATTTCCTGAGGCCTCCCCAGCCATGCTTCCTGTAGGGCGTGTGGAACTGTGAACCGATTAAACCTCTTTTCTTTATCAATTCTCCGGTCTCAGGTAATTCTTTATAGCAATGTGAAAAAAGAGTAATACAATGCTTTACTTCTTTTTCATTCAGCCAATGTCTTTACCAACAAATAAGTGATGCTATTATTAAAATTTTCAGAAAACCACCCGGCAGAGAGTAAAAAGTTTTTGATAATTGAGGCTACATCTTGAGATATGTAATGCCCATAAGCTCTGGATATTGACATCAATGGTCCTGTTAGCAGAGGGCAGTTGGGGCACTAATTTGTATGTGCTTCATCTCAAGCACATCTCAAGATGTGATCATATGTGAATATATCACATACAAATTTGACAAAATGTGGTGCAATCACTGATCTCTTGCTACAGGAATCAAGGAAGTAATTGACCTACTACTAAGGACCTAGAATAACCTGCACTCCCTTGTTCCTTAACACTCTGATCAAGACAGAGCATTTTCATGTTAGGGCAAATTAAAGCAAAAAGGAAGGAGGGAAGGAAGGAAGAAAATGAGGAAAAAAAAAAAAAAGGAAGCAAGGAATGAAGGCATGAAGGGGTATAGAAGAAAGGAGGAAAAACAATTCGAATGTTGTAGATAAATTTAATACAGTATTAGAAAATTCAGAAGATTTGAACCTCGAAAATGTACTTTGTAAAACCTAGGGTGAAAGAAACTTTGTAAAGAAGATTTCCATGAAATATTAGTAATAATTAAGGAATATAGGATATGTTGAAATAAAAAGAAAACAAAAGAAGATACAGTAGAAATGAATAAGAAGACAACAAATTGCATAAAAGCAAAAGAAAAAGCAAAATTAAAATAATGTTAAAAACAATATAGAAGAAAATTTGCAACACTAAAAAATGTAGTAATGTAGAGGGTAAATCTGAGAAGCAATTCTACGTTTAAACAATAAGGATATAGAGATAAAATGTTTAGACTCTGGAACTGATGTTAGAAAATGATGTATGCTTAATATATACATCAGAAAGCAAATCAGCAAGATTAACAACAAAAAAAAGGAAGAAAATTAAAAAATAAAACAGAAGAAAAGATTTTGAGCTTAGAAAAAAAACAACAAACCATATAAAATTGTAATTTGAAAAGGTTTATAACCTTTCAGGAAAGACCAATATACCCATTTTGAGGGAATAAACCCATTTTGAGGGAATGCCAAGAAATAAATAACAGTCTGTTGATATAATATATTGTACCCTAAAATTCTAAGTTCCAAAGAGTCATTTATTTTATTTTTTTTAGAGAATAGTCTCATTTTAATTTTTTCTTTGATTCTGGCGATAGGAGTCGTGTACCCTAATTCACTTTGAGTTAGGGTTAAGATTTGTTAGGGGAGAGCATTTGGGAAAATGAGGGATGCAATTGCTGTGTATATGACCTTTTATTTAGCTCCACTGTTCCGATCCCATATCAGTCCTGCCTGTGAGTTTAGAATTCGCCTGGATTGCCAACACGCTTTTTTGTAAGTTGCAAACCCCACATACATATTCTTTGCTGCTGCTGACTTGCTTCTCATTTAACCATCAACAGGATGACATTTTATCTTTCTCTCTCCAAGAAATGGGTTAAACCTTCTTAACCACTAAAGGATTTCATTCTATTTTTTTTTTTCTTTTTTTTTTTTTGTTGAGACGGAGGGTTGCTCTTGTCGCCCAGGCTGGAGTGCAGTGGCATAATCTCGGCTCACACAACCTCCACCTCCTGGGTTCAAGTGATTCTCCTGCCTCAGCCTCCTGGGTAGCTGGGATTACAGGAGTGCACCACCATGCTTGGCTAATTTTGGTATTTTTAATAGAGACGGGATTTCACCATGTTGGCCAGGATGATCTCGATCTCCTGATCTCGTGATCCACCTGCCTCGGCCTCCCAAAGTACGGAGATTGCAGGCGTGAGACACCACACCTGGCCTAGTTCTGTCATTTTAATGAGGGCATAGAAGGACATAGAGACATCATAGTGTCTTCGAGAATAAGGATGTTCTTTCTCCCCATGTATAGAAAGAGTACGTCTAGAATGAAAGTCTTAATGACCTACTTTGGAGGAAGGGCCTAGAATTCTTTTATGACTTTCTTCAGGAGAGAAGTGCAAGAGAAGGTCAGAACATGACCTTCCTGCTTCTGCTGTTTTCCTAAAAGCCAAAGTGTTATTTTGGGGTTAGCATGTCCTAAACCACATTAAAAGAAAGGGACATGGTGGGATTATCCTTTTATAAAAGCAAGTGAATTAAATTTTGATAAGAACAAGCTCATTGTGATTGTACATTCCTTAGTATTTGAATAGAGGAAAACAAAAAATCTCTCTTCAAGGGATATTGAGAAATCTAATAAATCAGATTCTATTGTTTAAAAGTGAAATTATAGTTTAAAAAAAAAAAAAAAACTAGAAATTACTATCTCCAAATGTTAAAGTGATTATATCTGCCCTTTTAACTACATAATTCAGCTTTCCCATGAATTATGTTAGGTTAGGTCAGGTCTTTGGGTCTCAACTACTCTTGGCATCTGGCAATATTGACTCTCTGGATATGTTAAGTCTTTCATGTAGAGACTATAAATCTTAAGACATTCCATACCTATTATAGTGTCTTAAAGACAAAATAATTGTAAATTACTTTTCAAGAGAATTTAGATGAAATATAAGATTCATGTGGAGAGATGGAGTATAAGCTCTTCTTAGGAGATATTTCAACTCCAAAAAAAGAGTAAAGAACATTTTTTTTTCCTCTCCACTTCACTTTCAAAGTTCACTGGAAAGAAAATCAAGTTATTCGTGTCTTCAATTCTTCTAGTTGGGTAGAAAAGAAAAATGTGATTTATTAAATTTGATTTGTGACAATGTTTAGAATGACGATTGTGCTCTCGGACATGAACTTACATTTGTGGAAATGTGAGATTTATGAAAAATTTAAGGGACAGTTTGCTTACGGGGAAAAATAAATCACATACTGTCCTTTATTGAACAGTTCATACTTACAAATTAGGTCACATACACGAGGAAATCTTTTCCAAAAACAATTTTTCTATTTGGGCTCCAGTGATTACTGCTTCGGCAGGAACAATAAGTGAGAGAATAAACTCCTTATATGTACTTATGTCCTAATAATATACTCAGGGTTGTGATTTCTTAACCAAGTTGCCATGCTAACATCAGATCTTCTATTTCTGACACACAGCTCTAAAAAATGTTTGTCATGTTGAAACTTTTTCCTAGGTGTTTTAAGGAAGTGCCAAGGCATTCATGACATATTTATATTAGATTTCAGATTATTGGGGTACATTACTTTAGTACCAATATGATTATACCCAGGAATAATTAAATCCTCCATATTTTGTATCATGACTGCTCATAAACATTTTCCTTTTTAAAAATATGAATGCTGTATTTTAAAAAATCATTTTGTATAGTGAGTTTTTAACCAAAATGTTGCCTTTAATAACTCCTCTTCAAAGTCAGCAACTATAAAGTTAGAATTTAAGAAATTGGTGCTCGGTATGGAATTGTTATTATTCTGTTGTCTATTTGCAGATACTAATAACATCATATGGTTCATTGATGCTAACATCTGTCATCTAGCCAAGTATTGATTAAATCACTTGAAAATATGTGAGGAACATGGGGAGTTAAAAGAGAGTTGATTACATATTTATACATGTTTGATTTTAAACCATCCTTTAATCTAGTGGAATTTAAATGAGGTAAATTTCAAGAGGTTTTTTTTTTTTTTTCTGTCTCACAGGAGAAACTTTCTCACTCTTTGGAATTTATATACTGAATTTCTTAACAATAATTTAGACATATGCAAACATACAATTTAATTTTGTCTATCTGAATATTTTTAACATATTCAAATATAATCTAGTTACTCTTCACACTTGATAATTTTATTGGCAGCAAGGAAGATGATTTGCCACAGAAGTAAAAATTTCTCTTCTTGCATAAAGCCTTGGAACAGTGACAGAATTTATTTAAATTGTTACAATTCCCAATTACCTCCAAGTAAATATCATTGGTTTATAGATGCTTGAGGTTATGTTACACAAAATTGTTCCATATATTATATTTTATGGGCCTACTTGCTAAAGTAATATTTTTATATGTTTCATGCATTTTCATAAAAGCATTCAAGTATTCTAATGTGCATAAAAAGCAAAAAAAGAAAAGAAAATTAACTTTAAGTTGACAAATTTGATAAGGTTTAAATCTTACGTATTTATTATCTATGTATGGAATTCATGCATAATGATGCATATCTTTAGTTAATATTGGGTAATTTTTTTCTGGCATTATACTGAAAAGTAATATGTAAAGTAAATTATTAGACAGCTTTCTGATCATAAATCCAATTGTGTACTAATGATCAGCAGATATATCATAAGTATGCATTATTGCTGTTGTGAATGTAGGTAGTATCAATGAACACTACTGTTTTAAGAGAGCGAGATATATATACACATATATATTTATATAAAAATTACATTTCTGGTAATTTATGGCCTGCAATGGCATTCAACCAATAATATGACTTTAATTAACTAACAGAATGTTATTAGTTCATAGTTAACAATGATAGGAAAAAAAAATTAACCTAATTTACAAAGGAAAAGTAAACAAGATTATAATTAGCAAGTGGATTTAAGTACATGTGGATGATACCCTAGAATACAGTCGATTATGAAAATAGATATTATTTTGAAGGCAATGTTTGAGATAATTTATTAACAGAGAAATAAATGAATATGCTAACACTTTTGCAAATATTGTTACTAACAGTCAAATAAGCATATGTTTTAGAGGTAGGGGAAGAAGGCAATAAAATGTATTTCTGAAATTAAGAATTTTTTAATACTTATTAAATATTGGGAATGCTTATGTGCTTTCACTTATCCCCCAATCTCTTGTCTCCCATATGTCTCTAATTCTTTTCTGAGTTTAATTTTAAAAGACAATGACTGGGCCCAGGCGTGGTGGCTCACCTCTGTAATCCCAATACTTTGGGAGGCCGAAGTGGGAAGATCATCTTAGATCAGCAGTTCGAGACCAGCCTGGCCAACATGGTGAAAACCTGTTTCTACTAAAAATACAATAATTAGCCAGATATGGTGGCAAGTGCTTGTAGTCACAGCTACTAGGGTGGGTGAGGTAGGAGGATCACTTGAACCCGGGAGGTAGAGGTTGCAGTGAGCCAAGAGCACACCACTGCACTCCAGTCTGTGCAAGAGTGAGACTCCTTCTTATACACACAGAAAAAGATTGCATTAATTTAATTTGGGAAGATAGATATTAAACACCGCATGCTAAAACATTGATCTCTAAGAAAAAAAATCCTTTCATGTTTTTAACTATTCTAAATTCTATTTTTTCATCGTTTCTCTAGAATTTCAATAAATATTGTCTTAATTAAAAGATAACTCCTTCTGTGAATTAATTTATTGTGGCTCCTTGTTCTTTATTTTTCTGTATAATAAGTGCCATATTAATATAAGTTGCAATTAATGTAGTTGTCATAATTTAATTACCATAATTCAAACCTTTTATATTTAATGTGATATATTGCCCTTTAAAAAATAATATTAATCTAACCTGTACTCTAATAAACTATTTGGTTGACTAAATATATTATTTCTGTAACATGCAAATCAAGTTAAAATAAGTTGGGCATAATCAATATATAATGGAAAATATATCTGAATAATATGTATGTAAGTTGAACTGGGTCAACAACATAAAATTTAAAAATAAATCTCTCTCACATAAGAAGTTGAACATTTGCATTTTCAGGTTCAAGTTTAATTTACACTTTAATTTACTATACATGAGCCAATTTCCATGCTTAAAACAATTAAATAAATCGATAGCTTTGAAGGCAAACAAAGAAGTTGTTTTATTTTATTTTTTAAATGCTAATCTAAGCTTAGGGAATATGAATCTGAAAACTTTTGTTGAATCATTATCCTGACACTGCTAGAAAATTTTCTTACCCCAGAATAGAAAACTTAGACTCTTAAAAAAATTGTGAAATTTGGTTGCAAAAAAGGAATAAAATTAATTGAACCTTAAGTAGTTGATTAATTAGCTTGAAATTCAGCCTGTAGAGCCAAAGTTTTAATGATAATTGGACAGATTCAAAACATATCTTTCATTTTGGACTATCTGCATAATCTTGCCAATTCATACACAAGCTATGGTGTCCTGGAGCTGGCTCATAATAGACCATGAAAACCGATTTTCAGGAGTCTGACATTATTTTGATGTGTCATTGCTGACAGCTTTCAGGCCTCACCAACTACCCTTCCTTTTCTGTTCCACATCTGGGTAAGCTGAGAAAAACTTTTGGATGCTGTCTTCATTGGCACTGGAAAGAAATTCAAGCAACGTAATCCTTGGACTGTGTAAGGGAATTCTCACCCCATCCCAAGCCCGTAACAACAAAAAAGCCAGCCAAACCAATCTACTTTCCCTGTTCTCTTAAGCCTGTTTTATGCCTGCTTGGGAACCTGCCCTACTCTTCCCAGAAAGCCTCATTATGTGTGTAATAAACTTTTTCATACCCTCTTGGTATGTATGACATCATCAGTCTTGACATCAGAACTAAATTTTGGCTGAAGGTTCATTTGCCTCTGTGGATTGACAGCAATATAAAATTTCAGAAATTATGTGAGACAATTGTAAAACTAAAGCATTATTAAAAGTTTAATTATATAAACTTACATCCAAATAATATTAACCTCAAAAAAACCAAATATCCAAAACTCATATTTTCCAACAATTTATTACATTTTGATCTTATCTAAGCTTTACAGATTATTGATATATCTATTGTTCAGGTGATGAAGAAATACTAAAAAGTATTGTGCTACTAAATACAACTTTTCAACTCTGTGATCAATGAAATTGGTAGCTTGAAATCAGCCACAGTGAGAGAACACCACAAATGGTACAAATCACTTCTCGATTTGCTTAAAGTATCTTGATACTTTTTAAATTGTAGGGAGCACAAAAATACTTGAGGAACTATTTGAATATTTTAAAACTATTGTCAAATTTAGCAAAAATGATAGTAATGAATGCAAGAAGATCTCACATGTATCCTTATTGTTTTATTTTTGTCTTATTTGTTGGTATAACCAAAATATAAATAAAAATATCAACTATGATTCATTCTGGAACTATATGCACAGTTCTGGTTGTTAAATATTTAATGAAACACCATGCAAGCAGTCAGAGAAATACAAAAGCCATTTCTCCCGTGGTTGTTGACAGGATTTTACGTTGTGTGGGCTTTTGTACTGTGGAATTCAGTTCCTTACTGACTGTTTCAGAAACTTATCTAAGTTCTTTTTATGCAGGCCTTTACACAGGGCAACTGAAAAATATGGTAATTTAATTACTTTATAGTGACCAAGCAAGAGGGTATGAGCAGGCATCTAAGATGTAAGTCACAAATTATTTGTTACCTAATCACAAACGTTAATCACATCACTTTTGCCATATTCTGTTCGTAAGAAATGAGTAAAGAGGCTCATTTAAGAGCCTTAAGAAAGCAAACTTAAGATAGGAGATTGCACAAAATGTATGTATCAAGAGATGGGAACCTTTGCGTGTTATAGGTTGCCTTTCATCTATACATACTATACATCTCAGCTGCAATTGAAACCATGGAACTCAACGAGCCATCAGCAGTCTCTCATTAGAATTAGGGTTCATGAAGTTCAGGTGATAAACAGAGCGGGGATTAAAATTCATTTCCTAACGAGTCTCATGGATTCCCGAAACCACTGCTTTGTTATTTTCCTAGTTCGCAAATATATAACTGCAATGGTGTATTTAGAACCTGAAATAAAATTTATGTTGATTCTGCTACCTTGGGGATTAAGGGCTCCTATGGTAGGAAAGGTCAAGCAAAAGCTCCTAAATTTTCCTTCCAGCCAAGTCAGTAATCAGGTGTAATGCCCTATTTAATGAGGAATTGCAGAAATTATTGCACCCAACAAAGATTTGAAGAAGCAAGCAGTGTGGCCACGATCATATCTCCAGTCAGCAGTATGTCCTATGCGCAAACAGGGCGATCATGGCAGATGATAGTGGAATAGCACAAACTCAAGCATGGGGTAGTCCCAATCACAGCTAAGTGTCATTTTTGTACTTTTGCAGGAACAGATCAACACTAGTCCTGGCTTTTGGTAAGCATCTACCCATTTAGTCCGTGTTCTTCTTTATCTACCTTAGTTGGTAGGCTGAAAAGCAGTTTCAAATTGCTTAGCAAAGATTACAGCACAAATTTATTGCCTTCACTCTTCCCAGTGTTGACTCTCTGGTCCTCTGTCACAACATACAATCCAGTGACCTTTATTATTTTGACATACTGCTCATACACATGTTAATTATATTTGTAACTGGTGACATGATTTTAATTGCACCAATTTAATAGGAAAGCAAAACAATATAGTTTTCCTACTAAGATACCTACATTCAAGAAGGTGGAAGTTAAATGTCATAAAAATTAAAAGGCTTAGTAAATAGAGACTTTATTTATTTATTTATTTATTTATTTATTTATTTATTTATTTATTTTCTATAAGGTCAGTGATGGAGGACATGCTGGGACATACAGTTCAAGATACAGGGTAAACGGTTCTTTCTTGCATCTTGTGTCACTATCACTGGATTGTATTCTTTGAATACTTCTTTCAGTGGCCACACCAATCTTGGAAAACAAACTTATAATCACATGGTGGAAATGAGCCCCTAATTACTTTACACTACTGTTGTCAGATACCAGTTCCCTACACCTCAACACAATTGTAACTGATACAGAGATGTTGCAGATACTCAAATTCAGGCCAGGTATGATAGCTCACACCTCTAATCCCAGCACTTTGAGAGGCCAAAGTGAGGCAACTGCTTGTGCCCAGGAGTTTGAGAACAGAGTGAGAAACTTGGCAAGATGGCGTCTCTACAAAACAATTAAAAATGGGCATGGTGGCATGCACCTGTGGTCTCAGCTACCTAGGAAGCGGAGGCAGGAGGATGACTTGAGCCCAGAAGGTCAAGCCCTCTCAGAAGGTCGAGGCTGCAGTTAGCAGTGTTCACACCACTGTAGCCCCCTAGCCTTGGCAACAGAGCTAAACTCTGTCTCAAAAATAATATTAATTTTAAAAAGAAAAAGAAAGAAAACTAATGAAATGTTCTTCTTTGGTTGTTGGACACCATTAAACACATTATTCTAAAGCTTTTGAAAACAAAAAGCTGCCATTTATGAAATACTTACTCTAGGTCAGACACTGGGCTTATCATAGATTCTTTATATGTAGGAATTGAGGCTTAGAAAAATTACATAACTTAACAAACCAAGGTTACATAACTGGAAAGTGTAAAGCAGAAAACTGAATTCTGCTTGAATATTTTAAAGTCTGCCAATAAATATTTATCTCAAAAGTCCCGTTTCAATTTTTAAATTGCAGATAAGAATGTTCTCCTTCTAAAGTAGCAACAAATACGTAATATTTTCAGATTAATATGATGATAAAGTGTTTATTTAAAATTTCTCCCTTAATAGCATAGCAAATAACAAGAAAATTTTAAAATATTTTATAAATAACAATTAACCTTTTATTGCCACCTGTTTTATTCACAGAAGTGTTGAAGAACAAGACTTGATTAAAAACCAAATCAAAGACACACTTCTTCTATTTTATGTATAGTTAATATTCTATCATCATTCCTTACATCTTTAAATCAGTGTAATCAATATTATATTATCAGTTCAGGTAAGAAAAGATAAGCTTTTCTGATAATTTCCCTAAGAATTAAACTCCTGATATTTTGTTGTATTATTTTGAATCTCTCCTGAAACTCTTCTTATCTGTGGTTGGTATGTGACCATGTGTATTTAAACTATTTCTACTTTAATGGTTGAGCTTAAAAGGGCATTTACTTAAAACTTTACAAGAGAGAGGGAAGATAATCTAATCAGATTGTAAAGGTTTAGAAGAATGGGTGTGGTTGATCCTCCCTGAGAAGATTTTCGGAACACAAAACAAGCTCCCCAGAAATCTAAACAATTCTAGGTGAGCTAAAACTTGTAAAATGCAGAACAAATCATAAGGTTTGTTTTTAAGTCAGCAAATATAAACTACTTTTTGCAAGAGACATTTGTTATACCCAGTGAAAAATGAACTACCAAATCAGCAAGTCACATATTTTATGTTGGGTATGGGTTTATAAAGGATTGGCAATATGATTTTATATATACATTGAAAACTTTAAAATAAAGTCTGAAAATCCAATGAATGTTTGTTTTTACACGGGACTAGATGATGAAACTTCTATGTTTGATAATAGGCAAATGTACATTTCTTTCCCAAAATAGTCTAGACTTGCAGAATTCTGTTACGATTATTTTATATATCTTATAGGCCCCACTTTCCATTTTAATATTGTTTATTTTGGACTAGGTTTTTGAACTTTATTCTTTCATGATTTTAAGTGTGTTTTTCAAGAAATGCATCCACTTTTTAGTTTATTCAGGAATAATCTTGAGATTTGGCAAATTTGATTTTTTAACTTATTTTTCTTTAATTTCCGCTCATATCTTTATTGTCCCAAATACATAAAATAGAAGTCCTTTACTTAAAGAGTTTTATCTATTCAGGGTGATAAGATACAGTAATGATGGTAAAAGGGTATCCTCAATGAAAAATCAGTACTTCAGACATAATTGCTGTTGGGGACATTGTTGATTCGGCATAATTTTTGTAATATAGGACTTGCTTGATGCAGCATAATAGACAGAAAAATTTAAACAAAAAAAATGGTGGAACATGCCATGCTTGAAACAAGCTCTTGATTATAAATCACAGCTAGGGGTACCATGGTTCATACCTAAAATCCCAGCACTTTGGGAGGTCGAGGCGGGTGGATGGTTTGAGCCTGGAGTTTGAGACAGCCTGGGCAACATAGGAAGACTTCATCTCTATTTAAATAATTAAATCAATAAGAAATAAATTATAGCCAGGAATCTTTTTAGAGGCAAACATTTAGAGCAGAAGATCTGGATACAAGGGCTGTGACCAAATAGACTGGTCTACTGTAAGAGTAGCATGATGTGCCAAAAAATAAAAATAAAAACAAAACGAAGTACGAGGGTGACAGAAGAAGGATACTTGGTAAGAGGAAGTAATGAAAACACAACCTGGCAATGAGAGAATCATGGGGAGAAACAAAAAGAGAGAGCATTTAAGCAGTTGTCCAGAAGGGAGAGAGCCTGCAGATATCACATACTGCAGCAAACTGGGTAACATGAAATTCTTCAGCATGTTGCAGCAGCTACTCAGCTTCATGCTGGTGCTGCTATATAAGAATGAGAGCCTGGTATTGCCAATTCTTCTGATGTTTCAATACATTTTCGATGCGTGATATTGTGAATTTTAGAATGTGGTGAAAGCCAAGCTGAACAATTGTCTTTGAACCATTGTGTCTCTGTGAGTCCATCAGGAAAGTATTATGCATCTAATAATCACTTTCATTTAAAGTGGAAAATTTAAGTTCTATAATTATGCATTTGACTTTGTATATTAATACATGTTTTATATCTACATATACAGGTATACATATATGCTAACAAATGAAGATGATAAGATCAAAATAAGGATGCTTCCCTTATTTCTTTACACAAATATTTTGATTTCTTGTAGTTTATGTGAAATCAGGGCTTAAATGAAATAAAGTCTTTAACGTGACTATTTTACCAATTAACAAAAAACTTTCTTTTGGTTTGCAGTATATTGTTCATATTTTTATTAGTGAAAGGACACCTGACTCAATTTGTTGATGCTATTAGTATTTTAGCTATTTTCAGTAAACTCACTATACATTAGATACATTTTATTTCTGTCTAATTGTTTAAATCATTCATTCATAGATACACCCTAGGTACCTGTCATATAGAAGACTCTGCTGTAGGCACTGGGGATACAGTAGTAATTGAAGCAGGCAAGAGCTTACCTCCAGTGGAAAGTATATTCTAATTGAAGAGACCAACACTAAACAAATAAATTAAATATAAAATTGATTACACTGTGATAAATGTAAGGATGAAAAAAAAAAATTCAGAGAAAGGGGAATTTAATTGTTGGCAACTGGTAGGTGGAAAGAAGAGCAGACTGTATGGCCAGGGAAGGCTCCATTAAGAAGGTGACTTTTAAGTAGGAAACCCAAAGGAAGCTGGGCACAATGGCTCATGCCTATAATCCTAGCACTTTGAGAGGCTGAGGTGAGAAAATCACGAGGTTAGGAGTTCGAGACCAGCCTGGCCAACATGGTGAAACCCTGTCTCTACTAAAAATAAAAAAAAAATTAGCTGGGCGTGGTGACGGGCGCCTGTAATCCCAGCTACTTGGGAGGCTGAGGCAGGAGAATCCTTGAACTCTGGAGGCAGAGGTTGCAGTCAGCTGAGATGATGCCAGTGTACTCCAAAAAAACAAAAACAAAAACAAAGTGAGGTAATATTTTAAAATATCTTTTGGAGGATATTCGAAACCAATGTTTTTCAATATTCATTAACTATCCTCTTAGGAGGCTTTCAAGGCATTTATTAACTGCATCTCCCCCAGTACACACAAATACAATTAAATCCTAAGAAATAAGATTTTGTTGGGTTGGGTTGAACACTGGAGAACTACTAATAGCTGTAATAGCTAAAATCTGTTTTTTTTTTTTTGGCCTCTAAGAATCAATTTTTGCTCTCTTGGGAAAGATAAAGACCAGATTGAGAATTCATGTCTCAGACCTAGATGAAAACAAACGCAAAGATTTAGACATAATTATTTGGTAGTACGTGGATATCTAGGAACAGCAAGAAGGTTAGTGTCTGAGTCAACTATAACTAGTGAGAGAATAGTAGGAGAATAAAAGAGCTAAGAGAGTAGAGATATCATTGAAGAACTTACAGATCAAAATATGGACTTCGATGTCATCAGGGGACTTTACATAAATGAATGGCGTTATCTAACAAGTTTTGACTATTTCACTGACTGTTCTGTTGAGTCTAGTGGGAACAACAGCAGAAGAAAAGAGAGCATATAGAAAATGTTTGCAATCAGGCCTGGCTATATAATTTTGGGACCCCAATGTGAAATGAAAATGTTGAGCATCTATTAAAATAATTATTCAGAAATCATGTTCTCAAGAGCAAAACATTAAGAACAGAGCCCTTCTAAACACAAAGACCTGGAAGACCGGACACCAGAAACTAGGTTGCAGACACTTGAATCTGGCCCGGTTTGCAATTATTTGTGAATTAGTGTAGTGATATTGGTGGTGGTTAAAAGAGATTAAAAGTTGGGTATTGAAGGCATAACAGATTGTGTTTCCTCCTAATGAACATAAGAAAATGACAGAGAGGACACAAGCATAAACTTAGATTCCACCGGAAGTAATAAAAAAATGAATTAGGCTTGAACCGAAATAAAGGCAGCAAAGGAGTTGACATGGTAGATTTGTTTGTGTTACTGTCATTATTCTCAGAATTTCACATAAGATGTTTCTGAATTATAATTTATTTCCTATCTTTTATCTGTGTTAGCATTAACATATCTTAAGAGTTATTTTAATTTTAAAAATGTTGTCAAAAGTGTGTCTTTTATTTGAATAACAAAACTCTTGTTTTAAGTTGGAGACTACAACTTTTTTTAATTTATCCATTTCGGTAGTTATTAATGAAAATATATTAAGAATTGACATGTATTTATAATGTGTATAAATATATATACGTGTTTGTCAGATGTCTATTGGGTCCATTCTTGTATTTCATTCTACATTGAGTATCTTTGAGATTAGCAATTGCCTTATCCCTTTGAAAAGATCTATTGATACATTAAATATTTATGTTTAATTAAAATGATGTATATCTAATTTCCTTTCACCCTCATTCTTAGTTGTTGAGTGATTGCAGAATGATCAAGTCCTGGAATTTTTAAAAAATGAATTCCTAAACAGCATAACACATTTTGAGATAGGAATTCATAAGACCTCCTATGTAATATGCTTATTATTTTTTAAAGGCCCCATCTGGTAGTGTCTATTAAAATTTAAAATGTGTACATTCTATAAATGATCAAGTGTACTTCATAGCCACCTCTATTTCTTAATTCTTAATAGCATTCCTTCCTGTCTTGACTTTTGTTCTATATTTTCATATGTTCCAAGGACAAAAATATCAAGTAAATTGTCTATAATTGTATTCATAGTTGTTATCAAATTCAATTAATAAGCATGCTATATATATGAAAAAGTGATTCAAGCTTTAATTTTTGTGCTGATCTTTTGCTTATTTTTAAATCAATGCTGACAAAAAGCCTTAAGATGCTCTTCATCCTCAACTCTGGAGGTCAGCAAGGACAGAAAGAGCAGAGAGCTGATAAAACGGAGTGAACAAGGCAGACTGAGTCACTGTATTTCCTCAGTGTCTGTTTTGCAGGAAGATTTTGTTATCTTAAAACTGACAAAGATTACACAGGTTATTTTTCTTTACTATTTTTTTTAAAGGTTATTTTTCAAGGTATGGGATGAGTCAAAAAAATATATTCAATCATACTGTCAAAGATTTCTGTAGCTGAAAGCAAAATTTATATTAGAAAATGTATTTCTTTTCTGTATTTGATAAAAACTGAGGCCTCAAAATTGATAATTATATTTGTGTTTCCTAAATTGGATGACGCTAAACAACTGGGAATTCGAAGAGTGTTTTGACTAAGATGAATAATTACTTTCAAAAGTAATACAATAAAGTGAGAATGAACGTGCCATACCACAGAAACTTATACCACAATGAAAAGTACACTTATGTCTTGTATTATTTTAATTTCTAATATGAGAAATAATTATTATCAGCAACGTGGCTCTACCACAGTTATTCATTTCCAAATACAAAACACATACTACTATAAAAAGTATTTATTTGAATTTATCTTTCCAAATAATAAAAAAATGTTTAAAATATTGGAAGGCTTTACAATATGAAAGTGTGTATATGCCTGTGTGTTTTAAAATAGGAAGGCAGAAAAAATGACATCGAGAGCCTCTTAAGCATCTCTTTGAATTTCATATAAGGGATTTCCATGTAAAGGTTTCAAGTAGTAATTCAAGATGTATTTGCATTTTATTCTTTTTAAAGATTCTATTTCATGATTCCAAACTTTTTTTTAAAAAACCTATAAGAATAATTTACTGATGAGTCTTAGAGGTGAAAATATGAAAATGAAAAGCAAGGACGTACACATTTATCTTCTATCGTTTTATGGAAAAAAGTCAGACAACTACTACTAACAGAGCTGTCAGTAACAATTCTGCTTTGAAAGACGAACTATATCACATGCAATATTTGAGAGGCTAATTACAAATGTGAATTAAATATTTTGAAGGAGTACAGTGAGTGAAAAACAAATACCAGTTGGAAATTTTAGTAATCTTATCCATTCATATTCAGTCAGTAATATCAGGCAATTTAACATTTGTAATTAAGTGAAATTATACATATTTCACAAATGTGCACACATAGAATGTATAAAATTAGCAAAGATAACCACAAATGTAATTTGAAACTAAAATATTTCCAAAATAGCTAATCAAATAATTACTAATATTAATGTTTCCATTTATTTATGATCTTTCTATATTTTTGCCTCTGTACTCAACTTAGAATTATGACAGCTGCATCACGTTCATTGTTTATAGGAGACAGTATCTCAGTTCTTCAATTAATCCAATTTTTCAAGTACTATTTTCCAGAAACATGAAATGAGTTTTAGTAACATAGAAGTCCATAAATATCATCATAGGCAATGCCTTCTATGTCATGAATATACAACATCAAGGAAAAAAAAATACATAGATTTGTGTATTATTTCTAAACTGAATGCTAGCCAATTTAGCATTCAGAAATTTAGCGTTGAATGCTTTATTTATTAAATATTTAGAATAACATACCATGCACTGTGCTAGACGCTGAATAACATACAGAAGGTTATTTTCCTTTGAGGCTTGCGTTCCTGTGGGGAATCCAAATTTAAAAAGAAGTATTTTCAAGGGTGCTGAATGTCACCAAAGAGAGGAATTCTACGAGTCGAATTAAGAAAAGTCAGAAGACTGAATCCTCATTATGGTTTAAGGAAGGAAGACTGTACATGCCAGTTTGCTGAAATGGGTCAATCTGTATCCATTGCCCAGGTATAATAATTAATAATGACTTATTTCATTTTCATAATTGTTCCAGTTTAAGTAATAAATAATAATAGTTATTCCACTTAAGACTGTCTTGATTGTCATTTCTCTCAATTGTTCTTTTATCTTCCATTAAATAACAAATATTTAAAAACTGAGCTTCTCTGGATTTTCATTAAATACACATTATTGATTAAAAAAAAGCAGCATATATTTTGTTATCATTCAGTATTATTAGAAACCAAGGCTGTGAAGATCTTACAAAACTCACCATAAACTCACCTACATGGGTAGTTGATTTACGTTTACATGGAAATTTCCTTAGTGAGTCTGCAGACAAAAATCAAAATTATCATGTTTTTCTTTCATTGATACATCCTATTTTATATATTTATGGGGTATATGTGAGTGTTTATTACATTTATGGCTTATAATAATAAAGCCAGGGCATTTGGAGTATCCATCACCTTATGTATTGATTATTTTCATGTGTTGGCATCATTTCAAGTCCTCTCTTTCAGTTACTTTGAAATATACAAAATAATGTTGCTAAGTATAGTCACTCTAGTCTCTTATCAAGCATTAGAACTTGTTTCTTCTGTCTACTTCTCTGCTTATAATGCTTGACCATCTTCTCTGCATTTTTCCCCTCCCACTCATTCCCTTCCCAGTCTCTGGTATCTATGATTCTATCCTCCACCTCCATCAGAGCAAGTATAAAGGGGACAAAGACTTAGTTGTGATTTTCAAGTACCATGCCAGTTGGAATAGAAATAATATCATGTGGTAAGTTATTTAGCAGCAAGTTATCATTAAAATGGACTAAAATATAGAACAGCTTTAAATGTATTTGCATTTAAATTTTCATGTTATAAAAATTTTCAGATGTCATTAAAATAAAACCAATATACTGAATCTCTCATGTCCTTCACAGAAGTGGTCACTTTTTCACCCAAAATCATGCTTTCCCTGAAAACTACTTTCCAAAAGATGAGAGACAAGAATGTGCTTAGCTGTTCCTCTAGGATGCCATGCATAGCCAGATACCCGTCTCACCATTTCAGTGCTGACAAGCATAGCTGTACAATCTCTGGTTTCCCAATTTTTTTTGCAGATCTGCTCCTTTCAGGTAGTTCAGGTACTGTTACACTGCTAGATATTGGTTGCAAATAATAGAAATCACATTTGATTATGCAAGACAAATGTATCAAAGAGTTTATAAAAAAATGAATGGGTATGGAGAAGCACCAAACTTGGGCAAGAATTAAGGAAGACAAGGCACAGTCAAGATCCTTCGGCAGGAGAAATCAGGTTAAACTAGCATTGGTGCCACTATTGCTACTTGATATTTCACCATGTCTACTGCTTGAGGACTTGGGCTTCTATGCAGCACCACTCTGCCACTTTTGGTTAATTTGCATTCCTGACACCATTGTATCCTATTGAAGAAGATCATTTTATACCTTTGATAGATTTGGCAAGGAAATAAGGACTAATGAAGGAGGCTAGAAAGGACTATTAAAATAGTATGATGAGGACATGGGGAAAGCATGAAAAGCTAAAATAAGAACCTGTGTGAACATTATTAGTAGAACCATCATCTACCTAGTCATCCAGTTGCCATATATAAAATAGTCCATGCCCCTTTGAGACCCCAATCAAATTGATTGCATCGTTCTATTTTCTTTTTCATTTCTATTTTCTCCCCTTTGAATTTGTCTTTTTTCTCCTTTTCATTATCTTATCATACTTTTAATGTCTTCTTTTAGTGTATTATCTGGTATAGAATATAATTTTCATGAGTAAAAAGCATATTGCATGGTAAAACTTTTTGGTCTGTAAACCATAAATTGACAATGTAATGTGTTTATGTTACCATTATGAACTGACTCTTGCTGCTCCACAGACTACACCAAAACAGTGGCTTAAAATAATACCATTTTATTTGACAATGATACTGTGGGTCAGAAATGTGAACTGTGGTCAGATGAGTAGCTTTTCTGAGGGGTTCCATCTGGGGTGCTCTCGAACTGTAGTCATCAGACGCCTTGACAGAGGTTGGATGTCTTTACTTACATGTGTAGCCGCTGGATGCTAGATGTGGACTGTGGCTTTTGACTTCTTTTGAACGTGGTTTACTTTTTTTTTTTTTTTTACTTTAGAAAAACTTTTATTTATTTTTATTTTTATTTTTTAATTATACTTTAAATTCTAGGGTACATGTGCATAGCGTGCAGGTTTGTTACATATGTATACTTGTGCCATGTTGCTGTGCTGCACCCATCAACCCGTCAGCACCCATCAACTCGTCATTTACATCAGGTATAACTCCCAATGCAATCCCTCCCCCCTCCCCCTTCCCCGTGATAGGCCCCGGTGTGTGATGTTGCCCTTCCTGAGTCCACATGATCTCATTGTTCAGTTCCCACCTATGAGTGAGAACATGCGCTGTTTGGTTTTCTGTTCTTGCGATAGTTTGCTGAGAATGATGGTTTCCAGCTGCATCCATGTCCCTACAAAGGACACAAACTCATCCTTTTTCATGGCTGCATAGTATTCCATGGTGCATATGTGCCACATTTTCTTAATCCAGTCTGTCACTGATGGACATTTGGGTTGATTCCAAGTCTTTGCTATTGTGAATAGTGCCACAATGAACATACATGTGCATGTGTCTTTATAGCAGCATGACTTATAATCCTTTGGGTATATCCCCAGTAATGGGATGGCTGGGTCAAATGGTATTTCTAGTTCTAGATCCTTGAGGAATCGCTGTACTGTTTTCCATAATGGTTGAACTAGTTTACAATCCCACCAACAGTGTAAAAGTGTTCCTATTTCTCCACATCCTCTCCAGCACCTGTTGTTTCCTGACTTTTTAATGATTGCCATTCTAACTGGTGTGAGATGGTATCTCATTGTGGTTTTGATTCGCATTTCTCTGATGGCCAGTGATGATCAGCATTTTTTCATGTGTCTGTTGGCTGTATGAATGTCCTCTTTTGAGAAATGTCTGTTCATATCCTTTGCCTCTTTTTGATGGGGTTGTTTGTTTTTTTCTTGTAAATTTGTTTGAGTTCTTTGTAGGTTCTGGATATTAGCCCTTTGTCTGATGAGTAGATTGCAAAAATTTTCTCGCATTCTGTAGGTTGCCTGTTGAACGTGGTTTATTATCTTCCAGTGACTTCATTTCTTTATACAGGGGTATCTTGACAATGTTTCAAGAGGAAAAGAATAGTTACTGGGCTCCTTGAGGAGCCATCTCCTGAACTCTTAAAATGTCACATGTGCATCATTCTATTGGTCAAGGGAAATCATATGTCCAGCCCAGATTCAAGAGATGAGAAAATATATTATCTTTCTTGATTGGAGGAATAACAAAGATATTACAAAAGAGCATACACATAGGATTAGAAGGAGTTATTGAGGCCATTCCCCCTACCTCCCCCAAATCAACCTCCATAGCTAACACAAAAAGAATACAAATAAGTAATACAGGGGAGGAAAAATGCTTCCTTCTACCTCTTAGGTTCTTTAGCTGGTTTGTGAATTTAATTGACATAAGAGAGATTAACAAGAAAAAACTGTATTAATTACGTACATACACATGAGAGTCCCACAAAAATATGGGGCTCAAGGAAGTGGCCGGAAGATTGAGGCTTACACTGTATTTCCTCTTGAAATAGGAAATTGCATATAGAAATAAGAGTTTGGGGCCTCTGGGTTGTACTAAAAGCAAATTATGAGAGGGTGAGGAGACAAGCCAGATTAAGATGAGATGACCAGGGAAAGCACCTTAAAACAAAGATAAGATGTGTTGCACAGATTTAAGTCTACACCTTCTTCATTGATTAGAAGTCTCTAGTGATTTAATCTTTTTTCCCTGGTACGGAGAAGGAGACACTCTTACAAATGGAAAATTATTTAATCGACACAAAAGGCCAACTTTTAAGAGCTATTCCTGTGTCTACAGTTCCTTAAAATAACCAGCTCAAAAGCATCAACCTACCAAAGAGGAATATGTTAGGGAGGTACATTCTGGACTTGTGTAGTCATATTTTTGGTTAGAACATCCTGAACCTCATCATTAATTTAGCCACACAAAAAAAGCTTTCCTTTCCTATTAGGCATACAATTCTAGCTGTGGAAAGCATATCCTAGTTGATGGACATAGCAGTAAGGGAAGGGTACCTTTTTTACTATTTCCACTTTTTCATAGTGGTATCTTAACCGCAACTCACTCAAATATGTTTTCAAAAACAAAACACTGTTTTCTGAATGCAAAGGATATTTTAATTCTATTATTTTCTCAGTTCAAATAAAGAAAAAAGCACTATTAAGGCATTAATAAATAATTTTAATAAAATAAACATTAAGAGGAGAAAGTATGTGGCAGGCACATTGTAGTATTAAGAAAGTCATATAAGATAAATTAATTCAATTAAAAATGGCATCACTTAATCTCCCTCTATATCTTTCATTGTGGTATAAGGATTTATTGCTCAAAACAAAGCACCAAGGTTGAACAAAGAAATGGCCAGTATACATTGGATTTATTCATTATTGATTCATATTAGGTAAGGGAGGGAGTGGAAGCAAGTCTTATATTGAGAAGAAGGAATGAGAAAGACAGGTCAATGTCTACCATCCTAGTACAGAATAATAAAAAACTATTACTTTAGTATCCTTTTGCTCACCTCCTTGACCTACTTGTAAGAATTCAAGGTCCTCTCAATAGCTGTAGAATCTAATTTATTTGCAAAGTTCTGAATATAAAAAAATCTACAAATTCCCTTTGGTAATATCTTTAAAGATCCAGTATGAATTCCTGTCAAGTTTGTCTTCCTGTCGTCCAATCTAAACCACTCCTGCTGTGAATTAAACATACTTCCATGTCTTCTCTCAGTGGAAATGAAGAGCAGCTGGTTATAATACTCCTTCATCTACTTACAGGTTACAGTTTTAAAAAGCACTTAGTTTATTTGTTCTGAAAAAGGAAAAAAACTTGTAAATCTTGGAACATTTTCTTTATGAGTTGATTGAAGGCCTTTAAATGATCAAATACCATAAAACTATAAGCATGGCAACACAACTGTAGAGCAACAAAGTAGAGATATTTTCTATACATATTTCTCTCCTTGCTCACTACACTACGTATGTTGATAGCTTTGAAACACTTAATTATAGTATTTTTTTTTTGTCCCATGTGGGCCACATTCAGGATTTTTAGTGTTTACATTTGTGCGAAAGTTGGAAAATGTGGATGAAAACAGAATAGAGTTGACCCTTGAATAATGTCGGGGTTAGGATGCTGATCTCTCATAGTCAAAAATCTACGTAACTTTTGACTCCCTCAAATCTTGACTACTAACAGACTCTTACTGATCAGAAGCCTTATTGATAACTTACATAGTTGATTAATACATCTTTTGTATATGTATTATATACAGTATTCTTACAATAAAGCTAGAGAAAAGAAAACGTTATTAAGAAAATCATAAGAAAGATAAACTATATTTACTATTTATTAAGTGAAAGTGACTAATCGTCAAGATCTTCATTCTCATTGTCTTCATATTGAGTAGACTGAGGAGGAAGAGGAAGAGAAGGGGTTAGTCTTCCTGTTGCAAGAATAGCAGAGGTAGAAGAAAATCCAAATATATGTGGACCTGCACAGGACAAACCTGTGTTATTCAAGAGTCGACTGTAGATGTAAAAGTCTTTAAGTATAATTTTAAAAACTAAGAATTCTAATGAGTTTGAAGTACTTTATTTTATCATCTTGATTTCCTTAATTTTAAAATTTGCACTGTGAGAATAAGAAAACTTAGCGTGGTTAGGAGTTGACTGAGTGATGTGTAGAGACTTGAATTTCAGACTTGAATTAAATAATTGTTAGTAGACAGAAAAGATGTGGTAGGGAGAGAAAGCAATTTTATGCAGGTGTTATATGGCATTATAAGCCTCCAGAAAAACCATTGCCAAACGTATGTGTCTCAAATATCTCTTCTCTATACTGTCATTTAACACAGCATCCCAGCCCAAATGCTAATTATTTGCAGTAATGTTTGCGTCATTGAAGGATTTCACCTCAGCATAGCCACTTAATGCCTTCAGAATATGCATATTTCTAGACCCATCAGAACATCTGTTTATAGATTCAACTCATGACTTAGCAAAGATCAATATAAACATATTATAGTCAACAAAATATTAGTTTCTCTCCTCCTCCTTAATCTAGTTCATATGCCATTTGAATTATATTAAATAAAAATTGGAGCAACAGAGAGCTATTTGGAGATCCAGTGGTCAGGCAGTTAAGTAATATTATCTTCTTTACTCCTTGTCAAAAGTGTAAAGCATTTGTTTCTTAAACGTTGTACCAAGGCTGGTGGAACTACTTGGGTTGAAGAAAATATCTTCATGTTGGTTCTTGTATTTCTGACTATTTCATGAATTCTCATCAACTCAAAGAAAAATAGAGGAAAAAAAATGTTCCAGTTATGATATTGTTCCTATACAAATATTGGAGTAAACATGTGACTAAATTTCCTTGCATATTTCTCAGACAATTTAAGAATGGTTTGCCTTCTTCCAGGAGACTGCACGGATAAAGGGCTTGGTATTTTACTTCATCCTTTTATTTATTTTTTTTTTCCAAGCTTGAGGTAAATGCAGCTCAGAGGGCTATACAGATGTTACATACATCTTTGATTGACACACCAAGGCAAAGCCAATCTTCTAATGTTTATTCTTAAATATCCTTTCCCATACTTTATTAGATGTGTATTCTATTCTCCAATGGTGATTTCTTCTATCTTTAGATCTCCTGTGCTATCAGAGAATGTTCAGTCCAATCACTATATTTATAATCTACCTACATTCTATTGCTGCACAGAATCCACCGCGGAAGTCAGTGGCTTTAAATAACAATAATATATTATTGCTCATGCATCTGTAGGTTGCCTTGATGTCAGCTGATCTACACTGGCTCTACAGAGCAGTCTGTTTAACTTGGGCAGACTTGTTCATGACTCCACCAGTCCCCTGGGAGCCAGCTGATTTATGTTGTGTTAGACCTCAATTCCTTCCCAGAAAAGGAAGGATCATAAAACTAAGTGGAGAATATTCTTCCCATAGAGTTAGGAGCTTCAGGAGGGCAAACAGAATCATGTGAGGTCTCTATAGGCCTAAGCTGAAAATCAACACACTGTTACTTTCATTCATATGCCACTGATCAAAACAGGTGTTTGGCCAAGCCCAAAGTTAAGGATCAAATATGTTCATTGGCCATTAGTGAGAGGGACCAAAGAATTTTCTGCCAGGAAGCATGAATGCCTGATCGGGCAAGAATAATAAAATCTATCTTTTAGCATGATCTGTTCAATTTCCAAATTTTACCCTTTTCTCACAATGACCTCATTTCCCCATATAGAAATGATAAAGAAAAGAGAATTATTGGCTGGGCACAGTGGCTTACGCCTGATTCCAGCACTTTGGGAGGCCAAGGCAGGAGGATCACTTGACGTCAGGAGTTCAAGACCAGCTTGGCCAACATGGTGAAACCTTATGTCCACTAAAAATTGGCTGGATGTGGTGGTGCACACTTATAATCCCAGCTACTCAGGAGGCTGAGGTGGAAGGAGTGCTTGAACTAGGGAGGTGGAGGTAGCATTGAGCCAAGATCACATCACTACATTCCAGCTGGGCGACAGAATGAGATACCATCTCCAAAAAAAAAAAAAAAGAGAATTATTAACAGCTTTTCCTTCAAATGTAGTAGTAGGAGAAAGACACTTCTCACATTTTATTATTATTTAATACCTATCTTCTCTCTCTCTCACTCTTGTACATGTGCCCACACACAGAGACATTTTTTTTTTAGTAGTTCACTAAGTTTTTTTCATGTCAAGTGATAATGTAACCTAACGCAGGCTTGACTGCTCACTGCTTGCCAAGCAAAATGACAAGGACCAGATATGATAAAAACGAAACAAATTTATTTCAGAGCTTAACAGTGGAGAAGCAGCTGAATTCACATCTAAAGAAACCACTCCAGATTTCTGGGCAGAAAGTGGGGGCTTGTGAAGATAAATTTTGGTATCCAGGGACCAAAGAGGTTTGGAGGTACAGGATCTATTTGACTAGCTCCAAAGATTTTATCTTGAGTAATGGGCCTTTTGGCGACCAGTCCAGCACCATTGCAGGCACAAAAGGGTTATAAATTAACCACTGTCTTGAGGCAATCTTCTGGTGGGGGAGAATTCAGGAAGGTGCCTAGTTTGTTTCAAGATTTGGTCCTTGGAACTTCTAAGCCAACATATAACTAGAAGAGCCAGTAGTATTTGCAGGGGAGGGCCTGATGGAAAGAAAGGAGGGTAAAGGTTACATTTGCGTTTCTACAGAGCTAAGTAATCACACAAGGGGAAAAAGAAAAAAATGAAAAAGGAAAGGAAATGGGAAAAAAATAGTTTTTAAAAAATAGGATACTCAGTTATGATATGATTATATTCTGCTGAAGGTTTTATATGAAGAATAGTCATTAATTTTAAAAATATGTATATTAGGATAATTCATGTATTCATTTATTTAACCAATGTATAGTGAAGTCCTACTAAATACCACTCAGGCACTAATGTTAATTCCTGGTGGGGGGCAGGGAGGAACAACATAAAAGTAGGCAAACTCCTTGCCTTCATGGACCTTACATTCTACAAAGGTGAGAGAATCATGAATATGAGAAAAAATAAATTGTTAAAATACACATGATGGTGGCATGTGTTTACTGCTAAGGACAAAAATATATCAGGGAATGGGAGTGTGAAGTGAAGAGATAGAAGGGTTGCAAATTTAGACAAAGTGGCCAGGACAGACACATTGAGAAAGTGAAAGAGGATTAAACAACAACTTTATAGGTTCTAAAAGAAGTCATTTTTTAATTTTAATTTTTATTTTTATTTTATTTTATTCTTTTTGGTAATATTTGGGAAGGGATATACTTATATCCTAGAAAATAAAATTACATATTTGCAAAAATTATGACAGTGAGAAAATTATGACAGTAAAAAGATCTTCCTTTAGCCTCCAATCTACCCTTGATCACCCCGAGCGTGGGCCAAGCTAACTTTTGAAGAAATTTAGTTTATAGTTTAAATGATAATAGTCCTTCACCAAAGCTAAACTGCCTTTGTAAAAATACTGAAAGGTTACCAGGTTAAGAGGATGAGCAAGGTCTGAAGTCTGCTAAGATGTAGGCATAGTTAAATGATTACCAGCTGTTTTTCCAGAGCTCACAAGATTTGGAACTTACCCAGTTACTCCTGTAAATAACATCACTATTGTAGAACCTAAGATTGGCCTTTGAAATGTCTTTTCAGCTTTTTGCAATTCTAATCACTATCTGGCCCCACCCACACTGGTGATTCTTGAATCAAATGGCACTTTGGCCCCTACCAAGAAGTGAACTCAGCATGAGGACCATTTTCCATATCCCTATGATTGCATCCTCAATCAGTCAGCAGCGCCTATTGCCTAGCTCCCTGTCTATCAAACTATCTTTGAAAAACCCTAGCCTTAAAATTTTGGGGGAGGCTGATTTGAATAAAAATAAAACTCCAGTCTCCTTTTTAGTTGACACTCAGTGTACCAAACTCTTTCTGTATTGCAATTCCCCTGTCTTGATAAATTGACTCTATCTGGGCAGTGGGCAAGAAGACCCAGGGCATATATGGTACTGAATAACGTCATACTTCAAGGATGAAATCTAGTCATGGTATTTTATTCCTTATTGTGCTACCGAGTTCTATTTGTGAATATTACATTTAAATGTCATATAGATGTTCACAATTGTAATTGGTCTATAGTTTCCTTTATGGATACTATCTTTGTCAGTTTTCTTTTCTGTCAGTATTTCCGTAAGCTTCTCAAAAAAATAGTATTAGAAAAATTTGCCTCTTAATTGTATTTTTATAATCATTTAAATCAGAATTATTTATTCCTTATTCTATTTGAAACACTTTGTCTGTGAAACTTATTGGGGCAGGACTCATTTGCAGGAGAGATAATTGTACATTAACTATCTGAACAATTTAAATATATGTTTTTGTATCTTCTCATATAAGAATATTATGTATTAATAATATATGTGGGTGTGTCTGTATATATATATATATATACACACACACAAAGACTGTCTGCTTGACAAAAATTTAGTGAAGCTTCTAAGCTTCTAAACTTTCTCCTAGGCCCATCTATATTTACCTGTAAAATCTGGTTTTAGCAAAAAACTCTGCTAAATTGATTTAACAAGAACCCTGTCAAAAGACAACATTACAACAAACTTAGTTTAAAGATCTCATTGGCTTCATTTGTGAGTAATGAATCAGGACGTCCTTCATTCTACAAAGTCGCATGACAGAGTTCCCACTGGGCAATGGCAAGACAGTAGGTTTTGTAAGTTGGGAAAAGAAAATAGAAGAGAAAAAATCCAAATTGATTTGTTAAAGTCAAGTTATTTCAGATTACTATTCTCGTAAGAGTTAAAGCAGAGGGGACTTTCTTATTAAACTGAAACAGGTGAACTGAAGTCTCCTGTTTTAAGGAAAAAACTAGTCTATCTTGGGATTTACCTGTTTCTTTAAAATTTCCATTTCATTATGTGACGTTTAGCATGATGAAGTGATGTTTAGCAGTTTGGTTTGTTTCAGTCTTCTGGGGAAGACTGCAGGAATCTAATCCAAAACAATGGCCTCTCAGAAATTTTAAAAACCCCAAATCTTGGTATCTAATCATCCTCCCTATCTTATTGGATTTTTGCATTCTCCATTATCCCCCCATAGAATATCCTATCTCCCTAGTCTGTCTTCAGCAAGAATCCTGTTACATTGGTTCAACCAGAATGCCCCTTACCATTGATGTTTCCTTTTATATAATTTGCCATCTACTGACTCCCCACCCAGCTTCTTGGCTATGAATTTGTACTTGCTTATCCCGTATTGGAGTTAAATTCAATCCTTCTCCTCCATTGCAAGTCCCTTTTGCAGTTGTTTCTATACCTATCACCATGATCCTGAATAAATTCTTCCTTACAGTGCTTTAACAAATATTACTACATAGTTTTTGCTTTAAATATATATATACACACACACACACATCATATATGCAAATATTTATAAACTTCATACATGCACATATATGTACAAAATCAACCATTTATTGCTGGCTTTTAAATATATTTTCAAAAGTGTTTTGAATATATATACTTGTGACTATTTAAAATTGTTAATATAGAACAAGTACTCATCAAAAGTCAGAAAATTAATACTTTTCAGTGTCAAAACAGGATTAATAGATTTTTGATTTTGTTTTAAATGAATAAAAGGTTCAGAGTTCAAATACAAATGTCAGAAGACTCTTTTTAAAAGTTACCTTTTTAAGTGTTATAATAAGTAACTGCTAATAACCTATACTCTTATTTTAGCTAGTAGCTGCATAGGTTTCCCAGCCTATTGAACATATGTCTTTACTTCATCTTTTTCAAATGTTTGAGTGGAAATAGAAACTCCCTCAATTCTACCTGCTTAATTGTACTTAGAAAGAATGGTAGGGCAAAGGTGCACCAACAATTAAACTCCATGCATAAGCATCTGGTTACGAATACTCTTTGAACACTGTGTGACTCCTTTTTTTATATCCATAAAGATTACAAGTAGAGATGTTCATTACAGATTTTCATTTCTCATTTGTACTCTTAAGAATCTGACTCTGTCTTCTAATTGAGTGTTATCAAGTAGCAAGTTTACTAAAAATTCTCATGACATAGTTCAGTATACAAATACTTTCTAAGCATTAGTTGTATAAATATATGTTATAATAACATCCATAAATCCCACTAAGTTCTTTGTTAATTCTCTTTCTTTAACTAAATGAGATTAAAAGTCTACATGGAATGACTTGAAAAGTGTGTGAGTGAAGAAGTAGTCAGGAACAGAAAAATATGTGACTCTCTTAGCTTACTACTTTTGCAATGGACTGGGGAGAATCAGGAAGTTCTTGGAGAGAGATGCTTGTTTAAGGAAAAATTTTTTAACTCGGATTTTCTTATGTAACTCCATACATGATAGAAACAAGAGAGAATTTTTAATGATGCAGTATGAGAGAGGACAATTTCAGTGTTCAAATCCTTGATCTAATGGAGGAGCATGTCATCTAGATCATAAATGAAAGATCTTAGACAAAAACAGGGACATTTCTTTATTGCAATATGAGTGAAATCTGAACATAGGTGGTCACATAAAGGGGCATTGGTACACTTGAGAGTGGAAAGGGAGGGGCTGTCTTTTGATTGTTGCCATTTTTTAAATGAAATATTGGGAAAAGTTTTCTGCTGTACAGGGTGAATAGAAGGGTTGAAGTTTTAAATAGGAAGGTGAGACATAAAGTTATCTACTGATAATGATGTTATCTAAATTTCCTGTGACTTCTCTCATGATTATCCAATCCTCCCTTCCACTTGATTGACTTAGGTACCAACACAAGTGAATTCTACTCTTACATACTTTTCCTTACTCATGTATTGGTTCTACTATAATTGTGCTGCTTTTCTCAGCTTGATTAGTTCTGCATTATCTATTTTTATTCTGGTATTTTACATGTAAAAGCTCTTTGTATTGATATTAGAGTTTCTAATCTTAAGAGTTTGTGTGTCTTTCAACTTTGGCAAATAATAATGTTTATCCCTTTTTGTTCTTTATTTATCCTGCAGTTTTTACCATGTACTTTTTTCCCTTTTACTAATTTTTAACATGGATAGCTCCACTGGAACTAGATGTAATACATCTAACAATTCTCCCTGGCTTCATATGCACTTTGTCTGAGATTGGTTTTCTTTTCCTCAGAGATTAAGTCTAAAGGCTAAATTCACAGAACTCTAGTCTTCATGCTTTGCCTATTGGTAGATTTAGTCTTTGATCTTTAAAATGTATTTAGAATAAAGTTCTCAAATCAATTTAATTACTGGCATGTTTTATTCTTATTCAGGGTATCTTAAGCTTTTGAATAGTTTATTTCACTTCAGACTGACCTCAGGAACTTTGCTTTTCAGAGACAGTCAGCCTTAACGAATTCCTTCCTCATTCCAGTCTCCTCAGCAGATACTCCATTCTAGAAAAATGGAGAAATATATTGTTAAATCTTCAAGTGTCAGCCTTGGAATTGATACCCTATTGTAAAAGAGGAAATCTTCAGTGGGCAGGCACACAAGGTCTATGCTTCTCTACCCCAGAGCTACTGACCAACTCAGCTTTCTTTTTCTGTATTATTTCCTGTTTAACTTTCTCTTTCTAGTAGTGCCTTTATTATTGAAGAATAAGGTTGTTTCAGGATTAATCAGTCTCTTTCTCAGCAAGTACCTAGAAGAAAAAAATATTGCTTTGTTTTCTTTTATTGGTGTGTCAGGATTACAATGTGTATTGTATTCAGGATGGTTTCTCTCAGAAGACCATAGATGGAGATTTACTTGCAGGAATTTTATCCATCAGTACTCTCAGAATCAACAACACTAAGGGAATAAAAAAGTAAGGCTGGGTAGCAGGTTAAATTGAACTATAACAAAGATCTCAGCCAATCTTAACAGGGGCACTGGAGCTGCAATGACTCTTCAAAATTGTACTAAATTGGAATGAGGGTTCTAGGCATTTATATTGCCAACTCAACTGGTCACTTGACATGGGTTACTCCAAGAAGATGGTAATGTTATTGAGCAAGCAGCTCTCCTCAGCCCATGGCAAGTGCTAGGAGTGACTTAGCTGGGAGCCATTGTTTGCCCACACTTTCAGTAACTAGGAGAATGAATGCTGAAGGCTAGAGTGTAGAAGAGGAAGTGAGGAAATAGAACATCAAGACATTCATTACAGTTTGGAAAGATTTTTTGGTCTTAAAGGGTTATTTGGTGTCTCTCCTTATGATGCCTAAATCCTTTCTGTGTCTTTAAAATGGATGAGATATGAGAAAATTTTCATCGTGTTTTCCTGTCACGATTCTTATGACTGATGAAAAACATGCAAATGTAAATATTATGTGACCTATTTTGTATTTTTAAAAATTGTATTAATAAAAGAACAGTGTATTGGTTCTGATTTATATTTTTAAAGTATAAATTTATATAAAATTTCTGATGTTATAATTTGACAATATATTTTGAAAGTCATAAAATATCTGAGTTCATGAACATCTTAAAGTTTATTGTATCTTAGGACTCAATAATTTGGAAATCAGTAATTTCCAAAGTTATATCCCAAAATTGCAATTTAGAAACAATAAGAGATTAGTCAAATAAATTATGAGTCTCAATATGTTGGAATAATATACAAGTCCTTAAAATGAGTGAAAATACAGGTTATACAAATATACAGAAAGTTTGTAATTGCATTATATATATTTACATGTAAATATAAAATAACCTAGAGGGAAGCATAAACATGCTTATTGTCTGTAATTGAATTATAGGTTATCTTATTTTTAGACCTTTTTGTAGTTGACGGTTTTCTCTTATTATTGTGTGTGATCGAATAATTTTTTAAAAAATATTTTTAAAAACTCTGTGCATCATCTTTATATAATACGTAACCATTGGCAGTGAATGTTTTCTCTTCTACACCAAATTTAGATCAATACCCCAATAAAGTTCCAGTTAATTTAATGGGGGAGAGGGCATAATTAAACCTTCTAAAGGAAATGAACAAAATTTTAAAATAAATCAAGAATTAGACACTATAAAGTCAAAAGTAAATTTCGGTAATTCCATCAAGAAGTTTTGAAAATTATATCAATAAATATAATATTGATAATATTGTCCTAGTACATACATAAAATAAAAATGGGAATATATCTACATATATAAACATTTGTATATATATTTATCTATTAAACAAATAAGTAATATTCATTCAATCAGCCAAATAATATTGTATTGTGATATGCGCATCAGAAAGTATAAAATGACCAAAAGTTTTACTAATTAAAATTTGGTTATTGCTAAAAACAGTCTTGTAATCTAAGCAGATAATTTAAAAATGCTAAATAATAATTTATTAGATGAAGAGAAATTGCCCAAGTATTGAGTATACATGTTAAACATGAACCTGTTTATCTTAGAAAGCTAGTAGGAGAGAAAAAAGTATTGTTTCTATGTATTTTAAGACCAAGAATGTATATTTACATTTATTTTTCAGGCAAAACAGCATGAGCTTCATGAGGATGACAAGTTGTATTGATCCTAGTGTTTTCCCTCTAGAAATTTGGAGAATTTTGTAAGTTAGGAAACGAAAGCCTTTTTAGATGTATACCTGTCTCAGCAGTAAACATTTGACTTTAAGTTTATACAAAGTGAAGTACTCAGTGAGAATCGGAGTCATTTTGAACGAAAAGATAGTTACATGCAAACACAAATGGAACGATAAACCTGAAGGCCGTCATGGCATAAAGCATGTTGATAGAAAATAGGATCTTAGAATATGGATTTAACCTCTATTATGATGTTTGTGATGAGCAGTGATCTTTTCACAGATACTCTTTTAATATTATTTAGAAAAAAATTGTACTAATGCAAATATGTGAAAAAATATGTGAAAAATTAAAGATGATTTTGTTAGACTAGAGACATTTAGATGGCCTTATTTTCTTAAGTACTACTTTTTTTTATCTTACAATTTTAACTTTAAACTTAAGAAAATTGAAACTGCTTAAATTTCATGACTGACTTAGAATCATTCGATGACACTAAAGTTTAAATCAGAATCAGGAAAGGTATTTTTTTTTCTTGAAGTGTGCCTTAAAGACATTTTAGAGGGAGTCATGGGAGCAATATCTATCATTATCACTCACAGTGTTTTAGAATGGAGGCAAATAAGCACAAATTTATCCCTAAGGCAAGAGTAAGCTCTGTGACTTCTCTGGCCCTGAGAAGCAAAGGAGCCATGGATCAATTCACTAACTATGGTGCAAAATCTCCTAGACTCTCAAGAAATGCTACAGATTGCTTTAACTTTGTTTTTAAAAGGCAAGGTTTGCATCATTCCCAAGTATCTGGAGGTTACAACTGTAACAATCATGTAATTTTTTTTTTTTCTGGGTCATTCTTTCTGTGGCTGTTCTAAAGGTTTGATGGCTCCCTTGTTTCCATCCCTGTAAGGACTTTCAGGTTGTATACAGTGTGGGGAATATAGGCTGTACACATACATTGCAAAAGCAAATGAAAAGTTAAGAGTATAGAGAGCTTGCATAAAATGAATCCTAGAAAGATGCAGATTGGTAACAGTGTGCTTTTATTGGCTTACTCTTCCACATAAACATCAGAAATAAGTAGAGGGAGTAAATCAACTGGTCACACTAAGTATGAATACATTTTAATACCTTAACATATAGAGAAACTAGAAGATGACACAAGGCAAGAAAGGAGAATATTTACAGTTGGTGAGTGGTGAGGTATATTAACAAATATAACTCACAAAATATAAATATAAAAAAATACGTATAGAAAGATGATCTAGTAATGTGCAAAGCTCTGATCATTTGGAACTCTCCCTTCTCCTCCAAATACAGAGCAAAAATATAAATGCTCTTGGGGCACCACCTCCTCCCGTTAAAACAGAAACACAAAAAAGTGATGTTTCTGTAAACCAAAAATCAAACAAATATTCAAGGTAAAAAGAGGTTGATCTTGCTAGCAACCTGGATTCTGGTTGAGGAATGAGTCAAGTGATAGGAATTTCAAGTCTGTAGAGTAACTGTGGGCAGTGTCACTAGCCTAAGTTGGGAACTAGCCTAAGGTGGGACAAGGCAATCCTATCTGTACACTTGATCTGGTCCATAGTTTATGCTAAAATTTTACTGTTGGGGATTTAAAAGCACACACAGTTTCATAGCCTGTATCATACTCAAATCACCAGCTAGATCAGTACACTGCTCCAAAGTCAACATTGTGAAGGATGACTGAGCTGTGAATATCTGAGTTGTGAATATAGAAAATATTTTTGATCAGAGATCCTGAGTATCTGAATGAAACAACCACAAAACCAACTGAAGAGGGGACTAAATGGAGGTAGGGGGTGATGGGAGGAAAGGAGAGAGAGAGAGAGAAAAAGGGTATGCTGACAAACTGGAAACCAAAGTACATGAAGAAGAAAAACCTGTGTATTGCCAGAAATGGCTAGCCCTCCTGTAAGTGCTTACTTTCCTTTCCAAGGCTGAGTCCCCATGACTGTGAGTTGAAAGCAGTGACTGAACCAAGGTTCCCTTTCCCAGGTTCCTGTACATCTATTTGTGACCATATGACTTGTTTTCCCAATCGCAATGTGAAGATAAAACTTTACAAATTAAAGATTCTAAGTTGTGGATCTGGTTTTCCCACATGTCTCTTTCCCCTTCTGTCTTCTGGATATAGACAATGATAAGTGAGGCTTTTATATTAGGAGCTAGTACTTAGGACGGAAAGAAGTCAAGTCATCTACAGACAACGCAGCCCTTTCGTACTGTTATGTGAACAAAAAGGTGCTTCTGAAATGTTATAAATGAAGGTATATTTACTAAAGCATCTAGTATTACTCTAAAATATAATAGTAACTTGTAGGCCAAGAAACTCAGAAAGGAGATTCATTTCCTGTAGATAAGTAAATACAATAAGTATGTTAAATTACCTCAGACATAAAAATATGATAGTTATCCACATAAGTTTCATTAAATTATCAAAGTATATAAGAGAAAACTGAAAGGTGAAGTAAATTATAAAAAACTATTTAACATATGTAAGATAAAATACGTAATGATTGAAGTAAAAACAAACTAGGTGTTACACACTATAGACTGTACAGATTCTTAGGACATTTTAATCAATTAGAATTTAGAGCTAATAACTCCATGAGAACTTCACAGAATCAGGAAGATGAAAAATATAAAAAAGCTGTTAAAAAGCATGTGTCCAGTATTAAGAGCCATCTCTATGTTCTTAATTATTATTTCAAATGTAATTTTAAAATGGTGGAAAATATTGAGCTAAAAAAATGACAATTTGTTCTAATTTAAAAAAAGACACACATCTTTATCTTAAAAGTTGACACAAAGTATTGAATAGGATAAATAAAATAAATCCACCCCAAACAAAACCTAATGAAACTGAAAATATCAGCTATAAAGAGAAAATCTCAAAGCAGTGCTACAAAAGAAAGGTAGTGAGATCAAGGTACTTCCTCTCAGCAATACAAGAAAGGAAATAAGATGGAATGAAGACTTCAAGAAGCTAAATAAAAGTAACTATCTTTTTACAAGTCTATCATAGGCTAAACTCTTATTCAAGATTGTCAGTGAAGTGAGACTATTCCAGTAATACGGAGACCATATATTAATAACATTGAATTTCCTTTAAATAATTACAAACAGAAATCATAAAATAATAATAAAAATGCCCATTATAAATATTACTAAAATATCCTGGGTTACCTGTTCAAATATTGTCTATAATCATTATAGCTAATCATTGCGATTTAAAAAGTGAAAATAAGATTCTTGCCCACAATATCAAAGTTAATTGAAACCAGGTGTTTAATTGTTATATGTTTTAAATTTATTTTTGTTTTTAAAAGAAGCCTAGAAATATGAATCATTGTACTGCAATGAGATTTCTGTGCCAATTAAATTGATGAAAATAATTTAAAGTCATAGTAAAATTAGGTATCAGTACATTATAGTAAACATCTAAAAGAATGCTGACAGAGCTAAAACTTGATACTATTTTACTTTTTTTCTAAAAGTAAGTTTTTTACCTGAAAATAATTTGGCAAGATATATCAAGATTCTGACAATCAACATACATATTTAGTTCAATAATTTCTTTTTATTAGTCTAAAATTTAAAGACACATTCTATGGCTGGAAATAAGTTAATTATACATACATTCATTTCTGCCTCCCATTTCTATCAATTTTCAAATTTAGGCATATTTGTGTGTATATAACTGTATCACTGTAATATAATATACTAATCAGCTATTAACATAAGAAAGTGGGTTTTTTTTGTTTTTTTGTTTTTTTTTGAAACGGAGTCTCGCTGTGATGCCCAGGCTGGAGTGCAGTGGCTGGATCTCAGCTCACTGCAAGCTCCGCCTCTTGGGTTTATGCCATTCTCCTGCCTCAGCCTCCCGAGTAGCTGGGACTACAGGCTCCCGCCACCTCGCCCAGCTAGTTTTTTATATTTTTTTAGTAGAGACAGGGTTTCACCGGGTTAGCCAGGATGGTCTCGATCTCCTGACCTCGTGATGCGCCCGTCTCGGCCTCCCAAAGTGCTGGGATTACAGGCTTGAGCCACCGCGCCCGGCCGTAAGAAAGTTTTACACATGATGTAAATGTATATATTTACATAAAGTGGAAATATGCATTACTTTTTTAGTATTTTATAAAACATTTATATTCATACCCCAATTATTTTTAAAATCTAACTTTAAAATTAAGAGAGTAATATTTTTCAAAATAATTGGGAAGTTGCGGTTTGAACATATGACATTCAAATACTGTTTAAGAATCAAAATTATTTCTGAGAGATAAAGAAATTATTATATAACAAATATAAAAACAAAGGTGCTTAATTTGAACCAATACCCTTCTTTCTGACTATTACAACCAGTCAAATACATATGCCATGAGATAAATATAATTCATTGAAATTGGCTGGAGGATACAATTGGCCCTGAGAATTCTTGGGTTCTCCATTCATGGATTCAAACACCCACAAAATCAAAAATATTTGGGAAAAAAATTCTGCAAATTCCCAAAAGTAAACCTTTAATTTGCCCATGTGGAGTACTACATTTAATTCATATAAATGAAGCTCTGTGTAGGCATAATATTAGGTATTGTAAGTCATCTAAACATGATTTGAAGTATGTGGGAGGATGTACAAGATTATATGCAAATACTATGCCACTTTATATAGGTGACTTGAGTATTTCTGGATTTTAATATCCATGAATATCCTGGAATCAATTCCTCATGAATACCAAGGAATTACTATAAAAGTATCTCTGACTTTTTTTTTTTTTTAAGTACATTTTGTGTCTAAAAGTCAATATATATTTTATTGATAAGGAAAAAAAGTCACATACAATAGATTTTTACTGTATTTACCTTTAGCCCAGGCAGTGATGACTAGAACTATTATTAGATCATCAACTTGTAGTCATCTCTGTTTATGAGTCTTAGGCCAGTGTTTGTAAAATATACCATGCTATTTCTCATAAAACCATCAGTTTCTGAAATGAATAGGCATCACACCTTTGAAAACAGGTTGAGAAGCTAATGAACTCCGTTACAAGTACAAGCAAAGCACTTGTACCAGAATTACACAAATCAATAAACATTTAACATGTTGGCTTGAACACTCAATTGCTTTTAATTTGAAAATATTACTTGTAAGGAGCAATTCCTTCTAAAATTTTCAAAAATGCCTGCTATTATTTGTAAGCTTTTATACATATGTGTTTCAACACATAAATATTTTAACTCAATACTATTTTAGCAAAATATCAATTTCTACCCTAGTTTAATGTCATATTGATACATAACGTATATAAAAGTTTTATTATTTATTCCTTCCTTTCCCATTCAAGACTGTACCTTCTTGCTTCACTGTTTTCTCTCTGTTCAGAAACATACCTACAGCTATATTATAAAATTTTCGTTGAGTAAAGTTTTAATAGACACTACTGATTTTAAGGGGTTTCCTCATCAACAGAGCACATCCAGTCAAATAGCTGTCCTATGATTACAAAGAGGTAGGTGTTCTTAAAGAAATTTTTGCCTGTTCAAAACCTATCTCTGCCAAACATTGCAATATGTAAAACTGCTTTAAACTGCTTCAAAGTTAACTATTTTTTAGTTAAAAAAAAAAATGCTAAATAATCATTGTGTTCACATTTCCATGTTTTATATTTAAATATTCAAAATGTTTGTTAAATCTATACAGCTATGAGAATTCATTTATTCCTTATTTTTAATCACTATCCTAAGGTTATATTTTTTACACAATGAAAAAAACTTAACAGTAATTTAATATTCATCCCTAGTGCTAAATCTTGGAATGTATGGGGGTTAATGGATCTGTTCTTTTACTTGCTAAATAAAATGTGTCCCCTTAGATGATGGTTACCATTTCTTAATTAAGAATCCACTAAAGTGCCATCCAAATGTACATAATTTATTCCCTTTATATTATTGGACTGGGAATTTTGCCAATGAATAAAACATCTTATTCTGAGGCAAAATGGAAACTAATATTTTAAAGCTTGATGAGAAATATCATTTCTTGAACTTGTTTTAATAATAAATTTATAATATAATGAAGAGCAAATCAGGGTAATACCTAATCTGACATTCAGTAAGGGCACTAGCTGAAATCTAAAATGATTACTTCTTAAGGAAAGGTAAAAAAAGAAAAAAACCCTTTGTGATGGAGAAACTATATGGATATGTGTCTATATATGTATATATGTGTGTGTATACTGTGATTGTTGTTATTTGTTTCTTATATGAAATGATTGTTGCTCCTAGCCATCTTTGTCATAATTGAAGGCAAATATATTAGCTTAGCGTTTTTAAATGACAAAGATTTCCAGCACTTCATAAGAGAATAGCTTTCGAATGAGACAGTAAGTAGTACATGGAATTACTGTATAAGAGTTAATATAACAAAAAAAAGGCTCATGTTTGTTTATTTCATATTTTTTCAGAAAGAGGTATGAAGATTCTAGAAAATACTTTATTGTAAGAAAAATCTCAGAACGTTTCAGTAAATGTCGCTATCTGAGCTACTTAGTGGACATAGAGTATGTCTCAACTATGCCTAATTTCTGAATTGTGATTCTCTAAATCTTTTAAACTACTCTTTTATTTTATTTCTATGAATATCAATGGACTACATTGGTTGATATTTCAAAGAGTAATAGTAATTTAAAAGTAGGCAAGCTATTGCAATAAAATCACATTTAAATATTTGTTTTTATTTTTGGTAAGCTATTTAATCTGAGGGTTCAATTGTCCCTTAAAAGAAATCTTTATCCAGTCAAAGAGTTAAGATTTACAATGAATTTGCTGTCTATCTTTTCTCATAATATGTCCAGTAAATAGAGGTCACTGAAATATAAAATTATCAACAATATATCCGACATATGTAGCAAGTTAGGATGGGGACAATCACATTGAAAATTCATCTGAAGACTTTTCATTGGTGACTTCTACTTATAATTAAGATAGAGGTTCTGTCTTAGGAAAGTAATTTTAAATACTGCAACATTTAGGACCAATATGAAGATAAGGAAATGTTTTCTTTAAAATATCTCATTAGCTTAGGCACCTTGTCGATGTTAGTTACCTATCTAGGAATTATTTGATTAAAATTTTAGCACCCACATCATAGTTAAAATATCTATTTATTTGATCCCATATTTCACAAATAATCCACAAGTGATTTATGCAGGAATAGTTTTAACTTTTTACTACCTTGACACTTTGGTCATATCTATGTGTGTTTTCCATTGTTTTGCTGCTGAGTGATCATCAAAAGTGAAAGAATATAATTTTCAATGTATTGTTTCTTAAATTGTAATGTAGACATATTTTTCAGAATCTTTGAGATTATATGTCTAATAAATGTTGCATAATGTTTGCTAGATGTAGGAGAAATTTATGGGAATTATTTTACCTTGCTGACTCAGTTTTGCACTTGTGAACTCTCACAAAATTTCAGATAATATTGAATGTAATCATGTTGAATAATTAATACAATGGATTACTAATTATTAATTAGAAAAACTAATGGGGCAAATACAAAAGGACAAAGTGAATACATTCCTCCTATTTGTAGTTGAAAATGCAACAGTAACCACCCTTTTGAGTCCTGGGAATCTAAGACACTGTCTTATATTAGCAGTGTCTTAGAAAACTGAATTCACAGCAATAAAATCTTTCTTATCCCCATTTAGATTAATTCTGTAATTCTAATTATATGTGAGCAAAGAGAAAAATTATGGAATATAAAAAGGAAATGTGATTTCTTTGTAGTGGAGAAGAGGTTGTATTGGGGGAACCTGGCCCCAATATTTCAATGTACGTTCTTTCTGTTTTCCATAAGTGTCAGCTAGCTGATAAATAATGACAAAGAGTACAAAGAGATGAATATTACAGCTGGGCTTCCAGGGGTGACATCACATATCGGTAGGACCATGATGCCCACCTGAGCTGCAAAACCAGCATGTTTTTATTAAGGACTTCAAAAGGGGCGGGGGTGGATGAACAGGGAGTAGGTCACAAAGATCACATGCTTCAAAGAGCAAAAAGGAGAACAAAGATCACATGTTTCTGAGGTCAATAGAGACCACAAGGCAAAGGGCAAAGCAAAGATCACAAGGCAAAGAGCAAAATCAGAAACTCCTGATAAAGGTTAATGTTCAGTTATGCATGTATTATCTTGATAAACATCTTAAACAACAGAAAACAGGGTTTGAGAGCAGAGAACCGGTCTGATCTCAGATTTACCAGGGTGGAGTTCCCAATCCTAGTAAGCATAAGGGTACTGCAGGAGACCAGGGCATAGTTCAGTTCTTATCTCAATTGCATAAGACAGACACTCTCAGAGCGGCTGTCATAGACCTCCCCTCAGGAATGCAATTCCTTTCCCAGGGTCTTAATTATTAATATTCCTTGCCAGGAAAAGAATTTAGTGATATCTTCCCTACTTGCAAGTCCATTTATAGGCTTTCTGCAAGAAGAAAAATATGGCTCTATTCTGCTCGACCCTGCAGACAGTCAGACCTTATGGTTGTATTCCGTTGTTTCCTGAAAATTGCTGTTATTCCGTTCTTTTTCAAGGTGCACTGATTTTATATTGTTCAAACACACAGGTTTTACAATCAATTTGTACAGTTAACACAATTGTCATAGTGGCCCTGAGATGACATATATCCTCAGCTTACGAAGATAACAGGATTAAGAGATTAAAGAAAGACAGGCATAAGAAATTATGAAAGTATTATTTGGGAACTGGTAAATGTCTGTGAAATCTTCACAATTCATGTTCCTCTGTCACAGCTCCAGCCGGTCCCTCTGTTTGGGGTCACTGACTTCCTGCAGCAAGGTTGTATGACTGAAGATTACCAGAAATTGAAAGGCTAGAGTCCCAATATTCCTGAGATAGTTTTTTTTCACAACACACTGATTAGATTTCCATCCTAAAGTTCATGTTTCAATTATTTTAAAATTAGGATGCAAAAACATTCTTATGAAGCCATTTAAATTACACTGAACATAGTGGCTACAAAGCAGTATTTTATAAGAAAGAAAATGTCATGTTTGAATGAGAGCAAACTTTCTTTTAAACAAATTGCCTTCCATTTTAGATTGCTTTTTTCTAAAATGCTGTATATAGTAACACCAAATATATTTTTAAATTAAAAATTTGATGTAGCTGTATTTATGTGTGTTAGGAGGCTCTACCCAGAAAGAGGTAAAGGTCTAGCACAGCCCTGATCAAGTGGATGAGTCTATCCAACTACAGAGTGTGGTATCTAAGCCCTGTTGCCAAACACCCAAGCTAATATTTTCTAATATCAACTACAGCAACAATACAGTTATTTATCTATCTGCTTTTGTTATTTCCTTCATTTGATTCAGAAATAGCAGGTCGACTGGTATTAATTGGGGGGGATGGCATCTCAAAATGATCTAAATATGTAACCTTAGTATATGTCATAATACTGATTTAATTAATCATTGCAGTAACTAGCACTTACTCAGCAGACTAGCTTAGGTAGAAACACGTGGAATTCAATAACTTTTTAAAAAGATCTATACACCAGTTAGAAATGTGTATAACATAAATAGATGTTTAGAATTACAAAACTGATCACAATCACTTCAGTTCTCATCTCTTTCCATATCTCCTCTTTGATTTCCTTGTGTTTTTACTTCATTTTCTCAGGCCAGTTTTCTTTACATAATTGAAACTATGGTTGCAAACAAATATGTGCTTCTGTTTCTAAGACTGTCCTAGAGAGAGAAAAAAAAGAGGTTTCCCTTATCTGCTATTCATAGAAAACAAAACAAACATAGAAGCAAAATATATAAAAATGGTTTCTTATTGCTATGCCTTAAGAATTACATATTTATTCCTTGAACAATCTCTGTGAGCGGGGATGGCAAACAGAATTGATATGGCCTGAGCCATATGTAACACAACCCTGTGACTAAGGATTTAGTCTTTTACTAGAGAAAAATGAGAAAAATAATATAGAATAGGTGTAGGTCATGACTTAATATGCCGAAAGACAAAAACAAAGCAGTTTGAGTTGTACCTAGAGAAAATGTATCTGGTAATGAGAGTGTACAATTCAGAAATGAATGCAGTAAACCTCTGAACACTAAAGAGTATATACAGGGATATATAAGGTAAATATTTATATCAACGTTATGACACTTAGTTGGTATCTCTTTTTCCCTCTGTTAATGAGATTAAAGTAACACTAGAGAAACAATATACGCAAAAGATGGTAAATGACAAAATGAGCTACATAGCCATGTCAAATCATAGCTATTTAAGGTACTCAGATTTTTTTCTGGTAACACAAAATAAGCTCTGGGACAGATGCATCTCGTAGGGATGCAGTCCCTATGGGTAAGTGTATTAGTTTCTTTTTGTATTAATGAGCATGATAAATTTGTTTCTCTAATTATGTGTGACTGTATAAGAATCAAATAGGTTCAGCAAATTATAAAATTTAATAAAAGTATTTTATATTTTCTATTCTCATTACTCTAAGAAAAGCAAAGCCTGTGTGAAAATTCACAGGATGATTCTTCCAACAGGGTAGCAACATTATTTATAACCATATTATTTGTAACCTTGGGCTCAGGAGTTACAAAGTTTATAGGTTGTGTTGGATCAAGAATAGCAATGAAAGATTTTCGCATATGATAATAATTCCTGCTATGGTTCAGTTTCATATTAAGATAGTTAAGTGACTTAATAGATGCTAAATTTATTTTTGCATTTTGAAATGTTTACATCAGCAATGTTTTGGGGATACTACAGAAAAAAATTCATTTAGACTAGTTTCATTTAAAATAAATATTATTTGAACAAAATTTAAAATTCAGCTTTGCTCTCTAGTTTGAAAAATAATAAAATAAATAAGACTTTTCAACCAGAATTGCAACAAGTATGCTTAAAATACATCAGAAAAGCTACATTTAGAAATACCAGATTATATGTAAGTGTTTTATTACTATATAAGTCACGCATTCCTTTGTAAAGCTCTATTTGGCAAAATATTACTAGCAAATTCATGGAAATGTACACTTTTAAATTAAATAGCAAAATATGTTAATGTAACACACAAATATAATTCTTACGTATTTAGATGGTGCTGTGTTCCAGTTAGACTGAATGAGCTAAAATTGCTAATTTGTCACTGTAATTTTCTTTAACATGCTAACACCATATAAAATGTAAAAAAATACTCTCCCTTTTTTAATTTGAGGCTAGATTTGGGAAAAGTATAAATATTATCCTCAATTATCACAATCATAAGTTTATAATCAATTTATAACTAAATATGCCATATGATTACGGAGGTCCTGGTCCAGCCTGCCACAGAACAGATCTCTCAGAAGAGTTAAAGAAGAGAAACGAAAGAAATATCTCAAAGAAGGATTGCAACAAGTTTTCTAACCTAAATGTTGTCCTGTCTTTTATATCAGAACCTGATTTTCAACCACTTCTAAAAATATACTATCATTTTACATCTTTGGAAACTAAGATTGGCTAAATTAAATAACATTTTCCAATGAGTGGTACATTTGTAACACAAAACACAAAACTAGGGTTATCTGGTTCTCAAATGAATGAAGGCTATTTTTTTTTCTTTTTCCTTCTTCTTGTTCTTTTTTTTTTTTAAGACGGCATTTTGCTCTTGTTGCCCAGGCTGGAGTGCAATGGTGCCATCTCAGCTCACCGCAACCTCTGCCTCCCAGGTTCAAGTGATTTTCCTGCCTCAGCCTCCTGAGGAGCTGGGATTACAGGCATGTGCCACGACGCCCGGCTAATTTTGTATTTTTAGTAGAGATGAGGTTTCTCCATGTTGGTCAGGCTGGTCTCAAACTCACGACCTCAGGTGATCCACCCGCCTCAGCCTCCCAAAATGAATGAAGGCTACTTCTATAGTGTGATATCGGTAGGTCTAGTTATGTATGGCATAAAACGTTACCGGACATGGTGAGACACTATAATCCATTTTGGGGAGAAACAGAAACATAAGAATATGGACAAGGCAAGTGAGAAATAGAAACATCAGAATTTGGAAAAGGCAACAGGTAAGTCTGTTAGCCTCTAGTTACTTGTGGAGAAGAAACAAGATGAAAAGTAGGAAGGGCTCAGTAACAGAATTCAGATGTAGAAGAATAGAAAGAACTGAACAATAACTCCTGAATAAGTAATATCTCTAATTCATACTGTGCTAAATAGTCTTTCTTCTTCTATTTTTAATAAATGAATCACCGCATGTTGGAAATACATACAATGACATATTAAATATCTACCATGTTAATCTGTATTGAGACAGTAGATGAGTGAATATCAATTCCATGTAAAAATTTACATTGTCAGTAAGCTAGCAAGGTTACAAAGGACATTAGCTAAACCATTTCTAGTCATTGTAATGATTTGTATTCTGCATTTTTTGCCAAAATAGATTTTCTTCATTTCATAATTGGTAACTCATTACACAAATTCAAATGTAAGTTTCAAATATACTATCTTATTACAGCTACCAAACTTCAAACTTTATTCAGTTTATGCGCTAAAAAAAAATCCTGATAGGATTTTGTTTCGTTTAGGAATTTGTTGAAAGGGCCACCAAGCAGGGAAATACATTAGTGCTTTAACTTTTATAAAAAGGCTAAGAAAGGATGGTGGATTATCTGTGTGATTATCAATAAATTTAGCAATATTGTAGAGTAGTTCAGAATGATCCTGAGAATTCAAAATGTAAAAGATATTAAAAGTAATGTTAGACAATTCATGTCAAGATTTACTCAGAAATTATTATAACTTTTACATATTGTGATATAATGTCATGTGTATAATGTTACATTAATTGAATATAATTTCTTTGGGGAAACTATGAAAGGCAGTCCATAAGCAAATAATACATTTTATACTTTAATGATAATTGATTTCCTAAAGATATATAGTAGAATTCAATTGGACTTAGTGGGTTCAATTTTATTTGAGTAGTTTTGAAAAGTTTATTATATTCCAGGAAGAATTCGAAGTCCTATGGGCACTAAGTCAGAGAAGAAACTCTGATCTTAAGAAATTCAAGAGTTAAGCAGTTAAAATTATTTAAATTTGTAAATAAGTATATAAAATGTGCATATATATATTCTATCAGAATTTTCTTTCACTGTAAAATAAAAGAAGAAAGCAAATTTGTTTGCTATCTCTTACACGTTTTTGCATCTGGCAATTAATCCTGTAAGTGAGTCAATTGTGTGTTCATTAAATTCTAAAAGGAGAAGGACAGAAAAAGGGAGATGAGAAGGGGTGGGAGGAAAAGGAGACAGAGAGATAGTAAGGTAAAGGGAAAAGGGAGAGGAGAAACTAAATATGTGATTCTGTAACATCTATGTATTTCTGGATATGAGAATTATGGGTAATGTAAAATCAGTTTCATTTTTTTTGTTGTTAAACTATAAATATGTAGGTTAGTCTTAAATGTTGTGGATTTAAAAGAAAGCACTTTATGCCTAGGAATTTAATTTCTTGTAAAGATCAATCACTACTGTGAAAGTTGTCAGAATCAAAATGGAGTCACTACTGTCAAAAAAAAAAAAAAAATCCCAGCCAAATAGAGGTAGGGAAGGCCATGAAGAGGAAGTTCTCATGCCTGTATGCTCGATAACAAAACCTATCACAATGGCCTCTGCAAAAACCACAGCTTTGCACAAAGACCATCATGAACTTACACATAAAATTCTTTGTGGGGAAAAGAAAGATAGATCAGACTGTTACTGTGCCTATATAGAAAGAAGTAGACATAAGAGACTCCATTTTGTTCTGTATTTGAGATGCTGTTAATCTGTGACCCTACCTCCAACCTTGTCCTTGCAAGAGACATGTGCTGTTGTGAATCAAGGTTTAACGGATTTTGGGCTGTGCAGGGTGTGCTTTGTTAAACAAGTGCCTGAAGGCAGCTTGCTGGTTAAAAGTCATCACCATTCTCTTAATCTCAAGTACCCAGGGACACGTACACTGCCAAAGTGTACTAGGCAGGGACCTCTGCCTAGTAAAGCTAGGTATTGTGTAAGGTTTCTCCCCATGTGATAGTCTACAATATGGCCTCGTGGGAAGGGAAAGACCTGCTCCTCTCCCAGCCTGACACCCTGTGAAGGGTCTGTCCTGAGGAGGACTAGTATAAGAGGAAAGAAGGCCTCTTGGCAGTTGAGATAGAGAAAAGCATCAGTCTCCTGCCCGTCCCTGGGCAATGGAACATCTCGGTGTAAAAACCGATTGTTTGTTCTGTTTACTGAGAAAGGAGAAAACCGCCTTAGGGCTAAAGGTGGGACTTGCTAGCGCAGTGCTGCTCTTTTTGCACTAAAAAGGTTTATGGAGATGTTTTCATATGCATATCAAGGCACAGCACTTTTCCTTAAACTTATTCATGTCACAGAGATCTTTATTCATATGTTTTACTGCTGACCTTCTCTCTACGATGATCCTATTATCCTGCCACTTCCCTTTTTCTAAGATGGTAAAGATAATGATCAATAAATACTGAGGGAACTCAGAGACCGGTGCCGGGCGCAGGTCCTCTGTATGTTGAGCGCAAGTCCCCTGGGCCCACTTTTTCTTTCTCTATACTTTGTCTCTGTGTCTCATTTCTTTTCTCAAGTCTCTGTTCCACCTAACGAGAAACACCCACAGGTGTGGAGGGGCAGGCCACCCCTTCAATTCTTCTGCAAGGACATCTGCCCAGCAACTGCCTGTTCAAACTGAGACTGGAATCATTCTTGTTATTTGTCTTTGTAGCCACAGATAATTATGTCAAAAAAATTATGTAATCATCCTTGTTTTTTGCTTCAAAAACCTTTTTCTTCTTTTACCTTTCTGAATATGCACACAAATTTACTGTGCACACGTATTCTCATGTCAGTGCTCTAGTCCCAAATAACTACCGTTTTCTTTTAGAGAGACTTTTTCTGTTATTTAGGTTGACACACCCCAGCTTCCCAAAAGTTATGTGGCATCAGGTAAATCCACTAGCAGGAAAACATCAAATTCATACAGCTGTGTACCTAATGGCATCCCTTGCATATTTGAAGATTCATTTTCTCATTTCTGATATGCATATGGTTACAGATTGCTTTTCACATAAATATGTGAAATGTTGTGTGACATGTGAACATTTTCCCATCTGGATGATTGTTCATAAAACTCATTTTCTATGATTTAATAAACCTAGGAGCCCACAAGCAAGAACAGCTTTAGCACTAGTATTTCAATGTTTGTAGGTGTTACAATCACTTATATGTTCCATAACACATTCCTACTTTTATCAACTATTAATTTGTGCTTAAAAGGTAATGAACCTGGCAGTCTGACCCTTGGCTGTCATTAATGGCAACATAAATCAAAGGATTACATGCTTTAATATTTTTCAAACCCTTCTCTTCTACTTTTCCCCAAACCCCACCTCTCATAAAAATGTACTGGTTTAGAAGAGCTGAATGTCTTGGAAAAAACTGATTATGTAGTTTAGCAGAAGCTGTTGCTGGCACTGCATAAAATAATGCATCGATTATATGATTCAAATGTACCAAAACAAATGATATTTTTGGAATGGAATTAGAACTTTATTGCTTTCTCTGATCACTCTGGAAACCACTTTGTAATAAAAGATTATCACTACATGCATGCATGTGCTGTAGAATCTCTCCAAATGCAGACACCAGACTGGAAATTGTCCATCAGTACCTACTCAGAAAAAATAAATAAATAAATAAATAAGCTTTTCTGGAACATATTAACAAAAATATTTCACAGAGATAACTTGAGAAAATAAATCTTTTCATTTTTATAAATAAGTGAAGAATGTACTCTCCCTATACCAGTATTCCGACTTTGAAAGATATAGCATCTCAGGTTCCTCTAAATTTTACAATAATTTTTAGAATTATGTAGTTTAGAAACTTATCTCCTTGGCAAAATTAATAAGGAACTTTATTTAAACCACTAATAGTCAATTACATTGTAATTATAATTCTCTATTATTTTACAGGATGTCTAATTTAATAAAATAAACACTCCTTAACAGGAAAACTGAACTGCAAGGAAATCTATATTTATAAATAAGATGAACTCAGTGAAAACTACCAATATATCTTAATTCCAATAAAGATAAGTAATATGGAAGAAAATAGATTAAATAGTTATATATAGTATATCTTGACATTAATTGAAGTTCCCCTCTCTTGATTTGCATGTGATTTTTTCTCATCAATTATATTACAAAGATTATCTAGATAAAATTCAAGAGATATACTTACCTTCCTGATTGTCAGACTCACTTGTTAATTATAAAGATAATATTAAAATGAAATGAGAACTCTGCTTTTCAATATGATGGCTGTTAGCCACATATGACTAATGAGAAGTTGGAATATGGGTAGTCTGAAATGAGGTGTGCTATAAGCTCTGAATACACCAAATACACTGAAAAATACACACTGAATTCTTGAGACAGTTTGGACAAAAGAAACAGTAAACCCCACTTGAAGAAAAAACAAATTGTTATCAAGAAATTGACTTTGTTGCATATGCAATGGCCAGCATTCAAATGAATAACAAATAATGAATAAACGAGCACCAAGTAGGACAAAAGATAAGACCAAATATCTGAAAATCAGCAGAAACAAAACTAACAATGTCAGTGTCAAAAGTAAACAACATAAACTTTAAAAGCTGCAATATATTTAAAAAGTTGATTATTTCTACTCATAATAAATCTAGAAAAAAATAAATTTACATTTTAAAAATGAAGAGTGTAATAAGTAAAATAAAGCACTAGCAATATGACACATTCAATAGATACTTTATCAATATATTAGACAAAGGACAATATAAGGTTAGTGAACCGGAAAATAGAGCACTAGACAATACTCAGACTATTGATTACATATGCTTAAAAAAGGAGGGGAGACAGAAGAAAGAGGAAAAGAAGAAAGAAAGAACATTGTGAAGGGAGAAAAGGAGGGAGACAGAGAGGAAGAAAGAAAATTTCTTAAAAGTTTAAGAGACATATGATACAAAGTGAAAATGTGTAAAATACATGTCATTGAATGACCAGAGAGAGTAGAGTTTTAAGGAATAGAATTAATATTGGAAGTTATACACACTCTGTATATTTTCCACAATTATGAAAAACATCAAGCCACAAACTCAAAATTTTTTAATTATCACATGGATGGATAATATATATTTTTAAAGCATACGTAAGTACATTATAGTAAAGTGCATGCTATGATCTGAATGTCTGTATCTCATTCAGATTCATGTTTTGAAGCCCAAACCCCAAAACAATAGTATTAAGGGGTGGCATATTTGGGAGGATATTAGGTCATGAGGGTGGAACCTTTTTGAATAAGATTAGTGCCTTTATAAAATAGGTGAAAGTGAGTTTATGTTTCCCTTCCATCATGTAAGAACACAAGAAGGCACCATGTGTGAAGCAGACAGATCCTTTACCAAACACTGTATCTGCTGTGCTGTGATCTTGGACTTTCCAGCCTCCAGAATTGGGAGCAATAAATATCTGTAGTTCTTAAGTTACTCTGTCTAAGATATTTTGTTATAGCAGTTTGAATATACTAAGACAGTACAAAACACACACACACACACACACACACACACACAAAACAAAGTAAAACACCCAGAAGCAACCAATAAAATTTAAAACAATATAATGAAAATAGCCTGATGCACTAATATAATTATATTTAATACAGTATTTTAAAGTACACAGAGAACATTTCCCAGAATTGATCATATGCTGGCCCATAAAGCAAGTCACAACAAATTTCCAGATGGTGTATAGGGCCATATATATTCTACTACTTGAATCCTTTTTCTAAACTCATGTCACAATTCTTTCTGCTTCACAGCTTAAGTTCCAATAATTTGTCCTTTCTGCCTTCTACATTGATATGATTTAGCTGTGCCCCCAACCAAATCTCATCTTAAATTGTAGCTCCCATAATTCCCACATGTCCTGGGAGGGACCCAGTGGAAGGTATTTGAATCACAGGAATAAGTCTTTCCCATGCTGTTCTTGTGTTAGTGGATAAGTCTTACGAGATCTCATGGTTTTATAAAGAGGAGTTCCCCTGAACATACTCTCTCTTGCCTGCCGCCATGTAAGACATTCCTTTGCTTTCTTTTTATCTTCTGCCATGATTGTGAGACCTCCCTAGCCATGTGAAACTGTGAGTCTATTAAACCTATTTTCTTTATAGGTTATCCAATCTCAGAGTATGTCTTTATTAGCAGCGTCAGAACAGATTAATACATATATGAAGTTCCCTTTGTATTAAAATGTCCTTTCCAATTCCTTCTCTGATCTAATTACTACCAGTCATATAAAAGTAATCTCAGTTACAGCTCCTTTCAGAAAATATTTTTAATTATTCCTGAGACCTCATCCAAACAAAATTAGGCACCTCACAGTTTTGTACCCCCAAAGCCTAGGGTCTTCATATATTTTTTGAATTACCTCAACTTTTCATTCTAATTAACTTATTCTTGCTAGAATGTGAGTTTCTAAAGAGATATAGTCAAATTTGTACATACTTAGTGAATGCATTAGTTAATCAGTATTCACAGGATGTCTATTTTTTATTGAATTATAACACTATATGAATTTTGGCATTGCACAAATTCTAAGAATTTTGTGCTTCCTTACTAGAGATAATCATGCAACAGCTAAACTAATTAAATCAATATTCTCTACTATGACAAAAGATCTGACTTTTCTACACCAGAAACTCACTAGCATGGAATTCTGTCTATGTCAAGGGAGAAACAAGTAATGATGCATCTACCTGTATTTCTTCTCAATAACTTTGAGTAATCCTAGAAAAGAAAATATAGTATTCATTATTATTATGTGCATACTTTTTTGCTATAAAATGACGTATTCAAAATAAGGTTAGTGTTAATGATACAATGAGAATTCAAAGAACAGGTGTTTTCAGGAATCAATAGATACCTAGAGTTGTTTTGTTTGTTGTAATTTTCCATAATTCTTATCTTATTTGTACTTGTTTACAATTTTATTATTTCCAAAGTTTCACCACAAATCATTTTTAATGTAACCACTTTTTATGTCTTTGTTGATGTGTAATTCTTTGGAACTAATTAACTTTTAAAATCCCTGATTCCTAATTGCAAACTCTATAGTAACATATCTACTTATATTTTGATATTGTCATAAATATGTAGTAAACATATTTCAAGGACTTGTATTCAACCACTAAAGTCATTTTATAACTTTCATAATCCCAAGATGACAAAACAAACAAACAAATAACACATGTGTTGGGCCTTATATATATTTAGAAGGGGTTACTATACTTAAAATGTCATTCTTTAATACATTACCCTTTATCACCAGAAGGAGAAAAATTGTTCTTATGGATATAATTTACCTCTCAAAGGAAGGACAGAGCAATTATCAGATATTTAATTCTGAAAGAAAAATATTGATCTTCAAAACAAACAAAAAACTATAGAAACTACACTGAAAAGACAGTTCACTAAGAACAAAGTAGGCAGTTTGAGAAATCTGAAAATTCAGCAAATACAGGAAAGGATGATCATACTCTTGAGTAACTAGAGAAATACTCAATTAAAATTTATATACTATTTTATAAGAGCTTGTCAAAGTTTATAAAGGTAGATAATATCTAGCATTGGTGAAATTATGGTATAATGGAAAGCTTTATGTACCAAGAATAGTATAAAGTGGTATAAGCATTATGACCAGAAATTTAAAAGAACTTAATAAAACTAAGTGTTCTATACCCTATCATTCTTTAGCTACATTTCTAGGAATATATCTCAGAAATTTCTTTATATATGTCTAAAAAGGAAACACATGGATATGTTAGGGATTGTAGTCAAGATTTAGAGGCAACTTTATGTGTCCATTATTCTGCCAATAGCTATATATAATGTAGTCTTGTACTGTGGAATATTATGGAACAGTTAAAATCAGTAGGGGTAGAAATTAAAGACAATGTCAAATTTTAAAAATTTAACCATGGAATGGAATCTGTAGTACATAGTACTTATGCAAATTAAATGTATAGCCAGAACAATCTGCATAAATATCACATGATACATATCCACATATAGCACATGTCAAGCATATGTTGAAGTAGGTGGAGGTGAATGAAAGTGAAGAATACCTTTAAATGAGAAGATGTAAAATAAAGTGAGGTCTTGCAAAAAGCAAGTATGCTAATATGTCACAACTCTTAGTACAGTGAAGCCGATTTGAAAGTCTTGGTGGTCCTATTAATTTTTTCATGAGTCAATATGAATAAGAGAGATGGAAATACTGGAAAGAATGGAGAATTGTTCCTCACTTTATTATATCATGAAGTTTCGAGTCACAGGGTAGAGAGAAGCTTGGGACTACTGTGGAAGTGAGAGGTGGGGCTTGCTCTCTAATGACCCAGCGTGTTTAGAAAGACCATTTTATTTCAAGGGGTATGTAATTTATATCTTTTCCCCTACTAATATAGATCTGTTTTACGACATTTTCAGTATTGCAGTTGGTCACAATAGCATTTTAAAATTTCAAAACACATTTGGACATACTGGCTTTCATTTGCTGTAAGACCTTTTGGTCTTCCCATTTTCACTTTATATCGTACATTAACAGATTACCTATTTTACTGGAAATCCTATGAAGACTATTAAAAATTATGAATCAGAAGTTAAAATATAGCCATATAGGGACTCAATCTAGCTTATTTAAATGTATCCCTGTAAAATGGGAATTATGTTCCATAACGTGACTTTTGTCCAAGTAATTGATTTTAAATTGCATCTTAAAATGAACATTTGTAGGTGCTTTGGGATATTCTAGTCATTTACCCACATGGAATATTATAGATTTGGTGAAAATTACTATTATATTGTATGTGTATTAAACTTTACTTTTAAAATCATTACTCAGGTCTGACAGAAAAGATACACATGTACTAGAAAAACCCACAATTGGATAATGTTTCTTATCTTTTATAAGTAATCAGTATTTCTTAACAATTTTCAATGTTTTTAAATATAGAACTGTGTCCTGCTTTTTGTTTATTTAAATGCAATATAAATACTTGGGTGATTTCACTTTTATTGATAATTTGGAAAAGTGTATCTTCAGATTATATTATATTAACTTGTATTTAGACTTCCCATTTCTCTGATAACTTTTGAAGAATAAAATTATTATACTATACAAAACTATTCCTGTGTTTTTACATTTTGCTCAATTCATCTTACACCATAATTCTATCTCAATAAAACAATGCACAACAGTTACTGTGTCTTAATAAAGGCAAAATATTAATGCATATTCAAATACTGTTTTAACAGATAATATATTTACATAAATACATTCTAAAATGTGTAGCCCTTTTATTCTAAAAGCAGCATGTTGTTTTGATCAGGTCTATTGTTGGTGAATTTAGTAGGGGTTCAGAATACCACACCTGTTATGTCCTTTAATTACAAATAATGCCTACAGCTACTGCCTTATACTTTACCATCTTCATAACCATAAAACTGTAAGAGTTGTTTTCATATAAACCCAGTGTTTTGCTACACTCCAGTCCATTTTGTTATACACCTTCTTACTTGGGATCTGCTACTATTGCTCAACCAAAATTTCTCCTACAGTCACAATCAATTTCCATGATACCAAAGTGAAGGGCAACTTTTATACATTTCACTTTAGCACCCTTTACTAGATTTCATGGCAGCATTTATTTATCTCAGTTTGTAATATCTTTTTTTTATTTCTTGTATGATATAGCTCGTCATGCACTTTCTCTTTTCTCCTTCTGCCAGTTCTTTCTTCTCTCTCTCTCTCTCCCTCCCCATCTCTACCGCTCCCCATTCTTGTTTCTTCTTTCTTGGTGTCCTTTTCCACTTGTTCCCTCTTTAATAGTCATGTAGTTTTGCAGTAACTCAGGACTCAAGCTGCAGCCTTTTTGCTCCCAGTCTTTCCATAGTTGCACAATGCAGTTCTGCAATTAAATTTCAAGGGCTTGATAGTTACGAAATGTAATGTATGTGTGTGTGAACTATATAGTTATTTTTTGTTTTTTTTTTGTTGTTGTTTGTTTTTTAGAAATGAGTTCTCACTTCCCCGGGCTGGAGTACAGTTGCATGATTATAGCTCACTGAAGCCTCAAACTCCTGGGTTCACGTATCCCTCCTGCTTCAGCCTCCCAAATAACTGGGACTACAGGTGCACACCACCGTAGTCCAACTTTATTTTTATTTTTAGTAGAAACAGGGTCTTGCTTTGTTGTCCAAACTGGTCTTGAATTCCTGGCTTCAAGCAATTCTTGTCTTAGCCTCTCAAAGCGTTGGGATTACAAGAATGAGACACAGTTCCTGGTCTTAAAATTTAGTTTTTAAATAGACAATTTTACTTTTTAACTTTGGTTTCAAAGAGTAACACTGTGGAAAGAATAGCAACTTCCTTCTAGCACTTTATCCCAACCTAGTCTCTTGATGTTTGACAAGAGGCATTTCTTGTCTCCTGACATATCTTTGAGATCTCACAAAGCTCTCTAATGTACCCTTTCAAAAACTGAATTATATATTTGTTTCTTTTTATCCCCTTGTTTTATAGGAAGATCTTCTTCTTCTTTGCTGGAATTAGTATTCTAAGGAGTCTATCTTGTTTTACTTTTCCTTTTCTTACAGACTGTGGCTTATAACCTGCTTACTACATCATAATGACTAAATTATCCATCCAGCCTTCTATTGAGCACTTTGTACTTTTTCACCATAGTAATTGCATCATTGCCATCCACATACACACATATTCATTTAATAAAACACACACATACATGTATCTATGATGTCTTCAAAAGAGCTATAACATAATTAATATAAGAATTTTAACTGACTGACTTATTATTTCAACCTCCATTTCTTACATCATATGTGACATACATTTCAATATCATTATACACTTGGAAATAAATGAACTGCAGGATTTAAACTCTTGAAGACCGGGGTTTTCCTTTTTTGGCTAACGCTGAATAGAGTTTTTCCACATTTTATTTTCTTCAGAATTCATAATACTCTGGTTTGTTTATAATAATTTCTATATCCTATTTCTCATCCATATGTTATGTTCTATATATTATGTTTTTTAAAACTTTGCATACAGAACATAACAGATAGAAAATATTAAATACGAATGTTTTGAATTAATGAACAAAAGACTATAGTAAACATGTTATCATCATTGAAAAATAAATCCAACTGTCTTACAATGTTTTGAAGGACATTTCATTATCTGCCTACATGTTAAGAATGTCACCTAGTCATATAATAAAAGATAATTTTCCTAATAAACCATAATTCTCTGTTACTTTAGTATGTATTTCTATGGGAAATATATTTGCAGATAATTCCTTAGACATATAAATGATTTTTATGATAAACTAAAGCATTATAATTTTGAATTATGCAAATAATTCCATTAAAATGATAACTAAGCACATTTCTAGAACATATTTCTGTCACTGACTGAGTTTTTAATAAATGATAGAACTTTAATATTGAAGAAAATCTCTCCCCTTGCCTATCCTGCATTTGAATCTGCCTATCTAACTGCACAAACTTTCTCGAGAACAGGATTTATTTTACTTTAGAAATAAAAATGCATGCCTGTAATCCACTGACACCAAAACTCAGGAGTTAAGCATATTAGTGTTTTCCCTAAGCTCTGAGCACTTGTGAAAGTTTGCTAAATATAGAGAATTTTTCCATATTTTGTTTGATCCCATTTACATTCAGTGCTACCATTTCATCTTATCATTTTCTTTCCACTTGCTCCAGACAATAAAAAAGGGTTATCCTTAGCTTATAGCACCATTGTGATTTCTGTTGTCCAAACTGTACTATATTACACTTCTTTCTCAAGGCAAGGCAAGGAAGGCGAAAAGGGTATGCAAACAGTGAGTAGAGATTTGTCAATGATATTGAAAGAATAAGTACATAATAGCCAACTTAATTTTAAATACACCTATCCATAAATGTATTTTAATAGTTATGTATTAAACATTTTGATAAAAATAAATGTGTTGATTACCCAATTCACTAAAATTGTCGATTGACATAAAAATGGTAAACTTTATAAAGCAGGCAGCAGGTAGTATTTTATTTGATGAAATAATAGCTATATTTTTAAAAAGTTCTTTGACATTGATATTGATTTTCATTTTGTGTTCCTGACTTATTGTAGGCAATGTTTAACTGAGGAAACCTATGTGTGTGTATGTGTACATGTATATATATATATATATATATATATATATATAATTTGTTCTAATAAACTTAGATTTTATTTGGATATTAACAATTTTTATGTTTTTCTTTGTTCATATATGTTGTGTAATTTGGTCTTCACCATACTCCTAGAGGTACAAGACATTTACTTTTACTGCTACTTTAAACCACACAAAGCTAAACCTGGGATCCAAATTTAGCTAAAAACATGTACAAATATGATGTAAAAGATGCAATAGTTCCATTATTGTAGAGCTGTCCCACAGAGAATTACCTGTGATTCAAAGTTTTACCCTAGCTTTCTTTGGCGTTGGCTGGCCTGCAACAACACATTGCCTTCCTTGGATACAGCACAGTTCTATGGAATTATAAACATTTATCAAACCACTTTCATATTCTGTTACTAATTTGATACTGTGTAAACTCCATGCTTTTAAATTATCTTAAAGGACATTGTTTTGAAATTCTGATAATTTACAGCCATTGTATATAGGGTCCAAAATATGTTTTATAGATATCCTGCCTTATATCTATTCACAGGCCTGTGAGAAGACTTGGTGCCTATCGTTGCTTAATCTCCCATTCTCTTTCCCAATATACAATGAGGAGAGAGCAAGACTTTTTATTGCACTCCACAACCAAACCAAATATATATATACATATATATGTATATATATATATATAAAAAACATTGGTTAGACCTTGTTTTTTAGGAAGATCTTCTTCTTCTTTGCTGGAATTAGCTTTCTCAGGAGTTTATCTTGTAACGAAGACATTGGCTGTTTTTTCTTTTCCTTTAGGTCAGGCAATATAGAAACGATATAGCTGTGAGAAAAAAGAATATTTCAGCTTTCCTTACTGATTCCTGCGAAGTAACAATTTAAAAAAATTGCTCTAAACATGTGAGCACATATTTCCTTGATCCAGTGCCTCTGGCCCGTCTACATGATTGGGACACCTGGACCAGAATTACATTGTAGTATAATTAAGAAATAGCATTTACATGGTTCAGACTAGTTTTCTAGGGCCTACACTTGGACATGGTGGCAATCCTCATATCTCTATATAATTTCTTTTTGTAGAAATTTCTTTTTAAGACTTTCTTCTTAAAGAAGGATTACTGGTTTAAAAGAACACTTTGTTTTTAAAAAATATGGTCCCTTTGTGAAAAGACATAATATTATCTGGTTTCCTATATTTACTGTTCACTATCTAACCCAGACTGCAAGAATCATAAATCCTTTAATTCTGTTATTTCACTCTTCTTTATCCTCTAATGTCTTTGCCCGCATTTTTACCCAGTTGAAATCCATGGTCACAAACTTGATTCTCATGCTCTCTCTTGCTTCTTTTCACTCGAATGACAAAATCACACCCTACACCCATGAAGTTTGACATGAATGGAGAAAAATACACAACCGGATTGACAGGTCTCACTGAAGAATTTTGACATGAACTTCAAGTGGAAACTTAATGCATTTTAGCAACCATACTAAATATCCTTAGCACATTAAATCTTAATGACTAGCCATCCTTTCCTCTCTCCAAACCTCCATATTGCCTATTCCTAAGCTGCAGCTCATGAAATTATGGCTTCCACCACAGAAAGCAAACTTACAGACTCCAATCACCAAATCTATGCATGTATGGTATCTATACCACATCCTATAACTGTTCTTTGATCACTGTAGAGCAAGGTGTTAAACTGAATGCCAGTATCCCCCAAATTGGCTCACACCACTGGCAAGTGTGAAGGCTGGAGAGCAGCAGGCTGGAGATGAGGGGAGAGTTGATGCTTGAGTCCTGAATCTGAATGGCCAATCTAAAGTCAGAATTCTTTTCCCTTAGTGGAACCTCAGTGTTTTTTTTTTTTTTTCTTTTAAGGCCTTCAGCTGATTGGAGGAGGTCCACCCACATTATGAAGGGTAATCTGCTTTAATACAGATTTACTGATTTAAATATTAACCATGTCTAAAACATACGTTAACAGTAGCCTCTAGACTGGTGTTTGACGAAGCAACTGTGGACAATGCACTCACCAAGTTGATACATAAAATTAACAATTCCATCAGGTCATTGTCATCAGCATAATAATGAACTGAAATTTATCTCATTTAAAAATGTAATTTATCTTGACCTGATCCAATTTCCTTTACCAAGTATCAATCTACTTCTCTGCCTCCCTTTTCAGTAAACTTCCTTAAGAGAGTTGTGTACATACACTGTTCCCAAATTCCCTTTACATATGCTGTCATGAAGCTACGGTGATCATACATTTATCCCCACTCTAGCAAAGTGTTCTTGGTGTAATCATTGACCTCTACCTTGCTAAAGCTAATATTTGATTTTATATTGCCCATCAGAACCATATAATGCAGCCCACCTTTATCTCCTTCTTGATACACTTTTCTTATTTTGCCTGCAGGATACTACTCTTCTTATTTGCTTTCCTAACTCTTATCTTCTTTCTTTTCCTTCTTTTATACCTGACACATTATTTTTACACAATAATAATGACTTCCAAGACCCAATCCTCAAATCTCTCCTCTACTTCTCTACTGCAGTGGTTATCTCATCCAATCAAATGGCTTATGTCCCAATGAATTCCAAATACCATCTCTAATACAGACCTCCCTCTTGAAAATACAGATTAGTCAAACTACTTACTCAGCTTCTCAACTAGAGTGTCTTATAGACATTTCAAATTCCACATATCTAATATTGAATTGTTCCTATCTTCCCTAAAATCTACTTCACCTACCACCTTTTCCAATTCAGTTGATGATAATTTCAGCTTTTCATGCCTTCAGACACAAATGGCATGTGATGTTATACCTAAGTATATCTTTCCTTCACATAAGGCACTCAGAAACATTTCTGCCTCTGCCTTTAAAAATGTAAACAGACTCTGACTACTTCTAACAATCTCATTGATATCTCACTCTCGTCATTCTAACCCAAGCCACCATCATTACTAGTCTAGATTTCTCCAATGGCTTCCTCACTGTCTCTGTGCTCTATCTTTGCCCCCATCCTGTCTATTTGTAGCAGAGCAGCTGGAATGATTCTTTAATTATATGTGAAATCATGCCACTTATCCACTCAAAATCCTGCTTATAGGATTCCATGTAACTAAAAGTAACAATGAAATATCCTTAAATTGGTACAAGTCCCTCCGTGTGGTTGGGCCTCTGATTCTTCTCTAACCTCATCTTCTGCTCTCCCGATAACTCATGGCCTTCATATCACAGACGGCTCGGAGGGAGGAGTATTTCTTGAAACTCCTGGGACATGCCAGCCACACTTTCACTTTACAGCATTTGTACTTGTTGTCTCCCCAGATATCTTCATCACAAATGCTTTTACCTCTAATCACTAGCTCCCACGTGTTCTTCTCACTGAGGCCTAACACAGTCTCACTTTTAAAATCATAATCCATACTTCCACTGTCTATACATAACATAATCTTGCTATGATTTTATTTTGCCAAAGGGCTTTTTTTCCTGTGTGTGTCTCAAGATCTCTTTTAGGAGATTAGCTATCAACTTTGGCCCTGCCCTGATGGGGCTCCAGAGGATTTGTGTTTGGTTGAACATGTTACAATATGCCTTTCACAGAATGCTTCTTTATCCCTTCTTTACTAATGCTACTTTACTATTAGTATCCATTCTAATATTTAAGTATTCAATTTGTAACCACTTGTCCCTTTCACAGGAAACTCGTTTATATGGGCAGACATTTTGGTGGTTCTTGTCTCACTTGTGTCCAGTTTATTTCTACCATAGCCACTCTCTAGGAGCACTCTGACCAGGAAAGAAGACAGGTTTTGTTGTGTTGCTCAGGTGAGCCACAGTGGAAGTAACTCAAAAAACACATGAAATAGGCCGGGCGCGGTGGCTCAAACCTGTAATCCCAGCACTTTGGGAGGCCGAGACAGGCAGATCACGAGGTCAGGAAATCGAGACCATCCTGGCTAACACGGTGAAACCCAGTCTCTACTAAAAAAATACCAAAAAAACTAGCCGGGCGTGGTGGCGGGCGCCTGTAGTCCCAGCTACTCGGGAGGCTTGAGGCAGGAGAATGGTGTAAACCCGGGAGACGGAGCTTGCAGTGAGCTGAGATCCGGCCACTGCACTCCAGCCTGGGTGACGGAGTGAGACTCCGTCTCAAAAAAACAAAAAAACAAAAAAAAAAACATGAAATAACAGAAGCAGTTTATTACTTATGTATCCAGAGAAAAAAGAGCAGGTCTTGCAGGGGCAATAGGAAATGGGAAACCATATAGCACACACATTCAACCATCAGGTGGAGAGCAAGAGAGGCAGAGAGACTTGTGAGTTGAAGCCTTTTTTGGTTGTTGAGGGCATTATTCAAGCAAGTTTCCAAGGGAAGTTTTAATGGGCAGGTGATATAGTTTGTCATTGTCCCCACTCCAATATCTTTTTTTTTTTTTTTTCTTTTTTTTCAGATGGAGTCTGACTCTGTCACCCAGGCTGGAGTACAGTGGCACCATTAGGCTCACCGCAACTTCTGCCTCCTGGATTCAAGCTATTTTTCTGCCTCAGCCGCCCACGTAGCTGAAATTACAGGCGCCCACGACCAAGCCTGGCTAATTTTTGTATTTTTAGTAGAGATGGGGTTTTGTCATGTTGGCCAGGCTGGTCTCAAACCCCTGACCTCAGATGATCTGCCGCCTTGGGCTTTCAAAGTGCTGGGGTTACAGGCATGAGCCACCATGCTCTGCCTTACAAATACCAAATTAGTTCCCCTAATACTCACATATCCTGGGAGGGACCCAGTGAGAGGTAGTTGAATCACGGCGACCTTTTCCCCCACGCTATTTCCCTGATGGTGAGTGAGTTCTCAGGAGATCTGACAGTTTTCAGTGGCTTCCCCCTTCACTCAGCTCTCATTCTTCTCTCTCCTCCCACCATGTAAAGATGGATGTGTTTGCTTCCCCTTCCGCCATGATTGTAAGTTTCCTGAGGACTCCCCAGCCACGCAAAACTGTGAGTCAATTAAACCTCCTTTCTGTATAAATTTCCCAGTTTCAGGTGTGTCTTTATTAGCAGCATAAGAAAAGACTAATACAGTGGATTTATAGCAAGCAGGCACGAGTTCAGTAGTCACACTGTAAGTGAGACGGGGCCACAGCAGCATGTACACAGTCCATTAGTGGTGAGAAGGCCAGAGGGATGGGTCAGGTAGGCCGTATCTGCTTTCCCACAGGGTAGTGGTCACCAGGAGACAGTTGTATAAGGCAGATATCGGGGGCGACCACATACAGGACTTTGGAGGAAGTGAAAACTCCTTCGAGGGTCACTAAGCCAAGCTTCTGGTATGAGCAAGTTAAATCTATATTCAAAATGGATGCTGAGGTAACATACAATTATAAGAATTTGCTAAATATTATACTTAGTATAACAATGGTGTAGTGTATGTCTCCCACAGATAGAATGCAAGCTCCACAAAGGTAAAGAAAGTGGTCTTTTTTCTCTTCTTTTTTATAAAAAATGGTGTGTTCACTGAAGTATTTCAAACATCTGGAACAGGTTCCAGTATAGAGTAGATACTCAATAAATACTTGTTGAATTATGTTGAGCTGCATAGCTCATTGCTTCTTCTTGTGAAGTTATTTAGGAGAAATTTTCCAGTTGTTGTTATTTAAGGAAAAGTGCAGTATTCCTTGAGAGATAGAAAGCAAATGAAAATTACAGCTGAATTTGGCTTTAACACTTCACTGTTTCATGAGATGAATGAGATGCATTCACTCATTATTGGATAATGGTGACTTTTAAGCCATTCTGTTCCAGTTTTCAATATTGCTATATTAAAATCAGATTAGATTTATTTGCCTAGAATGAAAATAATTAAGCTCATATCAAAATACCTGTTAACAGAAATGCCATCTTTGCCTCAGCTCCCCACCCCCCAACACACACATGCCTTTGGACTTTTGAGAAATGCTGGCTTATTTTATCTGTAGGTATTCAGGTTTAACAGGGTACAAAATACAGTTACGTTTTTCTAGTTTTACTTAATTCTTTATCTCTCTATTGCTTCTCTCCTGCTTCTTCTTGTTCTTTCTTTTACTCCTTTCATTTATAAATAATAGGTACATACTTTTTTTTTTCCTAGAGAAAAAACTCTTAATTCTTCCATCGTTGGAAATTTATCTGATTACCAAAAGGTTTAGGAGACCATTTTGGCAATATATAGCAGTGGTTCAAATCCCAGATCTGATAAAAATTAACCACTAGAGAATGCAAAATGATTGTGCTGTACTTCGGTTTCCTCGTGTGTCAAATTAAGAAAATAAGAGTATTTAAGAGTTATTTAGAAATTAAATTATTTTACACATTTGCAGTTTATAAAATTGTGCATTGCAAACACTAAAAAGTCAATATTAGCTCTCTGCTTCTTATATTTATAATCCTAAAGGATGTTAATAAAAGTTCTCAGTACATGGACAATGTGTTTAAGCTATTATTAGGATAATTAGAACTGAATAAAACACTTAGAAAACATATTTTCTTCTGCATTTGTTCATATAGAATGACTGTTTATTAGATAGTTAAGGCCATCTGTTGAATTATCATGTGTGACCAGTTAGAAGTTTATATTAATCCTGAAAACTTATTTTTGTTTTTAAAAAATCCTTCACTTTTTGCTCTACATTTTAAGTTATATATTTAATTTTTTCCATGGGAAAAACATAAACTTTATAATCTTGTGAAAATTGTCAGAATCAAAATGGAATTACTAATGCTAAAAAAAATATACCCCACAAATAGAGCCAGGAAAAGCCACGAAGAGAATGTTCTCATGCTTGTATGCTTAATAATAAAAATTATCACAGTAGCCTCTGCAAAAACCACACCCTTGTGCAAAGACCACCACAAACTTACACAAAAAATACTCCTGCAAAGATATTTGCCCAGCAATTGCCTGTCCAAATTCAGACTGGCATCACCCTTGTGATCTTTGTAGCCAGGGATAACGCTTTCAAAACAGCTATGCAATTCTCCTCATTCTTTTTTCCTTTAGAAACCATGGTTTTTCTTTACACCTCTAAATATTCACATGGTTTAATATGGCACGAGTATTCTCATTGCAATGCTCTAGTCCCAAATAAACATGTGTTTCTCTTTTAGAAAGCCAATGTTTGTTGTTTAGATGGTCAATCTTTTTATGATCTTTTCCTGATCCTTGTTTTTACTTTTCTTTAGATTTATTTTCTTTGTTTTTATGAACTTAGACTTTCAAAGTTATCCTATGTGACCTTGAATACTGAAAAATGTTTCTTTAGGTTTTCTTTTACTATCATGATTTTTTTTTTTTTCATTAAGACTGCTCTGTGAAAAAGGGCAAGTGGGATAACATCCTATATTTTGAATTTGTTGAGAGTTCGTCAGAGACACAACACCTTATGGGGAATTACCTCCCCACCAAGATAAGAGTACACACTGAGTTTCAGTTGCTGCATTTCATCTTTCAATGTAAAGGGGGCTAAATATCATCTAAAAATACTCATGCACTTGGAAAGACTTTTGAACTAAGCTTCATTCCATATGCATGGCTTGTCACAGGATTCCTTTCCAACTTGTCTGTGTGCTGTCCAGCAGGAAGGAGCATTCCCTAATACGTTGGCACTTGTTTCCTAGTTGCAGCAAGCAGGGAATTAACATCTGCAAAGAGGAGATTACACTCATGCATCATACTGAGATTTTTCACACACTTCTGTTACTCCTTCAAAAGTAACTCCCTTGTGACATATTCCATGATGGAACTAACAAATCTGCAGGCAGCAGACAACCTTGAAAAGTAATTAATGATAATATCTTTTCCTCACTACTATGCTTGCCTTTTTTTTTTTTTTTTTTTAGCTCTTGAATAAATCCCTCATGTAATTTTTTTTTTAAAGTTAGAAGTTTCCTTGCATAGTATTCCCTAAACCACCTCCTTCTTTATTATTAATTCCAAAACACCCTCAGCTAAACAAAGGTATATTATTCTGTCAAATGAGAAAGTGTTTGTGTATATCAAGATACAAAGTTAGACTATATTATTAGAGTATAAATGGTGTTTTCACTTGAGTGTTTCCTTTTATAATATATGGTTTTATGTATCTTGTAATAATCTTTAAATTGCTCTGTGATTCTTCGCCTGTTTATCCCGGAGGATACTATTTGAGCTGAGAGAGAGAAAGAAAGAGAGAGAGAGAGGGAGCATGAGAGAGAGAGAGAAAACAAACTGATATCAAGATAACCTGATAATTGACTGATTACTTCAATGATTCTGCATTATATAGAAACTGCATCTTGGAAGCATTTATCATATTGGTAGAAAATAAGCAAACTTTTTCCTCTACACGTATCAAAAAAAGTGTCATAAATTCTTATTTTTATAGGTAAAATACTTTTTGTTAGGGCCAAAAGTTCAAATTCTCAGATGATTATAAGTGGGTGAGTGAGCTAGACTTATCTTTAAAATGTATATTACATCAAATTATTGTTATAATTCTATTTGCCTGATATAAACATGTTAAAGTTCATCTTGAATATCAAAGAAAAATGGATTATAAATATCTTCTTACATTATTAGATAGCCAATGTTCACTCAGTGTTTATTAAGTGCCATCCACTATGCAAAGCATTTTATATAAATTATCTCATGCAATTTTTAAACCAACCTTAGAACATGAGTGCCATAATTATTTTCTTTTTTTCAGTGGAAGAAACTGCAGCTCAGAGAGGTTAAATAAATTTCCCAAAGCCATAAAACAAAGTAGAGCCTGGAATTAGTGCCAGAAAATTTTTAAAATTCCAGCACCTACTATAATTGTCATATTTCTTTAAGTCTCTTTATTTTCAAGCAATAGTAATAACCATAAAAAGGCAACTAAAGTAGTTTCCCACATAGATGAAAATGTTGCAAATTCTTAATATTCTTTTCTCAGAGGAATCTTTTTGAGTCCTTTATTGTCCTACTGTGTAGATTTGCTGGAGATTTTTAAGTTGTTCTACTTATGTGTCTTCGTTTTTGTTAATCAATATAATTAAAATATACTATTCTATAAATGTGGGGAGAAGTCAATAAGGATATCAAAATTATTTATTCTTAAATTCATTTTATATAGATATTACTGTAGTTTTTATGATTATACAAAATAGTAATTTAATAATCAAGTAAATTAAAATTTGCCATAAAATTAATTTACATAACAAACATTATCAATCTGTATTTCACAAAAGAAAAGCCCCTCAACTATGAAAAAAATGACTGATATATTTAGTCTTTCTGTATTCTTTGTGTGAAAATGAACTTCCAGTAAACAAATTAAAAATAAAATTTGATTCTAGGAATTAAATTTATATTACTGCCTCCTGATGCAGATTCTAACTATAATCATGAATTAAAATATTCAGATCTAGTAAATTTTACCCCATAATCTGGCAATCCATTAAAACTGCCACATAAGTCCAGGCGCGGTGGCTCACGCCTGTAATCCCAGCACTTTGGGAGGTGGAGGTGGGCGGATCACCTGAGGTCGGGAGTTTGAGACCAGCCTGACCAATATGGAGAAACCCCGTCTCTACTAAAAATACAAAATTAGCCGCGCGTGGTGGCGGGCATGCCTGTAGTCCCAGCTACTCTAAAGGTCAAGGCAGGAGAATGGCTTGAACCCCGGAGGCGGAAGTTGTTGTGAGCCAAGATTGCGCCATTGCACTCCAGCCTGGGAAACAAGAGTGAAACTCAGTTTCCAAAAAAAAAAAAAAAAAAAAAAGGCCGGGCGCGGTGGCTCAAGCCTGTAATCCCAGCACTTTGGGAGGCCGAGGCGGGCGGATCACAAGGTCAGGAGATCGAGACCATCCTGGTTAACGCGGTGAAACCCCGTCTCTACTAAAAATACAAAAAAACTAGCTGGGCGAGGTGGCGGGCGCCTGTAGTCCCAGCTACTCGGGAGGCTGAGGCAGGAGAATGGCGTGAACCCGGGAGGCGGAGCTTGCAGTGAGCCGAGATCGCGCCACTGCACTCCAGCCTGGGGGACAGAGCAAGACTCCGTCTCAAAAAAAAAAAAAAAAAAAAAAAGAAAGAAAAAGAAAACACCAAAACAAACAAGAAAAACCTGTCACATAAATTGCATTTTCAATACTAATTTCTTTACATCATAATGGTGTGCACTCAATTCTTAGGTCTTCTACTGTTTCATGGCAAAAGCACAATATACCTTTTATCAGGTAAAGTTAATGGAAAATTGATTCACAAGTTGTATTAGTCTGCTCAGTTTGCCATAACAAAATCACATAAACTTGGTAGAATAAACCACAGAAATTTATTTTCTCCGAGTCCTGAGGCTGGAATTCCAAGATCAAGGTGCCAGCAGGACTGGTTTCTGGTGAGGCCCCACCCCTCTGCTGGCAGATGTTGGCCTTCTCCCTGTGTGTTTATATGGCCTTTCCTCTGTGCTCCAGCAGAGAGAGTGAGCTCGGGTGTCTCTCCCTCATTTTAAAAGGACATCAGTCATATTGGATTAGGGCCCCTATTTTTTTTGTTGTTGTTGTTAGACAGAATCTCACTCTATAACCCAAGCTGGAGTGCAGTGGCTCAATCTCGGCTCCCTGCAACCTCCGACTCCCGGGTTCAACCCATCCTCCAACTTCAGCCTCCTGAGTAGCTGGGATTATAGGTGTGCACCACCACATCTGGCTAGTTTTTGTATTTTTAGTAGAGACAGAGTTTCACCGTGTTGGCCAGGCTGGCCTTGAACTCCTGAACTGAGGTGATCCACCTGCTTTGGCCTCCCAAAGTGCTGGGCCACCTTTTTCAACTAATTTAACATTAATTACCTCCTTAAGGGCCCTGTCTCCAAGTATTTTCACATTGAGCATTAGGGCATCCACAGATGAATTTTTGAGAGAAATTATTCAGGCCAAAACACAAGTAAAACATCAAGATCAACAATCTAAATGGGATTGATGTCTTTCATTCAGGAAATGAAAATCACCTAAAATATATCTAATTTCATACCTACGTAACATGTTGAACCACATCACTTTGGATCCCGTTTACAGGCCTCATAAATGAAAACAATGATGTGACATCTCAAACATCTACCTGAAATTTGGACTGTATGACCACAGAGTCAATGACCACACACAAATAATAAAGTGGTTTTCATTTGACAAATGCAAGTCTTACATTTTGTATTTCTTTCAAAGTCAGAGGTGACTTGTTTCTTTGAACTAACTTAATATTGAAAGTTTAAGTTCCAAGGCAAATTGTTTTTTTCTGCAATATTATGCCAAGAGACATATCAATCTTAGTCTTTATTCAATATACAAAATAAGAGTTATCAATCTTAAGATATTGCCAACATTCATTTAAACCCTTAAAATATCGCCCCACCCACAACACACATACTTTCAGGCACAGCGGTGGGGAAGATCACAGATCATTTTGAGTACATTTTGATGACTGCTTCGATGAAGTGCAGAGTAAACTTCTGATTCTTAGTAGAACATTGTGTAGGGCGTAAAGTATTTGTCATTGTTAAAACCATTGATACAATAAAATAGTTTAAGTAGTAGATTTTAAAAATTAATTTGGTGGCAATATTATGCTGCAAGTCGTCACAGTTTCCAAAGTAATTCCTCACAGGAAACTCAAAAGAAACGTATCTTCTAATTTTTTTCAATAAGACAAATTTAAGTCAAAATTTTTTAATGTCGTTTGTTTTCTAAGAAAACAAATAATGCCTTATAAAGTTGTGGAAATTATCGGGTCTGTTATAACATATAGATCTTGTCTATCATGCAAAATGATACCACTGAATGTATACAAATTTATTCAGTGGTCTCATGTTAACACCAATCATAAATCTCTTGATGTTAAGCAAACATTCTGTAGTATCTATTGCAGGCTATGTAAAGTTCTAGGCTGCAAAGATTCAGAGAGAAACAAGATTTACTGCCTCCAAGTTGTTTGCATTCGAACAGCTTCTAATAGCTCTAGAGACTTTCTAAGTAGATCATGATAGAGAAAAGGGGTGAGGGAAAGCTAATGCCACGGCCTGAATTTCTAGCATTGATGTCCCTTAAAAATTCACGTGGGTTGGATTTAGTGCCTGAGTGGGTGGTTGTTACTGCTGTGTTATGTGTCTGTTGGGAGTCAGGAGATGCTTGATTGTTGGCAGGCTTTCAAAACAGCGCACATTGAGTTGTCTAATACATTTAATATATACCAGGAGGAAGAAGCAGGTTGGTACTGCATGTGAGTATGAATATGGAACTTAGAGATGAAGTATAGATACAGTTTTGGGAAAAGGTAACATTTAGGTAGATGAGTGTGTATGAACGTGAATGTTATATCACATGAGAAGTGACGAACAACAGCCAGAGTCAAGCAAAATTTCAGAGACAGAAAAATAGTTAACCCAACACCCATTCCCAAACAACTGCTCCCTTGTCAACTTCACTCCAGAAATTGGAGAAGCCAGATACCTGTGCCTACTCTCCAGTGTTGCTAGAAATGACCACTGAAATAATTTATATTAGAAAAACTAGAGAAGAACTCCGCTGGGAATCTTCAACGAAAACGAGGCTCTGTCGCCCAGTCTGGAGTGCAGTGGCGCGATCTCGGCTCACTGCAAGCTCCGCCTCCTGCGTTCACGCCATTCTCCCGCCTCAGCCTCCTGAGTAGCTGGGACTACAGGAGCCCGCTACCGCGCCCGGTTAATTTTTTGGTATTTTTAGTAGAGACGGGGTTTCACCTTGTTAGCCAGGATGGTCTCGATCTCCTGATCTTGTGATCCGCCCGCCTTGGCCTCCCAAAGTGCTGGGATTACAGGCATGAGTCACCGCGCCCGGTCTCAACGAAAACTTTTACTCTCCTGTTACAAGTGAGTGATTTTTCTGCCATCTTTTTCTCTCTTCTTTGTTGAGTATGATTACGATGACTGAAGTTACAGGATAGATCTTATGGAAACGGCCACAGAAATCTCAAGCGACGTTGTCCCTTTTGCTCTGAATTGCTCACCCAACAGTAGCAGCCATATGCCTCCAGATATTATGTTATCTTGAGACGACACTTCTGTTTAAGGCACTAAGTGAAATTCTCACCTCTTGAAGATGGCCGCATGCTATCTATTACAATGAAGTAGTTCATGAAACAAAGACAGCTCCAACAAAACAGTCAATATGTTAATATCTATCGCCAACTTTATAACAATAAGTCAAGAGAAAGCAACTCTAAAATGGTAACATAAATCAATAACAAAACATGATTTAATTTGCAAAGATTTGATTTATATTTTAAAATTTAGAAAATGTGCACACACAAACCTAAATTTATGACAGATACCTCTTTTGTTAAATAATGCTTTCCACCTGCTTTAAAAATTAGTTTTAAGTTCATTTTGCACAGATCTATCTGGATTAAATAAGACATTTCAATGAGCAGATTATTTATAAGATTAAAAGCTGTTTGCTCTATTTTTCTCCCAAGTTAGAAATAACCCCTTTAAATTTCTATAGGAGCACGTGCACAATTGAAAAAGCCAGATATTATAGTTAAGTAAAATGCAATGACAAAAATATCTGGCACTCCCAATACCAAAAGAAATCTTTTCACGGATTGGTACTTCAGTTTCCAGATTTGTTTCTTTTGGTTTAGACACAATTTGATACATACCAACCTATAGTGACACAAACATGGTATATAGAAATAAATGGATTATATGAATAATAGTATTTTGTAGAGAAATATTTTTGTGACATAGTTCAGAGAGTAATATATTAGCTTTATAGTTACTTTTCCACTCACTGCTTTTTTAAAAATAATTATGACTTTTTTTTTTTTTTTTTTTTGAGGCGGGGAATCTCTCTGTCGCCCAGGCTGGAGTGCAGTGGCGCGATCTCGGCTCACTGCCACCTTCGCCTACCAAGTTCAAGCGATTCTCCTGCCTCAGCCTCCCTAGTATCTGGGACTACAGGCACCCGCCACCATGCCCAGCTACCTTTTTTGTAGTTTTAGTGGAGATGCGGTTTCACCATATTAGTCAGGATAGTCTCAATTGCCTGACCTGGTGATCCATCCGCCACGGCCTCCCAAAGTGCTAGGATTAAGGCATGAGCCACCGTGCCCTGCCAATATGCCTTATTTCTAATAGTGTATTTCAGAAATAAGTCTTTGTTTTTTGGATTGTATTATTGAAGGAGACCTTATATTCCAAAGTACATTTGCTGTTAATTTGATAACTTTAAATTAGAGAAACAAAAAGTCATAGTTTGTACACCTAAAAATGTTTGAGAATACTATCCTCAATATTAAGGCAACTATGAATAGATTAATTTTCCTTTGGGGACAAATACTGCAACCTCTAACTGAATAAAAATTGTGATTTTTATTGTTTTCTTTGTTGTGCTTGTCATTGACTTAATTAAATACACACTTATCTTACTAATAGAATTATTTCAATTTATTTTATTTCATTATTATTCAAGATAGTATGGTTTATTAACAAGACACAAACAATGTAGAATTTTGAAACTTCATCTGAAGTATGCTAAGTCATATGAATAAAGCATGTGGTTGACCTTTGCATTTTATAGTTTGTCTTTTTCTTTTTCTTAAATTGGGAATCATATAGTATATGTTTTTAATATGTGTACACCTCTGTTTCTCAACTAATATGGTCACAGAACAATAGATATGGATCCAAATTGTCAGTTCTAATTAAATGCTCCATTTGGTAGAGACATCTTAATTTGAAAGAGTAATATTTAATATTCAACTAATATGAAGTTGTCAAGAGATGAAGAGATGAAGTCTATATTTTTATACCCTGTCAAGAGATGAAGTCTATATTTTTATTGCTTTAATTTAATTTAATCAACAACAGTTGATGTTGTTTATTTTAAAAATTATATATTTCATTAACATGCTCCAAAACATGCACTTTGCAATTTTTTTGATGGTAGAGACAAGTATTTTTGGTTTAACCAAAATAAGTAAATTAAAATCCTTATTCCGTTATTTTAATCAGTTTAACAATTGCAACATCAACTTCTCTATCCATTTTAATGTGTCTTTACTCACAATCTGAGCTAATAAACTAGTGACAAAAAGTTCTACAAGAGTAGAAAGAGTTGGTGAGTAAAGTGAAAGATTTGTCTATAAAGAAATACATGGTTTTAAATTTAGGACTTGGCTTATTAAATACTATCAGAAATAAAATATCACATTAATATTTTTAGAACCATCCCACTACAAATAACCATTTGATTTCATGGTGATTATTAGATAAATAGTTTGTGAAAAATAAGCACATAAGCTAGACTATTGTAATGAAAAATAGTTAATTTCAAATATATCTTTTTTCTATGCGTGGCACTTAGCAGATTGATAAAAATAAGAGTAGGCAAACATTTAGAAACAATCAAGTTACAAGGGTATTTAACTAACCAAACAAATTAATCAGTCAAATTAGGACATCTGGTCACCTTTGCTTAGAAACAATTTTGTGGAGTTAATACCATCCCAATTTTAAAGCATTTATTTCAATTGCAAGTCCATTTACTGTCAAAATAATTCCTTTTGTCCTAGCTGTGGTGCTGTATAAGTGTTTTCTTTGCCCTCTGTACTGCTGTGTTTACAGAGAATATGTTGACATATCAAGCTTCAATGCACCAAAGGCAAGGCATCATAAAGCATGCAACAGGACTTTAGCAATCCTAGGTAGAAACAAATATTATCATTATAAGAAATGAATTTCTTTTACTGGTTCAGGAAAGTCAGGATCATCGTTACACAGATCTCAGAAGCATTAAACAGCCAAAACAGCAGCAAATGGGATTCAAAAAGCAAAAGCAGATACTTTAACAACAACTTCTTAGCTTCTTCTGCACATCCATTCAAAGGCTTCATTAAGTCAGCTTGCAATATCAGTGCCATCATGTCTCAGAGAGCTAGAAAGACTAAGTTGCTAGTTTAAAACAAAGCATGTCCTGTGGCTTGCAATCTCTTTTTGGAGTCTAAAGGACATATAAAATTATTCAAACAGTTAAATTACAAAGATTAGGAAATTGTACTCAAATAGTGAAGGGCTTTTGGCTCGAAATTCAGGCTACTGAAGGACTGTGCATAAGGGAAATTTGAAACAAAATTTGATGGAAGTGAGAAGACAGTTCCTGCCATTAACTATTTGAATATAAATTTGAAAAACCCACCAGTGTTTTACAAGCTTTAGTTTAAAGCCCCTTTTTTTCAACTTAAGCCTTTTGTGTTTTAATGTCTTGCACCACCACTTAGCTATTTTATGTTATCCATGAGAGTTTCTAAATTGCTGCCTCCACCTAATGGAAGCCTCAGGAAATTATGAAGCCCATTTCACTATAGTTTATTAAGCAGGAGTTTTCTAAATTATCCAGGAGACACTAGGTAGTAGCATGAAGGCAAAAGGTTAATAGAAGTTAGAGAGGTTAACTAGTGGTTTTTTGTTTTGTTTGTTTGTTTGTTTTTCACATTCTCTTGCTTACTGCAACAGTGAAGAGAAAGGCAGAGTGAAGAGCAAACATATTGTGTAATCAGCATTCACTTGCTTTGCTTTTTCATGAGCCTTGGCCTTTCTGCAATATTCTAGCATTAGGTTTGGGCTCTATGATTATCACATATATGTATTTTTAACACTATTGATAACAAATTGTGCTAGGAAATCTGTGAGCTTTTTGAAAAAAATAGTTAAAAATAGAGAGGTGGTTGTACAGCCAAGGTAGTACAGTGAATTTACACATCAACAATCATTTTTGCTGCAAATACATTAATGGACAGTATGCAAAACAAAAGTTACAAAACTGGGCTTATAAAATGAATACACATCTACAACTAAAAAATGACCACTACCAATAAATCAAAATAACATGAAAAGACAGCAACAATAAAAAAAAATAATGAACATAATTATGCTATTGTCCAAAGGGGTTTTAGTTCCATAAGCAGGTGGCAAAAATTTGACTCTTGCAGCAAAACATGGACTAAACCTGTTCCATACATCGATGAGAACCTACATCAAGACTTACAGGTCAAATTTAAGAGAGAGAACCATAGGGAGGAAAGAGGGAAAAGCAGGCTGAGAGAGAGAGAGAGAGAGAGAAGGAGCGCAAGAGTATGCAAAAGAGAGAGAAGCCCAAAATAACAAAAAAATATAAAATTAGAAGATAAATCTAAGAAATATAACCAATATAAACTATAATTAAAATATAAATTCACAACAGAAAAAAAAATGTTACTTAACAACATGAAAGATACTAAGAATATTGAAGATATATACAGGAATAAAATTGAGATCTTTATTTAAAAATATATAGTCAAAAATTATGAAACAAAAATATATACAGCTATTATGAGTCAGTTCTAAGTATTTTAAAAACTTTACAAGTTAGAAATCTTGGATAAGATCTAAATAATACCTACTATTAAAGATTTGAAACATCAAGTACACACAAACAAATTAGTGCATTCCAACATAATTCCAAGGATTTTATGGCAATTTAAGCAAAGAGAAAAGCTGCTTCTACCTATCATGTGTAAGATAATTATGAATCTTCTTTAACAATAATAAGTAGAAAACCAACAAATTTTTAAAGGCATATAAGAACTCATGTCCCAAAAATCCCAATGAACTAAAGCACAATTTAATAAATACTTCTTGTCCACAAAGAGGCTCATAGTTGCTTTTATCCTTGTAGAGCAATAGATGCAAAAAGAAAAGACCTGGGTAAGAAAACAGAAAATGAGAATTCTTTTTATGACTCTTTTAAAGGCAAAATTATGGCTAGCGTAAGAATGTGCACTCTCTACAGGCATAGATTTAAAGACAGGAGATGTTCACAGACAGATTGTAGGCAAAGCAAAACACCTGGAGATACTCCCCTGTGTAGTATAGATGCATCAGGCCTGCAGAAAAGTTAGGGCAAGATTGGGAAACTGAGATGAACACTATAAGCACTTCAGGCTTTAACTGTGTCCAAGGCAGCCACCCTCTACAGTTGGGGAAATAGTGGATAAGTCTGTGCTCAATACACACAGGAGAGCTGACGGAGTCTGTGGCTCACTAATGACTGTGAAAAAGTCTCTCCTAGTCTTACAGTGAGTATTAAACACTGGATATCTGCATCTGGATGAGGTGCAAGAAAGTTAGGAGAGATCTCTCCTGGGTTGCAGTTGCCTCAGGCTAGCTGAAGGCTAAAAGCCAAAAGAGCTAATTGAAATACGATTTTTTGAAAAATAGAAGCTTCTGGTCCTGAAGACAAAAAAGCCTCAAGTATGCGATTAATTGAACCCCACAAAGCAAAATAATAATAAACAAAGCTGTTTCGATGCAGACTTGATTACCTCAAAAATATTCAACTTGACAGCAGAGAAAGCCTACAATTTTCTGTGGACAAATGTAACCTACTTTCATTTGTAAGACTATATGACCAAAATGTCTGGCATCCAATTAACTGAAAGATTACAAAGCACATAGGAACAGGGCCCCATACGGTACATCATCAAGAAAGGAAACCATCAATAGAACAAGAGTGAGAGATAACAAATTCTAGAATTACTACAGATAGACTTAAAATAACAAGATAAATGCATTAAAAAACCTTGTCAATAAAGACAATGTTCATTATATACAGGGAAAAAAGGTGAAATTTAAAAATAAATTAATAAAAGCAAAATGAAAATTATCAAAACTAAAAGTATTGGCTGGGTGCGGTGGCTCACACCTGTAATCCCAGCACTTTGGGATGCACAGGCGGCTACCTCATGAGGTCAGAAGATCAAGACCATCCTGGCTAACATGGTGAAACCCCATCTCTACTAAAAATACAAAAAATTAGTCGGGTGTGGTGACATGTGCCTATAGTCCCAGCTACTCGGGATGTTGAAGCAGGAGAATCACTTGAACCCAGGAAGAGGAAGTTGCACTGAGCCCAGATTGTGCCACTGTGTGACAGAGAGAGACTAGGCGACAGAGAGAGACTCAGTCTTAGAAAAAAAAAAAATCCCAAAAAAGTAAGTGTTATATAAATTGTTTGTTGACTCATTAGCAGAGAGAATAATAAATAACGTTGAAAACAGGTAGAAAATATAAATATAGTTTGAATTACAAAAATGAAAAAGATAATATATAAACAAGAAAATAAGGATGAGTAATCTGAAATTTATGAGACAATATCACATAGTCTAATATACATAGTATTGGAGTCCCAGATAAAATATAAAATATAATAAATTGGTGTTAAAAATATTTGAGAAATGATGTTTTATAGTATTTTTAATTGATGAATGACATCAACCCAGATATTTAAAGAGTTTAGCACATTCCAACCAGAATATGTGCAGAGAAAAGCACACCTATGCACATTATATTCAAATTGAAAAAAAAATAACATTTAAAAGCCATTAGATGTAGAAAATAAAACAGCATAAGGAGAAATTCAATGAAAATGACAGATCACTGCAGCAAATGAGCAGTAGAGCTCAGAAAACAATGGCATAAGAACAATTATGAAAAAAAACAACTGTCAGCCTAGAATTTTGATGAAAATGTCTTTCATAAATAAAGTTAAAATAAATACATCTTTAGGTAAGCTGAAACATTTTTCTTGAACAGATCTGCTGTAGAGGAAATAAAATATAAAAACATGCTTTTTAATATTTTTCTTTTAAACCAGAGAAATGCTATCCAATAGAAACAGGCTTTTACAAAAACTGGGGGAAAAGAGTAATGATGATATACATGCAAAAGGAAAGATATTTTAAAAATAATTTTTGATATGATCTAGGATTTATATTATATATACAGAAATCAAATAAGTGACTTTAGACGTATTCCAGAAAAGAGAAAACGTATTAAAAGTTTTCCCTGTAATGTTTTCATCTGTTGGTTAAGCATTAGAATATGTTTGAAGACAGATTGGTTAAGCATTAGACTGTGTTTGATGACAGATTGTGAAACCTTAAAGATGTATATTTTAGTACTGAGAGTGACTACACAAAAATTCATCGTGAAATTTTCTTCCGATTGCTTTAAAGTGTCCAGTGCAACAGTACATACTATAATTGGAGAATGTATTTGATATATGAGAAGATTAGAAAAAATGTGAAATGGTTATTTAGAATTGAATAATACTTTATGATTTCTGTTCAGTAAGAATCTACCTGAGGTACATGGTCAAGAATTTCATGAGAGCAGTCAGAAAAGTATTTTTGTCCAGTTTCTTCAGTTGCATGAAAATGTAAAGAATTGTATTTAAGTAGGGTTGTGCTCCTGGTAAGCAGGTAAAACAGCAAGGAAGGGAAAAGGAATTGAGCACGTCTGCAGATTAATGATTATGACAAAACATGAATTTAGGCAGAGTAAAGAAGATGAAAGGACTTGAGTTGGGTAAAAAAGGTCAGAGAAAGGTGGTCAGACCAATGGGTGGTTGTTCTGGTGGGACTGAAGTTGGAATTTTTAGAGAGAATATAATTGAAATCCAGCGGGTGCTGTTCATAGACTGGAGTGCTACAAATTAATGAAGTAGTGAATGTGTTAAATATAAAATTTTACACGAAGATTCTGTAATTAGCAGAGTGTAACAATGTTGGGACTTCTTTTAATTAGGTTCCAATGTCCTATTATGTCCAGGGGTAGTTTACAAGAATAGTAGTGATAAACCTGTCTACAATTTCCCTCATGATCTAAAAACAGAACAAAACTCAATGGAAGGAAGTTTAAGGCATGCCATTCAATACTGCACAGCAAAAAGTGCACACAGCTTGTCCTGCAGTCCATTTGGAACTTAGTTCTTTTCAGTGTAAATTTAGGTCTTCAGACCTTCTTAAAAAATTAGGCTAAATTTTCAACACATCCTCAGTATATAAAATACTAGTATGCTAAAAGACTCTTTTCTTCTCTATATATCATTGTTTCTGCCATGCCAGGTTAGTAAAAATAAACTTACATAAATGATAATGGTCATTTGCAAAGGATATCATAGTTTTAGTTACCAGGCTTGCCAGTGACCTATTAAGCATCAGTCTTTTCACTACTAAATAAACTCTATGATTGAGATAAAACAAGAGTAGTCTTCAGTGAAAAGCTGCTGTCAAAACCTTGCCTGGACTGTATTTACTAAAATTAAAATTTGAAGCCAGTCACTCAGACGGCTTTAGATTGCTCCATGTCTGTTGTTTATTTTTCTTCTTCAAGGTTTCAGACCAATTTACTAAAAAGTTAAAATTTTAAGGTACTATTCTGTTATATATTTTTCTTCCCCTCCTGCTATGGTTTGAATGTATGTATCTGCTCACAATTCATATGTTGGAGTGTCAGACTCAATGTGATAGTATTAAGACTTGGGACTTTTAGGTGGTGATTTTTATCAGGGCTTGAGGCAACTGGCAAGACCCTTTTGCCCCTTCCACTTTTCAACATCTGAGAACAGCAACCGTTAAGTTCCATCTTGGAAGCAAAGATCAAAACTTCACCAGACACTGAATCTGCCAGCACTTTGAATTTGTACTTCCCAACCTCTACAACTTGGAGAAAATGGATTTCTGTTGTTGATAAATTGCTGTGTCTCAGATATTTTGTTATAGCAGCAGGAGCCTTCTAAGATACCTGCTAGAATACAAGCAAATTAAAAAATAAAATGGGACAGACAGATCATTAAAACTATGATGCATGTTTTAACACTGACAAATGTATTTATATGTAAATATGTAAATATGGATTTACATTTATAGCCAAAAGACTAATGATCTATGAATTGCCATCTTTCCAGCCTAAACAATGAGATTCTCAACCTGGAAAATATTGAGGAGAGTAGCGTATTCTTACCTAACTAGGATTATTGCTTCATATCAGTTTAGGAAAGAGTCAACAACCTCCAACTCCCTGGTTCAAGCAATTCTCTTGCCTCAGCCTCCCGAGTAGCTGGGACTGCAGGCACGCGCCACCACACCCAGAAGATTTTTGTATTGTTAGTAGAGATGGGGTTTCACCATGTTGGCCAGGATGGTCTCCATCTCCTGACCTTGTGATCCACCCGCCTTGGCCTTCCAAAGTACTGGGATTACAGGCGTGAGCCACCGTGACAAGCCTTCAGGATTCTTATAGATTAATAAATTACTATCAGGAAAACTGGACCAGTAGATATCAGAGAGCAATCAGTGATCACACTCAGCCTCTAAGGGAGAGATGAGTAAGGAAAGTGAAGGGAAAATTTTATGAATTTTTCTTATCATGAAAGATATTTCCTGTGGAACCTTAAACACAGAAGAAATGTTAGCCCTCTAACGAATTAGAACTATAAGATATTTAGCCTCCAAATGCAGTAATCCAAATCAGAACTGTGGCATGTAGCAAACCAAAACATATTCAGTACAATGTCCTAGACTTTAAAGTATTTATTTAGAAATAAGTATATAAAAATTATTAGTCAAAATGACAACATAAACTAAAAGAAAATGTAAAGAAAAATAAATATATGAATAGGAATATGAAGCCGAGGAGGGAGAGATAAAGGTAGTGAGAGAGAGAAAAATAAACAAGCAAGCTGAAACTGAAGTTTTTGGGGAAAAACCAACAAAGTAGAAAAACTTCTTATAAGTTCTAACTAATCAAGAAAATAAAGGGAAGGCAGAAGTGACAAATCAACAAAGTTGGAAATAAGAAACTTATATAAGCAAATGTGTATATGAAGATCATTAAAGTGCAGAGTACAGATCAGAATAGTCAGTAGAGAACACTTTAAAAAGTATGTTAAAGTGGTGAAAACCTAAGAGAAATTCAAGTCTCTGAAAAAATAAAAAATTAGAATTTCCATTTAAGGAAGAGCTAGAAAGCATCCAAAATCAGTCTTTATAACATGCATTGGGAATTTAAAGCATCATGCATAAAAAGAAATGTGGATCAGTGAGTCCTTGAGGTTTATTAAAATTAGACTTTAAGGAACACATAATCCCCACTTTGTATCAATGTTTTTAACTGAATATAAAGAAATCTACTTATTGTATTTTAGAAGAATATAATTACACACACACACACACACACATTCATACATAGAGAAGTAATGAAAATAAAAGGAAAGAGTTGTTTTTAACTAGACTGTTAGTCAGATACAATCTCCAACTTCCGAAGCTAGTTTTTCCAAGGCCTGGTACACTATCTATACAAACTCAACACTCACGGTGTACATACTATAGTACTGTATCTATAAAAACTCAAACTCCACAGGGCATTAATGGGTGACTAAGAAGATATAATTTAATCTTTGACTTCACAGAGCTTTTTATCTAGTAGAATTGATAATATTCGTATATAAATGTAGTAAAAGATGAAAAGTGAAAAATGTTATTATAAATGTACCAAAATCTGTAAAACTGGTTAAGTGGTAAAAGAGGGGAAGGGGAAGGGTGAGAGTGAACATCAGATTCATCAAGAATGCTCTAAATAAGTTAAGGAAATAGTATGATTAGACTCTAAGGCTCATTTAGGGACTTCTATTAAAGTTCTGATAACACAGCATTTCATACTATAGACTATTCAGCATTCAGTTAATTGAAAGTAATCTGGAAATTCAAAAAGGCCTTCCTTTGGATATTTGCTCACTTGCAATATGGTCTCATTTTTATGATGTATTTAGCTAGTGGATTAGTGAAGTGGGTATGTCAGAACGATTCAGCTTGCTAATTAGCGTTTTTAATGAGTTTTTACTATGTCACTCCCTAGCAGTCTATTTACCATTTTCCATACTATAGTTCGGAAGCCAAAATCTTAGTGGGTTGCAATTAACTAAAATTATTTCTACTGAAATAAGCCCAGTCAAATTATTTAGTAAATTCAACAATAGTAAACATAGTAATAACAAGACAAGGTATAAGAACAAATATATACAAAATAAATATAAAAACATCAGAACATTAAAATTATAAAGTCAGAGTAGAAATGTGTTCATATAGAATTGAGCAAAGAAGATCTCTATATGTTATTATATATGAAATAATGCTTGTTTAAATGAAACGTTAATGAATTTGCAGTTACATTTAAATAATTTTAGTTTCACAAGCTGTAGACTATGTAATAGATTATTTCATTTGCAAATTCTGTGGCTTTGATGAATATAAAGTAACTTATAAGCAGCACTTGTATATTAACTGAATTGATTTATTAGTATATTATTACTGCATTATTATACCTTTATAGTAAATCCTGTATTAGTTCACCACAAATAATAGCAAAATGAAGATATGTGTGTCAATCATGTGCATCTGAGTGTGTGTGGCAGTCTATAGACCAGAACAATGCAGGAGTAAGCTAATCCTAATGTACTATATATTATCATCCTCACTGTATTACAACCTCACCTCAGAGAGAGTTTAAAGTCATATTTCAGACTTGGTGAGTTCTAAGTTTTGTACAAGACTGAGGTACATCAACTGTGTCCAAGATGAGATTTTCTTTTAACTTTCCTGAGTATTTATGTGGAAGACGTGACACAGCTGATAAGTTCTTCAATAATAGTATGTTTTTCCCTTTCACATTACATGGCTGTCATTAGGAAGCTGGCTTCTCAGCTAAGGATGGCATTCTCTTTGACCCATTGTCTTTGATGGTAGTGTGATTTCTTTCCAAGAAAATCTAAGCAGAAATGGTAGGCATCCTTTCCAGGAAGGTTGACCAGGGAGGCATCTCCTTTTCCCTGTTGAGGACTGAGAGCAGAGAGTTATAAATATCGAGCGGATTGTAGAACTATACTCTGGAAGCAACTTGGTTCCTGAATCAGCATAGAGAGCAAACAATCCCACGTTAGATAGGAATGCTTACATATATCAGCTAAATGGATGAGAAGTAAATTTCTGTTCTGTTAAACCACTGAATGGTTGTTTTATTTATTTGTTTTATTTATTTATGTAGTTAGTTAGTTAATTAGTTAGTTCATTTCTTAGTTAATATTGTGGAGAGCTATTCTAACTACAGAAAAAAACTAGAATTCCTCTACATACATGATTATTTTTTAAAAAATTCAGTGTCTCAGCAATCATTTGAATGCTTATTGGTTACATTTACAAATTGGCCTCTTAATGGAAACCTATGAAATGAAATCCAATGTCTTTATATCCACAGGAATTATGCATATTTAAAGAATGAAGTGAAACTAAATGTTAAATGTTAATATCTAGAAAAATGCCTAAAATGCAACTTCCCCTCCGCCAATGCACACTTTAATTCATCCAGCCTGTCAACAGATTGTGATGAAAAGGTAAACACAAATATATGTTTTGTTTCATTAGGGATTGCTTCACATCCTCTTTTCTCTTTATTTTATGTGTGTTGCTGTGAGGAATTGGGAGCCTATTATTAAAAAAGTTTTTAATCTTAAGAGAAAGAAAATAAACTGATGACACAGATGGAAATTATGTGAAGAGAATGAGCTACAAGGAAGAAAGGGTTCAACGAAATCATATTACAGAAATAAAGGTGCAAGAACTCTGGCTTCCCCATAGGAATCTCTGATTATACAAAATTAACTTGAAATCCCCTTTGTTTGTTGTCACTTATTGATGGTTGGAGGCAACATAGCTAAAATGTGAAAAGTGAAAATTTAATTAATCACTTGACTCTACTTACAATGAAATGATAGTTACTTATTTACTAAATATATACATATACTAAAATTCTCAGGCATAATTATCGGAAGTTCCCTCAAAGAGTGAGTATGAATTCAGTTTCTCACATTTGTATGGTGGTAGGATCAGAACACTTTATTTGCAGAGAGAGTCTACTCAATCCGTCAGTTGCACGTAACTGGACAAGAAGTGGCTACCTATTCTAAATTAGTGGCTACCTATTAAATTTTAAATCAACAATCAGGACTTCTTTCCACAGAACTTTCAGTTGATATTAGAATCACTTTTCCCATGTCCTTTGGATATTTAACTTGTAAACTCATGAAATCTGAATAGGCACTTTTGTCATATAAATTCAGTTGCCCATCCAGAGGAAGAATAATGGAGCAGGAGACTAGGAAAATAAGAGAAAGAGATACATGAATGACAAGCTTCTCAGGGATGTTGAGGCCTTCCTGCTCACTAATTCTTCTGTCTCCAGCTTGGGAGGAGACCCCATAACCATTTTACTTAAGTTGACTTCATTCATTTTCTGTTATTTCAAATCCAAAAAAGTTCTAGATAATAGAAATATATAAAATAATTTTGGAAGAATAAATGAATTTCATATTCTGGGATCTCCTTGAATCATTTATGCTTCTTGACTTGCAGGAGAACTGCATCAGCAAAATTTCATAGCATCAATGACTGTTATTTCTCTATATTGGGAACAGAGGAAAGACAACCAACTCTTTATTTTTCCGAACCTTAGAATACATTTTTTTTTCATTGACATCTGTGAAGTTATTTCTGTTTTATGTGCAAAAGTGTAATTTACATTCACCTGACAGCAGTTAAGAACAAAGCCTCATTCTGTTCTATGTGGTCTCATTCCATCTATTTAGCGAAGCACAAGACAATTAGCATACTTCTAAGTTTTACTTTCCTTTCTGATTAATATATTTATGAAATTTTATTGAAAGTAGAAGTGTTCACTTGAAGTTAAACCTCACACAACTTAACCTTACATAACTTACCTGATAAATTTTTTAAATGTTTAAAATATGACTATAAACAACAAGGTTAGGTCCTGAGATTGTATGCTGTTGAAGCTCAAAAAAAATTTTGAATAACTTTAAATCTTAGACTAGGACATATACTTTATGTTTTAAGGTGTTACTGTAATTTATTTACTAACAGAAGTTGGTAATATTTAATACTTTTAGATTATTACTCTTGCTTGAGGAAAACTGATGAAACCACTTCACTATTTTTCTCATAAACAGTTTTATTTAGAATGGAGCAAATAAGTTTCAGCTTATTCTATTTTCTGTGCATTCACTGCATGAAAGACTGCAAGACCCAACCTGGGCAGCAAGGACGTAAATTACATTTATGCATAATGGACAGAATGCATATCCCAAATGACAGATCTTATTCTGCTGATGGAGGAGGTCAGTGTCAAGCGGGATGCAAGAGGCAAGGGGATGAGTATTAATGACACTGAGATGCCTGCAAGCGGAAGAATAGTAATTAGTTCTAGAATTCAGGTAAGGAGTGGGTGATTATGGACATTGTAGTTCAGGCAGACTCCTGCGTTGGAATCTGTGGATGAAAACTGCACATGAGTTCCAGGGCATTTTTCTGCCTTGGTTTGGCTGTAAACTTGGCTTACAGTAGGGAATGATACACTTGGAAATGGAGTCAGTGCCCAGAAAAGGTGGTGCTCACAACATAAATTTTATTCAAGCTACTCAGCACCCACACTACTGAAACATCTTTTCAAAGACCTGGAAACTGAAGCACAACTGTAAATAGTTTTACAGCAAGTGATTCTAGCATCCTGCAAACACCGAAGCACTTTTGTTTTCAAGCCTTTTGAAGTGTCAAGGCACATGAAGATTGATAAAGAGGTATTTTGCCAACCCCAGCACCTCTTCCTTGGGGTACACCTGACTCTATTCAGAGTAACAGCCAACCCAAACTATGTACAGATTTGAGGAAAACAGACATCCACATAACTTCACATGTCCACACCTAACGAAGTAGTGATTCTCCGCAAGACCGCCCTCACTGCAGACACCAGCTACATGCTCCAAGGCCACTCTCGATTCTGAGCAGCCGGCTATAAACTCTGGGGCTCTCACTACCTCCTCAGGTTTGATAATTGGCTACAATTCACAGAACTCAGAAAGAGTTATAATTACAGTTGTATTATTATAGCAAAATCATACAGATCAAAATCAGCCAAAGGAAGAGACATATAGGGCAAATTCTGGAAGGATTCCAACTACAGACCTATATTGTTTCCTCCCCATGGAATCAGGACACATTACCCTCTTAGAACCACGATGTATGACAATACACGGCACTGTCAGCCAGAGAAACTCAGTCAAGCTTCCATGTCTAGAGTTTTTGTTGGATTTTCATTACCTAGGAATGATAGACTAAATCACCGTCCATGCTATTGAGCTCATCCCCCAGCTTCCTTCCCGTCTCCAGTTGTCAGGCTGATATAATGTGGCTCAAAGCTCTAAACTTTACAAGGTTGCTCTTTCTGGCATGACCAGTCCCCATCTTAAATCATGTCTTTAGAACAAATTATCTAAAGGTACACCCTGAGTCTCCTCCACATAAACTATCAGGTGTGGTCAACAGAGTCCACCATGAATAACAAACATACTTCTATCACTGAAGACATTCCCAGTATTTAGAGGTTACCTCCCAGGAACTGGGGACAAAGGCCAAATTCTTTATCACACAACCGCTCAATCACAACCAAAAATGAGTTAAAAATGATTTCTGTAGTGCAGGTCACATTCTATTATAAAAATTGAGAAACAAAATCAATGCTCTCACTCTCATAATAAGCCATTCGAACATTACAGAAAAGTTGACTGGTCACTACCTGCTGATAATGCTAGAATTGTTCTGTGGAAATATTTTTGGATACATTCTAGTATATGAAAAAAAAATAAGAAAATAGAATATTTTTTCCCAGAGTTCAATACCACAGCAGGTATCAGAAAGAGAAAATGTATTCTTAATCAGAAAATGTATACTTAATCATTAGTGAAGACTGTGTGTCTGAGAGGAGAAGAAATGTACTCAGGAATGACCACATAGGCCAGGAAATTCTGAAGGGAATTATGTCTACATTTGCCTACAGAACAAATTAGAAGTAAAATCATACCTCATATACTTGAACAACTTACATTAGTGTACATTTCATTATCTATGACCCACCTGCGGAGGAATTATGTCCAGATATTGCTAAATCCAATGTAACAAAGTGCTTTGGAATGTCTTTCCCGAAGGGAGCCTACCTGGGTTAAAATATTTATTCATTATTCACTTACCAACTGTGTGCCTCAGGAAAGTAATTATTTGCCATGTGGATATTAAATAATACTCGCTAAGAAAAATTGTTAAATTTTACTAAAAAAATTTCAAGAAAATGATTAAATAATACCTGACTCAGCAAATATTTAATTAGTGTAAGCTAATGGTAATAGTAGTAGTAGTAAAAGTGACATCAGTAGGACTTTTAACACACTTTCTTTATCTAAACTATGCAGGGTTATTTAAATTACCAATTAAAAATCCAAAAGTGTGCATGTTAGAACAGAGAGAACACTAATTTTAATTGAAATACATTTTTTTTTTTTTTTTTAAAAAAGAGGGTAGATATGTTTAGGGGGAATTAAGCTCCAGCTTTTACTCTTGGTGCGCAATTTTCGATAGTTCAGCAATTGTTCCATAGAGAGTAACAAGAAAAAAGTGCATGCTTAACAGTGAGGTCAACAAAGGGATTTCTCTTTTTCTCTCTTTTGCATTTCTTGAATTCCTCCACAACCGCATATCTCATTTAGCTACGTGGTCACTTCCAGTTAGTGAATAAGGGCATCTCCTTGTTTGTTTCTGACTGACACTGAATTGGTAAGGGTTTTGTTTTCATTAATACTGATATGTCTACTTTGAAATTTCCTCTTCTTAACACATTGCCCAAAGTATGCGTATCAGTCAGGGATCCGCAGACAGACAAAAACCAGTAAGACAGATAGATGATAGATAGATAGATAGATGGATGGATGGATGGATGGATAGATAGATAGATAGATAGATAGATAGATAGATAGATAGATAGATATAGATAGATGCATAGATACATAGATAGATAGAAGAAAGGAAGTTTATCAGGAAAATTGGCTCATAGGATTATGGAAGCTAAGAAATCTCATGATAGGCTGTCTGAATTTGCAGATCCAGGGATATTAGTAGGTTGGTTCAGTCTAAATCCAAAAACCTCAGAAGCAGGGAAGCTGATGGTATAACTTTCAGTTGGAGGTCAAAGGCCTGAGATCCCAGGGGGCTGTGGGTAAAAGTCCGAGAGTCCAAAGACCAGACAGCCTGATGATTCAATGTCCAAGGGCAGAAGTATGTCCCAACTTCAGGTGAGACTGAATTCACCTTTCTCCTACCTTTTTACTTTACTTGGTCCTCAGCTGATTCGACGCTGCCTCCTACATTGAGGGTGAATCTTCCTTACTCAGTCCAGTGATTTCAAATGGCAATCTATTCTGGAAACTCCCACAGATACACCCAGAAACAATGCTTTACTAGTTATTTATGTGTCCTTTAGGCCAGCAAGGTTGACACCTCAACTTAACCATCACGGTAGAGTTTCTTTTATCCTCCAGTCATCCAAGACTCATTTCCTTACCATATTGTCAGTCTCTCAGTTACTACCTAAGAAACTGTATAAACTCTTACCTTGCTATTATTGTTATTATGTATTTTTTTCCTAAGGCAATGGAAACACCCTTATAATTCTGCTCATTTAGAAGATACATATTTTTCTTCTTCAGTAAAATGCCCAGATCACAGGACACAATGTAGATGCCTTCCAGACTGAATGTGGAGTCTCCATCCTGGGCAATGCTGCCTGTTAGGAAGTCCTCTAATAATTGATTATACAAGAGAGCTTTTAAACTTTTTTAACTTATGGGGTTAATATCTAAAATTGAATTTAACACAGGACCCAACGACTTATGAGCTACCTGTTCATAGATGTGATCAAACTGCCTGTGGTCAATTCTGATGCATATTCTTAAATACACCATTTTCATTTGATGAGGGGGTTCCTCTGTACCTTTTTCTCTGTACTGGAATGTTGTTCTTATATAAATCCTCATATGAATGTTTCAGTTTCCATTAAAGTCCAATAAAAGGCCATTATTTCCCTTTCAAGGAGAGTAGACATGAAGGCAGCCTCAGATTATTTTCTAGTGACTATTACTAGGTGGTACTTATTGGCCTTTGCCAAAGGCTCCATCCAGCATAAGTGTCATTGCTGACACTTCTTATATCTTTTAAGCATAAGGGTCACACATCGTCTTATGTTATTGATCTATTGCTGTGTAACAAATTGTCATAAATGTAAGTGTTTAAAACAACACACGTTTGTTTTCTCATAATTTCTGTGGATCAGGATTCTCTGTATGCCTTCGCTGGCTTTTCTGTTTCTGTCTATCACAAGACTATAATACAGGTATTAGCCAAGGTTGGGGTCTCAACTGAACTTTAGACTGGGAATGAATCCGCTTTTATGCTCATACAGTTGTTAGCAAGATTCATTTCCTTGCGAGGTGTTAGAATGAGAGCCTCAGTTCTTTGCTAGCTGTTGTTCAGGGAATTTCTCATTTCCTTGTCCATGTAGACCTCATATATATGGCTGTTCCCTTTATTGAAGCCAACAAAATAGCAAGGCAGAACTCATATCTTGTATAAACTAATTAAGAAAGTGATATCCCGTCTCCTTTGCTATATTCTGTTGATAAGGAGCAAGTCACTAAACCAGCCTATACTCAAATGAGAGAGATTGCATAAGAGTGTAAATACTAAGAGGTGAAGAATATTAGGGGCCAAATTAAAATCTATCTGCTATAGTGATCAATGCAGCAATGACTCTCTAAAATTCAGTCAACCCTAGTGTTGTTTAGGTTGCCATTTAATTCCAGATTATTTCATAACTTTTTGTAGAGGAACTAAGACAATATCCAGATAGGGTACACGATTTCTTCAGAAACCAGACAACCAGAGCAATCTTTCTCTCTCATCTTCTGATTTTGGAACTGGAAAAATACAATAATTTATTTTGGTTGATTGAGGAATGTCTTTAGCTACTCTGGCCCAAGTAATAAATACACATTTTACTATTTGTCCTGTACTTCATTCAAATTAATCCATATAATTAATAATGTAACTATTCCCCATGTAGTTATATAAATAACCATTACTTTTCATTCATTTTTAGCTTAATCTTCAGTTTAAAATATATATCAGCATTATATCATCAACATAATAAATTACAATAGCTTTCAATTAAATCAAAATTATTTATTCTTATTGAGTAGTGTCAACACACACACACAGATTTCAATGTCCTTATAGGAGAACAATAAATGTGTATTTTATTTCATCTCACATTAATGAAAATTGGCCCTGAGTTTTCCATCACAAAATACCAATTTACCTTCACAAGTGAATTAACACCATATCAGGCATAGCTGATGATGTTGTAGACATCATTTTACTCAATATTTGACTGTCTATAGTTAATCTGCAGGATCCACCAGTTTTTCTCACAAACACTCCTGGATTCTGAAGCAATAAATGCATAGGTACTGTTATACCTGCAGCTAATATATAATTATTTAAAACCAACATTTCTGGATGGCCCCCAAATAAACAACATTGTTTCAAATTAAGCATGCAGGTGGATTTAAATAATTTTAAAGCGCTCATTAGCATGCCCAACTAAAAGAAGATATGGACTCAATTTGGACAATATTTGTTCCCTTAATATTTGAGAGAGGTAATAATACTCATTGAAATATCACATACATTTAAACAATATATTCTGGTAAATGTGTCAGGATTTGACAACATCGTTGCTCATCCTAGAACACTCTCACCTTCAGAAAATTATTTTCTCTATTTGATTGATACAATATGTGAAATTTAAGAGGGTGCCATATTTTACTGGACACTATTTCGTATTTCAGGAAGACATTTTTACTATTGATTTCTAAGACAAAAAGCTACTGTGTTTGTGAAGGCAATTTTTTTCTGTAGTACTAAAATGAGAAGTAATTTGAGATGCAGGATTTATCAATATTATCGATGGCTAATTTTCTACTTTTGTGTAGTAAAACCTTTGATTTCTCAAATTATAATTAATGCATTTAAAAACACATTGAAATCACAAAATGAATAGAATTATTTGTATATGTTCTTTCGTATCAATTCCTGAAATATTTTCAAATGATGATCCTTTATAATTACTGTGACTTTAAAAATTACCCATAAAGCCATTCATGTTTTCTTAGAATTTTTGTAGTTATACAATATCACATTATATTAGAATTGTTATCTATAAAATAAATGACCTCCACTAATCTTGACTTGCATCAAAAACAAACAATTTCAGTATTTTATTATATGATAAATGTGGTAACAAATATGGGAAGCATGCCCAAATATGGGCAGATAAGTAGTTCACTGTGACAGCTGTGACTTGACAAAATCATTATCAGTCTTACACTAATATTTTTTTTCCCTGTGTTTCTCTTGCTATAACTAAATTTCATTAACACTCTAGGAAATATGAGCCTTTCTCCATCTGGCACATGGCTTTTAAAACTCATTTGCTGTAATTTACAAAATCTGCAAACAGCTGGCAAAAATATATTTTTATTAAGTTTTTTAGCATATGATTTGAAAGATCTGTAACTTTGTCCACATTCCTAAAACCCAGAATATTTTCTTCATTTTCCAACTCTGGAATCTCCACAATTTCTTTCTAAATTGTAAGAAATTAGGTGGCTTGGTCTTTAATTATCAACTGGTACATTAAATTCTCATATTTAAATTTTAAATGTGGATAATTCAACTGATCTTTATCTTTGAAAATATTTAAAATATGAGAGACCTCTTTTTTGTTTGTTTCTTTTTACAATAAAGTTTTTAAACTGTACCTCTCAAGACATAAAAGATCACTGAATGACTAATTACTGTGTTTCCAGGTTTAGACTTTCTTTTTAGATATATTATAAACTATATGAATTTTTTCTATTAATAAAATCAGTTTGTCTTTATAGTCCCTTATATCTTTCTAATTTTTCTCACAACCTTTAATAATAAACAATAATATTAGTAATTTTAATAGTTAAAACCTGTTACTAGAAAGTACAAATAAAGGAATAACAAACATGTCATATATAAATACAAACAATCACATAAGCATATGTGGTTTGTAAAAGTTAGAAATATTTGCAATAGGATATTGTAAAGAAAAAAGCATACTTTTTTCTCTCCACTTACACAGACATTCAAAAGAATAGTTGTGATTCCAGATTCTCCAGTAGAAATCAAACTAGTGTTTCATAATTTACTTCAATTCTGACACTGCCAACCTGGGAACAGCATCAGGTCCCACAGACTGAAGGCTCAGTTCCACAAGACTGACCCAACTTCAGACACCAATCTTGAGAACTAGGTTGTCACCTATACTTTTGACTGACCAGCTGTAAATGGGAGGTCTCCAAGACAGCCTTTTGCGTTTTGGTTAATTTGCTACAGAAGCTCATAGAGCTCAGAGAAACACTTTACTTACATCTGCCCATTTCTTATAAAAGGCATTACAGAGGATATAGATGAATAGTCAGATGAAAGTGGCAAAGAGCTTCCATGCCTCTATAGGTGTGGCATTCTCCAGAGGCTCTTTGAATCCTGTCCTATTGGGTTCTTATGAAAGCTCTGTTATGTAGGCATGAATGATTACGTCATGAGCTACTGGTAATCAACTCAACCCTCAGCCTTTCCTCCCTCTCTGGAAGTCATGGGGTGGAGCTGAATATCCTAATCCTCTTATTGCATGGTTGGTTTCCTTGGCAACCAGCTGCTCTCTTGAGACTCTCTGTAAGCCCATCAAGAGTTGCCTCATTAGAACAAAAGATGATCCCATCGTCCAAGAAATTGCCAAGGATTTAGGAGATCTGTGTCAGATGCTCCTTTAACTCTGAAATGACAAAGGTTTTAGGAGCTCTGTGTCAGGAACTGAGGTCAAAGACCAAATATCGGAACAGAAATTCTCTTAGTGCCCTTATCTATAAAAGTTTCAGGAGCCGTATGACAAGAACTGAGGGAAAAAACAAAAAATCGATATTTCTTATATATTACAACACTACTGATATTCAACAAGGGCAGGTAATAATAACTATAAAATATTTAAGTAAATAAATTTGGGTTATGTTTGTTAAAGTAGGTGACTAGATGTCCAGAAAACAGAAAGGCTTTAGTTAGGAGTATGTAAACTCTTTATAAAAGTTCTTAAATTCATTATAGAAGGGGCTAGATAGAATATTTAAGGGAACATGGGGACCCAGAATCAGAGACAGTTTTGTCCTGGAGACATTATCACAAAAAATTATGAACTTGACAAACTTTGGTTCTCCTTGACACAATATACACCAAGAGATGAGAACACAGTCCCAAACACCTGCCCTAGGTGATTTCAATAACCTTTTAAAATAAATCTACTATCTGATTATTTCATCACCCAGGTACTAAGTCTAATACCCAGTAGCAATTTTTTTCTGCTATCAAACCCAGATGACATGAGTTTGCCTACATAACAAACCTATACATGTATCCCTGAACCTAAAATAAAAGCTAAAAAAAAAAATCAAATATCTACAATCACACAAGGCTATAATTTTTGTGAAAGTGAGAAACAAGTCTAAAACCCTTTCAACTTCCTCATCTCGAGAAGATTACAATAAAAGTTACTCAAATCATTTACCCCAAATTATTTCATGAATAATTGTCATGGGAAAATGACATAGTCAAAAAAGAAAATCCAAATGGATGAACAGACTTCCTGTGATCATATAAAATAAGACTTAAAACTGTAAAGCTGTAGTTATCTCTAAATTGGAATATAGATTCAAAACTTTATAAATCAAAATACTAATTCTAAAAATTTATTTTGCTGACATTCCTGAACAAAATTTTTTTAAAAAATGTCTGAAAATACAAAAAAGCAAGAATAGTGAAGATGCTATTAGAGAATAACAGAGCTAATGAAATTTTCTTAATCATGGGATTTGTCATCATAGTACAGTAATTCAGACAGAATTATATTAATACCACTGCAGGCATATGGAAACATAGCAACGACATAGAAAAGAGAGATCAGAAATAGACTTATTTTATGGATCCTTGATATTTAATTGAGATTTTATCACAAATCAGTGAGCAAAGGATAGATTTTTAAAATAAATGGTGCTGAATGATTGAATCTATTATAATGCAGCTTTTCCAATTTACTGAGATAAATCTACTTTTCCCGTACATAAGGACACAAATCTGGAGCTAGATGCATACATCCGGGTCTCAGATTTATATTTACAGTTTCATAATCTTGAGCAGTTAAAATCAATGTGCTTTATTTTCTCTGTTCAGAAAGTGAGCATAACAATAGCATGCCTACCTCAGAGATTTATTTTAGGGATTAACTGAGTTAATACATTAAAATTTTGAGATGAATAGCTGACACCTAGTAAACGTGATATATATTAACTATTATCTATGTCATGATTACCTTCATCATCCCTAACTATATACAATGTCATAATATTGGAAAAAAATAAATTTATAATTTTACCTTATAACAGACCGGAATTATTTTCAGGTACATTAAAGGCCTAAGGGCAAGGGGAAAATATTAAAGATATTTAATTTCTATCTATGTATGAAAGATACAGGTGGTTTTGTAACATGGAGGTAGAGGCCATTTAAATTGTGTTGTCTTAGAGTTGATAAAACATTTGATATTTTGCAATCATCTTTTATGTTTATATCAATGTTGTCACATAACTGGAAGATAATTGTTTTAATGTAGATTTGTGTTTCAGTAAGTTTTACAAATTCTTTAAAATAGTCCCTCTCCTCATCTCAGCTTACCTAAGTAGCTCTCGTATTTCAAAAAGGCAATAATGCCCTCTATTCAACATGAAAGCTTTCTGATTCATCAAAATTCAGTTATATCGTTTCTATATTCTATTAATATTTGCCACACTCATGTAGCACTCATTATTTCCTTCCTGTGGAACTTTTAAATGGTTCAATGGTTAAAAATTCTGAATTTAGTGTGAGATGTATATATATATGTGTGTGTGTATATATATACATAAACTTGAGAACTAATTCTACTAACTGAGGATCTAGGTAAAGAACAAGTTTTGCACCTCAGTTTTTTTTTTTTTTTTTCATTTGTAGTACTGAATTAGTAATCCCTGCTTTATGAGATTTAATTAGAATTAACTTTAAAAATGTATCTATCAGAGTAGGTATATTTACTTACTCATTTCCAATTTTACTGTAAACATATCAGCAGAAAACACTGTGCTATGTTGTTTATATCCACATGAGCACCATTCAAAATATCTTGTACAGAGAAATATTTAATAAGAAATATTTAATAAGTTCGTTATGGGAATTGACTGCTAAAGTTAACGTTCAGTTTTCCCATTTTGCTGTGCATTGTCTTTTGAAAGCTCTAATTTCACCAAAGATAATTTGCTCTTCCCCTATTTTCTTGCATTTACTGCTAACACAAAGATGTCCAGTTTCAGAGTTATTGAGGAAAGAAACATTTCCCTCCCTCTATTTTTTGCACGTAGTTATAAGATACAATTTTAAGGAGAAAGAATCCATGGAGTAATACAATTTTGCTTTTGTGTGTGAAAGGTATTATAGCTAATGGTCCTGGGTAGTCTAGAGTGTTCTCATTAGTTGTGATTATGCTTTTTCAATTATACCTCTTTCTCTTGTTACTATTATATTATTTGATTTTCTTAAACTCCTAATGTGTTTGAAAGAGTTTTGCCTTTCAAAAATTTTCAAAACAAGTTTTCAACTGATCACTGAGAGTTTTGACCATATTTATGTAAAAGACATAGAAAACAATCAACAAACACCACTTTGATACTGTAGACTGGTTTCTCTCTCTTTCTCTTGTTCTTTCTCATTGTCTGGGTGTAGGGGAGAAATAATTTTATCTGTATTATGTCATAAATAGAGAAAGATAGAATCTTTCTTTGCCATTACTTGGAGTGCAATATATTCAGATTGTCTATGGAAGCTCTTGAGTTTTCTGGTAATTTATATGACTGGCATTTTTGTACATTTTTTTTTCTGGAAACTTACCCAGTGTTTTTTAAGAGGCTAAAAGGTTTTGCTTTTAGTGAAGATTTATTTTCATGGAATCCATTTTGAATGTTAAGATAGAGCCAATTAATTCCACATAGACTTAGTGAACAGAAGAATTAGAAGAGATCTTAGTATCCATAAAAATCTAAACTTCATCACTGACAACTTGCTATCTGGCCTCTGTTTCAATATGTCTAAACTGGAAGTAGCTATTTCTCAGTGAGGCTCCTTCGACTTTGTCTATATCTAAATTCAGAAAATGTTCTCTTGTACAAAACCTGGAATTTTCTTCTTAATATTTCCACTCAAGCAAGTTTATCCTTAATTTGAGAGCCACTGAATATGAGCTTATTACTTTTTTCTTTATTAGATACAATTAAAGAATACAAGTTCAGGTATGATCGTTTTCTCACAACCAAAAATTATTTGTACCTTCTAAGTGTTTTGTACAAATTTTGCCATTTGATTTTCATAAAAATTTACTTGGGTACGTATTTTCACCCCAATTTTACTTAGGAAAAAGAAATCAGGGCTTAATTTCTTATGTTAAAATCGAACTACCATTGCTTTCACATGACTTCTTTCTCTAAGAAAAATAGTAATTTGTTTATAAACTGACCATTTCAATACTCTTCCTTAGTACATTAATTTATATCCATTAGCCATACTCTATTTTTCTTTACTTTTTGTAAACACATATTTTAGAATCATTGCTAAGAAATGGAAGGAAGGAAAGAATGAAGGGAAAGAAAGGAAAGGAAGGAAGGAAGGAAGGAAGGAAGGAAGGAAGGAAGGAAGGAAGNAAAGAAAGAAAGAAAGAAAGAGAAAAGAAAAGAAAAAGAGAAAAAAGGAAAGGAAAGGAAAGGAAAAGAAAAGAAAAGAGAAGAAAAAAGAAAGAGAGAGACAGGGAGGGAGGGAGAAGAAAGGAAGGAAGGAAGGAAGGAAGGAAGGAAGGAAGGAAGGAAGGAAGGAAGGAAGGAGAAAGAGAAACATTTTCACATGTAACTCTCTTTAACACTTGTGTCCTAAACTGTGAATAATAGGTATTCTTCATTACTATCTGTAATTGTCTGCATAGGTATAATTTTGAATCTCAAAAGTCTCCAATTTCGTATAAAATATTGTTGATGCACCTATGGCTCCTGGGTTGTAAGAGCATTCCTATCTATAGTATACTTCTAAGAATGGCATGAGGTACGAAAATGCCTACATTCCTAAGATTGTCGTCCATGAAACCAACTATCAAATAAATAATGGGAAAGACATTTCTAACCTTTGCAATTATTAAAAACTAACATATAATGCTTTTAAGTCACTTTTTTCTGTACGTTGAAATATAATTCTAATTCAATCTAATACCATTATATTAATACAATCTTTCCAATTATATTCGATATTATATTCACATATTTGGGTCACATACGTGCATTTAACCTGTACTCCTAAACATTTATTCTTATATCTAAACATCTCTTACTCAAATAACTTTGGATAATTTATATACTTGGGTAACATAAATATTTATTGCCCAATAATAACTAACAAATATTGATTGGCACAAATCTTTGTACTTTTTTAACTCGTAATTCCCATTACAATCTATATATATATATCTCCTCCTTTCAAAAAATGATGCTGCAGCACAGACAGGGTAAGAAATATATTCAAATTTACAAAGTTCATTAATGGTAGTGCCTGGGTTGAAGTCTAGGTAATTTGGTTCTAGAATTCATGCTGTTAATCACCATCTCTTAGAATTCATTATTTTAAGTATCCTTAGTCCTTACAAATGCAGGCTCTATTAAGTTAGATTTCTTTTAGAGCCCATGTTACATGGCATAGTCTATCATAATTGTTTATTATAATAAAACTCAATGAGTAACCAGTTTTAACATTTCCAACCACAAACATGTGCACAAACACATATCCAGAATAATTCCTGGAAAATAACTTGAGGTCCGGCTGGGCGTGATGGCTCATGCCTGTAATCCCAGCACTTTGGGAGGCCCAGACGGGTGGATCACCAGGTCAGAAGTTCAAGACCAGCCTGGCCAGCGTAGTGAAATCCTCTCTCTACTAAAAATACAAAAATTGGCCTGCATGCACCTGTAGTCCCAGTTCCTCGGGAGGCTGAGGCAGGAGAATCACTTGAACCCGGGAGGCGGAGGTTACAGTAAGCCTAAACTGCTCCATTGCACTCCAGCCTCAGGGACAGAGTAAGACTTTGTCTCAAAAACAAAAATAATAAAAAAGAAAAGAAAAGAAAGAAAATAACTTGGGGTCTAATACACTCTCAGATTTCCTACCTTTTGACAGCAATTGGTGGGGTGACAGATAACTTAGGAGCTAGTGCTAAGACAGACCTGAGTTTACATATACGGTTATAAATCACCTATGGTCATGAATTTTTTATTCATCTTATAAGAATTCCTGAAAATGACATTGTAAGAATCATTCAACAATTTGTTACCTGCTATTCTCAAGATATTCTGCCTTTCTTCTTAAAGTATGATCACCATGATACTTGACACCATCATACTGACCACCATCATTTAGCAATATTACCTGAGAACTTCTAAGAAACACAGAACCTCAGACCTCATTTGCGATTTAACAAACCCAAATTCTTGTTTTTCAAAGATCCCAGGCGGCTTACATGCACATTAAAATTTAATATTCAATGCTTTAGAATATCCAATGGACTCTACCTTTTAGTAGCATACATTCTTCTCTACTGCACTGTATGGTAGCCACCAGTCACGTGTGGTGTTTACACTTAAATGTAACTTATTTTAAATGAAACAGCAAGAAAATTCACTTCTTCTGTAATACTAGCCATAGCTTAAGTGTTAAATAATTACTCATGTAAGAGCGAATATTGTCTTGGATATCTGTGATATAAAATATTTCCATGATTGTTGAAAGTAATATTGAAAGTGCTGCTGTGCTGCAAAGATCAACAATTTTTATTTTTACTTTTCTGTAAAGAGTCAAGAAGTAAATATTTCAGGCTCTGCAGTCTATATACAGTCTCATTTCTCCCTCTCTTCTCTCTACTTCTTCTTTAACAACCTGGTTAAAAAAATGTTAAGCAATACTTAGCAAGTGGGTAAAAATAAATAAATAAATAAATAAATAAAAATAAAAAACAAGCCGTGGATTAAATTTGGTCTATAGGCCATAGTATGTAGATGCCCACTCTAGGTAAGAATTTTGTAGATAAAACAGGTGATTAAATAATACTCACAGGAAGAGATGTGCAAAGTATTCTGTTGGGTGCGAAAAACCTAAAATAAAAACTAAAAACCTACAAAACTTTGAGATTTTATTGTTATTTAAGGCATTCCTTAATTTTAATCTGATTTTTTTCTAAGAAAAGACAGAGGTGGTACAAAACATATCTCGAGTTTCACCCAGTGCTAAATCAGCCTGGCCATCAAACATAGCTGCACCAAGGAGGAATGGAAGATTATCATTCTAAATTGACAACAATTTGACACCGGTAACTGGAGGCACAGAGTAGCCCTTTCAAGACACAATAATGATGATAACAAATTAACTGAAATAGTCTTCTTTATTACTGGCTCCTCTTTACAAAGACCTCAGAGCCCTGTAAAGTATTACAGAATTGCTTCTGTGAGAAGCTTGGGGTATTTCAGTTGCGCTTTTAACAAAAAACACACCATTATAATTCCCTTATTTACCGCTTGTGTGCATGGAAATTGTGTTTCCTTCTGTAATCCTAACCCCAAAACCCACTCACAGTTAACTCTTTTTGAAATCACACTAAATTATAAAGTTCTCCAGGCAATAGGAAAAATATGCCTTAACTTATGTTTTTCATAAATTTAAAATAGATCCCATAATTTCAACCTCAATTTGACCTCACACTGTGTCAGGAAATTTATATAAATCCAATGGAAGACACCTGCCTCTAATCAGAATTCCTCTCATCCAAAATTGAAGAGTCTCTGAATGAACGTAGTTTTTAGAAGCTGGTCTAGTTTTCCCTTTGAATGAGTTTTCTTGTAAGAGGGGCCTCTGCTTCTCTGTAAGGAGGTTTCTATCATTGAACCTATAGAGTTTATTTTCCAATGTTCCTAAATATGTCTGGACCCTAGCACTGATAACAGCCCAGATTCAGGTGATATTCCTGCAACATATAAAGATGTAATAAAAATTATTTCTAAAATGTGTTCTGAATTACTAAAACTCAGAATAAAAGCAAAATAACTTTTGTATGGTATTTCTAACTGCTAAGTGAAATATATCATTTCATGATTAATATAAAATATATTTGTGTTTAGATGGTAAAAACATTTCATTTTATCATTTTGTTGAGAATCTTTCACATAAAAAAACCAGAAACACACTTTAATACTAAAAATATGTATTTCTGGCAGGGGGCAGTGACTTATGCCTGTAATCCCAAAACTTTGGGAGGCCAAGGCAGGTGGATCACTTGAGGTCAGGAGTTTGAGACCAGCCTGGCCAACATGGTGAAACCTCATTTCTACTAAAAATACATAAATTTAGCCAGGCATGGTGGCAAGTGCCTGTGGTCCCAGCCACTTGTGAGGCAGAGTTGGGAGAATTGCTTGAACTGGGAAGACGAAGGTGGCAATGAGCCGAGATCACACTATTGTACTCCAGCCTGGTGACAGAGCAAGACTCTGTTTCAAAAACAGTCAATAAATACAATAAAAATACATTTTTCCACTTTATTTGGGTTGAACATCTCAAACTGGTTTATGATGCTAACCTGTCCCTGCATCTAAAACTGGCCATTACTTCTGCTTGTAAATAGTCTTTTATTGTAAGTAGGAAAAAAACTCTACTATCTCAAACTCATTAAATTATTTGTCTGATTATGTAAATTGTAAATGTTTTAATAATGGAGTTACATGAAACACATAATGCCACTGACAACTAATTATGTTGTAAATTGCATTATAGTATGTTTGCTATTTCAATTTTACTCCTCAGCCAGGAGGTATAAAATTTGTAGCTAAGTATTCAAAGTATAATTACTTTAATAAATGTGCCATTCCTTGCATATTTATTCAAGCTCCTATTCATTAAAAGAATTATAACTATGCTTCAACAAAAATAACTTGATTCTTCCTATATCTAAATATAATTAAATTTTAAAACTATCACCTTCAAATGGAAAAGTGTTAACAACCTTGAAAGCATACTGATAATACTTACCAGACAGATAGATGTAAGTTAACTAAACTCTATTTTCATATTGTACAAGGTTTGTTCCAAAATGTTTATTAATTGATTTCTCATCAAAAAGACAAACTAAAATATTGAGAACTAATATAAATATATAAATATCTGTAACTGCAGATATAGAAATAGTAACATTTTAGGCAAAGGCTCTCCAAAAGAATTAGATTGTAAATGAAAACAACTGCAGATACAAACTACAAACCACTCAGGGCATAGAAAGTAATAAGGCAAAAATCTATTTTACACATTCGTTGCTTTGTTGTTAAGACACTATACCTTGTCAATACAGTAGATCTGTTCCCCATAAGATCACCTCATCAATTCACACTACACAAAGAGTTAGAAGAAAAAGTTCAAAGTTGACAACTCAGATAAAAACCCAGACTCTGGACAGACAAGATATTTTGTAAAGTACATCATTTGAATATTATATATTAATATATCTATTTGAATATGTCCTATTATCTGCAGGTTACATAAGGAGTACAAGTCTAGAAAACAAATTCTAATGCCTTGCTAAAAAAAATCTTATGCTCTCCAAGTGGCCAAGTAATCAATCTAAACTTCAGTGTACACCTGTGGAAAAAAAAAAAATGAGTTTACACTGTTGGCTCAGACTTTTATCCTAAGCAATTCTTTGATTTATGTACTTTCTTTCCTCCAGATTTTGCTCAATGCACTTTTCTTCTGGTAATTTTTATATGTATAATTCTGCTATGATAAACCATAACTTTGAGGGTAACAACTTTTGGGTGCTGTGAGCCCTTCTAGTCTGCTGGTCAGATTGGCCCTTGGCTGATGTTTAGAAACTTGGTGGGTAAATGGTTCCTCGTCAGCCTTGATATCCAAACCAAATTTTGGGTGCTTATCTATCCTGCTCTGCAGGTTGACCACAAGATAGAGGGTGCTTGCAGCAACAGCTTCTGTGCAAACCTTGGATACTGATTCTCTGATTATATTTCCTTAGAGACAACACTTTATGCATTTTGTCACACTGTTTGCTGGAAAAATTAAGTGGGTCCTATGCTGTACCACTGGGAAAGAATATGAACCTGGTTTCCTTCAGATTTTGCCCTATGCACTTTCCCTCTGCTAATTTTGATTTGTATAATTTTGCTATGATAAACCATAACCTTGAATATAACAACTTTTGAGTGCTGTGAGTCCTTCTAATTAATTACTGAACCTCAGTGATATTAGGGACCATCTCATAACATGTTAATATTTTTGCAGAGGACTAAATTAGACTCAGAAGTATACGTAACTCTCCTCTTGATGCCACATCTATCTCCTATTATTACTTACATACAGCCCAATTGTGCAACTGATTGATCATGTTGCCATGCCTTCTTCGTCAGTAGAGATGTTCACAATCAAAAACAAAAAGTAGTTTTTCTATAATGTTTTCCAATTTTATATCCTGTTAAATTATGGCACTAAATTATAATTGTGAGAAATAACAAAGCTGCATTTGGCACATCATTATAAATGAATGGCATCAAATTTATTTTCTAATAAAAGTAAACACAGAAAAAGTAGAAAAATATTTAGAGAAACACTATTTTATTCTTCTGAAAACAAATATTGAAATAAAAGTTGGTGTGTTTGCACATTTAGGAAGTCCTTGGAATACACAAAATTACAGCATTTATTTATGTAATTGTAAATATTTTTTATAAATTGAATTCATTTTAAAACCGATTCTGGCAAAACGATGGCCTCCCATTGCTTTTTAATTTGAATCCTTACTCTCATTATGAAAACAATTTATGTTTATGGTAACCATGTAAAGTGTAGAAAAATAAACCTGTAATAACAAAGTGATATGCATTTTTTTTCTTCCCATTATCCAGGGGTAGCTTTGTTACGACTTTAGTGTGTGCCCTTTGCCTGTGTATGCTTCACTATATTTTTTTCTTTCTCTGCATATATAGTCTAACTAATTAAAATTTTAAAGCACTATTCACTTAAAAAGTATGTTACAAATATTTTATCATTTTTGTTTCTAAAAATGATTTTTATGACCCAACATTACTTTTAGTATTTATGATCCAACTTTACTTTTAGCATTTCTTATTGGTCTAGAGGAAACATGAACAGGTTTTCAAAAAATGAGGGTTAGCAGGAACAACTTTATGCCAATTAATCTGACAATTTTTGTGAAAGTGGTAGTTTTTGAGAAACACAATGTACCAAAACAAATAAAGGAAGCAATAGGTATTCTGAAAATCTGATATCTATTACAAAATTAAAATTGATTATTTAAAAATCTATAAAAATAAACCCATATGCTTAGACACATATAGATTCCTCGTATTCTTCCAAATACTTAAGAAATTCATATCAAATTTATACATAACCATTCAGATAATGGAAAATGAAAGAATAATAATTATTTTCATGAGGCCACAGTAGCAATGATACCAACACAAGATAAATTTATTACAAGAAGAGAAAAATGCAGAAACACCACTGTCCTGAACATAGATTTAATAATCATTATTAGCAAAAGAAATTAGGCAATAAGGAAAGGGATAAATTCATCAACCAAAGAAGGTTAATTCACAGATGCAATAGTAAGTTAGCATCTGCAAACATTCAATATAATTCATAACATTAACAAAAATCAAAGGTCATATCATTTCAATAGATAAATAAAACTCTCTTAATAAATAATAATAAGTGTACTCATAATATTCACTTTTAGTAAAGCAGAAATACAGAATGACCTTTTTATTAAAATGAAGAGTACTACTGGCCAGGTGTGGTGACTCAAGCTTGTAACCCCAGCACTTTGGGAGACTGAGGCAGGTAGATCGCTTGAACCCAGGAGTTCAAATCCAGCCTGGACAACGTGGTGAAACCCATTCTCTACAAAAATTACAAGAATTATCCAGGTGTAGTGGTGTGCACATCTAATCCCAGTTACGCAAGTTGCTGAGCTAAGAGGATTGCTGAATTCCAGGATGTTGAGGCTGATGTGAGCTGTGATTGTGCTACTGCACTCCAGTTAGATCAAGAGTTAGACTCAAAAAAAAAAAAAAAAAAAAAAAGAAAAGAAAAGAAAAAGAAAAGAAAAGAAAAAAGAGTAATACCTCAGTGAAGTGATGTCACCAAAATGGCAGAATGCTAGTAATCTGGCTTCACTTCCCCACAGGAAACCAAAACCAAAACCAAATGTCCAGCACCAGGATCATCACCACCATCAGGAACATCACCAGCAGTATCACATGTACTTCAAAAATATGTATAACTATTATGTATTGATAAAAATAAACCAATAATAAAGTTCAGAAAACAACAAAGTGCAAAGATGACAAATAATAGTGAAGTATGAAAAAGTTAACTCTGAGTTCTGCATGAGACAAGTATGCCTGATACTGTGTCTACTACAAAACATTCCACAGAACTGGGGCACAGCCAGACAAGAGGGCCAAAAATTTCCACCAACACCAGTACAATACAATGAAATACAATAGAATACAATACAATAGAATACAATACAATAGAATACAATAGAATACAATACAATACAATACAATACAATACAATACAATACAATACAAGACAAGACAAGACAATACAAGATAATACAATATAAGATAATACAATTAAAGACAATACAATGCAACACCATAAGAAAATTTTAAAATTAAAAGATATATTATTTGAAAAAAAAAAAGATTATTGCACTTAACGTAACTGACTCAAGTCCAGCTGTTTGGTGCTCAGAGTCAAAACACGAGAGGCTAGGTGTGGTAAAGAAAAGCAGCTTTTGTCAACCAAATGCTGGCAGATGGGAGAATGGCTGAACTCAAGCTTCAAAGGAACCATGTCAGCCTTCTCGGCTGAGTGAAGAGGTTTAGAAGTAAAATTTGGTGTGGGAAATATACAGGGGTGGTGCAAGAGGGTGCAGGTCTGTGTATCTTGTTCTGAAGGTTATTTTGGATAACCACCTGTCTGGAGGTTGAGTTTGTATCATGCTGACTTTGGTCCAGGAGTGGTGGACTAAGCAGGGGATTTGGCAGTTTAATGTCTATCCCTGATTTGATTCATATTGGCCCCTGGAACTTCTTTCTTTTGGGAGAGGGGGATTTTTAAAAAGTATTTGTAATTAACATGTAATAAGGATGTATATTTACGGGGTAAAATGTAATTTTTTAAAATATTCAACTTTTAGATACATGGGGTATATATGCGGGTTTGGTACATGAGGATATTGGGTGATGCTGAAATTTGGGATAAGGATCTCATTACTCAGGCAATGAGCATAGGACTCAATAGTTAGTTTTTCAACCCAGGCCTCTCTCGCCCTCCCTGTTCCAGTAGTCTTCATTGTCTGTTATTCCAACATTTATATTCACGTGTGCTCAATGTCTAGCTACCACTTATAAGTGAGAACATCCAGTATTTGTTTTTCTGTTCCTGCATTAATTCACTTAAGCTTATTACCTCCCACTGCATCCATGTTGCTGCAAGGGACATGATTCTATTTTTTATGACTGCATAGAATTCATGGTGTATATGTACCACATTTTCTTTATCCAGTCTACCATTGATGTACACCTGGGTTGATTCCATGTCTTTGCTATCATGAATAGCACAGCAGTAAGCATACATATGCATTTGTCCTTTTGAAAGAATCATTTATTTGCCTTTGGTTACATACCCAGTACTTAAATTGCTGGGTCAAATGGTAGCTCTGTTTTAAGATTTTTGAGAAATCTCCAGACTGCTTTCCACAGTGGCTGTATTAATTTACATTCCTACCAACAGTGTATGAGTTTTCCCTTTTTTCCACACTCTCATCAGCATCTGTTTATTGACTTTTTAATAGTAGCTATTCTGACTGGTGTGTAATGGTATCCCATTGTGGTTTTGATTTGCATTTCTTGCATGATTCGTGATGCTGAGCATTTTGTCATTTGTTAGCTACTTGTATGTCTTCTTTTGAGAAGTTTCTGTTCATATTTTTTTGCCCATTTTTCTGATTGAGTTTTTTTTATTTTTATTTTTATTTTTTGCTTGTTGATTTGTTTAAGTTCCCAATAGATTCAGGTTATAAGGATTTTGTTGGATATATTGTTTGTGAATATCTTCTCCCATTATGTAGGCTGTCTGTTTGCTCTGTTGATAGCTTTGTTTGCTATGCAGAATCTCTTTAATTAACTAATTAGTAATTTAATTAGTAATTAGTTTAATTAGGTTCCACTTGTCTACTTTTGTTTTTGTTACTTTTGTTTTTGTTACAATTGGTTTTGCAGATTTACCCTCAAATTCATTGCAAGGCTGATATCAAGAAGAGTATTTTCAAAGTTGCTGCCTAAAATTTTTATAGTTTGAGGTTTTTCATTTAAATCTTTGATATATTTTGAGTTAATTTTTTGTATATGGTGAAAGGTAGGTATCCAACTTCAGTCTTTGGCATATGGCTAAACAGTTATGCAAGCACCATCTATTGAATAAAGAATCCTTTCTCCATTGCATGTTTTTGTCTGCCTTGTACAAGATCTGATAGTTGTAGGTGTGTAACTTTATTTCTAAGTTTTCTATTCTGTTTTCTTGATATATGTGTCTGTTTTTGTAGCAGTACCATGCTGTTTTGGTTATTGGAGCTTTATAGTATAGTTTAAAATTGCCCCTAGAATTTCTAAGCAAGCATGTAATTAGATAAGAGAGTGCTGTGCATGGAAAGTCCTGGTGGGAAAGGGATATAAACAAAAAGTTTTGGGCCAGGTGTGGTGGCTTATGCCTGTTATCCCAGCACTTTGGGAGGCTGAGGCAGGCAGATCATCTGAGGTCAGGAGTTCGAGATCAGCCTGGACAACATGGTGAAACCAAGTCTACACTAAAAATATAAAAAATTAGCGGGATGTGGTGGTGTGAGCCTGTAATCTATGCTCTTCAGGAGGGAAAGGCAGGAGAATTGTCTGAGCTCAGGAGACGGAGGCTGCAGTGAGCTGAGATCATGCCATTGCACTCCAGCCTGGGTGACAGAGCCAGACTCTATCTTAAAAAAAAAAAAAAAAAAAAAAAAAGTACAAGGCTGTAATTCTGAGATTTAGATGGAAAGAAAAAAAATTCAAAATTAATTTCAAACCTGAGATACTCAGTTACATTACTTTCAAACATCACTATATAAGCACCAGAATGGCTAATATATGAAAAATACACACAACAAAATGTTTAAGAAGTCTCAAACTGCTTAAAATATCATAATTACTGTTGGTAATGAAATTTCATAGAATACCTTTGAAAAAGTAACCATATGAATATTCTATAACTCAGCAATTTTATTTCCAGGTAAATAACTAATACAAATGTGTTTAAAACTTTTATAAGAAGAAATGTACACTATACATTCAAATGAGAAACTGTATATCAGCTCAATACTCATCAACTTCAGCATAGCATTTTGTTATGTAATAGAATATTATTTAATAATTAGAATAAGTACATAGAATAATATGGAATAGTCTTATGAGGATAATATTTATGAAAGACCTAGACCCAAGAATATGTTCTATATGAATGTATATCAAGACAGAAAAAACTCATCTTTGGTTTTGAAAATCAAGATACGGCTTACATTTTGGTAGGTGGAGTTAGTGACAGGGAAGAGGCAAAGAGTACTGAAAATTTTCTGATTTTTGAGCGATTAAGTTTTAAATAGTTGCTACTCAGTTTACATTTTTAATAAAATTATCAGTACAGTATTATCTAAAAACTGTATATAAATTTTGATATGTATTAATTAACAATAAAATGTATGGTTTATATAACATTTTTATTATAACTTTTAGGTTCAAAGTTACATGTGCATGTTTGTTATATAGGTAAATTGTGTGTCACTGGGGTTTGGTGTACAGATTATTTTGTCACCCAGGTAATAAGCATAATGCCTAATAGGTATTTTTTTTCTGATCCTGTTCCTCCTCCTACCTCCACCCTAAAGTGGGCCCCAGTGTCAGTTGTTTCCCTCTTTGTGTCCATGTGTTCATGTTGTTTAGCTTCCACTTGTAAGAGAGAACAGGTCGAATTTGTTTCTCTGTTCCTCTTTTCATTTGCTAAGTATAATAGACTCCAGCTCCATTCGTATTGCTGCAAAGAACATGATCTCATTCTTCTTTAGGGCTGTGTATGACTCCATGATGTATGTGTACCACATTTTCTTAATCTAGTCTACCATTGATGGGCATCAAGGTTGATTCCATGTCATTGTTATTGTCAAGAGTGCTGCAATGAACATGCACGTGCATGTGTCTTTAAGGTAGGGCAATTTATATTCTTTTGAGTATATAACCAGTAATGGGATTGTTGGCTCAAATGATAAATCTGTTTCAAATTCTTTGAGGAATTGCCACACTGCTTTCCACAATGGCTGAACTAATTTACAGTTTCACCAGGAGCGTAAAAGTATTCTTTTTTCTCTGCAACCTTGCTAGCTTTTGTGAAGTTTTGACTTTTTAATCATAACCTTTCTGACTGGTGTGAGACAGTATCTCATTGTGGTTTTGATTTGCATTTCCCTAATGATTAGTGATGTGGAACATTTTTTTTCCTATGCTTGCTTGGCCTATATAGCTTTTATTTTAATAAGAGATTTCATCAGTTAAGTACTGTATTTTGAAAAGTCACTTTGTTATGCCAGAAATTTTTACTCCCAGGTTACTATTCTATGGTAAGACTTCAAATATGTGAGAGATACATGAGAGGACAATTGTGAAAGGGTAGGTAAGAAAGGATTGGCAGATGAATTCCTGAAAAAATAAGTTTTAAAGAAGCATGTAAATAGAGGATGAGATTCTGAAACTTCATTATCTTTACACATTTTTAGTCTCATGAACTTTGGAAAGTTTCATGCTTCCTGACATAATTATACTACACTGTTTGCCTTTCAACTTCATCATTATATGTATATTCGACTATAAGAACATTTTACAGTAGGCAGAGATGTAAAGAACTGTTCCATGAAAGAGGTTCATTCAAAGTGATAAGGGCTGTGGGGTGAGTTAGAAAGGGTAATCCATGTGAATTTTCTAGAGAAATGGAGATTCACGTGTGATGGAAGTTACTTCTCTGGGACCACCTATATGCTATGTAACCATTCTGCCGTAATAAATGGAAAGAAAAATGAGATGGAGAGAGAAACACATAATTAGCCAATTATCTAGAAAACAGATTAAATGACTGCTGATGAGTTTTATTTGAAAGAAAATTATAATTTCATTTGACCACATAAGGGCATTTTATACAAAAGTGGAAGAAAATAATTACAAAGGCAAACACACTTATTTTAAAATTGTGTCTATCGCAAATTATTTGCATTTTTAATTCAGGGATAGTTTTTAAATTTCAGATAATTATTTTAATTATTGTTTTTATAATGCATTTTAAAATATTATTCATATTAAGAGTAATCATGAACTATAATTCATAACAAATTATTTGTTATTCTATACATGGTTCTACAAAAGCAAATCTATTAACTTTTGATTTTATTCATGTAGAGTGACATATTGTTAAGATTCCTTAGAAATAAGCTGGGCTTCATGACTCACACCTATAATACCAGCAGTTTGGGAAGCGGAGGTGGGCAGATAACCTGAGGTCAGAAGTTCGAGACCAGCCTAACCAACATGGAGAAACCCTGTCTCCACTAATAATACAAAAATTAGCCAGACATGGTGGTGCGTGTCTGTAATCCCAGCTACTCGGGAGGCTGAGGCACGAGAATCACTTGAACGCGGGAGGTGGAGGTTGCGATGAGCTGAGATCATGCCATTGCACTCAAGGCTGGGCAACAAGAGTGAAACTCCATCTCAAAAACAAAAGGAAAAAAAAAAGACATGTTTTTCTTCAAGGATAAGAAAATATTTGCCATGGTGATTCATTTTTTTTTTTTTTTCCATGTTTCTGTTGAAGTAGACAGTTTGGTCCCTTTGAAAAACATTTTAATTGAAAACCACGAACCTGAAAGCTCTACTCTATTTACTCACACCAGGAAAGCATGACTGTTTTTTTTTTTTCTTTTTCTTCTTTTTTTTTTTTACATCATTGTTATCTCATAACACCACTTGGATGATTTTGAATATATCATAGATGTTTAATGCTTATTAATATATTATTATGGATTGAATGTTGCTGTCTATTCAACATTTACATAATGAAATCCTAACCTCCAATGTAGTGGAAATGGGGACTTTGGGAGTTATTTAAGTCATTATGGTGGAGCCCTCATGAAAGGAGTTAGTGCCCTTATAAGAAGATACATACGAGAGTTTGTTTTCTCCCTCTCTCTGTCCGCCATATAAGTATATAAGGAAAAAAGAATCCATTACAAACGAGAAAGAGTGCCCTCATCAGATATTGGATCTGATGGCACCTTGATCTTAGACTTAACCTCCAGAGTTATGAGAAATAAATGTTTATTGTTTAAGCCACCCCATCTATTGTATTTTACTATAGCAGTCTGGACTGACTGAGGCATCTATCTTATCTTCAACTATTTTATATAAATGTAACATACACAAGGATTTAAGTAGCACTGAAAACAGAAATGCAAGTCCTTTAGCACAATATTTTATAGCGTGGAGGCCATGTTATAAAGGTGGCTAAAAATGTATCAACTTTATGGTTCCTGATTTAAATTACTAAGATTCCCTGCACAGAAAGCATGGGTATGGGCAGATGCTTTTTATTCACATTCGTTCTGTTGCTTTTTGGTGTGCTTCCTCTATGGTCTCAAAACAGTTTTATCTCATTCCTGGTAAAGTAATATTACTTAGAGAAACTACGACTTTTCTCTTGCCCAAACATTGGTGTTGCTATGATACGCATTCCCTATAAGCTGACAGAAATAATTAAAAGAAAGGAAAGAATGGAGACATTTACCCTTAGCCTTGGATATCAACTTGCAGAGACAAAATCATATTTCCTTAAAAAGAATAGAAAATACACTGAAGTCTATTACTTAAATGTGAGTAGTTTTCCCCAATAAATAAAAATTCATCTTCTATCCAGACAGTCAAATTTACTTCATTTGGAAGTCTCACTCTCCTGCAGAGATCTTCCTGTTTGTTTTCTTTTCCTTTTTTTTTTTGTTTTTTTAATATGAGAAAAGAGTTATGATTAAAGTTTTCCAATGATTTACTAAACCGTCTACTCCCTTGTTGTGGAAATTTTTATTCCTTTACTAATGTTATTATTTGCTAAGCAGCAGATGTCAGATGCTATAGCTGAATCTGCTTAGCTGCCCAAATCAACCCTTTAAAAATTAACTTTATATTAAGCGTAAACTGACAAAATTGGCTTAAGTGAAGCTTTGCTAAATGTCTAAAATTGGCTTGTAAAATAATTGACCACTGTAGCTGCAAGTTCAAAAGCAGGTTAGTATGCATTTGGTTTCTCTCCATACCAATTATCACAGACTGAAAAGTTTATCTTCCATAGGACCATTCCCATTCTTCTGCCCCTGTCACTTTTCGACTTATTTCTAGTCATTGCTATCCTTTTTCTTGATAATATAAACAATGGGTTAATTTTAAGGATCTAGTTACCAAAAAAATTGTTACCTAAAGATGAATATTTAAATGTGGGAATTAAAATGATAGTGAAAAGCAGCCAGTGGTTAAAGCTGTGGCCATTGACAAAGTTAATATGCATAATTATTCTTTCTTGTTTTTTTCTTTAAATTTTTTTTTTACATGTTTGGGGGTAAATTGTAGTTTTGTTGCATATATATATATATTGCATAATCAGCAATGGCACTTATTTTTTAAAATACTACCAACCATATTTCTATAAGTAAATAGTATATGGAATGGAACAGCCATAATTATCAATTGAGATCAAGCATGCCTTACTTTTTATTTATATAAAGATAGAATTTTTAGGTATTTAATATTTTAAAATCTCATTTTACATATACAGTATCATCTTTAGTATCATCATAAGTACATCCTTAATAATAAACTCAAATATTTTATTATATTTATTACAAGAATTAACATGACCTGCCAGTTTCTTCTGTTGTAAATGAACTGTAGAGAAAAAGTACCTCAAATTTGAAAATGAGCAAAAGAAAATATGTACAATATAATTTCAATGCCATATGAGCTATTGTTTAACAAGTCCACATTACAATTATTTAATTATCTGAGGGAATGTGTCTGTGTTACCATTATTTCATTTGACTCCAGACTATGTGATGTACATGCTAGAATGAAGATTTCTGTCCCATAGAGAAGAATATAATGGTGTTCAAAATTTTATTGCCCCATAAGACATCTACTTGTTTTATAGTTAATGTGGACACATTATTTTAAAATCCTTTATTATTTTTGTCAAAATGACTTTCAATGCCCAGTTTTTCTAAATGCTCTTTAAGTTAGTTTTATCTTTTTACTGTTTTCCTCATTAGTGAATTAATATATCTTGGACACATTTTCCTGTCATATTTGTATGAGTCATGCTGTTAACTTTTTAAAAATTATATTTCGACAGTATAAAATGTACTCCAGTTCCCCAGATATTTTCTATGTTTTATTACTGAGTTAAATTTTATATATTCAGTGGCCATAATTGAAGCTATTAAATCAAAAAGCCCCTTGCAACTTTAAAAAATATCTAACTTTCTGTGATTGACCAAAAAATTTAAAAAAAGAACTTTTTTAGCTAAGCTTTGATTCCCATATGATTTCACAGCTGACAAAAATAGTGCAAATTAATGTTGAATTTTCTGAAACTCCTCTTTGATCTCAAAACAGTATAGCTGTAGACTTAACACAGCTCAATAATCATTTTAAGAGTCAGATCTGTTCACTCATTCGTGTGTCTTTATTTCCTTTTGTAAGTGTATAAACCCTTAACTCATTTTATCCCATCCCTCTGGCTTGGTGCTTTATGCTCTCTAATTGGAATTACTTTCTTCCAATCTCCTCTGTCCTATGTTATTTTGCCCACAGAAATCTGTAGTCAAGTGTGTCTGTCCTCTTTCTATTCTTAAAATTCAACTTAGTTTATAAGAAGGATTTAAGCATGAGCTTCTCTTATCAGTCAGGAGCCAAAATATTTCTCATCACATTTCTTATTGCAACTACACACATACATTTAACTCAAAGGCAGCAATACATGAAAATTTAAGATTTAAATATTTTGTCTCATTTACAAAGTACAGTCAGCAGAGTATATTTCCTGAAGCTTATTCCCTTGAAAAAGTATAAACAAATCACAGAATAGATATGCAAATTGTACTTGGGTTGAGGAATCAGTGTCAGGAAATGATGTCATTTGCACTGTGAAGCATTCACTGTCTTTAAAGTCAAAAGACATGTTTGCAACTATATGGATGTTCCTGAAGCCTGGTATGCTAAGTGAAATAAGCCAGATGCAGAAAGACAAATACTGCATGACTTCACTCCTATGTGGAACTTAAGAAGGTTGATCTCACTGAATTAGAGAGCAGCATGGTGGTTACTAGAGGCTGGGGTGGTTCCACAGGGAGGGGCAATTGTAGAGATACTGATCAAAGCATTCGTGTTAGAGTTAGATAGAAGGAATAAGTTCAAGAGCTCAGTTGTACGGCATGGTGACTCTAGTTCATGATGATATATTGTATTCTTGAAAACTGCTCAGACGGTAGATGTTCGAATTTCTCATCACAAAAATGATAACTATGTGTAATTAATGCATTTGTTACTTAGCTAGATTTGAGCATTTCACAACGTATATATACTGAAGAACATCATGTACCCAATGAATATATACAGCTGTATATGTTAATTAAAAAATAAATTTAAAAAAGCAGTCACAGCTGATATAATGGCAAAATTTATGCTTCTTACTCTATTGAGCATATTACAATTCTTATAGAGGAAGGCTGTTTATAAAATTTCACAGCAAATCATGTTAAAATTTTCAGAGTATTGTGCTTGATGTGTTGATGCATTTCTTCATATATGTACTGGCAGCTCAGAGATTTCTTTGTCAATCACAAGTGGGGGCATTGTTACCAGTGAAAAGCATGCGTGCATCACAATGAATCTGTCTGTCTGCCAGATGCACCATCATTGTAAACCAGAGGACCGTATTTCTCTCTTAAAAAATAAGAAAATGACATTCTTAATCAACTAGAATGTCTTTTTCCCTCATGCGCATCACCTTACTGAAAGGTTCTCTTTGTTCGCTTAAAATCTATTCCAAACTCCATAAAAACTTCTCTATGTTTTCTCTTGCAAAGTAGAATATACTTCCTTGGAGACATTATGTGGTTGATGGTTTAGAAAATTATTTTTAATGTCCTTATTTACGTACCATCCTTTTCCCATACACAGATTGAGGAGATCAGCAAAGATTAGCTCTATGCTTTCTCGTGATTTATTCTGGAAATTAGGATATATTTTATTGTTATTACATAAATCATTATTAAATTATTTGTATTGAAGAAGAATAGAATCGTTCTGAGTGATACAAATGGATTTATTATGGGTATAAGATCTTACACAATTCTGAGACTGGCTTAAGCAAGTCAGGTAATTTGTTATCTTGTAACCACATGTAACCAGATGTTCTGGTCTTGACGTCAGCTAGTCTGGTTGGCAGGGAGCAAAGACAAACATGAAAAGGGGATATCTGGTTTGGGCATGGAAGTTCAGCCCTGTAATCCCAGCACATTGACAGGCCAAGGTAGGAGGATCATTTGAGGCCTATATTTCAAAAAAGGAGTATCCAGCCCAAGTGGACCGCTCCAGGGTGAAATGGAATTCATTAAATGAACCAGAATCAATGTTTTTCAATGACCACTTCTATTCTCCAACTTTACTGATGCCAGCAACCTGCAGAAGAACTGGCACACTTTGCCACAGACTTACATATGAACCATGCCCCGAGGAATTGAGGAAAATAAACAAAGGAATGTGGTGGAAGCTGAAGGGATTAAAGCCCAAACGCTGCACAAGGAGATCAGCAGGGTTTAGAGGAGCTGAGAGTTCTGAAGCCACTAGTTGCCAACAGGGTGAACCAGCCAAGGTGTGACAATGTGTTTGAGCTGCAGCCGCACCTGATGTTGTATCAACTTTCTGTGATTCATTCTGAGTACTAAATCCTGTGCAAACGACTCTTGAAGCCTAACTTAGAAGCATGCCATCATTACTTACTGCCTTTTATATCTAAATGTTCCCATTTGTGATGATTTTTATTTATCTCTCTTTTGGCCAGGGTACAGTTGGAAAATATTTTTCAGAAAATTAATATGAGTAGTAAACTTTCTACATATTGGAGCATAATTTCTCTTTGAAAATCTGTACTATTGTACAACTTTTTGGGTTTCGTTAATAGCGGCCTTGCCATTGTTGCTCCTATTTGCTGCATTATATTGCTATTGTTATTGTTTACAGGAGCGGTCTAAATACAGATTCCTTCCTACTATGCCTATATCTTCTTTTTTGTTTTTTCCTAAAGATGATTATCAGAGCTTCTAGTGATTTTTTGAAACTCATAGTTTTAGTGGTATAGTTAGATATTATTGCATTTCATTATTTTTTTTTTGCTATAGTAAAATAAGCTTTTTTAATGTATGGATTCGTGTCTAGGTCACATCAAAATATTTTTGTTTTCTTTAGTAAATCTCTGAAGCATTTGTCTATCCGAGTGGCGAAGTATTTAAAAAAACTTAAAGAGTCAATTATTTGTGTGATGAAGCATCATCCATTTTCAGTTCCATGCAGCTGCTCACCTTTACAATTATTTTTTCTTTCCATTTTTTAAAATTGTTATTCTTGTCATCTCTGCAAAGTAGGAAGAACATCTTGCTTTCAAACACTGTTTCGCTTTATATTAATTAGATTTTCTAACTGAGTTTGTACTTTTCTGCTTTTGAGGATAGTTTAAATTTATCACTGTGATTATTTGCATCATCATTCCTTTTTTCAAAAATCTGATGAAAATTTATTTCAATATTCATGTAAATACTTTCCATCCTGTCTTCCACTTTTCTTGATCCTTTCTTGATCTTTCTCTCCCAACCTCACCAAGCCCAGACTTATTTTATGCTTTTTTGTGAGGTGAGTGAGATAAATAAGAACAGCTAAAATCTACTCTTAGCAAATTTTTAGTACACAATACAATATAATATAGTATTATTAACTGTAGTCATCATGCTATACTTTAGATCTTTAGATTTATTCATTGGACATAACTGAAAGTTTGTATCCATTGACCCATTTCTCACCGTTTACTGCCCCTCCCCACCCCTGGCTACCAATATTCTATTTTGGTTTCTATGTATTCAACCTTTGTATTGATTCTACATATAAGTGAAATTGTACAGAATTTTTCATTCTGTTTCTAGCTTATTTCACTGAGCATAATGTCTTCCAAGTTCATCCTGGTTTTTATTTTAAATAAATGACAGTATCCTCTTTTTAAGGCTGAATAGTATTCCATTATGTGTGTATACTATAATTTTTTAATCCATTTATTCATTGATGGATACTTAGATTGTTCCTATACCTTGACTATTATGAATCATGCTGCAATGAACACAGATGTGTAGATGTCTCTACAAGGTGCTGATATTATTATCTTTGTGTATTTACCCAGTAGTCAGATTATTGGATGTGACAGTTCTATTTTTAATCTTAGGAACCCCCATACTCTTTTCTATAATGGCTCTACCAATTTCTCTTCCCACTGACAGTGTACAAGAGTTTTCCTTCTCCACACTCTTAAACAGTACTTTTTATCTCTTGTCTGTTTTATTGTAATCATCCTAACAGGTGTAGGGTGATATCTCACTGTGGTTGTGATTTATATTTCCCTAATGATTAGCAATATTTAGTATCTTTTCATATACCTGTTCACCCTTTTTATGTATTCTTTGGAAAAATGTCTGTTCAGGTTTTTTTGTCCACTTGTAGTCAGGTTTTTCTTTTTTTTTTTAATTTCTATTAAATTGTTTGAGTACGTTATATATTTATAAAAAATATTGCATATGTATTTTGCAAAATATTTTGCATAAATATGTAACGTACTCAAACAATTTAATAGTAATTAAAAGAAAAAAAAACCTGACTGCAAGTGGACAAAAAACCTGAACAGACATTTTTCCATTCTTTTGAATATTCTTGTTATACAATTATATCATTTGAAAGTAAAATATTTTTATCAGACAAATAATTTTCAAATAGTTTCTCCCAATCCATAGACTGTCTTTCCTTCTATTCATTGTTTTCTTTGTTGTGCAGAACCTTTATAGTTTAATGTTGTTGCACTTAATTATATTTGCTTTTGTTGTTTGAACTTTTGGTGACATATCAAAAAAAAAAAAATTATTACCAAAGCCAATGGCAAGGATCTTTTCTTCTGTTTTTTCTTTGAGAGTTTTACAGTTTTAAATCTTTAAGTGCAGGCATTTAATCAACCTTAAGTTAATGTTTGTATATGGTATAAGAAAAGAGTCCAGCTTCATTCTTTTGCATGTTGATATCCAGTTGCTCTAACACCATTTATTAACAAGACAGTACTTTCCTCATTGTGTCTTTTGATGGCTTTGTGGAACATTAGTTGATCACACATGCTTAGATTTATTTTGGGGATCTCTATTCTGTTCCATTGGTCTATGTGTCTATTTAATTAAAGTATCATAATGTTTTAATTATAACTGTGTAATATAATTTGAAATCAGAAAGTGTGATGAGTTTGTCTTTTTCTCAAGATTGCTTTCCCTACTTGGGGTCTATTGACCTTCTATATAAAATTTTAATTTTCTTTTCTGTTATGTGAAAAGGCCATTGGAATTTTAATAAAAATTTCATTGAATATGTAAAGTGCTTTGGGTGGAATGAATATTTTAACTTTATTAAATCTTTCAATCCATGAACACAAAATAGCTTTCTATTTATTGTATCTTCCTTAATTTTTTAATTACCATTTTATAGTTTTCAGAGTACAAGTGTCTTACTTCCTTTGATTCCTGAGTATTTGTTATATTTGAAGAATATGTTCTTATTGACATACAGAAATGCGACTGATTTTTGTATGTTGATTTTATATCCTGCTACTTTGCTGAACTTATGGCCATATTAGCAAAAGTTTACAATATATTAGAAAATATAATCCAAAAATATATAAGATACATAATAAACTATGTCCAATTGTTTATTCTGAGGATGTAAGTCTGGTGAAATAATTGAAAATCAATCGATTTATTTTGGCATATGCAAAATCTAAAGAAGAAAAAAGATTGTATCAATTGATGCAGAAAAAGAATTTAGCATATTACAAATAATAATGGCTCTTCATGAAAAAAAAATCTGACTAAACAATAATTAGAAGGGAATATACTTGACTAGAAAGGTACTAACATAATGCTTAATGATGAATAACTGTAAATTTTCACTATAAGATCAGAAGCAAGGCAAAGATGACCTCTCTTATTACTCCTATTCAGTACTGCACTGAAATATTAGCCAAATGAAAAGCGGGAGAGAGCAGAGTGGAGGGGGAGAGAAGAAGATACCCACTGGAAATAAATAAAAACTCATATTACTTGTTTTTATTAAGTGTAGCACAGAAGATTGATAATTTCAACAAAGAAAGTAAGTTAAAGGCAATTAGTGGCCAATCTGGATTCTGTACACAGAATCAAAGGTATATCATTTCCAATTTCAGTTTTTATAAAAATGCAAGTTTGGCTTAAAATATAAAAGTAAATTACTAAAATTTTTCATATTTTCAAATTAAAGGAACACATCATATACTAATTATAGTAGATGTAGAAAAAAAACTTTTAATAAAAATGAATAACCTTTACAGTAAAGTTAGCAAATTTAAGAATAGAAGCTAACTTTCCTAAGCTATCAAAGATATGTACAAAAACACTATGTTACTACTTTGAAAACTCTGAGATGTTGAGAACAGAAACAAGATATTCTAGAAACTGAGTTTTATTGAACATTGTACTAGATGTCTTAGCCAGCTTATTAATGTATGGAATAAAACTATGTTAATTGGAAAGTAGGATAAAAATATTTTACTTTCAAATGATATAATTGTATAACAAGAATATTCAAAACAATCTGCTATATCAAATTATTATAATTTATAGGATAATTCAGCAATTTGTTGGATACAAATAAAAATGAAAAATCAAGTACAAATTAACAAAACTCAGTAATTCAACTTTTGGGTATATATCCAAAAGGATTGATGGCAGTATCTCAAAGACATATGTATACATGCGTGGACACAGCAGCATTATTCACAACAGTCAAAAGGTAGAAGCATAAACAAAATGTGGTATAGACATACAATGGAATATTATTCAGCTTTTAAAAAGAAGGAAATTGGCCGAGTGCAGTGGTGCATGCCTGTAATCTCAGCACTTTGGGAGGCCAAGGCAGGCAGATCACCTGAGGTCAGGAGTTCAAAACCAGTCTGGTCAACATGGCGAAATCCCATCTCTACTAAAAAATACAAAAATTAGCCTGGTGGGTGGTGTCAGGTCCCTGTAGTCCCAGCTACTCAGGAGTCTGAGGCAGGAGAATTGCTTGAACCTGGGAGGGAGAGGTTGCAGTGAGCCAAGATGGTGCCATTGCATTCCAGCCTGGGCAACAGAGCAAGACTCAATCTCTAAATAAATAAATAAATAAATAGAAGAAAATTGCATATATGCTAGGGTTAGGATTAGAGTTTACATAGATAAACTTGGTGGACATTATGTTAAGTAAAATAATCCAGTTGTGAAAATGCAAATATTTAATAATTTAATTTATATGAAATGACTAAATCAGTCAAATTTATAGAGACAGAAAGTAGATTAGTGGTTGCTAGGTGCTAAGGGAGTAGGTTATGAAGTAGAGTTGTTGTTTAATGGGTGTAGAGTTTCAGTATTGCAAGATGAAAATATAATAATTCTGATGATTGGTTTCACAATGTATAGATGTACTTAAAACAACTGAACTATACACTTAAAATAGTTAAGATTTTAAATTATATATTACATGTATTTTAGCAAAATTATTAAAAATCAAGGGCATTTCTATAAACCAGCAGTAACATATAGACACTGTATATTTTTAACAACATAACATTTTTTTTTTCAGAGTCATTGTTCTGAAAATCTCCCAGGTTCACCTTTCAGAAAGCTATTGGAAAGAGCATCCTTGAAGCTAAGTCATTCATATCCTCTGCGTAGGACCCTTATATATGGTTATTCCATTTATATATTTTTTTCAAAAATATCAAGTCTCTCTGAATAAATCTAACAAAATCTATGAAAGACCAATAGGTATATAGGTAAATTATAAATTTTATCACACATCAAAAACAAAATAAATGATAAATGTAGATGTAAATATGCATTTTCATATTCATGGATTGAAACATTATATAAATGACTTTTCTCCAAGGTGATATACAGATTTAGCAGAATTCAATCAATACCATTTTTTCTGTGATATATGCTTACATGAACTGATAGTTTTTAAAATTTGTATAAAATTACTATATAAAAATTATTTTTAAAATGTATGTAGAATTAAAGGAGAATAATAAACCCATAAAAGATCTTCACATACAGTGACATTATTATATATGAGAATTTTCAGATTAACCTGAAAAGTGATTGACTTTTATAAATAAGAAGTATAAGAAGAGCACGATTTTAATATTGTGCCAATTTGATATTATAATAAGTTGATATTCCAACCCGGTATTTCAAGGTGTAATAAAAAGATTATTGGATAATAATTGTGTGGTTTCTTTAGATTTTTCTAAATTTATAGTTTTTAATCTGTGGAAGGCAAAAATGGTGTTTTTTTCATCATCAGTTTTTGATGATCAGAGGAAATATTAAATAAGACATAATAGACATAATGTAATCATTGGTTGATTTTTTTCATATAAAGAAAATACTGAAAATAATAAAAACTTCATACTTTGTGAAAAATAAACAAGCAACCAACACCACTAACAACAAATTTTTTAAATCTTAATCTTTACAAACTTTACTTTTTGCTTATTTCAAATTGCACTTAGCTGAATTCATAACTCTTAAAATAACATACATTTTAATATCATGTAATCATTCTTCTCAGATTTTTTTCCTTTCCTGACTGCATGTATTATTTACAAAGTTCAAGTATATAAAACTCTTTAAAAAGATTTTTAGGCCGGGCGCGGTGGCTCAAGCCTGTAATCCCAGCACTTGGGGAGGCCGAGACGGGCGGATCACGAGGTCAGGAGATCAAGTCCATCGGCTAACACGGTGAAACCCCGTCTCTACTAAAAAATACAAAAAAAAACTAGCGGGGCGAGGTGGCGGGCGCCTGTAGTCCCAGCTACTCGGGCGGCTGAGGCAGGAGAATGGCGTAAACCCAGGAGGCGGAGCTTGCAGTGAGCTGAGATCCGGCCACTGCAGTCCAGCCTGGGCAACAGAGCAAGACTCCGTCTCACAAAAAAAAAAAAAAAAAAAAGATTTTTAAATTAAATCTTCTTATTTAATCAAAATAAAATAAAATTTTAACAAATTCTAATGATGTTATTTTATCCATTTCAAAGAGAGCAGATGCAATAGGATTCTCTGATATTAATTCACATTATCTTAAAACTTCATATGAAGTATTAATTTGCTAGAGCTGCTGTAATACCATAGACTGGCTGGCTTAAGCAACAACACTTATTTTCTCATGCTTTTGAAGGCTGGAAATCCACCAAGGTGCTGGTGGGTTTGGTCTCTTCAAAGGCTTCTCTCTTCCTCCTTTGCTTGCAGATGGCAAGCAACCATCTTTTCTGGGTCCTCAGGTGGTCTATCTTCTGTGCACTCAAATCCCAGGTGTCTCTTCCTCTTCTTCAAAGGATACCAGTCCCGCTAGATTAAAGCCTTATCCTAATAGCCACACTCTTTAAAGGTCCTGTCTCCAAAACCAGTCACATTCTGAGGTACCAGGAATTAGACCTTCAACATAAAAACATTAGGGGTGATCACAGTTAAGTCAATAACATATGGGTATTTAAAGTTCAAACTCATTGAATTTATTTCACAGTTTTTAACCTCACTTTCTATTATGTCCCTTTTAATTTTATGCATATGGTTTAAAATTTGACAACAAAGAAATGCAAATTAATTTTTATATTTTGCTGATAGGTTTACTTAGTTTATTCTGAACTTACAAGAAAAGTTTTAGTACAGGCTTACCTTATTTTACTGTGCTTTGCTTTATTATGCTTTGCATAAAAAATTCAAAGCCAATTTTCAAATTGAAAGTTTCTGGCAACCCTGCCTTAAGCTAGTGTATCAGTGCCATTTTTCCAACAATATATGCTCACTTTTTGCTTCTGTGCCAAATTTTGGTAATTCTTGCAATATTTCAAACCGTTTCTTTATTATTACATCTTCTTGGTGATCTGTGATCAGTGATCTTTGATGTTACTATTGTAATGATTTTAAAGCACCACAAATCACCCCATATAAGATGGCAAACTTAATAGGTAAATGTGTGTGTTCTTACTGCTCTACTCACTGGCCACTGTTCCATCTCTCTCCCTCTTATCAGGCACCTCCTATTCCCTGAGACACAACAATATTGAAATTAGGCCAATTAATAACTCTACAGTGACTTCTAAATCTTCAAGTGAAAAAAAAATTTCATGTCTCTCACTTTAAATCAAAAGCTGGACATAATTAAACTCTTTCAAGAAGGCATAATGAAAGCTGACACAGGATGATCCGGAGAAAATGGCAGATGGGAGACAGCACTAATGTGCAACTCCCACTTGGATGGACAGAGCAACATCTGGAGACTCACACTGTGAACTTTTGCTCTAAGAACCACTGCAGGAACATACCAGGAAAATTGAAAGAATTAACAGACGCTTTGAAAGAAGCAGTTTGCTACTGCAAAGGCCACAGGACAACCAAAAAATTGTGAATTTTCAAAGTGTGAGAGGGGAAAAAGTCTCTAAAAACACATCCCCACTGGGGAACCTGCAAATCCAGATCAAAGGAGAAGGGTTTAACCTTACCTAGAGCAGAAATGGGTTTAGGGAGCCAAGTGAAATATAAAAGTAGAACAAGCAGTGGGAAGAGCCTTGTGGTCACTCCCAGTACCCAGCTAGAACCCAGGGAAGCCATTCCTGGCCTTATTTCACAGAGGTCCTTGGGGAATGGAACGCAGCCAAAAAAAGAAATGAAATAATGGCATTCGCAGCAACCTGGATCGTGTTGGAGACCATTTTTCTAAGTAAAGTAACTCAGGAATTGAGAACCAAACATCGTTTGTTCTCACTTGGAACTGGGAGCTAAGATATTTGGATGTAAAGGCATAAGAATGATATATAGACTCTGAGAACTTGGGAAGGTTGGGAGTGTGGTGAAGGATAAAAGTTGTTGAGCAATTGAACACTGATGGAAAGAACGTGTTTAAAGAGAGCAGTTATCTCCAGAATGCTCTTGCATATCACGTGAAAGTTTATGCTCTACAAAAACAGTCTCAGAGGTTGCAATAGCATCAAATCTTTTTACATCAAAAGGAGATTATTGAGCTCTTGGTTAAGGAAAAGATTATGCAGCTTACACAGTAGAAAACACAAACCCAAACACTTCAGAAGAAAGTAGTAAGGTTGGAGGCTGCTCTAAGTTATATGACCAGACTTTGAGACTGAAGCATTAAAACTGCAGCAACAGCAATGATAGAGAACCAATCAGGTTACATATAAACTGACAAGCAGTAGCAAAGTCAGGTGAACAAAAGAAAAATGAATTGAGTGAAGAAGCTGGCCAAGAACATAGTAGGTGAGAGAACAGAACTGGACAGTTCTTTTTAAAATGCCCTACATCAAGTGAAATAACAGATCCTATTTATCAGGAAGCATTTGAATTGAAAGCTCAAGGGGCTTTCAATTACAACTGAGACCAGCACTTACAGGAAGAATGGAATATCGCCAAATCATAACAATTGATGACAGAGAGCCCAGCATCAATAGTGAAACAGGCTCTTACAGAAACAGAAATTGGCAAGTATTGAAGGAAATATGAATATTGGAGATTTGATCTGGGAGCAGAATGAGAAAGTAATGCTATTTCTCTTTGCAAAAATAAATGGTTTTGTTTTTAGGAAATTTGGCCAGATTTCTAGGCCTCTAGTTCTAGACTGTGTTGTCTCTCATGGTGGAGAAAAAAAAAAAGGGGGGGGGGGGAAAGAAAGTAATCTTCAAGATCAAGCTTTCATCACCTGGCAATAGTCTATCAGACCCTTTGGTGAAATGATGTTTCCTAATATTCTGAAAAAAAAAAAAATTACAAGTGTCTGGCACAGGAACCTTCTGAGAACCACAGATGAACAGCAGGTAACTCCACAGAAACTGTGGGCAGGCATTTCCTTGTAGAATTCTTACTTCCGATTATGTTCAAGAAAGTATCTTAAAGGAAAGAAAGTTAACTCAGAAGTTATCTGTTTGCCACAGAAATTAGTGTCTCCCTTGAGGGAAAATTAGAAGCTGGTAAATGAGAACATTTGCAAAGGCACTGTATTAGTGGCATTCACTTCTGCTTACAGCAGAATAAATCCACATCAAATATTAAGCAAAGGACTCAAAGACAGAAGCATTTCATTTGGAATTACAATAGCATCAGAGACCAATTTTAAATACCCACCTTCTACCCATTTTCCACCCCTGACTTTTTATTACTGAGGCAGAAATGGGGCACTGTGAAAGATTAGAGGGACAATCTTTAAATAAATTACAGTGCTCATAGTTGTTTACTGTCTCCACTGAAGAGATAGTGAATGACTTTAAGAATCTTCTAAAAGTTTGTCCACAAACTTGTCTGACTTCCACCATGCGAGTGGGAATATTTTCAAATTATGGCTCTATTGGTGGTGAAGATGTCAGTTGCATCTCCACGTGGGTTGTTATTTACTATCTTGATGACTTTATCCAATGTTTCTGTCTCCAGAACCACAAGAACTGACCCTAAAATCTTCTATTTATAACAAGATATATCTGGCTGCCAGGAGTGTTACATCCAGAAAAAAGTCAACATTTTAGATTCAAGAATAACGAGAGTTTCAAACAACAAGCTGACTCTCTTATTAGGGGTGATTACAGTTGGTGACTAAAGCCAACACTCATTTATCATTCCGAACATTCTGAAAATCATAGAGCCCTTCAGAATGATGCTAAGTCTACTTTTCTTGTGCTCCACAAATGGAGGAACAAAGCTTAGATGGCAACCCATCTGTTTACAGCATGGTTTACTGAATATTTTAAGCCCACTCTTGAGACCTGTTGTACAAAAAAATATTGCTTTCAAAATATTACTGCTCAATGACCATGTGCCTATTTTTCAAGAAGCTCTGATGGACATGTGCAATTAGATTGATGCTATTTTCATGCCTGCTCACACAACATCCATTTTGCAGCCCAAGGATTAAAGAGTAATTTTGACTTTCAAATTTTATCATTAAGAAATATATTTCATAAGACTTTAGCTACCATAAATAAGAATTTATCCAATAGATATTGGCAAAGTAAATTAAAAATCTCTTGGAAAGAGTTCACTGTTCTACATTCACTAAGAACACTCAAGGTTCATAGGAGTAGGCCAACACATCAATATTAACAGGAATTTGGAAGAAATTGATTTGAATCCTCATGGATGACTTTGAAGGGTTCAAGACCTCAGTGGATGAAGTAACTGCAGATGTGGTGGAAATAGCAAGAGAACTAAAATTAAAAGTGAAGTCTGAAGATGTGACTGAATTTCAGCAATCTTTCATAATATTTGAATGGATGAAGAGTTGCTTCTTCTGGAGGAGTAAAGGAAGTGGCTTCTTGAGATGGAATCTACGTCTGGTGAAGATGCTGTGAATGCTGTCGAAATGAAAACAAAAGATTTATAATGTTACATACACATATAATGTTCTTACCTCAGGATTCCCTAAAGATAATACTAGTGTCATCAGGGCACTTAATTTTGCTCCCTCTACAACTTCCCCTAAACTCACCTATCATAGTAATACAGTATAACATCAGAAACTACCAAGAGATGCAGAATACAGTGTCCCTTCTCTACTTCTAATAAATTATAACATTTTGACTTCTTCAGTAATACTCAAGGCAATAAAAGTGAAAAAAAAAAAGTAACCAGTAGCTATTGATCACTCTATGTGTAATCACATGAAGCTATATGGTTCTTTTTGCTCACTGATGGATAACTCCCTGGAGCCCATAAATTACACCAAGTGCCATCTATATGTTTTCTAAAAGACAACAATAAGAGAATTATTTTGTTCTTTGGAAAGAGAAGTGGTCCTACATTTTTTGGTAAAGCAGAGTGATGTATTGGGAAGAAAACATAACCCAGATTCATGAGCTCATATTTTCAGTTAGTAACCATTTATGTCACCATGGGCAAAATAGTTAGTCTTTGTGAACCTCAGTTTACCAATCTGTGCAGTAAAGTGACTAGATTTATGTCTTCTAGGTTTACACAGCACAAAATTTCACCCTACGATTCAGCTCTGCTGGAGATACAAAGAGCTGGTCATTACATTTTATACATAGGATTTAGTAAACTAAATTGACACCTTTTTATGTAGATTTACCTTGAGGATACTAGAAAGAATGAAGATAGTTCCAGAAAGTCAATTCTTTAATATTTTGATAAAGTGACTCACTCACTGAAATAGTATTCTTTTCTTCATTTTTCAGAAACTAATCTATCATCATATACTTATTCTTAATATTCATTAGGGGCCATTTATATACGTTTTCCGAGGGGAAGGAAAGGTTCTTTAAAATCACAGTTACCTTTTCACAAAGTACTAAAGAGGAAAGTTGAGTTAACACAGGAATATAGGTACCATTATCCACAGAGCTGTACAATAGCCTTCGTTCCATCTGGTGCAGAATTGAGAGTACCAGCTGTCCATGTATGGATGCAGAAATAAAAGACAAGTGGAAAATCTAGTCTTATATTGTGTTTGAAAATCAACACATGTCCTTACAAGTAAAATATTTCAACGCATTTCTGTGAGAGCTTCATAACTTTTAGATGGTGGCATATATATCAATGCAGACACATTCTCTAGTGAAACAGCATAACTGGTGAAAATGGTAAATTTATAAGCTTGCCATTTATAAATCTCTAGAAATTACCCTAAGGGAATACAGCAAATATAAAAAGAGCATTTATTCAAGCAAGTTGATCAAATCTTGCTAAGAATAGTGAATCTATGGCATTTGAGCCATGACCCACTCTTCCTGCTCACGAGCTCAGCATGCAGAATTTTCCACCTTCGCGGGTGTATCCAAGAACACAGGACTTCCCGTTCTCCTAGCAGTGAGTCATGAGGTAAAGATCTCCCCCAAGAAACAAACCATCAGCCTTTTATATTTACCATCACTTCATTTGGCAGAAGTTCTCATTAAGGCAAGAATAGCTGAAAAGGCTTGGACTCTCTTCTTCTACCTAGCTCCACCTGTAGGTTGGCAGTTTCATGTTAGGCATGGCAGGCTGAGTATATGAAGACACAAATAGATCCCCTGTGGTTCATAGTAAGATTGAGGTTACAGGCTTGGAGAGATAAGCCCCAAAGACCACAAGCTAGTGCCTTTACTAGGATACCACTTATAAGAAGAAGTGTCACGCCAAGAGAAGTGGGTCACTGTATCTATGTCTTGATCTGGAAAAGTAGCAAAGAGTGTGTTTGCGCAGGGGGAACCCCAAAGAACTAGTGTTATTTGGGACAGAGTTGGGGAAAAATAAGCCCAATTGCAGTTTAGAACACAATGGTGGTTAAAAAAAAAAAAAAAAAAAAAAGATTGAAAGTAGATTGATAATTCCATAAGATAACAAAATAAACTTCATATAAATTAAAGGTTTATCAGAGAGAACTGAGAACTGGGGAAAGAGATTGCTAATAAAAGTTCCTCGTTGGGTCAAAACAGACCTCAAGGACTAGCATGACAGAAGACCCATGAAGAGGCACCTAAATTTTGATCAGACTGTGGAACAATTTCTATCTGAAGACATTGTGAAAAACAATAGAGAAGCCAGTTGGCAACTAGTGAAAGCTATACCTGCATGTGATACCAACAGAGGTAGATAGATTTACAGAAATATCACAGGATACTTTCAAAAGCAGACCTGTGAACCCTAACATTATCCCAAAGTGACGTGTGCAAATCCAAGGCTATGATCTCTGAAGATGGCATCAGAGTGGGCACCTTGCTTGGGAAATATACGTAACTAAAATTTTCCACCCAAGTCACTAAATAAATGAAGTTGGCAATAGCAACTACAACAAGCCTTAGATGAGGAGCAAGATGGGAAGTGGTAACGGTATCTGTAATTACTGTAATATGTTATCTAAAATATTCAATCTCTAATGACAAATTATTAGATATGCAAATAAATATGAAAGAGCAACCTATACCTATGAAATAAAGCAAAACCTCTCCTTAATGGGGCCCCAATCTCAACTCAGCAGACAAAAGCAAAATGCATATGGTAAATTTTCAAAGAACTAAATGACACTATGTTTAAAAAGGAAAAGCAAGATATGGTGACAATATCTTATCAAATAGATTACATCAATGAGAAAAATTGCAATTATAAAAAGGAATGAAAAGAAAATCTGGAATCAAAAAACATAGTAGCTAACAATTAGCTAGAGGGGCTCAACTGGCAGATTTGATCATTCAAAAAAATAAAAGACTGGCCGAGCACAGTGGCACATGCCTGTAATCCCAGCACTTTGGGAGGCCGAGGCTCTAGTGGATCACGAGGTCACGAGGTCAAGAGATTGAGACCATCCTGGCCAACATGGTGAAACCCTTTCTCTACTAAAAATACAAAAATTAGCTAGGTGTGGTGGCATGCGCTTGTAGTCCCAGCTACTTGGGAGGCTGAGGCAGGAGAATCGCTTGAACCCACGAGGCAGAGGTTGCAGTGAGCCGACATAGTGCCACTCCACTCCAGTCTGGGAACAGAGCAAGACTCTGTCTCAAAAAGTAAAATAAAATAAAATATTAAGCAAAAGCCATAAATCGATCAATGTAGGTTATACAATCTAAAGAAGACATGAGAAATGAATGACAATACGTGAAGAGAGTTCCAGAGAAATACACCAACATATACATTATAGAAGCACAAAGGACAGGAGGGAAATAAAAAGCAGAAAAAAAATTTGAAGAATTATAGGGCAAAATTCCTCAAATTATGATGAAAATATTAATTTACATACCGAAGAAGATTAAAAAAAAATGCTAAGTAGGAAAAGCCAAAGGGTTGTCTCACCCAGACACAGCATGGTAAAAATATAGAAAGCTAAAGACAAAGAAAATGTCCCGAAAACAACACAGAAAGATCACTTTTCAAGTATAAGGAAACCTCTAATAAAATCACACCTAACTTCTTAGCAGGAAAAACAATGGAGTCTAGAAATCATTGGGAATACTTTCATAGCACAGAAAGTTGAGACTATCAAGCATCTTATCTGCAGAAACCTGTCTTTCAAAAATAAAGACAAAAAGGACATCAACAGAAAAATTTTAACAAACAGATTTTGCTAGGTGCAGTGGCTCACGCCTGTAATCCCAACACTTTGGGAGGCTGAGGCAGGCGGATCACAAGGTCGGTAGTTCAAGACAAGCCCGGTCAATATGGTGAAACCTCGTCTCTACTAAAAATATAAAAATTAGCCAGGTGTGGTGGTGGCACCTATAATCCCAGTTACTCAGGAGGTTGAGGCAGGAGAATTGCTTGAACCCAGGAGGCAGAGGTTGCACTGAGCCGAGACCATGCCATTGCACTTCAGCCTGGGCGACACAGTGAGACTCTGTCTCAAACAAAACAAAACAACACAACACAGAGCTTTTGCTGCTATTAGACTGGCTTTAGAAGAAATAGTAAAGGAAATTCTTCAGGTTGAAATCAAGTGACTCGAGACAGTAATTCAAATACAGAAAGCAAAGAAAATGGCTAAGGTCATTTGATAATTATAAAAGACAGAGATTGATACACTTGGTAATAAAAACAAGATACAACTCTGCTTTCTACTGGAAACTCTTTAAATAAAAAAATACAATTAGGTTAAAAGTAAAAGGATGGAGCAAACTTCATCATTCAACAATAAGGGAGACTGAGTTACTATAATAATTTCAGTCAAAAATAGACTTTAAATTGTTTATAAAAGTTACTAGGAATTTAACATTATCAAGACATGAAAATGAATGAAACATTGACACATGCTACAACAGAGATGAATATTGAAGAGAATACGCTTTATGAAGGAAGTCAGACCTCCAAAGAACACAAACATTGTGTAATTTTGCTTATATAAAATATTCAGGCCAGGCGTGGTGGCTCATGCCTGTAATCCCAGCACTTTGGGAGGCTAAGGCCAGGAGTTTGATACCAGCCTGGCCAACATGGTGAAACCATGTTTCTACTAAAAATACAAAAATTAGCCATGCCTGGTAGCACACACCTGTAATCTCAGCTACTTGGAAGGCTGAGGTGGGAGAATCGCTTGAACCCGAGAGGTAGAGGCTGAAGTGAGCCGAGATCGTGCCACTACACTCCAAGTTAAGCAACACAGAGAGACTCCCCGTCAAAATAAAAAAACGCAGAATAGGCGAATCTATAGAAACAGGAAGATTCATGTTTGCTCAAGACTAGGAAGTTTGGGTAATTGTTGAATAACAACTGATGAGTAAGGAGTTTCCTTTGGAGGTAGTTAAAGTGTTCTAAAATTTATTGTGGATGATGATTGCTCACTTCTATGAATATACTAACAACCATTGAATTGAACATTTTAATTAGGTAAATTATATATTACGAAAATTATTTCTCATTGAAGTCATTAAAATGTTATAAAATAAAAACAAGTATTACCATCCTACAGAATATTTGTGCCATTTTATTTTTGTTACTTATATAAGACAGGTAATTTTTCTTGAGAATATCTCATTATATATATTCAACACTATGGTAGATATGATATACTATAGATAAATATTAAAATAATCACAAAACCATAATGTCTATATGTATTACAATGTCAAGCAAGAAGACCATATGAAACAAAACAGTCGTGTGCGTCTATGTGTGTGTGTGTGTGTGTGTGTCCTATTAAGTGCCAAGTAGTGTGACCCTGATTTACAATTTTCTTTTGAGGAATATTCTGTTGAATACAGAACTGAAATTTGAAGGAGAGAAGAAAGTTAAGCAGCCAAGAGAGAATGAAGTGAAGTATTGAAATAAAATTACATTAAATCAGCAATTCTTAGGGAATATAGAAGTACTGGAAATCTTTATTTGTCCTTAGATTTAAGCACAAACAAAAAAGATCATTAACAAATAGAGCGGAAATCTGTAAACAAATGTGAACTATTCATATTAAGTGTATGAATAATGAGTGATCCGTTTTATGTTGCAACAGAGCATGAGGGAACAGAGAATTTGGGGAACATTGACAGCATCGCGCAATAGATTGCAAATAGAAGATTCTAGAGGACATTATTGGATTAATTTAGATGTTCTGAGCTAGTATATACACAAAATGGACTGTAAAGTATGTATGGAGTATTTAAAATAAATATACAAATTATTTGATACTTCTTTTAAGAGTTAGAATCTAATTTCCCTCCTACTAAATATAGGATTGAATTAGTCACCCAATTATTAGAAACATAATGTGGTCGAAGGGATGCTCCATGACTTCTAAGACCAGGTAAGAAAATGTGATATCCTTGACCTTCAAACCAGTCATCACACTGCAAGAAATTCCTGGTTATAGGTAGAGGTCACGTTTATTTAGTTTAACCAATGATCCCTACTGAGGACCCAGCTTATTCCCACATTCGTAGTCAGACATAACATTAAAGAAACCTTTGAGGTGACTCCTCCCCCAACTAACATCTGACTGCAACTATAGATAGTAACACTCTACTTTCAAAAGTTGCAATCATAAGTTCCAATGTACTATACTAAAATTTACTATGCAGATATCTGTGTGTAGGAGATATATATCCTTTTTGCCTTAAGTGAGGTGAGAATGAAGAGAAAATTACAAGAAGAAACACTTGTGAAGGTTACAGACAGGAAGCATAAGCCCATTGAAAGACAGATTTAATGGGCATGTTCTTTCACCATTCATCACACATTAGCAAGACACTAACAATGCTCTAGTATAATAACAGTGGATTATAGATGAAAGGGCCTCAAGACACAAACTCTTGAAAGGAAAACTTAAAGAAGTTAACAGTGGAAACAAAAAGACACTAGAGGAATTTGAAATCTCCGGCTTCATGGCAGAAAATTTGCAAGCTAGAAAAAAGAAAACTACAATATTTAATATGTTAAACAGTTTTAAAAAGTCAACCTAGAATTCTGTAACGACTACAATTAGTATTCAAAAGTGAAGTAGAAATAAAAACTTTCTCAGAAAACCAAAATTGGGGGAATTCATCAGCAGAAGACCTGTGCTACAAGAATTGTTAAAGAATTTTCCTCAGCCAGAAAAGATTTGATATTAGTAAAAATCTAGTATCTACATAAAGAAAGAACATCAGAGGAAGAATAAGTTTTAAAAAAATATTTAAAGTTATTGTTAACCAACTAAAAGATAAATGTTTAAACTAATATTATTAATGATATTTTGGATGATTATAGCATAATAAATGAGAGCATTTATTGGATGAGAGCAATGTCACAAAGGATGGGAATAGAAAATGAACATACTCTGCTCCATAGATATAATACTGTGCTATATGTACTATAAGTAATTATAGTTTATATATATTATAGTTATTATATTTTTTATAATTATAGTTATATTATATATTATATAGTACATATAATTATGTGTACTATAAGTAATTATAAGTTATTTAACATTCTACTGTTAAATATTCTGTATTCAGAATACAGGATTACAGAATACAGAATAGTTTAAAATACTGAAATTCCTGAAATTATCTTTATAAAGTAATATACTTAATATGCTAAGAGAGAAGAAAAATAGAATTATATGTAACCTTACAAATATGGTTGATCTATCTGTCTATTATCTATCTATTCATATCTATCTCTATTTCTGTGTACATACCTAGCTATGTATCTAATATCTATTTAAGTACATTAAGTATAAATAGGTTAAAGAAACTAATTAGAAAGGTTGGCAGAGTGGATGAAATTTAGACTCAACAATACGTTATCTGTAAAACCCACTTTAACTATAAGGATTTCTTTAGGAAAGGAGAAAAGGGATATAGAAAGATATCATAATATGATGACTAATTTAAAAAGCAGTAGTTATTCCATTAATTTCAGACAAAGTGGACCTCAGATCAAGAGTCATCAGGAATAAAGGAACAATGACATAATCATAATGTGATCAATTTTCCAATCTACAATATATGCATCTAACAACAGGGCATCAACTGATAGAAGTGATGGACATAATTTGAAAAAAAATGTGCAAGAAAAAAATGGACTAATTGACCAGTATAGTTGGAGATTTCAACATCTCTTTTTCAGTAATTGATAGATCAATTACTGAAATGGGTAGAAAATGAGTACTGACTATCAATTAACATAATTTTATTGGCATTTATAGAATACTTCATCGAACAATAACAGAATAAATATTTTTCTCAAGCTCACATAAAACATTCACCAAGATGGATCACATTCTGGGCCATAAAGCACACCTTAACAAATTTAAAACTATAAAATTATACAAACAATTTACACAGACCATAATGAATTAAAGTAAGAATCAATAATATAGCAGGAAAGTCCACAAATAATTGAAGGCTAAACATCATACTTCTAAATAATGCAGAAGTCCAGGAAAAAGTCTCACAATAAATATTTTAAAGTTAGAACTAAGTAAGAATAAAAATCTAACTTATCGAACTTTGTGGGATGCAGAGAAAACAGTGCCTAGAGAGAAATCTATTTCATTATATGCCTATATTAGAAAAAAAGATCTCGGCCGGGCGCGGTGGCTGAAGCCTGTAATCCCAGCACTTTGGGAGGCCGAGACGGGCGGATCACGAGGTCAGGAGATCAAGACCATCCTGGCTAACACGGTGAAACCCCGTCTCTACTAAAAAATACAAAAAACTAGCCGGGCGAGGTGGCGGGCGCCTGTAGTCCCAGCTACTCGGGAGGCTGAGGCAGGAGAATGGCGTAAACCCAGGAGGTGGAGCTTGCAGTGAGCTGAGATCCGGCCATTGCACTCCGGGCTGGGCGACAGAGTGAGACTGCGTCTCAAAAAAAAAAAAAAAAAAAAAAAAAAAAAAA